>NC_046373.1:18570274-19170274 GCF_011125445.2 Fundulus heteroclitus | reverse complement strand
CCAGTTGTTTCATATCACTGATGTCCGGTCAATGCTTGCAAATCCATGGTCCAGTTGAGCGGCATGGTGATCTGCAGTGCCATGCAGTTTTATCACAGAGAGCTTGATTATCACACGCCTCTATCCTACTCTAAGGAAATTATATGTTGCCATAACACGCAGCTACGAAACAAGCAGCAATAAGAAACAACCAAAAAAAAAAAACCAGCTGGATTTACATAAGCCACCTGTTTACCCTGAAATGTAACGGGCTGAATTTATTGAGGCCACCCCGCTGAAAATTAAGTGTAGACTGGATAAACTTCCCCCAGAAGCAGATGCAAATCTTTCCCACCTTGTGTTTAAAAGCTTAAAAAAAAACATCGCCACAGCGCTGCTCTCAGCATCTTTCTTATATAAAGACAAAGTATACCCTCACCTTAATCTGTTTGATTTTGCTGACACGAACAGAAGGAGTTGCGCAGGCCTTAATGTCGTCAAACCTCAGTTACCTTAAAAAAAAAAAAAAAAAAAAACGTAGGAAATGTCATTAAAATTTCATTTTCCTCTTGAGAATCTAAATATGTTTTAAAGATCCAGTCTTTGACCTCGCAGTGCCTGGAGAGAAATGAAACTTTATCGAGAACTCCAGCGGCATGAAGGCGTATGAATGAGACGTTAACCTTGTAGATGTTTTTGCTGGCTTATGCATTAGCCCAGACACGGCTGCTCTGACTTAAAAAAGGGAATTATTACACTGCTTCCACCTCCTCCTCCTCCTCCTCCTCCTCCTCAGGTCAGTACTTTGCCAGCATAATGATCATCGTTGGGATGTCAGTCATCGCCACAGTGGTGGTTTTACAGTATCATCACCATGATCCAAATGGAGGAAACATGCCGAAATGGGTAAGGCTTTCTTTTCTCATTAAAGCTAAACTCAGCCTTCGTGTTGCAGAGATGTTCCTCTTGTTATCCCGGTTTTCTACGTTGTTCTGTGACATTCTGCCTGTTAGCTGCTCTGCCAGTCTCTCCTCCTTTTCTTTTGCGCCGACTTCATCGGCAGTGAATCATCCAGCAGTTGCAGTCTTAGTGTGTTCATCAAATGGCTCACCGCAAACTACAGCAGGAGTGCTTTTCAAAGCACTCTGGATATGTGGGCGGATTCGGTTTGACTCATTCCCTCTACTCTATTTTTCTTACCTTCTGTTCAGCGCTGATCTGTTCAGGTCTTTATAGAGAAAGTTTGCTCTGAAATGCAGAATTCATGTCATTTATGTTAACCCTTTAAGCATGCATTTACTGGTTTCTGCTTCATCTGCAAAAAAAGAAAAAAGAAAAAAAAAAGACAGACCTTCAATTATTGATATGTTGACAAGTTTGCAGGCCGCATGTGCAAGCAGGTGCTTTATGCATTGACATACTGCAAGGACGTTCTGTTGATGAATGGCCTGTGTAAACAATCCAATGGCCAATTAGCAACCTAATTGATGAGGTACAGATTAGGGCATGGAGCGTACGCAGTTCATAATCAGACCGCTGCACACAAAAAAAACCGCAACGTCGGATCCTGACTCGCAAAGATTGCTCTGCGGACACTAATTGAGCAGTCATCTGAACGTTAGCCCTCATTTAGCAGCCAGACACCCATCTGGATGCTGCCGGGTCAGTCTGCCCTTTCAGGAGACACGCACACTTTTATTTTTTTTGGTCTTTATTAAGGATTGGAGAGGAAGAGCGGAACCGAAGGTTTAAATCCGAACCAATTTGTGCTGTTTCTATCTAATGCTCGTAGGTCACTGAAACACTGCTCTGCAAGCTCATAAGGGTAATAAAACAGTAATCACACAGTCCATCTCAGTGAGTCCACAGTTTGAATTTAAGGCTACACTGGTAAGTAACTGAGAGTCTCTGTTGAACATATAGTAAAGAGAGAACGGGGGAAAAAAATCATTGTATTTTGCCTCGGGCACTCTCACCAACCAACACTGGGAAAGATTTTAATACTGAGGCAAAGCTACTGCAGAATGAGACAAGCCACAATGTTGAAAACAGCCAGCATCCAAAACCAAACAGCCCAACTTAATTAGATAGGGTGAAGAGGTGATGATTTTAGCGCTTTTATAGTACTTTACTGGTAAAGATTAAAGTTCATTCTTTGAGTGGCTTACAGTGTCTTCCAAAAGTATTCATCCCCTTTAAACATGTTCCCATTTTATGCTGTTACAGCCACAAACTTCTAACTATTTCCTGAGGACTTTACTTGATTGACCAGCACAAAGTAATTTGCAGTTATGAAGTGCAGGAACGGTTTCCAAAGATCTTTCTGTATAAAAATCTGAAAAGTATGGTGTACATATTTTCTATTCAGTTCATCTGATTTAATAGTTTGTAAAACAACTTTTGTTGCAAGTCTTCAGACATGTCTCCACTATGGTTGCTCATCTAGAGACAGAAAATGCTGCACATTCTTTAAAAAAAGCTCAAGTTCTATTAGACTGGATTCAGCAGGATTGTGGACATTCAATTCAATTAAATTTTATTTATATAGCGCCAATTCATGAAACATGTCATCTCGAGGCACTTTACAAAGTCAAATTCAATCATATTATACAGATTGGTCAAAAATTTCCTATATAAGGGAACCAGTTGATTGCTTCAAAGTAACGACAAGCAGCATTTACTCCTGGAGAACCGTAGAGCTACAGGGAGAGTCGTCTGCATTGTCCATGGCTTTGCAGCAATCCCTCATACTGAGCAAGCATGAAGCGACAGTGGAAAGAAAAACCACCCATTAGCGGGAAGGAAAAACCTCCAGCAGAACCCGGCTCAGTATGAACGGTCATCTGCCTCGACCGACTGGGGGTTACAGAAGACAGAGCAGAGACACAACAAGAGAGACAAAAAAGCACAGAAGCACACATTGATCCAGTAATCTGGACTTTGGTTGGGTAATTTTACACATGAACGTGCTTTGATCTAACCTATTCTACTCCAGTTCTGATTGTATGAAGGCAGGTTCCACCTGAGCTGTGGGTCCCTGCAGCTTCTCCAGAGTCACCATGGGGCTGTTGGCTGCTACTATAATACTCTCTTCTTAAAAAAAGTTAGAAAGTCACGTAGCCATTTTCCTTCCACTCCACAATTGTTCACTATTTTGTGTTGGTCGGTCATAAAATCCCAGTAAAATACATTGAGGTCTTTGCTTGTGACGTGCCACAGTGTGCACAATGTTAAGGATTATGAGTAGCTTTGCAAGGGTTTGTTTCTCACCATCTCTCGTTTGCCTGTAGGTGCGGCTCGTTTTGCTGCAGTGGGTCGCCTGGTTCCTGAGGATGAAGCGTCCGGGGGAGAACGACGACCCGGAGCGACCCCCCTGTGCCCCGCACCTGCGGCGTTGCTCCTCGGGCTCTCAGAGCGGCAGCATTCCCAACCCTCCCGATCCGACCCTCCACCCGCTGCACCCGCAGAACCTGACGCCCCTGCAGACGGGGCCCCTCCACGCGGGGCACCCTCACCTGCAAACAAGCGCCAACAATAACGGCAACCTGCTCTACATGGGCTTCCAAAGCATCGAGGACTCCTCTGTGCTCTCAGAGCCCGTCCAGAGGAATAACATCTCTGTTGGACCTCCACGGGTGGCGGGAAGCCCGCCTCCTCACCTGCCGTCTCAGTTCTGCAGCTCGCCTCCGCCTCCAACTCTCAACATGGACACAGTAGGGTGTCCCAGCACTGTCTCTAGTGGCGGGGGGTTCGGAGGGGGACCAGGAGGGTGCTCCACATCCGTGATGGGAGACCCGCAGCTGCAGGCGATCCTGGAGGAGGTGCGCTACATGGCAGACCGCTTCCGAGAGCAGGACGAGACTGAGAGCATGGCCGACCAGTGGAAATTTGCAGGCGCCGTGATCGACCGCCTGTGTCTGGTGGCGTTTAGCGTCTTCAACATCATCTGCACCATCTCCATCCTCATGTCCGCTCCAAACTTTGTGGAAGCTATTTCGAAGGACTTTGTTTGAGAGGGGAGGGCGGGGGAAACCGGGAGAAAAAAATAAATAAATACGAAGGAACGTTCTAAAGAAAATTAAGTATGGGATGTAGTATGGATTGGGCTCTGATCCAAGGAAACACGGTTTCCAGCAAACTATAAGCTGTGTGATTTGTGATTGCAAGGATCCGGGGGAATGGGGGGAAACTAATGGTTTTCTTTGAAATGCATTCTGTTTTGTAACCAAAAAAAAAAAAAAAAAAGAAGAAAACAGATGATGAAAGGAATACGGGGTGAAGTTTAAATGAAATTAGAGTGTGCAGGGTACTTTATCAGGTTCTTGACAAGGTGAAAACTGGTTCTTGTGGCCAATGTGAAGACTTTTGCCTAAAATTAAAAGGAAAATCAGTCAGAAAGGGGTGCCAATGCAACCTACGGTAATAAGGTTCTTATGTCAGGGAAGACTGAGCGCATAAAGGTGGAAGAGGAGACAGACAGACAGATGGGCAGAGACAGATAAAAGAGACAGATATGTGACTGTTCTATTTTCTCAGATAGGGGAGACAGCCCCTTACTCCCACAGGTGGAGAAATGACTGCATCACTCAAAGCCATGTGCGAAGAAGAGCGCGCCGAGAGGCTTTCACAAGGACACAAAACAAAGAGCAGACGTGAAGGACAGACGCTGATCCTCCGGGACCCTGAGAGAGGCAGGGTTTTTTTTTTGGGGGGGGGGGGAAGCTGCTTGATGCTCCGATGCACAAAAGATGTCCGAAGATCAAGAGCGTGGCATCGCGGAGGAACTAAAGAGCGTCTCATCTATTATTCAGCCACATTTCATCTAATGACAGTCAAATTGAAAGGCTTTGGATAATCCTTCAGACTAACAAGCTTTTCAAAGATGAACTCCCGTCTCCGGTTCTGAGCCACTTTGAATCTCCGAGACCTTATCTCTGTCAGGCGATTGCCAATCAGAACGCTCCCCGGCAGCTCGCTTGTGTTCGAGGCGCCCGTCCTGACCTGGAAACTGGAATTAGCCGGTCATCAACAATGCAGCGGCCCGTCGCCGAGCCACCGTGGAGGGCAATGAAAATTCATGCAGCGGTTACCTAACTGGATCTGGCAGGTCATAATGGACCAACAGAACTCATTGGATTTCATATTAAAGGTTAATAACTCAGACAGGAGACCGGGGCTTTAAAAGGACACCAGAGGCACGAGGAAGATCACTGGAAATATTGAAATTGATGAAGGGGAGCAGTGTCCCGTTAAATTCCTCTCACTGGCTTACAGCTTCATGAGGGAGAAAGTTTTTTTTTTCCAACATATTTTTATAAAACTTTGATTTAGAGAATTTAAAGGCCCTATTAGCCCTGATACAATGATTTCTCTTTGCTGGTGGTTTGAATGACAAAAATCATCTTAGCTGAGTTTGATTCAGAAATACCAACGAGGTCACAATTAATATTTAATTCTACCTGTGTTTTTTCTTTTTTATTTGCACTACTTTATATGGATTTTAGGGATCCGGTCACAAGGACATAATTTGTTTCAATTTCTTTGGTTAAATCTCAGAAAATACCAAAGATGACAGTTTATCATACAGAAACCAGTATTTCACCACCATCAGGGGGGTTCCCAAAGAGCTATAAGCTCTAAGCGTCATCAGCTGAAAGGTGATGTATTGCTCAGGTCCTGTGTTCAGTCCTCAAAGTATTTAGACCTGATATATCTTCTATTGTAGACTAACCCTAAGCAGACACTGCCCAGACTACTGGAAGGGTTGGGTACAAGGATTCAACAGAAAATGAGGGAAAAAAGAGATGAAGTCCAAGAGAAATTTATGAGACCGTCAGTAAGTTTGGGAAACTACTGAACAAAATCACTTTAAAAGGTTTAAAGGAAGTTAGTTTTCATCTAAGCAAACTAAAAAAAGTGTATGTGAATCATTTTCAGCTCTGTAAAAACACGTTTAATTACTTTGCCACTTCCTCTGCGCTTGGTGCCACGCTTCTAAAGCTATGTTGATTAAAAATATTTTAGTGCTTTTCATTTTTCATCAGAATTTCAACCTTTGTTTGATCAGCTTTCATTTTTTTTCTTTTTAATAAGAACCACAAAGATCTTTCAGAAAGCAATTGGTGGTCCCTCTCTCGTTTCTACTTCAATTTGTAATCGTGAATGTTTAGGGTCTGAATTAAAAGATAATTGTTGGGCCAGGCACTTATATACATAAAAATAAAGTAAACCAGGGCAGTTATTCACTTTATACAAACATTTAATTTTCAATTAACACAGAAAAATGTGTTTATTGGGTTAAATAGATATTTTTTTCCTTCTTTCTTAATAGAAAAACTGTGTTAATACTGTGTTAAGATTCAGTGTCATGAATCCCCTTTAGCATCAATAACTTGAACTAGCCATCTGAACTAGCTATTTCATTCCCACACATCGTTTTGTGGAGGAATTTTGACCCTTCCTTCACAACAAAATTGCTTCAGTACATTAAGTTTTGCCGACATTTCTTTCTGCGTAGCTCTCTTAGGGTCGCAGCCCAGCATTTCAATCAGCTTGAGGTCTGGGTTTTGGCTTGGACACTGCAGCGCCGTAACTCTTTCCTTTCTCACTCAATAAGGTGAAGATTTGCTGCTTTGTTTGGGATCATTGCTAATATTCTGTTTGGCCTCATTCGTATAAAGCAGGGGTCTGCAACCTTTACAACCCAGAGAGCCCTTCTTTCCCTCAGTCCAGCTAAATAAAACTCGTTTAGAACCACAAATATTACATCACCTTTTAAAAAAGGAAACTTAGAATTTTTGCTAAATTGCTACTATAGGAAAATTGTTGTCATTTTTAAATAACCTCCATTTTATTTTTAATTTAAGGTTTTGAAATGAAAAAGAAAACATACAACGTTTGCAAAAAGAGGATAGAACCGTTTTTTTTTTCTTTTTTACTTATGGGAAATTATGTAAAAAACAACAACAACAACATACAGTTTCCAACCTAATTACATGAAAGATAAACAAGTAACGTTACTTTTAGAAAAATAATTAATGCGCAAAAAAACGGGAGATGCAAACCCATTTGCTAAAAAAGTTCTGACATAGCAGCAAACAGGCTTAAATCGGAGACAACCGGGCTTCGCTCAGTTTTTCTGAAAATGTTTCGACACCTACCCAGGAGTCTTTAGCAAACATTTACCTCACGTGACCGATCAGCTGTTTTTGCTGTCGCCGTCGTCCCGGATATTCCTGCAATGCGCGAAAACATGGCTGTAAGTCTCCAGACACCATGTAACATCGTCGATACTAGTTGATATGAAAGAACAACTACAACTTGCTCAATAGCAACACATTCCTGAAAGCCTCTCTCCATTTTCCTCAGACGTGAGGTCCATGCTGGTGTGCAACTTCTACTTCCTGTTTATTACAACCACGCGTAACGTCAACTTCTGATGAAATTAGACGGTTAATGGTTAATTCGCTCCACACCAGTAGACGATTTTCTCTTTTTATGTTCTTTTTTTGCAACATTTTAATTAAACGTTTGCTCAGAATTTGCCTGATGATTGGGTGGAAACATTTTTGCCAATTGTAGAAGGTCCAAAGAGTCACTAGTGACTTTGGAGCCGCAGGTTGCAGACCCCTAGCCCAAACAACCTTGTTTCAATAATCTTGAGGTTCATTCAGATAAAACTATTTCTTTGTGATGTGTTTCCATCTGGGCGAGTAATCAAGTGAAATTTTATTGGGAGGAATGCGGCTTTTTTTCTTGCATTGGGTCTGTGGAGCAGATTTGTACCCACATGGATGGAAGTCTGGCCATCAGGTCCACATAGTTTTTTTTTAATCTGTTAAAAGTTTATGACTATGTCCCGTGAGGTGTTTTGTGAATTTTGTGATCGTTTAAATGCTTTCAGACCGCCTCAGAATGACCGATCCTGGTCCTGAGGGCCCACTGTGCCGCATGCTTTAGATGTGACCCTGCTTCGGCACAGCTGATTCAAATGATTGGACAACCTCCTCAGCATGCCATGAAGTGCTGCAGAAGCCTTTTAATCTGTTATTTATTCGCATCTATTGAGCAGCAGCATAAAACGTGCAGGACAGGGGGCCCTGGGAACCAGTGTCAGGACCTACAGAGCTAGAGAGTCGGGACAGAGATGTGGAGATTTCCCTCTCGGACGGATGGATTTTATTGGCAACACCTGGCCGCTCCTTTGCCTCTTAAACGATTTGGAATCACTAAGGGTGTACTTCAGCTTTGTTTCTGTTTAATAAATAGATGTGTGGAATCTGTTCAGTGTCTTTCTGCACTCGAGATTGGATTTAGATCAGACTAGATGATTCTTATTATGTCCCAATGTGTAAAAAAAAAATAGAAATGAGAGAGGTTGTACCTCATTGTTTTACCATGACTTTACATGCTTAGGTTGGCGTGTCACAAAAAAACCTAACTTGAATGCAGCTGGGATTAGACAGCGTTAAGACTTTCACATTTTGTTACTGGATATTCATTTCCAATTAGATCAAATTGATGCTGTACAAAACTAAATAACCGTCTGACAAAAATCTGCTATCCCCACAATTCCTGTCTATTGTGGCACTGTTGCAATCTGGAGAAGTGGAAAATAGATCTTCACATCTTATTTTGTTAGTGAAAACTGATATTTTATTCCCACTGTCTGAAAATCACTAAATGAACTACCTTCAAACCGTCAGCAAAGACACAAAGCCTGATTGTTTCATAAGAAACAAAACGAGAGACTGAAACAATGTTGGGCGATTTTGTTACATCAACAAATCCCATATAAAATTTGATTTGATTAAATATGTACCCAAGATGCTGGGCATTGCAGTTTCAGCAAACGTTCAGCTGCAGATTAATTTACGGCTGATGCTCAGGAGAGTTTTTACAGCAGCTGGATGATGTATATGGGAATGATTGGGAATAAAACGAGAGCGCCTCCATTCATCCTAATAGGAAAACATGACCGGTGCAACGTGTGGCTTATTAATGAGCCTCTAATCATTTTATGACAGAAGAAACATAAATCTCAGCGTTCCGCCGCGCAGGCTGTGTTTATTAGTGTTGGGATAGATTTGCTGTTTGGGGTTTTCGTTGGATTTGATGACATAAATACAAAATTTATCACCACTTTCACTTCTTTAAGAAAACCATCAACGTTTGTGTGGTCTCTCAGAGCTTGCCGTAAAGGATTCTCTGGACGATCAGATTTAGGAGGAGGAGTGTGGCTCAGAGGACCGGATCTTCACTCTGGTGGAGCGGCTGAAGAGGTATTTGGAGTCTGGAGTCCAATCCACATGGCTTCCTGGCTCATTTTCAGTGCAGATGTTAGGACTGCTCCTTCTCCCTGTGGCTGGAGGTCTCTGCCTCAACCGGATGAGATCAAGAATCTTGGTGTCTTGTTCACGAGTGACAACAGGATGGAGCAGCCAGGTCTGCAGCATTGAGAGTGTGGCTCCAGTCTGTCAAGGTGAAGGAAGAGATGAGTCTAAAAGTAAAGCTCATGATTCATCGTCCAGGTCCAGGTTCCGACAACCGCTCCAGCCATCACCTAATTTCCTCCCAGATTCAAGTGGCGGAAATTAGCTTCCTTTGCAGGAAGGCGTTACTCAGTTTTGCAGGTAAGGAGCACAGAGTAGAGAAACTGCTCCGCCTCTTCAAAGGGAGACCGCCGAGATGGTTCGGGCAAACGATCAGGATTACTTCTGGGAATCTATGGAGGTTTTGGAGGGACAGATCCAGAACGCGATGGATGGACTCTATATCCTTTCTGGCAAGCGAACACCTTGGGATCCCTCAGTATGAGCGGGAAGAGGGCTCGTAAGAAGGACCTTTTGGGTCTTCTTGCTTCCCAAACATCGTGGTCAATACGGATGTATTAAACACCGGCTCTTCCCTTCAGGGCCAATTAAGTTAACCTCAATCCTGGTTGTCATCCTGTCTCTCTTCCAAGTGTAAAGTGCTTCTTTTTGCCTCTCTTCTTCTGCTGTCTTTCTGTCTCTTCCTCTTCTAACTCAATGCCACAAGCGGGGGGGGAAATTAAACTTCCTGCCATTAGGGTTTGGAAAAGGTTATTCCCTTAAGAGCACATGCTGCTACTCGTCTGTACAGAGAAAATAAAACATTCTGTGTTTTCTTATGTCTCGCATCACTCTTGTCCCTGCCTTGACTGTCCTGACACCCCAAAAGAGGAGAAAAATGACAGTAATGGGATAAGAGAGGAGGGGGGAGGGGGTAGAAAGTGCTGATGTGCCGGTGAGAGCCGGACAGGGCCTTAATTGATCACTCGTACAGGAAGAAAGAGAGTGGTGGTGGAGGGAGACTGAATATGCTGGGAAGGGTGGAAGAGGAAGGGAGGGTTAATGGAGGAAAGAGTGGCATCCTGGGTAATTCATCGGATTTATGGGACGGGGGGACGGTGGCAGCGGAGATGTGCACCCCGGACATGTATTACTCAGTCACTTGCGTCAAACTAAAGGTCACAGCGCTTTATCACGCCCAGAGGGGCAAATATGTACCGCAGAAATAACCAGAAATTAGAGGCGTCTCTCCGTACGGCCACACGTCCATTGAGGGGAACGAGGTTTACGCACGGCCTTCACTGTGTCACTCAGTCAGCGTGCCAGGATGAGTAAAGAGTCGCCGGGGTATTTATAGTAGTGCGGCCGGTCCTCATTCAGGCTGGCCAAGGCTCCCTGCCTGATGAGCTAACTCGACGGTGGAAAAATGTGCAGCGCCAGCAATCTGGCAGCACTTAGATTTACTGCGTTCACTCAGACGGAATAAAACAGGGAGAGGGAGGCTGTGGGCGTCCGTGGGGAAGATGAGCCTCGGGGATCGCCGTGCGCGCAGACTCAAGCCGTTCTTGTCACTTTGTTTCACCCCCCCTCCTGCTTACTCTTGTTTAACGAGGGAGCTCTGACCCAAAGGGACTCTTGCAGCTGGAGGACAAGAGACCAAAAGCAGGCTTAAAGGATTTAATTACTGAACTGTGTCCGAATGGGAGCCAGCACAGCAAGGGAAAACTTTTCACAAACTAAGACACCTTGCATGGAATCAATCCATAAAATGCTAATTGTTACAACGTTAAAGCCGCCACCCTTGTGTAAGCACACCTGTCCCCCCCCGCCCCGTCCCACAAGTCCCACCATGCCGTGCTGCAGCTGCACGCTCGCGGACCAACAATCTTGCGGCCGAGGTTCGATCAATGCCTTTTAATTACCAGAGGCCCACAGCGCTGGTCGATAGAGCTGACGAGAAGCAGAGAGAGGGAGATTCTCCGGACGTTGATTGATGGCCGCTCCTCCCAGCGAGCCTACTACCTACAGATGTGTCGTTAGGCCTTATTAATCCTGCCGGGCTGCATTCACTCGTTTTACAGACTGTCGTTTAACCTGCTCCGGCCGCTGTGGTTACAGGGTTAAGTGAGTATGAGGTGTTCACCCAGACGGACGCAGGCCTCTTACGGCCAATAAGTCATTGGTGACTGCTCGTCATTTGTAGTGAAATGTTTTTTTCTTCTGTTTTAGCTTTTTTTTAAATAAATGAATAAGACCTGCAAACAAATGTTAATATCGGAGAAATTTCCATCCATCCATCCATTTTCTACCCCGTCTATCCATTGTGGGGTCGCGAGGGGTGCTGGTGCCTATCTTCAGCTGTCAATGGGCGAGAGGCGGGGTACACCCTGGACAGGTCGCCAGTCTATCGCAGACTGGAGAAATATAATCCTACTACATACAAACAGTGTTTTTTGAGTAAAGAATTTGTTTATTGAATAAAAGAGGAGCTATCCAAACCAACCTGGCTGGATGGGATAAAGTATTTGCGCCCTAAACACGACTTTTGGTAACCTGACTCTAGCCATATGAATTTCGCTCCGCCTAGCTCCACTCATCCATCTGGGACTGATCCATAGGAATGGCATTTCAGAAGGTTGGGCCTTATCAAAAATCCTTGCATATGATTGGATAAGCCACTTGTCTGTCATCTTTATCGACGTGCTATTTCAACCACTCACACCAAAGCCAACCTGTGACGCTGTAAGAGCGACGCAGGAAAAAACTAAACTTTATTTTTTTTTTAAATGTGTTTGTGGCTCTAGTGGCACGCGTTTTATTGACAGTGAGCCGACAGGAAGAGGGGGGAAGACAGGCGGCAAAGCGCCGCGGGTCGGAGTCGATCCCGGGCCGACCGCGTCGAGGACTAAAGGCCTCCTAACATGGTTCACGCTAACCGCTCCGCCACAGGCGCGCCCCCGAAAACAAAACTTGCCAAATCTGGTCGGGAGAAGGGCGAAAACATGGTTTCCACCAACAAAAGCCTTCAGAGCCGTTCTCTGATGTTTTTTTAATGAAACAATATTAGGTAGATTGGACAACACCGAAGAAATAGCAGCATCAATGTTAACGCTTGCTTCCTCGATGCGAGCCGCCATTGTCTGAATCAAAACAGTCTCACGTCACGGTCGCTTCTCCACTATGTCACATCTATGAAACTCCAGCCCTGCGTCCTGATTGGCTAGACAATAAAATTGGTTGAAGAAATCAGGTTAGACTTTTGGTGCTGGCCTCACCTTCGCTTTACATCGCTGGATCCATTTTGGGCCAGTCTGGTTGTTTGTTTTAAAGGGGAAGTCCGGTCAACAAGGAAAAATCAGGGTATCATTAGCTATAACTAAAACTAATACGTTTGTGGTTATTTAATGAACTTATCTTTAATCAATAAGAAAATAAAAACATAAATTGTCGTCTGAATCACTGTGTATGGGGGCTGACATTACTGCCCATATTTGGGCAGTAAGGGGCGTTTGACATCACATCCTGGGGCGTGGAAAAGCGGAAGCGGCGACAGCATTTCTCTCCGCTTTCCATGCAAAGTCAATAGGAGCCGTTCTACACAGCTGCGATCATCAATAATTTTTTTGGATTTCCAGAGGACTTCACCACTGACATTCCCACGAGCAATTGCTAAAGGAACAATGCCCACGTACATGGCCATCGGATGTTCCAACACAACTGGTAAAAGTGGAAAAAAACATTGCTTATTTCAACACAGTCACTTCAGCGGTCTCTCCTCCGCTGTGTGTGTGTGTGTGTTTGTGTCTGTGTGTGCGCGCGCTCAGCTGCAGCGCCGTGCAAAGCCGAGCTCTGCCCAGCATGTGCTGGAATGCTCTTATATTTTAATACTTATACTATAATAATCAGCTAACTTAAGTCACTTCAGCGATCTCTCCTCCGCTGTGTGTGTGTGTGTGTGTGTGTGTTTGTGTGCGCGCTCCACGGCTCAAAGCCGTGCTGCGCGGAGCGCGCACATACACACACACACACACACACACACACACACACACACACAGGCGTGTATAGATATATTCTGTAGGACCCGACTGAGTTTGCAATGGAAAAAGGTGCGCTGGATTCCGTCAAAAGTCCGGTTTCTGTCAAGAAACTCTTCTAAAAAAATCCATATCGCTATCAGATGATGATAGCTCCACGGAACTCTCATCACTGTCACTAAGTACTTCATCACTCTCTGCTTCGTACAGAGCACCAGCCGTTGCCATCTTGGAAAATAGTGCGCGTGACAAACAGAGTGTTGAAACTTGCTCAACAGCGGGTCCGCCGAGTGACGTCAAAAAATGGGAGGTGACAGTACTATTCTTGACCAAGATGGATTCCTCCAAATAAACATGATTAAATGAGAATTATTATTAATTAAAAAAACTTATAATTTTTTGCACAGTATGTAGTAGTTTTATATTTAAAGTACTTTCAGCAGTTTGAATTCTGATTTTGACCGGACTTCTCCTTTAATCAAGCAAACATCTGTTTAGGTCCAGACTTTGTCTACACAAAAGAAAAAAAATCTCCATTTATTTCTTTCTGACTTTTTATTTTGGAATCATTTTCCTGCTTCACAACCCATGGGCTCATCAGTTTACATGGGGCATATCATATTTTTAAATTATTCCTTTTCACATTTAAATCACCAAGTTGTGGTCTATATACAGTGGAGCTGCTATGTCTGGTCTGAATTTCTCGTTATTGCTGCCCCACAGCCTCCCTTTTATCCCTGCTCTGACGTGCGTCTGAGAGCAACTCATTTTGGTCCAGTCTAGTCTTAGAAAGCAAAGGAGGCACTTCACACCTCGCCCAGTACCAACGCAGCTCCATACATTTCAACAGAGTTTAGGTCAGGGCAACTTAAAAGGCTCCATGTTAGCTGACTTTTCACTTTTTGAAAACCTGTTTTAGTATGGCAGAAAAATGCAACACACGGGTTCTCAACACGGTTGTCACAGGCTTGAGTCCCAACCCAAGTCCCTTTGCAGGATTCCTCTCTCTCTTCACCAGTTTCCTGTGTGGCAATTGTCCAATAAAGGCCACTAGAACCACAAATAAAATAAAATACAGATAAGCGGCATTTGATAGTTACATTTCTAGGAAGTAGGACATGAGAAAAACTTGAGTTGTTCATCTACTATATGCCGGGTGTTGAATCGACAGCTCTTTAGGAATTACTTTTTTGGTGATAAAATCACTTTTTATGTCTTTTGAACTCCGTTATCCTTGATATCTTATGTCTTGTGCTGATAGTTTAGAAAGTGTTTTTTGCTGAATGTTAGAATGACTTTGACCAAGTGAGACCCAATTTTTTAAAATTAGAAATTCCACAACTGATAAAAATACAGTATTTTTAATACAGAAGACTTATGTTATGGTTTACACCGCATCACTTACAACCTCCACAACGAGGATAAGCCACGGCTGTCCACAAAGTGCTGTCTCCAAGCACGTAAATGGAAAGTTGAGTGGAAGGGAAAAAAAACGTGGCAGAAAAAGATGTACCGGAGAAACAGGGATAATCACAGCCTTGGGATGTTTGTGAAGGAAATCCCATCTAAGACTTTTGGGGAGATTGACGACGTGTGGACTGCAGCTGATGTGAGAGCATCCAGAGCCAGCACACAAACAGATGTTTCCATGGTCTACAACTAGGTGGTAACCCACTGCTGAACCAGAGACAACACAAGCCCCTTACCTGGACTAAGTAGAAATCTTTCCCATCTGGTGAAAGTGAAAGCACTGAGTGCACACATTGTTCACTACATGGACACACTTTCAAGTGGTGCAACATTTCTGCAGTAAAAAGACTTTTTTAAAGTCTTGAGAAAACCTAATGTTGGAGTTTGATTACCAGACAGACATATTTACCAAACATCCTAACATAAATATTTCACGCAGTGTCACAAATCCAATGAATATAAGAGTTTCACATTTCAAATTGAATTAGTGGACTAGGTGACCTTTGATTATGTTGACTAACTAAAATGTATATCTCAATATGAGAAAAAAATTAATGCGACTTTGTGAAGTGATGAGCTTACGGACTAAAGACTCCATAATTTACAGTTTTAAACTCTCCCACTGACACATCATCCCGGAAGCTTCTTCAGAAGGTCAAAGACGAAATAAACCAGCAGCAGAGAGGTTCTGAAGAGACGGGCACACTAAAGCTAATGGGTAAAATGGGTACCAGTGGCGGTTCTACGCAGCGCACCGTTCCCAGGGGAATCTCAGCTGGGAGTCAGCTGACATGTTAAGGGCTTTAATATCATTTGATAGATCTGCCTGATAGAATTCAGTGAAGATGAATTATCCATACAGCCCGTTTTATGGAGTCGCTGATAATAAATGTTACTGGAGAACGGAGAGCAAGTCTGCTGTGGCGTGAAGCGCGTCGGCAAAGTGCTCTTTCTCTGATGCCGCTCCAGAAATCATGTTTAAGTAACAGGCATAACTTTGCATTTAAAACCGTGATACACGCTTTAGTCAGAGGGAATATTCATGGCCAGCGCTCCTCCTGGGACAATGCTGTAATTCCGTGTAAGAGCTAAAATAAACAGGGATAATCTGAGTCTTCTGGCTCGGGACTGGGCAAATATATGTGATTACGCAAGCTTGGGACGGCGGGGGCGGGGGTGGGGTTGGGGTTACATAATGTTATTTAAGATTCTGGATTCAGCACTCTGGGAAGCTATTGGCTTTGCACACCAAACGAGCACACAGGCAAGAAATAATAATTGACTCCAGCGGAAAGGAGGAGAATGCCGGAGGTAACTCGTTTTGGAGAGACTCCCACACTGGAGCTTCAACAGAAGTGGACAATAAGTGGACCTGACACGTTTTTCCTCAGGTGTGACCACTAGATAAGCAGCGACGCTGCAGCTCCGAGGTCATTATTCCGGTCTGACAGGGAACATTAGTGGGCTCTTCGGAGGAGAGGTGTTCCTGTTGTAAGACAAGGAGATTTCTCTTTCACCTGCTCTACATTTACACCTCCCTCTTCCAACAGGGGCTGGAGGTCCCCATTAAGTCCCAACTTCTGCCTGACTTTAAATTATTCAGTCCAGAAACCCAACTTACTGCCGGGGCAGTGTTAATGACCCGCGGTAGAAAGAAGCGAAGGGATTTCTTTCTCTCTTTCTCTCTCTCTTAACGCTTAAAATTTCCTTTAAAACTGTTGACCCTTGACTGTTGAATGTAGTATTATAGGGGAAGCTCCTGTTTAATCAAGTCAGAATGTAAATGCTTCGAAACAGAGGACTTATTGCCTCTGCTGATTTGAGCTGTTAATGTTTATTAACAATCACAGTCCTTTTGTTTTTCCTCACTTTATCTGACTGATAAAATATTCTGTGGACTGATGAGACGAAACAGGACCCTGTTGGAGGATGGGCATCCCTTCAGATCCAGAGTAAAGATGAACGCCACACAAAATGTCAAACATGGTGGTAGTAGTGTGGTGGTCTGGGGTGCTTTGAAGCTTTAAGGCCTGGACGGTTTAAAATAAAAGATGGAATCATGAATTCTGCCCAATAGGAGACAACGATCAAGACAGCGATCCAGAGAACGCCTGTAATTCCACCTCTGAATGGCTAGAAGAGCCTAGTCAAAGTCTGGACTTTAAAACCCAGACCGTGGTGTGAGTTTAATCAGCCGTTAATAACTAGACGGTAGCTGGTGCATCAAAAGCGGCTTATAAACCTAAACCAGTTATTAGGTTTAGGTTTATAAGGTTAGTTTGGAGAGCATTTCTTCCTAATGGATGAAAACATTTCATAACTAGGTTTTGTATTTACTCGGGTTATTTTTTTCTCTCTAAAATTTTAAACAGTTTGATTACCTGAAAGTTAATAATGGCTCTTACTGTGGTTCTGTGGCAAATAAAAAAAATAAAGAAGAAAACATTTGTAAGGATGAACTTTTCATGGCACTGTATGACCAAGGTTGATAATAATCTTATGCTGTATTATATGTTTAATTGTTTTAGACTTCCTCTGTCTGCGGTAGCGTTTGGTGTGGATTTTAAAAATGTTTAAAAAATCTTTTTTAGTAAACCTTTTTCAAATTAGCCTGCATTTGTAGTATCGGTAATAAATACAAAATTAATACAACTACAGAGACGTAAACCTAAAGCTTCAAAATCCGTTTTATATGCAGGCCATTTTATGGCTGGCATGCATGTGGTGCACAGAGGCTCAGTTTTATTTAAACAAAAGCCTCATCTCAGTCTTCCATTTCCTCCCTTCAGAGTGCAGCAGCTCATTTTGAGCACGGCACACTCTGAAAACCCGGGCAGCATGTGCCCATCAAAATGTCACCGTTCCCCTGCCTCAGCCAGGATAATGCGCCTGCAGGTCTGCACGCCATAATGCATGGCCTCTGGACCCATCTAATGCAAAGCACTCCTCCCTTCCAGATCAACCCGGGGCTATTTGCTGGCAGGAGAAGTGAATCCGTCATACGAAGCAGACAGTAAGACAATAAGAGAGAAGCACAGCCCACAGAGTCTGCCGTCTGCTTTGCTCAAAAGCGAAGAAGATAAAACTTTCTAGAACCTTTGAAAAATGGAAATCCGTCCTGCCAACAAGCCGTCTTATCTTTTCCTCGTCACGACCAGCCCCGTTTCATTTCTCATACGGCAAGATGTGCCACAGAAAGGTGAGGAGACAACAGAAATTATGCCGTCAAAGCATTTACCTTCAGCATAAAGTGTTTTGCATTAAAGCCACCCACACATGAGCAAATCACAAGAATCATCATGCAAAACGGTGGCTAAGTAATGTGCATTAAAGCGACATCAGAATGATTGGCAACTCAAAGAAGCCCTTATTGAGTTACATTTGATTTATATTAGATTTTATTACACTAAAGAAATTAAAAGCATATTCACTGCTTGTTCTTTTCCTGTAGGAGGGTAATGTGTCCCAGAAGAGCGCTGCTGCTGCTGTATTATTGCTTTATAGGTGGGAAGTTTTGACTCTAGTGAGGTCTCACCGGACAGGGAGAGAATTCATACAATGGTAAAAACAATCTGAGAAAAACTTAAAATCCCACTGAAACCTAGAAATGCCAAAGGATAAAATGTCTCAGGAAAAGTAAAAAAGAAAAGAGAAGACCATTAGCGTTTTTTTCTCAATATATAACTTTATTTAAAATATTGTTACAATTTATTACTCTACACAACATTTTTTTAAAACTTGTTTCTTTTTTTTTTTCTTTATTTATACTGGTTAGTAAACCTTCAAAGACTTTTTTTTTTAGATATAAAACCTTTTTTATTTTTTTTAGCTTGTGTTATTTGTAGTCTTTATACACTCATTAAATGAGAAACCACGTCTTTTAAACACTTTCTGTGTTTAGGTAGTCATCCGTGTAGCTGTTCCCCACGTCAATCGTGCCTTAATGGCTGAACACTATGAATCCATCAATCTTTACGATATCTGCTTAAATAAATAAAGACTCTATTTTGCAGAAAGAAGAGCCCATTTTTTTTTGTTAGGACTCCTACAAAACAATTTTTTAAGAGATAAGAATCTTTTTTATTATTATTTCTCACCGTCTTCCTGCTTTGGAAAACATTGCAAAGCAGTTAACAGATCATTTTAAGTCGGGGAACACTTTATAAGCACATCCACCTGTCATGTCAGTTAACGGTAGGAGACCGCTGTTAATAAAACATACAAACACTGATGTGACCCAAGCCACCCAAACGCTCTGAAAATGGACAAATACTAAGTTTACACCAGAGATGCACCGAGAAGTTTGCTAGTAGCCAGAACCGGACAAAACTCCGGTCAATGAACGGACCGTAATCAAGTAGAAGTCGTGCTGATCCTCTTCGGTGTGGACACTGTTACTGACGGAAGACTTAAAAGTTAAGTTCAATATTAATGGCGTGTTTAAAAATGTCAGCAATAGCTTGAAAGGTGGAAGAAGCTATTTCAAGGGCAACGGGGCTGTTTCTTCAGTCTGCTATTTTTAAATGGCAGTTAGAAATGCTAACTTCGCTAATTGTGCTAATCACTAATAGAAGATGCCAAAGACAGCTTTAAAGGTCAACTCGTCATCATGTTGTATTTGTTTTAAAAATAATAACAATAAAAATTCAGTTTTACAGTAACTCCTCTCAAACTCTCTCTTCTTAACCAATAATAAAAACGACCTCTCATGGAAACTCCAGGTCAATTAATCCCTTTCACTAGATTCTGTACGTATTTTATGTCCACGCGTGGCCATTACATCAGTTTCTGCTTCTATTTCGTACCTGACAAACATTTAGTACCCATGTAGTCAAATCATTAAGTTTAGCTTTCTTTGTAGTTAAGTATTTCATGAATTATGTGGATATAAGCTAAATATGTAACTGAGCATTTAACTGTGATTAGTTTCTGGAGACTGTAACAAACACACCCCATTTCCATTTATTTTTTCCTCACGTTCCCATTTTACCCTCCCCAGTTGATTATTGTAAACGTGACAAATCTGAACCCCGGATCAGCGCAAAACAAATAAGCCAGCACCTGTTGGGGGACATTAACTTTTACATTCAACCAAAATTAAAGTCAGTAGACTAGGAGTGCATAGTAGAAAATTAGTGTAAAGTTTTTGGCTGTCAAAGTTTGTGCAAAACGTTCCACTGAGGGGTGATAATGGGTACCGATCAGTTTGATCTTTTCGTAGCTGAAAGGAGATGTGATCTGTCACAGGATGTTTTGTACCAACCATTTCTCAATTTATACCCAGGTTGGGGGCGCTTCATCCCTGCTTTGAGTACAAATTATTTTATTCTACGCTATCAAAATTTGACTTAAGTAAATAACTATCTAAAAGTAGGAAGTCACTAATGCTTATTATGTTTTGCTCAGGGGTCACAATCTCTCATGCTTAGAATCACAATTCATGGAAATAACATTAAATAACTGGAAAATATTATAAAATATTATGTAATTAATGAAATTACTAAGTGAAATTTGATTACTCATGATTATTTACATACATAACCCAACATTCTAAGCTGCCAAGAGAAATGAATCAGTACGCAGTGGTTAAGTTCACATCTGCATGTGTGGTTTCGAAATTCCAGGCAATATCAAAATTGGAAATTTTACAGGGCAATTTATGGGAATAAAACTGGGATTTCAAATACTGAAGGTTGGCTCTTTGCAGGTTTTGAAATATAGTTGGGGAAAAAATACACAAATTTTAGCTAGAGCAGCACCATCATCACAATATTATCGTCACAAATAAACTGCTAATGAATTTATGGGTAGGATATTAGATTTTCAGGGTGGGACATTTCCATTCTCCATATCCATAATATATTTAGCCAGTTGGGTGGACTATAACTTCCCTCAAAGCAAAACTGGATGTTCAGATCTAGAGATCTAATGTTCCTGGTGAGTGCTGGGAAGATTGTGGAATAGTAAAGGATTAAATAATAGTCATTGAAATTTTCAGTAATATTACTGCCAATTTAAATATATTAATTTGGCACTATATAAATACAATTGAATTGAAAATATCTTCCTGATAGCACACAGCTCTATTTTTAGCCTGATCCTCATTATACAACCAGATTTCGTGCTGGTATATCTGAGAATATTTACGCTGGTCCTCAGTCGCATGCACAGAGCGGACTGCTTTCTGCAGAGGTATAGAGGCAGCGTCCCCTACATGCAGCGTGCATTCCTCCATCACAGGGACAGATCATTTTTAGATATATTTGATGAACGGTAATAAAGTTTAATGTGTAAATATCACATTAAAGTCTGACAAAACAAATTCAAATGTGGGATACTTCCTTTGATCTTAACATTTACTGGTAAGTTTCTGACTTTGCAACCCTGTTAGAGGAGGGTTTGGCGGTCGGTTAGGGCTAAATGGCAACAGGGGAATAAATTGGCGAAAGGGCAAATTGAAACTGAGCACTAAAGGCAGCTTTGAATGCTACACTGCAAAAAGGAAACTGTTCTTGAAATTAGTGTATTTTTCTTTGATTTGAGCAGATAAATAAGACTATATCCCAACGGAATTAGTATTTTTACCCCTAAAATAAGTTCATTCGATATTCTGCACTTAAAATTACATGGAGATGAGTTGTTCCAATTTTAAGTGCAAAAAATCTTATTCCATTGTCAAATAGTGTTATTTACCTGCTCAAATCAAGGAAAAATACACAAATTTCAAGACAATTTTACTTACTTTTAGTTCCCTTTTTGCAGTGTTAATTATAGTTCAAAATCAGAAGTTGAATACAATTGGTATTGCCATTACAAAATGGTCCACCAAACTCTTATCGGTGCATCTCTAATTTACTCATTAATGCTGGTGATGAGTCTCCAACAGAACCAAACAGAAAGAACAAAAAAATAAAAAAAAACATCCAGATAAAAAGGAGTGTGAGCTTTATGAAATGCTGCACACCTTCAACAAAATGTCCACTACGCCTATTTAACACAAACACCCAAAGAGTGAAGTCAGTGAGGAAAAAAAAAAACCTAAAACCTAGGATGTTTGTGTCTTTCATTATCACAATAGTTGCTGCACCGACATTCATGTCAATAAACTCCTACTTGAAATAATTATTTTGCTTAATAACAGCTTAATTAAAAGCTCCGGTTACCCAGCATCGCTGGCACAACAGGTCATCTGTCTAGAAAACTTCTTTACATTCCTGTCGCATCTTTCCCCATCATGACATTTAGTTCACAGATTAGACGGACGACGACTGACAGCGTCAACACACACCTGCCGATGACTGCGCCTAAAATGATATCCGATACAGATGAGACAAAAACAAACCACAAACATATTATCTTTTTTTTTTTTCTTCTTCTTCAAAGCAACAAAAAGCAGCTTTCTATAAATCTATTCACAGCAGCACGAGCCACGGGGACAGAGAACAAACATCAAACAGTGAAAATAAAATAAAAAAAAATAAAAAAAATCGAAAACACAGCCCCGAATACATTATCAGGAAGGAGCGAGTCGGTTGGCTGACAGGAATAAAAAGGAACAGAAGCTGCACTGAGCGTGTTGAGCCAACGTGTTGCTGCCACGGCAACCGCATCCCCCTGCGATGATGGGAGACTAAACCTGGAGAGAGCGAGGGAGCAGAGGACAAACAAGGCAGTGCACACAATCACGAACCCTCAGACTGTCTCCGCTCTTTATCACACGTAGGGGGAGCAAAAGAAAAAAAAATTATAATAACGCCATCATGGCTGAGCAGCTGCAGTTCCTATATCACCCCACTCCAAATGGCCTATTACTTTGGTGGTCCAGCATTTCTGCACATCTGCAGCTTCTCAATCAAACTACCCGCGATGCATGCAACACAACATGCTGCAACAACATACCCGCCCTATCGGCCGTTTGTTTCCTTCACCCAAAGGCAACTGTTGCATGTCAAATATCTTGTGCTTCACTTAACAATGTCGCGCCAGCGCAGCGGAAAGGCAGGGATGTGTGCTTGTGTGGGTTAAGCCATGTTAGTCAGACAAAAGGAGAGAAACCTCATTAGTCCAAATCTGTCCAACATCTCTGCTGTCTTCCAATTCAACCCCCCCCATCTTCAATCTGTGGCTCTCCACGTCGACGGCTCATCAGACCCGTCCAATCAGAGCCTCCGGGCTTATCAGCAAAGTCAACGACAAACACAGAGGACGCACTCAGGCGGCACACGCCGAGGTGACGGACTGACTGACAGCTCATTATGATAGCGGAGCGACACCTTACACTTAAAACGTAAAAGAAAGTGAGCGAAAAATCAGATGAAGTCATTTGTGCTCTAAAATTTATTGTGAGCAAAACAAAACAAACATAAAACAAACAAAAAAAAAAAAACACAACAAAAAACACTGAGTTCAAGTATTTGGTTGCAGCCAATTTGTGAGCGAAGCGCAGGAATGACTCAGAAATGGTTAGTTGAGATTAGGCATGGGCCGGTCTGAGATCCTCACTTTACGGTACCCTCGGGTAAAAACATACAGCGTTAAGGCCAAAATTATTCCTACCCCCTGGCAGACTTAAGATTGGAAATTCATTTTCATTGAGCTGAGAGGTTTGTCCCTGCAGGGAAACAATACAGACACCTAACAAACGACGATAAAGCGACCTACAGACAGGATCAATGTTGAATATTTACACGCTTTAAGTTTAATCAAAAAATGGACAGTTGAAAAGTTTTAATACCCCTGTCAATACTGAATGGAAAAACCTTTATTGGCTTTACAGCAATCCGACCTTTCCTATCAAAGCCGATCAGCTTCCTGCATGTTTCCTCTGGTGTTTTGATGACTTATATTTGCTGATCAGCTCCAATTTTTTGAGGCTGGAAGGCCTCACAATAATCTTTACCTTCCTCCACAGACTATAAGGTTAGAGTCGGGAATCTGGCTGGGCCCCACAACTAATATTCATAACTTGGATTCAGGGGAAACGTGTCAGTAAAATTAAAACATTGTTTTAAACCCAAATCTTGAATAACATTGAGTTTAAATTTATAAGCCCTAAATTATTATTTTGCAACCATTTTTCCCCAATTTACTTTTCTTGTCAACTTTTTCTTTGACGCATTGTTTTTTCCTAGCACTGATAGATCTTTTGCCTTTTCCTTTTTGAACTGACCCTACTGTTCAGTTATATTCTTCGAGGAAAATTTAGTTTTTTCTGGACACTGATGTTGAGGTTTCTGTGCCTTTCCTTTTGTATACCATACATGTTAATTAAACGTATTTTGGTCACATTTATATGTTATTTATTTTTTCTTATTGTATTTTCAGGATCTGTCATTCTTTTTTGTTTTTTTGCCTATCCAAAAAAAAAAAAAACTCTATGAATGAAACAAACCAAAAAAAAAAGAAAAAAAAAAGAAAAGAAAACTAAACGGGACAAGATCTGGTTCTGTCTCCTTTTAAAACGGAAAAGCAAAAAATATTCTGTCGAAACAGGACAACACATGAACTATTACATGTATGTCAACATGTTACCACTAACATCCACTTTTTCCTTTTTTTTTTTTATACATAACATTTCAGGAAATACACAAAATAAACACCACCCACATCATGCTACGCCTTTCCATTAAAGAACACTACAGTAAATAGCAAGAAAAAAAAAGTGTAGAAGCCTTCTTTAAGCCAGCTGACTGGCAGTGCACAGCAACAAGCAGGGGAGGGGCGGCGCTGTGTCATGCTTTGCTCCATACAGCAGGAGAGCACTGGATCATGCTGGAGCTTTCTCCAAGGTATTCACATTGTGGCTTTGGTACTGACGGGACATTTTTTTTTTTTTTTTTAACAGCTCTGACATTTTTAAAACCTGATACTGCTAACCGGCCCATGCCTAGTTGAGATAAACCACCAGCTCTTGGTGGGAATCAACAAAACTACAGCAATCAAATCAGCTCATTGATGCACTCCGTCTCCATTCAGAAAAAAAGAAAAAAGAAAAAGAAGCTGTTTTTGAGACGTACACCTACTCTTACGCAGCTCAGGTCAAACAGAGAGGAAAAAAAAAAACATAAATAAACCATCATCTGTTTATCAGAAATTCAGAAAGGTCTTAGTTAAATGTAAAATGTTATGTGCACACATCTAATACTGTATCCCTGTATGTGCAGGAGCAGGCAGATCCTCAGCTGCATCGCTCTGTATGCTGATGGCAGTGGTTGCAGTCACACACACACCTCCTTCCACATCTACTTTCACTCACACACACACACACACACACACACACACACACACACTTTCCTCCTGACTTGCTTAATGGACAAACTGCAGGAGACTGATACTTTTGGGTGGCTTACACACCCAGAGGGATCACACGCTGAGAGCATTTCCATTTCAGCTCCCCATCTTAGCCGCTGCTGCTCCCTGGTGGCTGCTGGGAAACCGCAGCTCGGCGCACAGGCCTCATAAATCCCGTTGCGTTTATATCCACAAACCGACATTGCATAAAGTGAGACATTTCAATAAGATTAAAGCTTTGGCTCGACATATTTTGTTCAGGAGCTGAGGACGTCAACGCCGCCTCCTCGGAATTACTCAGCAATGTCAAGTTGCCACTAAAATAAAATAAAAAATAATAATAAAGATATCACTTGGAATGAGGATAAATATCCATATGGTGAGATTAATGGCTGAGCGCCAACAGGCGTCGCTCTCTGCAGTGAGGGTTACAAGGTGAAAGATGGAGATTAGTAAGAGCTTCCTGAATGCAGTTTAGTGTTTCATTTTGTCAGATCAAGAAAACAAATTTTACTTCCTCTTATATTAATCTATATATATATATATATTTTTTTTATATCAGAAGCTTGATTGTTAAACATACAAATAATGACGAACACAATCCATTTTCATTGTTACATTTGTGCTGCCTATATTCTCCGTCAAAGACAGGAAACCAGAAACTGAAAAAAAAAAAAAACAAACAACAAAAACAAACAAAACCTCTCTTCTGTTAATGTCCAGCATCAGTGTAAGTGTAGAACATGGTTTTTGCTTGTGTTTATCGCTGATTTAAAGGCGCAGAAACCATTTTCTCTTCTACCTCCCCCCCCCTCCTCCTTAAGCTCAGCTCAGTTTGCCATTCCAGACATGTGCTGCAGGCCAAAGAGGTCGGCTCCTTCACGGAGGCGCTCCGGTGGCGAGAATGTGCCGCGGCCGAGCTGAGCGAGACTTTTCTAGTGTTGAGCCAAACATCACACAGGGCGGATGCATGGAGGGAAAAACAACAGACACACGTAGGAAATCTAGTAAATTACATGAAAGCTGGCTCATACTGATTTTCCTTTTTTCTTCTCCCGCCGCAGGTCCTTGGATTTATTCGGGGAGTGACTTTTTCCATAGAGGGACCTCCTCCTGTTCTGGGGCTGGGCTCGCCTCAGACTCTCACCTCTTCTGTTCGTCAATGGGCGCTCTCTGTGGGTGGCTGTGATGAGTGGATCAGTTCTACTGTGAGTGAAGATTAACCTTTTTTTTTTTCTTTTTTTTTTTTTTTAGGACGTTGCGATTTCCCCCCCTAGGTGGCGCCATCCCTTCTGTTGCGTCTCCAGAGGAGGCAGGTACTCTGGAAGGCAACAAGTCATGAGTGATCATCTTATTGTGAAAGTCATGTGACTCCTGAGCAAGCAGCAAGAACACAACGGAGAGCAGATCAGCTCCTGTCATGTGAGAGCTGAGCCACGCTCAGGCTCATCATTATCCTGTTTCTCATTCATACTTCTGTAGTTGCTTGTCCACAGTTTTACACTGGCTGAATGGTTTTAACTTCAAATGTGCAGATGTCTTAGATAACCCGCCTCTAATGTGTAAATACGCCACACAGCCCTCCCAGGGCGCTGCAGGACACTTTAACCTCTTCTCTGGTTCACGCTTTCCAAAATTAAAAATAACCTTTTTCTATTAACCTCGTTTCATTTGATACATCGTCTTGCCAAATGATTGTTAAATCTGAACTTTACCCAACTTGTGATCAGGGATGGGCTTTACATTGACATATAATCTTATAATATTTAGAAATACCTTTTGTGCTGCAGATAAAAAAAAAAAGATGTATTAAGTATAATTTTGGGCATAAATGTATCACTCTGCTCTGATAGTTAAACTTCCTTCTGTCATCAGCAGTAACATTACGTAGTGCACACTGTACACATTGTGTTTTTAAACATTCTTGGCAACCTGGAGTGTAAAATAGTTTGAATGGCAATACTAATAGGCAAACATCATCAATTAAAATGTGTGATTATTACCATAGTACGGCTAATTCTTCTTATCACAATATGTCTTTCCATGTTAAGGATAAACGCCACCATGGTCCCTCCATGGTATAGCGGGTTTAGTCCTGGTCTTTAAACGCGGGGGACTCGGGTTAAATCCCGGTAGCGCCAGGATGGGCATCCGGCATAAAAACTCTGCCAAGCTGAGAATAAGGGAGCAGCTAAAAATACTTTTTTTGTTATGGATAAATGCTACGATCATTTCTCATCCAGTTTTGATCTTAGCAGAGCGCCTTCTATGTTTAGTCCCCTACAGACGATGGACTGAAGCGTGCTCAAGAGCTTGGACTGTTGCTTTGTGACTGAACTCTAGTTTCACCTTCTTCAAAAACTACCTCCCTGACCTGTCCGCTTGTTCTCCAACGCTCTCTAACAAACCCCTGAGGTCTTCAGAGAACAGCTGGATTTATACTGAGATTAAATTACAAACAAGGGGACTCTATTTGCTAATTAAATGACATCTGAGGGCAACTGGATGCTCTGGATTTTAGTAAGTGTGAAGGCAGCCGCACACACAGGGCATGCTCGTTTTAAGACGAACATACATAACCTTCCCTCCACTTCATACAGGGTTCCCACACCTTGGTGAACATCAAATAAATTCAAGGACCTTTCAAGGACTTTCCAGGACCAATTTCCTCAAATTCAAGGACCACACGTGGCGACATTTACCTACTGTGACCGCTGAATAGGTTATCATATTTTAATACAATGCAAATTCAATAAAAGACTAAACGGCATAGAAGTTGTTGGGTCAGAAGCAATGCAAGAAATGGACTTAATTTATAGCCTACATTGATATTGATCATATTCATAGCCTACATTTATATCCACAGTACATGGCTATGCCATACTACATTACATATAAGATGTACATTAGCCTACCGTTTCATGGAATTTTATGGAAAAAAGTGCAGCATTGAGATGTTCAGAATTATATCAATTTGTTTCACTTACTTTCATCTTTGATTAAGCTAGTTTTTGACTTTGACTCTGAAAAGTCGCTAAATATAGCGACAAAGTCGCTGAGTTGGCAACACTGCGTGAATGTAATCTATTGGACACACGTAGGCCTAAACCGTAGCCTACCAACTAACGAAGAAGAGGGAACGTACTTTTGCCAATTAAAAGTCTGCGGAATCAACATACTTTTAAAAGATCGTGTGGTAGTAAAATAATGACACGAGTCGTCATCCGTGTGAACTTTCAACCCCACAAAAAAATTCAAGGACTTTCAAGGACAAGGTGTTTTTTTGGCTGTTTTCAAGAACTTTCAAGGGCCTTGAATTTATTTTTTCAGATTCACAAACTTTCAAGGATTTCAAGGACCCGTGGGAACCCTGTTCATAATTACATACTACTTTGTGTTTGTCTGTAACATCAAATCCCAATAAAACACATTTACGTGTGTGGCTCAAGCTCCGCATACGGTCCTTAATAAGCCTGACAAAAATACGAGCCTACCTTCATTCTCAGAAAGGTAAATTTACCAAATTTCCGTCAGTTCTTATTTGTTCACGCATGTTTTAGTTTCAATTAATTAAACAATTGCTGATTGAAATTCTCTCCCTTCCCCTGACATTTTAGGTTTGATCCGATACGACGCTGCATAATTCATGTTCCTAGATGGCTGCCATCGATCAAAGCAGCTCTCGGGCGGCATTATCCATTCGCGGTAACAACCTGCCGCCTTGAGCTGGGGGAGGCGCTTCTTAACAAACCGTTCTCTCGTTAACTTTACTTTGAAAAATGCATCTGAGACGCGACGACTGCTCACCGTTGTTGCTGCAGTTTTTGTTGTCTTTATCAGAGGCCTCTTCCTCCACCTGAAACAGATAAAAACAGTAAAATCAAAAGCTGACTCTTGAGACCGACGGCCAAAGAAAACATGCGGGAGACTGCAAAGAAGAATGTAAGAACGTGCTAAGTTTAGACAAACAAAGCTGGCATGCGGTCATGCATTTCCCAACAGAGGAAAGGAGGGGTCCGTTACCTGCTTCCTCCACTTCAGCTCACAGAAGACACGCTCGAAGCATTCATGCATGTAGTTGAACTGAGAGGAGAGAAAGATGAATCAAAAGAAAACTCTTATTGGACAATTTCTTCTCTTCAGATTACTTACATTTGCCTAATAATGTAGGAAAAAGATGTTTTTTTTTTTTTTTTTTACATCGCACATAAAAGGTAATCGCACTTTACCAGCAAACACTTCAGAAAAATACTTCATCTGTTCATGTATCTCGCTAACATTTGGCAGATGTTTAATAACAAAGGTCGATAAAGCATTAGTAAGGAGTGGTTGCTTAGTAATTCTGTGTTAGATAATCTCTTTTTAGCTAATAAGCAATGAAATTTCACATCAGCAAACCTTTTTCTAAACATTTTATGCCAGTGGTCCACAACTCCTTACAGCAGATGCCCGATACCAGCTGTTCATTTGTTGCGCTTAACCACTATTTTCTTTGCTACCCTCTTCTTTTCTATTAATATGAATCCCCCTGAGTTTTAGGATCTCGGTCACCAAAATCTACAGCTGAAGACATAAAGGACAGTGAGGGTCCGGTCTAGCTGCCGAAGACATTACTTACAGGCAGAGTTTAAATGTACGGCGCCTGAAACACATTTTAGCCGGCCAACTATTACATCCGAGGAATTCTATGCTACTTGTAAATTTGAGTGATATTACGACGAGGACTGATTTGATGGATTGTGCTCAGTGTAAGCCAATCAGCTACCAAACTCTTTGGTTTGGGCTCAGAGTGTCTGATAGGAGCTAAAGGTATTTGAAGAAAGACAAGGGGAGGTCTGTGCATGCTGCCACAAAGACATTAGGCCTGGTCTAAGCAGCATAACATCAGCTTATCACTGTAAAATTGAAGAACGCATTTATCCATCCATCACATCTGAGAGTAAATATCTAGACATTTACACTCCGGCATGTGCGTTACACTGCAAAAACGGATCTAAAAATAAGTAAAATGTTCTTAAAGTTAGGGTTTTTGTCCTAGATTTGAGCAGGTAAATAATATTATCTGCCAATGGGAAGAGTATTTTTGACCCCTAAAATAAGATAATTAGACATCCTGCACTTGAAATAAGATGATGGAGATGAGTTGTTCCTATTTTAAGTGCAAAAGTCTTATTTCAATGGCAGATTATCTTATTTACCTGCTCAAATCAAGGACAGATACACACATTTTAAGAAAATATTAATAATTTTTAGTTCCCTTTTTGCAGTGTAGTTAAAAAAAAGAACTCGAAACATTAAAATAAAACAGAACCAGAGAAGGCGTAAAGCCAAACTTACATATGGAGTGAAAATCTTAACCCAGCGAGGTTTCTTCTCTCCTCTGGCGTACTCGAAGCAGAAAGCCATGCCTTCCTCGTCAGTGTCCCAGCGCTGCATCTCTGCCCACTCAAAAGCGATCACCTGGTTCTGAGCAGGAGAGAGAACGACAGAAATGGAAAAAATAAATAAAAAATAAACATTTATCCAAATGTTCTGATTCAACATTTGAGAGAATATCTTCGCTGGGAAAGCCAGGCTCGAACGGGCGGAGGCCATAATCCCATGTAAACAAAAGCTAGCATAGCAGCGTTCTCGCTGAAAGCCGAACGAGAGAAAACAGAAAAAGCCGTGGACCTGGGGTCCGTTCTTCGTACGTCGCTAACTCAGTTAGCAGGATTTCATTGTTGACGATTTGGCATGATCTCGGATTGTTTGGTTCTTCGAAAGACATCCTGCACTTGTTGTCATAGCAACATGTGCGCCAGCTTAAGCCTGCTCGTGAGCAGGCTTATTTCATGTAAACAGTATTAGATCACAGCTTTAGAAGCAGAGGAGATGGAGAAGTCTGCCGTATCCATGTCCATTTTTACGACTGCAACCTGTTGCGGAAGATGCAAGAATAATTTGCAGAGTTTTTCGAATTAATCGCGTATTGTGCAATAGACAGGATCCTTTAGCGCAGCGCGACAGTGTAATTGTAGAGAGATTTTTCTTGGTGGCTGTTATAAACAGACAAACACATCATTTAACAGTGGCTTTTAAAGAGGAAAAAGTTGTGTTGGAGCCATAAATAGAAAATATTTAACTTATTTGTATGATGGTTTGCTTTTTGTTTTTATCCTATTCAGTAAGAAGATTTGTTCGGGACGATTTATTGTGAAGTTTAGTTTACTTTGAAAGGCTTGCTTCCTGTCGAGCCGTATATTGTATTAGAAAAAACTATGGATGGATTATCTAGCCACGGAGCAATACAGTTTTACCGTGTAAACTGTGGATAACTTGGAAAAGGAAAATTTTAATTTTTTATTTGTTAAAAATCCCAGTTTGCACGTGTATTTTACTTCCAGTGTCTATGGAATGACACTGAAATTTGGATCTCTTGACATAACAAGTGCCTTTTTAAAATAAAGTGTAATAATTAATGGCTACCATTTTGTAGAATATTCTTGTATTTCACTTTTACTTGTCCCCATGTTCTAGTGGGTCCCGTGGAGGCTCTGATATAAAAGAACAAAGTAAATATGAAATTATTAAAATGCAAAAATACATACTGTAGAAAGTGATAGAAACATCTACCATGGACAGTATTTACGCATTAATTTGTCTGCTGCTTTTTGCCGGCCCTCTCTCCTGGCTTTAACAGATTTTGAGGTGTTTTAATTAATGACTCAAATTCGGCATAACCTTCCAAGCTCTTGTTCTGCTTGGGAGAAAAACTGTGGGCGTTCTTTGCTGAACAGCCAATAGCAGCGTTGCTGATCAATGTTTCTACTATCGATACATTTCCCCTTTTAAACAAACGCATGAACACGCAGGTATCTTAGATAACTTAATCCAGCCATACTAATCATAAAAAACAGGTGTGTTCGAAGAACCCAATTAGCCGGATCGTGATTAGCCGGATGAAATCATCTTGGATGTGTCATTTGATCTTGGATGTTTTAAGCAACGTACAAAGAATGGACCCCTGATCTGCTTCGCTGTCCTGCATTCAGAACAGCGTCTGCGAATCCTCACCTCCAGCGTGCCGTCGTCGGTGCACGCGTGCAGCTTGAAGTGGTGGATGCTGATGGCCGTGATGACGTGGCCCTTCCTCCTGGAGTCACAGGAGCAGTGTGGGAAGACCACCTCGTTATAGCCCTCGCATGTCCGCAGCAGGCTCAGGTACTGACAGGCAGCACAGCAGACAGGAGTCAATATTATTCCAAGCAACCGGCTTAATTACATGTGATGGCGGGGGGGTGAAAGGAGGAAGTCAGAATTTAGGCAACAAAAACCCTGATTACATCATCTTAAGTCCCTGTGTACATTTTATGTGACTGAATTTAAGGTGAACAGCTGAAGCAGCTATACGGGGAGTTGTTTAAGGGAAACTAAAAAATATACAAACAGCAATTTTTAGATGTTTCTTTGCGAATAAAACAAACCCTCTTTGGTCTATCTCACAAGCTCGTGTAAAAAGACAAAGGCGTTTGCGGCAGTAACGGGACAAAATGTGAAAAAAAAAAAAAAAACATTCAAGGGGTTGAAATACTTCCTACGAGGCTCTATAGTTCGTTCTCAGACTCACAAAAACAAAACCTCAGTTAATGATTCACAAAAATTCACGCCGGCTCAGTACGTGTACGTCTCAGCAAACCTCTGGGGGCTGTTATCTGAACTGTGAAAAGATTTCTGGCTATTTTATGTGTTGTGTCTGTGCTGGAAGTGTTTTGCTGTGCAGTCGCCCCAGTCCCCCCCCCCCCCCAAAATAAACAAAGACTGGCTTGTGGTACTGACTGTGGCCATCTTGCGCTGCTCTGCCAGTTTCTGCAGCTGGTAGGATTTGTCCTCCATTTTTATGAATCCCTTCTTCACATCGTCCAGTGCCTGAACGGACGGGGAGGGGTGAGGGGGGGGGGGTGTCAGAAAGAGATGGGGGATAAATGATTAGACGTTCAAGAGGAAAAACACTCAGTGTCCAGTACCAAGTCAGCAAAAAGCAGCAAGCAAACAGACAGACTGTTTTGAGTTTTTTTGTTGTTGTAGTTTGACTACATTTTAAATATCATTGCAAACAATAGTATTACTTTGCCAACTAGACAGAGCCCAGTATGAGATTCTTGTTAGGATGACCATGAGTAAAAAAAAAAAAAAAAAGCATTTTATTTGGATTAACTGAAAAGTTTAAAACAAAGACGTATAAAGACTGCTCTAATTTATTTCTACGTCTTATTTCTGTTCGTTTTGATCATTATTGGTTACCGTTAATGAAAACAGAAAGTTTAGCTTCACATGAAATTGAGAAAATTACATTTTAGGACTGAAATGTCAGCCCAGTGAAACGTATGCACAGTGTATTTAGAGGATTCGCAGCTCCTGTTGCATGAATTACTGCACCAATGCAGCCTGTGGCTCTGATTAAGGGTTAAGGACGCCCAGTTTTTTATTTTTTTTTGGTAGCTGCGTTCAGTTTGTCTGTATTGTTGGTTTGGGTGTCACATTTTCCTCTTGACAAAACTCCACAGATTCTCTAGTGGGTTTAAATCAGGAGCGTTTGCTGGCCGACTAAGCACAGCGATAGCCGGGTCTCTGGAAGCACGTACTGGAAAGTTTGGGTCTTTGAGCAGGTTCCAAGTAACCTGACCCTATCCAGATTGATATCGCTCCGCCTAGCTTCACTCACATCCATCTGGGACATCTCCCATAGAGAGTGATTTCTCCAACTAATTTTATTGTCCAGCCAATCAGGACGCAGGGCTGGAGTTTCATAGATGTGACGTAGTGGAGAAGCGACCGTGACGTGAGACTGTTTTGATTCAGACAACAATGGCGGCTCGCATCGAGGAAGCAAGCGTTAACATTGATGCTGCTATTTCTTCCGTGTTGTCCAATCTACCTAATATTGTTTCATTAAAAGAACATCAGAGAACGGCTCTGAAGGCTTTTGTTGGTGGAAACAATGTTTTCGCCCTTCTCCCGACCGGATTTGGCAAGTTTTGTTTTCCGGGGAGCGCCCGTGGCGGAGCGGTTAGAGCGAACCATGTTAGGAGGCCTTTAGTCCTCGACGCGGTCGGCCAGGGATCGACTCCGACCCGCGGCTCTTTGCCGCCTGTCTTCCCCCTCTTCCTGTCAGCTCACTGTCAATAAAACGCGTGCCACTAGAGCCGCAAACACATTAAAAAAAAGTTTTGTTTTTTCCTGCGTCGCTCTCACAGCGTCACGGGTTAGCTTCGGTGTGAGAGGTTGAAATAACATGTTGATGACAGACAAGTGGCTTATCCAATCATATGTAAGGATTTTTGATAAGGCTCAGCCTTCAAAAAAGGCAATTCCTATGGCGGTGTCCCAGATGGATGTGAGTGGAGCTAGGCGGAGCGAAATACATCTGGCTAGAGTCAGGTTAGATTCCAAGTCCTGCTGATAAATAAAACCAGCATGTCAAATAAAATTATCAGCACAGAGAAGCAGGAAGTGCTCTTAGATCTCCAGGTAGACAGCTGCATCGATTCTTGACTTGATAAAAAAAAAAAAACAGTGGACAAACAACAGTGCATAATATGTGACCCATAGATCATCGCTGACTGGATACTTCAGACTGGACCTCTCGCTCTTCCTCCAGACGCTGAGATCATGGAGAAATAAAAAAAAAAATTGATCTGAAGAGAACAGTTCAGTCATTTTTCTCATAAGACATTTCTGAGGTCTCTGGTTGAAGAGCGGTTTAATACAGGGAGTGTGAAAGTTGAAGGCCATGTCCTGATGCACTGTGGCTTTTACAGCACTAGATAAGGCCCCAGTTAACACCATTTGAATCTGCTTTAAAATCTTGAGTAGATTTTATAACCTTCTCAAGCAGATGTTGACCGGTATATCGGCCGGCCGATATTTTTGCCCGATACTTGCGTTTTCTGGACGACGCAGATTGATTAACATATTCGGCAGCCATGTCTTGGGATCACGTGAAGCGCATACATCGCCATCCCTGGCAGACAGCGGATGGTAATGTTCTAAGACTGGGTGCCAAGAACAAAGGTACGTTTTTCAACTTTTGATGCAGTTCTAATTTAGCTGCATCTGGTCTTTGAAGGTCTGCCTCTTTCTGACTGTGAGCGGGAGGAAGACAGCGGTTTCTGTCTGCTTCTGCATCTAAAAACCCACGTCTGATCTCCAGCTGGCGAGCTGCCACTGCTGGGTGAGTGTTTGTTCCCATGGAGAATTACGCATCCACATAGAAATAATTACTAATCCCTACAGCATCTTACTTAAAATAATGTCCACTCACTGCAGCGGTGGTCAGTGTATTTCTCCTCCTTCTCTACGCTGAACTAAAGAAGGTCTTTTCTTGCTGTGACACGATCATTAAGTGCGAGCAAAGCGCTGCCATAAGAGTCATGATTAGGCCTGTCACGATAACAAATTTTGCTGGACGATAATTTTGTCTAAAACTTATCATGATAAATCATATTACTGTCATTTCGAGACCTTTTTCAACTAACATCATAATTGCATAATAACGCAATTATACCCTCTTGACCTATGGGCTCAGACATTAAGCATCATTTGGTTTAAATCCAAAGAACTCCCACCCTGCAGCAGTCGTGCTTGGCTTTGACACCAATTTAATTTCTTTTCAAGCAAGCGTTTCCCTGGCTTTCCCTCACCAGCCTCTCATTTTAACTCTGTGCATGTGCCTACCTTAGATGTTTGAGAGAAACGTAAAACAGTCAGTAAAGTTCCCGTCTGGAACAAAACCTCCCGGTCAGCTAAGCTAACGCGCTAGCTGTTGTTAGCTTATTAGCTTCCTCATGCACCTCCTGTGAGCCACCAGACCACTACCGTCAGGATTCCCCCATTTTCTGTGGGAAACCCTGACAACAATTAACTCCTCCTACACTGAAGAAACGAGAAGGGAGGCTGAGCAGACACAGATGCAGCGTACTGAAAACGTTTTGCTATCCCGTCTCAGAGAGAGGAGACGGAAACATGAGGGGAAATAAGCAAGCATGCCTATGCAAATTATCATGCTTATTTTTAATTTATCATTTGATTAAAATTTATCGTGCAATTAATGGATAATCGTGTCAGAACTGGTCGCGATGCACGGTTTTTCTGTGTACCTTTCGAATTGCAGTCTGAAGCTGATTGTTAATATTAACTAGTTTAAAATCAAGTTTTGAGACTAACATTTGTTATCATTGTCCTTTTAATCATGTAAATAGAGGAAGAAATATGAATATCAGGCCTTAAGAATCAGACAAAAAAATATATATAAAAAAAAATCGGCAGCACATATCAAGTATCGTTAAGACTGATGTCGGAATAATCGGTGTTGGCCTTAATAAACCTGCACTGGTCGATCTCTACTCTCAAGACTGCAGTTAAACCTGCTGTTTGTGCACTTTTTCCTCTCACACTTCTTCCTTCCACTCAACTTTCATGCATGGATACCGCACTCCGTGAACAACCAGCTTCTTTTAGCCATTTTCTTTGGCTGAACCCTTTTATGAAGGGTGTCAGTGACTACCTGATGGACAGGTATCACACTTCTGAGTAGCATCATACTTCTGTACTAAAAATATTTTTTTATGTGGTGCCATGTGATTTTTTTTAATTTTGTGAGGTATTGTTAATTTACACAAATCAAATCCAAATTGTTTTTATCTGCACCTGTATAACAAACTGATATTAGCTGGTGAATGTGTCAGGCTGTCTCCTCAGGGGAGGCGGCCAGAGGCTTTACAGATGCTCATAGCTTGACGACACAAAACAGTGTAACCTTATTAAAAAAAAAAAAAAAAAAAAAAAGCGCAACTGAGAGCATCCCTTTAGTTTTCAAGCTAAGTCTGTCTGGGATTTCAGTGACCGGATATGTTGCCTAGTCTCTAAATTTTGTCCTTTAAGTGAAGAATAAATGTAGCAGCCTTGTGTCAGTCATCTGGCAGAAAGAGCGGAGCAACAAGAGGAGGAGAGGTTTGAGCACAATACACCTGAAAAAACCCTGGCTGTCTCTGGCATTATTATAATTATTATAATTGTCTATTATAATAATAATAATAATAATAAAAAAGCTTGAAACTATACAAACTCTATGACAAAACCTTTCTAAGCATTGTCAAACCTAATTTTAAACCAAAGTACCTGCGTGCTACATCTAGAAAGGTGTGTTCTGGTGGCTTTATGCTAGCTTTTAATGGGTCACCGCTGAACCTCACAGGCCTCAGGTCTAGAATGACCTCACCAAGCAGCAGACAGTTGTGGGCTGGTCCCAACAGGATGTTTGCTGCTACTACACTGTAGGGCTGGGCGATACGGATTAAAAAATAAATCTCCGATTTTATCATACCAAATCCAATTAATCGATTTTTTTTCCTCCTTTTTGTTTCATAACAAGAAATTATTTTAAAACCTTGCTTTTATGTCAAGCATTTCGTCAGGGAGTTGACCTGAATTCAAAATGCAACTAAAAACAAGCTGTGAAACATGCTTGTAAAACAAGATGGCAGCCGTGCCATTATAAACAATGAAAATATAACAAAACATTTGCTGCTAGTGGTATTACACATTGAGCTAAGAACAGACTTCACTGCACTTGTGCACTTCAAACTAAGTAAAAAAAAAAGTAAATAAGCAAATGAAGTACCTTGTATTATGGTAAAAAAAACGTTTCCACTTAACAATATTTTGACAATATATTTGCATAAACATATATTCAGCATCACATGTTGTTCTCTTCATGGAAACCCAATGAGTGTATTGGCAAAATAAAATCCAGATTTTCCAAAAATGAAATCTTAAAGAATTGTAAATTCGAATTAATCGATGAAATCGATTTATCGCCCAGCCCTACTACGCTGCCCTTTGCATGCAGATATTCACCTCTGTGTCAGTGATTTATGCCATGTACTTTTTTTCCTATGGTTTATAAAATTTTAAACAGGGTGGCAAAGTGTAAGCACCTGTTGCCGGGCTTAGTAGAAGTAAACATAAAAAGTAAGCTCATTTTATCTTCAAAACACTTCGTTTCAAGTTTTTTGTCAGCGTTAATGTACCTGGTGGAAGCAGTAATGCAGAGCCAGCGGGTTGTCTCGGAGAAGCTCCTCCTCCTGGACGCTGAACAACCATTTGCGGAGCGCTAAGCACGTTCCGGGCACGGCTGATGTGTAGTTCTGCACATAAAGCTTGTGGGGGAACTCGTTTGGGGCGAGCTTCCTCACTGCAACCAGACCAGCGAGTAGGAGAAAAAGAGTGAAAGTTGCGGTGTACTTCAATAAAACATAAATAACAGCAAGGTTACCACGACACCTGCCCTCGTGGTTCATGATTACATGCCCGCCCTTAGGTAACGGCGGCTATATTTAGAAGTTGGCATTGACATAATGAGCTGACTCTGGGAAAGCTTTACGATAAACATAAAATTCTCACCAAAAGAATGGTTGATGACCTCAAAAAGAGCAAAGTAGCTTGCCATAATACTGTCCATTCCAACCTTCAGCACTAATGCCTAAAAAGAAGAGCAATATGAACCCAGTTAGTTGGCAGTAGACAGCATCTGATACATCGTTCGCTTTTAAGCGTGAGCTGCACGGCCTGTTGTGCACGGTGCATTAGTAAAAAGCCAGCAGGCCTCACCTGGTACACCTGGTCCGTTGTGCTGTTTTTACGCACTCTGACAGAAATGGTGGTTTTGTCGGGCAGCGCTATCCGCAGCTCGACGTCCGTGACTCCATTGTAGTTCTGCGCACAGAAGACACAAAACAATGTTGAGCGCAGATGGAGAGCCGCATCTGTAATACAGCCTGTGTTTTTTTAAATTCAGTTGCTGATAGAAGGGTTCCAGCCCCAATTTAGTTTAGAAATCACATTAATTTCTAGACCCAAAGTCTAAGATTTCTCCTTACCTGGAAAGTGCTGATACATTGGACAGGTTTTATTATCTACACCATATGTTCCACAAATCCTGGGACAAGACCAGATTGAAGTTATCTTCTTGTTGCCAGGAGGTGAAGGGCCGTATCACAGTGTTGTTTTGGGTGGTTTGTTTAAGATTGGAGGTTTATTTTATTCATCTATGATTCTTGAATACCTAGAATCAGGATGGATTCTTAAAAACAGTAGTTTGAAAACTTCTATACGTCTATTCTTTGTGAAAAACGTAGCTGCTTAAAGGCTGGCATCTGAACCACCTTTGATCAGTTTAAGACCCACAGGTCCAGTTATAACCCTGATTTTAAGTGTGCTATGTTAATACTAAAGGTACATAGAAATTAGTAAAAACAGATAGTGATGGGTTTATGTGTGTTTATGTTTGGGTCCCCAGCAAAAAAAACTTGTACAAACAAATCTGATGGCTCAAATGCTAAAGTAAAGTTGTGATTTGCAAATCAAAGATAAATTAAGTAATTTAGATACAAATCAATGGGGAAAAGAGCCACAGATTTTTGGAAACTGACATTATCTTACAGAAAATAGAAAAGTTTGCGAACTCAAACATTCTTCTATACCAATTTCCCCCCTAATACTTATTCAGAGCTGGAAAATTATAACAAAGACGTTCCAGACTTTTCAAGACGGCATAAAACCCACGTGAGAGAAATAAATACAAAAAGACATAATTTCTGAAATGTTTTTTTTTTTTAAATGTGGGATTAATAACGCTTTATTCTGAAAACATCAACTGTGGGCACTGACTGATGTCTAAACAACTATCCTGAACCAGACTGTCGTATGAAGTGTTAACGGTTCTGAGGAGGTTTTAGGCTCTCAAACTATACAAGATGTGAAATAACTGAAGATTATAGTCAGTGTTTTGCGTACAGGGAGTGAAGAGCAATCATTCCTTAGATATTTACTGCTAAAATAATCTAAAATAAAAGATTCTTGTTTAATTCTTACTTTGAAATCTATTTCTCAAAAAAGGCTCACAAACAGAGCCCAAGTGAATGAAATGTTAGCGCTTAAAGTGCATTTCCCTGTTTTTTTTTTCATTTGGCTCTCAGGATAACAAATAAAAATAAGGGAAGCAGGTTAGAAAGTGAAAATAATCCCCTTTATAAAAGCCAAAGATAGAAGACAGAATGCTGATGATTTAAGACGGTCGCTGGTAAGTTTGATGCATACCTCGTCTGATTCAGAGAGAAACTCCTGCATGATGTCGCTCTCCCCGATCACCCGCACAGAACACACTAGAGACAAAAACAGAGAGAAAAGGATCAGAGTAAAGCATTTTTATCCAAACTAAACATGATCCAAGCTCTGATTGTAGTTTTTTTCCATTGGCCTGAGCTTCAAGCTTCAAAAGTGAACCCAACGAGAGCAGGTTTGACGGCGTGTGCTCCTACCTCGCTCCAGATACTCCTCCAGACCTCTGCGGCGAGCGTCCAGCTGCTGTTCGGAGAGGGAGAAGGGCCATTTGCCGGGAAGCTTTGGGAAGTTGAAGTTGGAGAACTCCCTCTTCAGGTTCTGGTGCAGGATGGCAAACTCGCGATAGCGTTTGGCGCACAGCTGTCTGCCGGACATGTACACGTTGTACACCTGTCGCACATCGAGACCCAGGCACACCAGCGTTAGATAAAGGTGGCTGTTTCCTACGATGATAACTGCTGTTTTTGTGCGTTTTAGGCGAGCTAACGGAGGTCAGGACTACTCACCACAAACCTCTCCGAGTGCTGCTCCACGTGCTTGTATGTGGGTATGGAAATGGGCACGGCCTGCTTGTCGCTGTAGTCGTAGTTAGGCTGGACGTCCTCGCCTCCTTCCAGTCCGTCGGCGTCCTGAGGGGGAACCGACAGCACGCCCAGAACCAGCTCCTTCTCCGCGGCCCGGATCAGGTCCACCACCTGCTTATGGGTGGCACCTTCCACGTTCACCCCATTCCTGGAGGAAAGCAGGAGAAGGTAAGTGGAGAAGACGCCCATACCAACGCAGACCGTTACGCGTGAACCTGAGAGCGGCTGTCTTTTCCCTGCCCATACGTTTAAGAGGAGCCACGGGTTTATTCATGTCACCCGAAGCCAGAATTAGGCCTGAAATGGGAGGAGAACTGCAACAAAATAAGATCACATGCACCAGCTCATAATCACTGCCTCGTTTGTCAAACTCCATCCATAAATATATTGATGATCCCACTCAAATCTATTTTGGGCAGAAAAAAAAAAAGAAGCACATTTAAAAAAAAAAATGCAAGGAAGCACTGTAAATATGCCTCGTAGACATTATGAGGCGACACTGTGGTGTAATATGGGAGGCATTGTCCTTCATTGATGAACACAGAGAGGGGAGTAAACCGGGTCAGCGCTATTGCTTCCCCTTTGGTACTGAAAGACGCCTCCCTATTCGTGGCTTTGATGGGAGCAGATGGCGACGGCATCAGGTGTCTCCGTTAATCTTCCAGCGAGAAACAGCAGGACACGTATAGGGAGCGAAAAGACAAAAAAAAAAAAACACACAGCAAAGGCATGTGCACAGGATTCTGGTTCTGTTAATAAATGTCTGCTGTTACGACGGGGCAGGGTTTCATCTAGCAAACTGGTAGAATATGACCCGGCTGGTCTCTCAGTATGCCACCTAAAGTAGTAGCAGTGGCTAAACTATATGAGTCTAATTAGATTTTATTATGTATAAAGACAGAAGAAGTACAGTAACAAGGCATTTAATATGGAGCCATGATTGAACTCATGACTGATTTTGTTCTTTGGACTGATATAGATGGATGAATAAAATACGATTTACAGACTTTTCAGTATAGTACAGGGACTTGGGTTATACTGCATTGTTTTCTCATATACCAGGCAATGACAGTATGATGAGGAACCAGTCATTGTGTAATAATCGTGCACTAAAAGTACAATTAGGAACGGTACTTTTCACCCGCAGATTGTTCCACCAAACCATAACGTAATACAGTCTTTAGGTTTTAAAAAATTTGACTGATCAGATTTATTTCATACTGTTTCCTTCTTGATGATCTGTTTTAACATTGGATCATTGTTCGTGTCCGTAAAACTACAATTAGATGCAATGAAATCAATTATCGTATTGCTCGGACTATAAGGCGCCCCGGATTCTAAGGCGCACCTTGTATTTACATGTCTATGTGTGTCTTTGTCCACATATATACCTCCGGTAGGGTGACCAGATGCCCCCGATTTCCGGGGACAGGCGTTTTGGATGACCTGTCCCCGGCGAAAGCCATCCTCGGAAATGTCCCCGATTTCCGTGTATCATGATGGAGTAAAAACGTTTAGTGCAACAAGAGGTATTTACACGCTCCTGCCGCTGTACCGACGTATTAGAGCTTTACCGAGCCCCCCGTCGCCGTTCAGACAAAACAAACCAACCCCCAGGCAGAGATTCTGTGCTTAAGAAAATCAGAGACATCCCCAGTTTTCATTAGAGAAATCTAATCTAGTCACTTTAAGGAGGAAATAGACTGGCGGCGTAACGTAAGTGGCGCGGCTTACGGGTGTGTTTTTAAAAGCAGAAATTTACACCAGATGCTAAAAAGTACTGTACACTCCACAGCTGTCTGATTCTGTGAAGAGAAAAACTTTCGACATGGGAAAGTAATTTTAGTAAGACAAATTATCAGTAATGTATGGGTAAGGTATTAAATCATCAGTAATATATCCTATGTTTCGATCTCCTAAACGTCCGTGTCTTGACCATATCTGATTAGAAATCGCATATTTTAGTTTGTTAGCTTATCACAACTACATGGCGCTTTATTTTCGATAACTCTTATTTTGGGATACTTCCGGAAGTGAACTGTGACACAGGATGTTTTCACCATTTCTTCCCTGTCAAACAGGAACGTATAAGCGTCTAAAATTAGAACTTCAATCTAACTTAGGTGTCACGTAGCGCCATGCTTCTGGTGTACATTTATTGACCGATTAAAATGAAAAGCTAACCTAAGCGTAGGACTTGCTTTGCTGCGCTTTGCAACGCGTCATGTGTATTTCCTCCTTAACACAGTTCTCTCCTGAGAGAAAGAGCTATCTGTCTCTGTCAGGAGGACAGAGTAGTTGGATTACACGGCCATGTTTCTAACATAAGGCCAAAACACACATAACTTTTGCATTGAATTAACTTACTAGGTTTATTGTTGCTAGTGCGTACTCTGGCCACGGGCTTCCATACATAAATCCACTTCTAGTTTCGACATTACAGTCAGGCAGTCTTGTAGACAGCTCAGGGGTCCGATCAGGTAGCGACAAAGTGTACCATAATACTCCGAATGTCCATTGAGTGGAGCCGCTTCGTTGCTTACCAAAGTCGTACTTACACATTTTAACAGATTTTTGAGCGTATTGTACCACATAAAATCGGCAAGTAAGCACAACTTTAATCATACATAAGAAGCACCTGATTATCAGGCGCACCATCAATTTTATTGAAAAATTACGGATTATAAGTGCGCTTTATAGTCCGAAAAATACGGTATTCAAGCCATTTATCTACACTCGTATCGTCATTGCTGTTCATACTAGAACATTTTAGTCCATAAGATCACCCATCCCTTACGCCAATGGTTCCCAAAGTGGGCGGGAGGGCTTAGTGTAATTGCAGGAGGGGCATGGTAGAAATGGACTGTAAAACAAAAAAACTAAAAGATTTTCAATTAAATTACACAGTAAAATAGACAGTTAAACTTAAAAACAATTACAATTTAAAAGTGGTAGTTTGGTGATTTAAAGAAGAATACAGTTTACTGTTATATGTTTAACTACAGTTGGCTTTTCTTTGTTCGACTGTGGAAAAGATTGGCTGCAGGGGGTGGGGGGAGAAAAAAACTTTATTTTAAATCAGAGGGGGGGCCACCAAGAAAGGTTTGGGAGCCACTGCCTTACACCAACCCTGCTCTAAAAACCCAAATTTTACAGTTTGTGGGGAAAAAGTTTATGACTTTTAAAAACCATTTGAAACTGGACCGGCTCAACTTCACTTCCAAATTGATTCCGTTCTCTTGAGAATCAGAATCAGATATCCACAGATGACTGTTTTTTTCTAAAGTCAGCTCTGCAGCAACCAGTGACCTTAAAGACAAAAAGCCGCCCCACCCCTCAAAGCTGCCAAAGGTTTATTTAGTTTGAACCAAAAAAAAAAAAAAAAAAGACAAAGAGAAGGGAAAGTAAATTGTAACAATGTTTCTGCAGATGAGCCTGTACGCAGTATTAAATCACCGCCATCCTTTTTAAACATACACATAACCCAGACTACTGTATTTTTCGGACCATAACATGCACCGGATTATAAGACGCATTAAATATTCTTCCCAAGTGAAAACGATTTTTGCACTTAAAATGAGAACAATTCATCTCCATCATCGTATTTCAAGTGCAGGATATCTGGTGCAGGTAAAAATACTCATTCCCTTGGCAAATAGTCTTATTTAACTGCTCAAATCAATGAAAATATACTCATTACAACAAAATTTTACTTAATTTTAGTTCCCTTTTTGCAGTGCGCCCTCTGCGTACACAGCTCTCCCCTGAGAGCAAAAGCTATCCGTCTCGGTTGGGAGGACAGAGTAGTTGGACTACACTGCCCAGTTTCTAACATAAGGCCAAAACAAACGTACCTTTTATATTGAATTAATTTTGTAGGTTTATTGTTGCTAGCGCATAAACTGGCCGTGGGCTTCCTTACATGAATGCACTTCTGGTTTCAACATTACAGTCAGGCAGTCTTGTAGACTGCTCAGGGGTCCGATCAGGTCCAATCAATCACACAGTGTACCGTAATGCTCTGAATATCTATTGAGCGGGGTCGCTTCGTTGCTTACCAAAGTCGTATTTACACATTTTAACAGATTTTTGAGCGCATTGTACCACATAAAATCAGTCAGTAAGCACCACGGTAATCATATTCAAGGCGCACCATCAATTTTGGAGAAAATGATGCCTTGTACTCCGGAAAACACGGTAACTGGATTTCAAGTTCACAGAAATGCACTGAAACAAGGAGGGTTTTTGTTACTATCAGAACATTTAATAAACATATGTTTCAAATAAACATAACTGAGAATTTAACAATGCCTAATAGTGTGACGCAACTAATATTTACTAGTTTCCTCCCAGTGACCCATCAGTGATCCAGGGTGACGATATACTGTAAACATGACATTTAGCAATCCTGATTAATTTGGCCACATCAAGCATTTACTCCAGTAAAATAAAGCAGTGATACGTAAGAGAGGGTGTTAAAGATTCATTCAAGAACATTAATGAGGTTTGAGTTGATATTTAGTGGGATTAACATGGTTTAGGGGCGTCTCAATGAAGTTCTTTTCCTACAAAAGAAGAATTATGAATATTTTTTTTAACAATTTAGCAGATAAGACAATGTATGGAATGAAAGATGAGTAAACAAATCTATTTTCTACATTCTGTTTAAATAGGCTGCCGTTTTTCCACTGCTGAACTTGATTATTGCATCTCTTTTACCCGAATATGCCGTATTATCAATACCCATGCCAAACTTACTCTGGCATTTAGTTTTTATTTTGGTCTTTCTGATATGCTCATTTTATGTTGCTTTAGCACTAACCTTAGATTAGACTAGCTTGTTTTTTTTATTTTATTACTAGAAATTGTGAGGAACTATTTGCCACTGTCACGCCAGGATTTCCTCATTGTGGGACAATAAAGGAATTTCTTATCTTAAAAACTATTGCAATTTTACATCATATAACAGTTGATTTATGCATCAGCTTGTAAAGAAACCATTGTATGCATGTTAACCCTGCCTTCCCGTTTCTCTTTAATTTAAGAGGTCTCTCTTTTGAGGTAATTAGGGTGGGGATTTGTTTATTTTTATACACCTGCTTCACAGCATTGCCAACTCTAGGCTTAGTCTATGATTGTAAAGGTTTATGCACCGCAAAGTTATGCAAAGCTAAAAAAAAAAAAACAAGAATAACGGAAAAAGTAATCGTGTGACTTTATGATCAGCGGTTCTAAACGGTCACAGATTAAAATTTATAGAGTAGCTGCTCATCATTAGGGTCTTTAAATAATGTGCAGATACAATATGGCTATTCTTATATTTTTTTTTAAAGCCAGGAGCAAAGTAAAATCACAGGGAAGCAGACAAAATACCTCAAAGTTTCTAAAAAAATTAGTTTTTTCCTGGGTTCCGGCATCCTCAAACTGGTTTATACAATCACACGGTGCTGTCATGTGACCCGAGATGTCCAGTGATTAAATGGAAAAGACAAAGACATAAAGGCTGTGTAAAAACAAAAAAAAAAAAACTTTGATGACTCAGCAAATTGAAGCAGACCAGTGTTCCTTGTTTTTCTGTTTCGGTTCTTTCTTATTCTGTTTAGCTTGTGATCAGGTTCAGTATATGACCATGTTAACTCCGCTCATGGTTATTGTTGATTTTAAACGTGGGGTGACAATAAAAATTAAGAAGCCGTTTACTGGCACAATATAGTTGCACAACTTTTGCCAGCATTTTGCCCGTTATCAGAGTCAAGGCTTGCAGCCCTACAGGAACTTTTGGGAATCTGGCAACATTATTAGTCTCCCCATCAACAAACAGGCCTGGATTAATCGCCAGTAAAAAAAAGAAAAGTATCCCAAGGTTTAAAAACTAAAAAATCTGTTTAAAACGCCCTTAATGTTTACATTAAAAGGAGCACATTATAAGGCCGTAAGGAGCATAGAGACCAGCGGTTTTCTTTATCCAGAGCCCAACTAATAATTAGTTTATACTTTAGGTTACTATTCAGAGAGTACTGTGGCTAAATAATAATAATAACAATAATAATTAAAAAAAACGTTGCACAATTACTTATAAAATAATTTGAGAAATGGTTATAATCTAACAAAAATAAACAAATTTCATTACAATAGTCAAAAATAAATGAGGTTTACGACCTTAGCATGAGTTGGAACTATTGTTACTTTTCAGAATTAAATAAAAGCAATTAGATACGTTTTCACTTGCATATTTTTCATGGTGTTGGAAAAGGCCTGCCATCATTAGGCACCTACAATGAAAACATTATTAATGCTGTTTACGATTTGATTTCTATCCTAATTCTCCAGCCCGAGAGATAAAGCCCTAGCATTTGTATTATTTATCCACCAGTTTCATACTTTATAGTACAAATCATTGCTTACATTTTTATTTGTTCATATGCAATAAATTCTAAAGCTCATTGAAAAAAAAATTTAATTGCTTTATTGACAAAGATTTGCTGTTTAGGTTAATTGAAAACATTGCCATTTTAATAGGATCCAGCTAGAGAGGTAAAAAAAAAACAAAAAAAAAACTGCGGCTATTTTCAAAATGATTCACCCCCCTGAAAGACTTAGATTTAAAGCTAAAGTAATCTTTTAATTTAACATCTTTCTTCTGAGTGAAAGTAATATTAGTACTTTGTAGTGGCCCAGCCAGAGTCCTGAGGTGAATCCGATAGGGATTATGAGGAGAAAACTAAAGACTGCCGTGATCCTAAGAAGGATCCAAGTGGTTGAGGCATCGACCTCAAACACTTGGAGCTCATTGCACAAGATTAATAGTGAAAAATACCAGTGCAGACGTGCAGAAAGCGTTGCAGCGATGACTAGAAGCGTTTAATTACTGCAGTGCCCAGACTTTTTCATTGATTAATCAATTATTAAGAATGTTACACACCTCACTTTTTGTTAAAATGTAAATAAAAACAACTTATAATCATTTTTTTTTACAAAAATCACAGCCCTCTGCATCTCCACTTAGAAAGAAACTACTAGGTTAAATGAAAAATAACTTTAAAGCCGCAGTGGCAATAACATTGGGAATAGCAGGGGAACACTTGAACTGTCCAAGAGATGTAAACAACACGGCTCCCCATGAAGGCAGCTAGCTCCCAACCACGATGCCGAGGAGCGTCCCTGCCGTCCAAACACAACTCCCTCAATGTCAACACCAAGTCAACAGGGTTGCTGTTTTAAATAAACCCTTTCCCGGCTCGCTGGGAAAGCCACTGCACGGTCAGCTTAGCTAAAAACAGAACCTTCCAGGGTAGCTAGTTAGCTGCAGCTAATCAACATGCACAGGCTGTTGTCCAACTTATGTAAGCTGGTTAGCTCTCCCCCTCTCTCTGCTTTAACACTCCGGCTAGGTCATTTTTTTTTTTACTTCTGCACAAAACGTTTAACTCAAAATGCTCGTATAACGAGTATTTCGCCGGTTTTTGTCACACGGCTACAGCTATAAGCCAACGCGAATGTCACACACGCTTCAAATCGTCCCCAAAACAGGCTAAGCAGAGGAGCTAGCAACGGTAGCTTTTTCCTGGAAGAACCGACGCCGACTTACACTTCAAGGATCCGGTCCCCCTTCGCTATCCCCGCTCGGTCGGCGGCGCCTCCGGGCAGAACGGCGCTGACGTGCTGAAGGGGAGCGTACAGCTCCCCGTTGATGCTCCGGAGCTGCCCTCCTTCGCTGACCTGACCGCGAACGTTGAAACCGTAGCCAGACTCCGACTTGACGATCCGCACTACCCGAGGACCAGACGTTACCGTCGCCGCGTCCTGGCCCGCGGACGAACCGACGACCGGACCGTGGTGGCGGGACGCCGTGGGGTGAGCAGGCCGACTTTCATCGCCTCCAACATCCGCCATCTTCTTCTCGAACGGGCTCTGAAATCCCCCCCCCCTGTTTTTTTTCTCGCAGTCGGGCGATTTCCAGCAAATTCAAAACAACACTTGAGCTCTGTCCCCTCGGCTAGCTCCTCCACACAGAACCGACTCTGTTGGCGTGGACACGCCCCTCGGTGACGTCACGAGTCACAGCAACACAACGTGACCGACCGGAAGCGTCAGAACACTGCGCTCTTCTCTTCTGCGCGGGCTTCAACGTTTGCGAGATTATAAAGAAAATATGGAATAGATCTGTATTTAAAACCTTTATCGTTGAATCAAAACGATTCTCATGTGGGCTACAAAATAATGGAGGGTTTCTGTTCGCTGGACTCTTTCTTATTTCTGTTTCTGTTACAAAATGATATATTTATAAAAAAATATTATTATTATTATTTTTAAATAACTAAATAATGGATGGCCAACAGTGCTAACATCCAAAAAAATAAACGAGTCATTAAATAAGTATTTTTATGTGTCAAAAATGTCAAAATAAAAATTTAATTATTTAATGTTCCAAAATATACCCATTAATTGAATAATAAATTAGGAAAATCCAAATTTTTTATGTAAATACTTGTCATATAATTATTGTTGCACCGTTCAATAATGTAATCTGTAACTGTCGCTTGTCAAATATACCCTAACGGTTGATCGGCTAACCTACGCCTCTGTACCTCTGTATTTCTGAGGGCAGAAGAAAGGAATAGACGAGGATAATCCTTGAGGTGTCTCTCAGGGAGAAAATTCAAGTGTACCAGCAACAAGCAATATGTACAATAACATAAGCAATATTAACGAAAATAAAATACAGTGCAGTTATACTGTACAATAATGGCAAAATACAAGGAAAGAAAACTGTAAAAAAAAAAAAAAGAATTTAAAAACCCGACTGAAATATTTAAAAAAATGATTAGGACGAGGTGAAACACTTCAAATGATATGCATTATTAATCATAAATGCATATCACAAAATCTTAAATCTGACTAAAAGCATCTCAGAATAAAGATTTATTAAGCTGCCTTTTAAAGTCCTCCACAGAGTCCAAACTTCACTGAGCAAGTTTGGACTCAGCACCAGGCAATGCATTCCACAGTCTGGTGCAACAGCTCGGAAAGATCTTCGAGTTCTAAAGTGGATGCGGGGGACGACTAAAATGTTTTGATTTGATGACCTCAAGCTGCGAGGAGAGTTATAAATTTGGATCAAATTGGAGGTATAGGGAGGAGCCTGACCATATAAAGCTCCAAAGGTTAAGACAAAAATCTAAAAATGAAGCCTCGATATGATTAGCAGCCAGTACAGCGACTTTTAAATGGGAGTTAGGCCCATATGAGTTCTTCTGTCCGTAATTTCGCAGCAGAATTTTTAACCAATTGAACACAGGCAAGCCCCTTCTTATTAAAACAAGCAAACAGACTGTTGCAGTGATCCAGTCGTGTAAAAACAAAAGCATTTATTATCATCCAAGGTTCACTTGTGGATACCATAGATCTAAATTTGGAGATTGCACAGGATTTCTCCAGTGGTCTTTGGGAAACACCCTGCGCAGGTGGCCAGTCCATCACAGGCCAACACAAAGACACACGGCACAAACAGCCATGCACGGTCACTCCAAAGAGTAATTTAGATGAAGTGATAAATCTAAATTGAGTGTCACTGGAGCCAGTCAATAGGCAAACTATCATTAGCAGAGCACATATCTCAGCATTTTCCACATTCAAACACTGCAGCACCAATTAAGCTTGTACAATATAAAATTATCACACATTTTTTGGCTCAAATTTAAAATGGCGGTTCATGAACATTCATGAACATATAATTTCCTTTTATTCTTATTTAATCCTCTAAAGTTTATATGCATACATTTAGCCTTATATTCGTACGCTATGAGCGATTTAAGTTGAAATTAAAGTATTTATTTCTGTGCACAATCTAGGTCAGTATAACTGCTGCTATTGCAACCCAAGAGTGTTGTATATGGAGATGGGGTTGATGAGGAACCTCAGACTTTCAAAGTCAAATTTCCAACTTGAGAAGTTTCTCCCATTTAATGTAAGATAGGAAATACCTTTATTGTCCCACAATGAGGGAATTCACTTAAATTTAAATATTATAATAGTAAACATATAATATAAGCAAAATCTATTTACTTGATCTCGTTTAAATGGAACATTCCATGTTTCCTGAATTAATATCAAGGCTAAACAAAAAAGAAAAATCATTAAGTGGTTATGCTGAAACAAGGGTACCAAATCGCGTCGTGTCATTTTAAACAGTGAGAGTCTTGTGTTTAAAGTCAAGCAACAGAATGTCAGATGATTTCCTCTTTTTTGATTGGTTTGGGATAGAAGATGAGGAACCTGCCTAGGGCACCATTCATGTAAGAACCACCTCTGGATACAACATTCAATTAATGAACTGGGTCGTGTCTTGCAATGATGTGCCATGTCTGCAGTGGGCTTAATTAATTACAATGTAAATTGGGTGATGTCTTTTCAAGATCAGCCACAACTGTGGTTTTCTCATTAGTCACAAGCCACATGAACATGACTCCTTTTATTCCCAATGGATCCATATTTTTACCCAAATGAAATTTCTAGACAGTGTCTACTATTATGTTCCAATACAAACATCCTTAGTGAACTTTTTTCTTTTTATTTTTGTTCAATAATGGCCCAACTTTAAACAATCTTTCTGGTAGAGGTAATGGCTCCAAATAAATTACTGATCATCTGTGTTTTCCTGACAGTTAAAATTATTACTACTTAGAACCTTCAAGCGAGTTGATATTGAATACTTATAGAAATGCATTCAGTATTTTGGTAACAATAGAAATTACAATATATATTACATTTTACAAGTGGCTTCAGTTGAAAGCTAATCAAGACATCATATATTTGTATGGAAATAAGACTAGACAGACCTAGAGGCTCTATATATTTAAGGAAGAAAAATGCTAGAGTAATGGCTTTAAGTCATATCGCTGTCATAGGAATTGGAATAAAAGAATCAATAAATGCAGTTGAATGAAAATTGTACTAACCAGGAAGGATTATCTCAAAGATCTCATTTACATCACATTACAAGCAGTTGCAAAAAATCTCTTTCAAACCAGTTCCTAAAGGAAGATGAGAAATCTCTAGGTTAAGTAATCAGGCATCGCAAGAGATCTGGAGCATCCACTGGAAAAGCACCAAGAGGTCTGAGTTGAACCTTGGAGACCTAGTCCTGTAGTCCTGCATGTATAATGTATAAGATGCATTTGTTTTTCATTTTTATTGGCAAAAAAAGGACAGTAAATGCTCAATGCACACTCTTAGTTGTCTTTCTAATGTGAGATTACAGAATCCCAGATGACAATGATAGATTTTAGCAATTGCAACCAATTCTAAACTGTCCTTTACTGCCACCTAATGGGCTGCACAGTGGAGCAGTTGTTAGTGCTCCTTGCAGCAAGAAGGACCTGAACTCTGGCCAGGGGTCTTTCTGTATGTTTGCATACTCTCACCATGCATGAATGCTCTATCCTCCATCAGTATGTGCAGAAAGACGCCGAGATTAAAGCGATATACAGTATCACAAATACCTCTGTACCTCTCAGAGTCATGCTGTGAAGATTACAAAATCACCAGATACGTTGTTTCAGAGGAAAAAAACCTGTTTATTTTTTGCAGAACAGATTCAAAGTGATCCTTCAGAGAGCCTCAAGGTGGCGCTTGGGTTCCTATTCTTTCCCAAGGAAGTGCTCATGGCACATCTGAGTGAGGCAGCTGACCAGGTTGACAAACTCACTGAAGTCCACGCTGTTGCTCTTGTTTGTGTCCAAGTCCTTGAAGATGCGGTCGATTGCCTCCTGGTCATTGGCTTTCTGCAGCCAGAAACAAAGTGTGAGTCCATTTCTCACTTCCTCAAACCTTATCGTAAAAATCTAACACTAACCGGTACGTCAGCGCAGAGCTACACAAACAGGGCCTTGCTATTCAGACACTCTGAACTGTTTTAGATTTTATCACCTTACAATCACAGTGTGTTTTTGTGACAGGGCAAAACAAAGCGGCGAATACCTGTGAAGTTGAAAAAAAAAAAAAAATGATGCTTGGTTGAACAGACGGCTTAGAAATTATGAGGCGCATTTGGATTTGTCTCCTCCTGAGTCAGTAGTGTGTAGAACCGCCTGCTGCTACGGGCAGAACCTCGAGTCTTTTCAGCTAGGCCTCTACCAGCACATCTTCAGACTTAAACTGTTTCCTGTTCTGCAGGTTTTATTATGCATTTCCTGATTAGTGGTGGAAATGCATAATAAGTGGCATTTTTATTTTAATGCATAAAATGATGAATAAAGTTAAATCAGTCATTCATTGTAAATTGCTCAAGCTCAATGAGACTAGAGGGAGATCCTCTATGAAAGTCCATTTCCAAATTTTGCAGGAATATGAATATGGAAATGATCTAAATCATGCCACTGTAGCTCTGGCTGTTTGTTTAGGGTCTTTGTCATAGCTTCATAGCTTAACCACATTTTCAATTTCTCTACAACTCTATCCATGATAGGCTCACTAACAAACCTCCCAGATCCTCAGGGAACGGCTGTATTGAGACAGGGGACTGAATCACACAACAGATGGACTCTGTTAACTAATCTGGTGACCTTTTAAAGACAATTGCTTGGACTGGATTTTATTTGTATCGGAAAAAAAGGGGACCGAATACAAATGCACAGCAAACCTCTCTAATTTTATTTGCATAAGATGTCTGAAACCATTTAAAATTATACCTTCCACTTTACAATACATAAAACACATTGCAGTTTGTGAAAGTAAAGTCTAAAAGGTGTGAAAACTTTTGCACGGCACTGTAACAGCAGATCATTGTGGATAAATGTATCTGACGTCACTTACACACAGAAGGTCACCGAATTCATTCTGAAGAAGCTCCTTCAGCTCCTCCTTATTCAGGGTGTGCTTGTCTCCCTCCTTGCTGGCGTATTTGGTGAAAGTAGTGATAAGGAGGGCCATAGCCTTCTGGATGTCAGACATAATGGCAGCTAGTTTATGATAAAATAAAAGGAGAGAATAGAAGATTGTAAGTGACTGAACAATAATAAGCTTTGTTGGAATCTTGCTTCTCTGGGATAAAATAAACTGGTTCAGATAGTCATGTGGTTACATTTGGGACCATAACAAGAAGATTACTGATAAACCACGAGTTGGGAGTAGTTATACCGGGGAGTAAAAGGAAGTAGCAGCACATTTTTTGAGATCACAAGGCAGTTATCTGTATCATCTGTAAAACTATTTAATGAAATGCACATGCTGTTGTTTTTGTTCATCGACAGCTCAGCTGGTGCCCGATGACGTCCCTCAGTGCCAGTGTTTTTCCTTTTTGCTTTTCCACAGAGCTGGAGGAAAATACCCCCTGCTGGGATTCCACCTGGGCTCCTCCGCTCTCATGTCACTCTGGTCTCTAACACAACCGAGTGACATGGGTCGTTGCTATGGTCACAGCTTCATCTCTGCAGATTACCTCACGTGAGCATGTTCAGAAATCAAAATCAGTTACATATCCTTCTTTTTTTTTTATGATTATGTGTTTTTTTTTTATGTTTAATTCTTGGACCGTGGTAGCTCTGTGAAGGTTTTCAGAACCAGTTGTGGTTGCATTGTGACTTCTCCCATGAGCATCATTAGCGGAGGAAACTGGGCCATCAGAGGTTTTGCAAGCAGATGGGAATTGTGAAGGAAAAGGACAGAAAACCAGTTCAGATGTTTCCATTCCCCCCACCTTTTGTTTGTTGACTATGTGCGAGGCTACGTGTGAAAAAGAAATTAAATGTTCTCCCTGAACTGTTGCATATTATGACAAAATGTAGCTTGTAGGGCATAAATATGACCAAGTGTCCCAGTTTTTGATGGCATGTAATTTTTTTTTTTTTTTGCTTTATTTGAATTTGGGGGAATAAATAGAAGATCTGGGGCAAACTTTTTCTAACCCAACTCAAAAAAGTGCAACAAAATGTACATTTTTGATTTTGAATATCACAATCGAAAAACATTTCACAACATAAAACACATTTTATCACGTTGAAACTATTTAAGTACACATTTCGGTTACTTCAACTTTCGTTTTTATAGTTTATAATAAGTCTAAAGTAAAGTCTCAGGTGAAAATCAGAAAAAGGACGACACGGCTTTCTACTCACCCAGTTTGGGAGGTTAGGAGATCCGAAGATGGTAGTCTGTGTTCGAAGAGCTGCAGGGATGAAGAAACGCCTCTGAATGATGCTTTATACATCACCACACCCTGAATCCTTGCCTGGATGACCACTCCTCTCATTTCCAGCCACTCCTCCTCAGCTCCTCTTACTTTTTTATTTCCCACATTATCTTTTAGCTCCTGCTTTTTGAATGCACTCTGTTGTTTAGTGTACAATCTATGTGTTTTAAAATTTATCAAGGAGGGTACGCAGCATTTAAAAATTAATATTATGTGGCCCCATCACTTGGAGTCCACCTTTTTGTTGTCTTTTCTTTGAGACAATCCAGGATATGTGGTTTTCTCTTTAAGAAGAAAAATACACAACTATCATAAAATTTAATTTTATCCTCAAATCACAATTTTGTCCCACTAAATTCCTTTGTGAGCATAACACATCATAAGATCATGTTAGGCTACAAATATGTTATTAATGTCCCTGTGCTCTAACTAAATTCAACATAAACCGATAGATTGGTGCTTTTGTAGGATTATAACCAACTTTGATGACTTGCAATAACTTTCTTGGAAAATATTATGTGTTAAAACAATGTTTTTTCCCCTCTATGGTGCCTGGAAAAAACATTCAAATCCCTGGTGTTTTACATCTCCTTATGTTACAACTTAATTGGGTGCATTTTAATTTATTTAATTTATGAAATAAACCAACACAAACTCGTGCATCACTGTGAAATGATTTTATTTATTTAATTTCTACAAATGAAAAGTAGAAAAAAATGTACCATAAAAACAGAAACGGGAAGAAAGGACACAAGTAAGGAACTAAAGACTGAAGGAAGTTTAGTAGAATTCAAGAAAGGAAAGAAAAGTAGCGCACAAGGGAGGAAAGAGTGAGAGACACAAGGAAAGAAAGAAGGAAGGAAGGGTGCAAGGAGGTTATGGCAGTTACAAGGAAGAAAAAGAAGAAAAGAATAGTGTAAGAAGGTAATGTAGGACACGAGGAAAGAAAGAAAGAAAGAAAGAAAGAAAGAAAGAAAGAAAGAAAAGGGAATATGAGTAGTAGGACACAGCAATGGAAGGAAATGGCAAGTGCAAGGAAGCAATGATATGTGGAAGGAAAGAAAGGAAACAAGGATGGAGTCAAGGTAGGAAAGGAAGCCATGACCAAACTAAGGTCATAATATTTCAACATTGAAATTATGAATTAAGTCAGGGCATACAAACATTTTCCCAAACTCTCATTCTCGTTTCCAGACTTATTACAACCTGGACAGCACTGAAATCCAATTCCAGACTTTTCTAAACTGCATACCAACCCCCAGAGGTGGGTAGTAACTAGTTACATACTCACATTTACTTGAGTAAGCGTTTGAACATAATATACTTCTAGGAGTAGTTTTACTGCACTCTGCTTCTTACTTTTACTTGATTAAATATTATGAAGAAGTATCACTACTCTTACTTGAGTAAAATTTCTGGCTACTCTACCCACCTCTGTCAACCACACACATAAAGTCCCAATAAAATATACTGAAGTTTGTGGTTGTAAACTGACAAAAAGTGAAAAGGTTTAGGAGGAATGAATAGTCCTGTGAATCACTACAACATAACACTTAAACTGTGAATTGTTCCTGGTGTTCTGTGTAAGCAAAAGGCTTTTTCTGGTTTTATTTTCTTGCTTTAGAGGCGCGTGACTCTAAATTAAAAACACTGGGCACAGTGATTCACTGTAAGCTGACTGTTAAGGTCCCGTGGGGCTTCGCTCTTCTTTACAAATAAGTGAATTTGTGATTTACAGCTGCCTCTTGACGACTCAGACCAAGTAGCCAAAAAATAAATAATTAAATCAACACTGTGGCGACTCAGTTTGAGCGCTATTTATGTGTATGTGTGCAGGCTCTGTTTTCATTTTGTCATCGTTGGTTAGTGTGAAGTTGCCTTAGTGACCACTTCTGCTTAAAAAAAATAAAATAAAAATCCAGATAAATACAGATTCTAATTTTAAACAATTATGTTTACTGCTTCATATTACTTTTCTGTGTGGAAAATACTAGTCAGACTTTGTCTTCATCTGTGTTCTGTTTTTGTGTCACTGACTTGGTTCTACCAGAGTTGGAAAGGAGCATGCATTAACACCGAAATATGTATTATACACATATTTCACCCCATAAACATTTGAGTTGAAGTTTAAATCAGTCTTCAGCACTGAAATTGCATCTGTACTCTACCGCCGCCTAGTGGCTCCAACCTGTACTTCAAAAAAGTATTTTGCATCAAGTTTTTCAAGCAAAGCCAAGGTTAACACACTTCAGGGTGCAAATGTTGATTTAAAATATTAACTGCTTATGTCCCACAGAGGTTCCATTGAAAATTATATGTATATATGTATAATAAAACAATTTAGAAATAATGATTTAACAAGTGAAAGTTTTTCTAACTGCTAATACCGTAAATGTTATTGGATAATTCCTCATGATTTATAAATAGTTCTAATTACATGAAAAATATGATCAGAATTTTCTAGTTATTGATGTTTTTTTTTATCATTATTAAATAATACATCTAAGTTTCTTAATAGTAAGCAGGTGTTATCAATATAAATCTTTGAAATGAAAACGTAAAAATTACACCATAATCGAAGGATAATACCATTAAAAAACCTTTCAAAATTCTTTCAATAAACATTTTTTATCAGCGTTAAAATATTTGTAAAAAAAGCAACAAATTAATAAAATATTCTTTCATTTAATAATGTATTCTACATTTATCACTAAAACGTTTGAATATCAAATTTTATATACATAATACTCTGACTATGATGGAGCATGAAATCAGAGCTCAAAACTAAAGCTTATAATTACAAAAAAATCTAAGCGTTTAATTTATTTTCTTAGCAAAAATTGTTGGTTAATCAGGAAACTACATAGATTCAAAGGGACTCTTTTGTTGAGGCTTCACAATTACAGAGCTGTGTCACAGTCTGACCGCTTGGCAGTAAAATACAACCACATTGTACACAACATAAAACAACACAAGTAATTGTTGCAGTGCTTGCATTATATAAGGAAAACTTTGGCTCTGACTATCATAATTAATCTAGTTTTGATTAGGTAACTCCCAAGTTACAGACAGTTTCCAGAAAGCAGTTATATGAAGAGTTTAGTTCAGACAAAAATTAAATAAATGGTTTCTGTAATGAGGAGATTCCTTCTTGTGGATCCAAGCCAGGTGTGGCATAATTGTCTAAATGTTTGTGAACCCTGCAACTCATACAGTACACTCCCTCCATTAGTAAAACCAAAAGCGTGAAGGCTTATTTAATTAATAGAGCCTGAAGCAAGGGTAATCATTTTCACTTTTAAAATCCTTTAAGCTGGCAACACAACTGAATAAATGTACCTAAAAGAGGAAACTTAATATGTGGATAAACAATGGCTCTTTTATTCTTTTAAGTTAAAAACTATCTGTATATGTGAATTCAGCACCGCTACAATCTGTCAATGCCTGAACTGATGTGGACTTGGTGAAAGAAAGTAAAAGACCTCCAGAGAGCAGCACAGATTGGTGGAAAAACTGTGTCCAAAGCTGGAAATCCCAACTCTAAACTCAGCTCTGTGTGATAAGGGTGTGGTGCTTCTGCAAACACACGATCCCGCAGAAGTGCACAATTCGTAACATAGCAACTAGTGTTTGCCCTGTTACCATGAAGACTGATAAACCTCAAAGCCCTGCCCATGAGGGTGCAGGGTATTTCCCCCTGAGTTTAGTCTCTCAGGCAGGGATTCAGGGTTCCACTGTCACCATCCTGCACTGACTCCACTAATTTGTCATTTAGGATGCAATTCTTCATTTCTGAGCGTTAACCATTTCGTTGACAGAACATGCCGGATGAGAAGTGCTGCGAGGCTGATTGTATTGTTCAGTTGTGAATCAGAAAGGCAGAAAGGGGAGGGGAGTAGAGGAGCTGCCCTTTTCCTCTCTTTCACCAGACATGAGTCACAACTGAAACGCTGAAAGCTTGACTGCATCTTGTGACACTCTCCTTCTGCATTGCTGCAATGTTCCTAAACGTTTCCTCGATACGAATCAAAGCAGCCCAGTCTTCCAGTTACCCTATGCCCATCCTTTGTACAATCATGTTGAAAGTTGCAACATAAGCTGAGTGGGTATACTTCACATCAGGGTGTGTTGTGCCTGGAACATTCTGCAGATTCCTCCGGGCAGCAATAAGGAGGGTTTTATGAAGGGAGGAAGCAAAGTTCACCTCTTCTCTCAGACTCACGGAGGCTTGAAGTACAAGTGAGAATCCCATTTTCCCACCTGCTCTCAATGGCACTCCTGCTGCATAATGAGTTTTACAGGGAGGTAAAAGTTACAGTTTGAATTTAACCTCTTTTCAAGTCAAAAACTTAAAGGCAGTTAGCGCTGGTTACAGACGCAGTACATGCAAACCCCTGAGATTTGACCTTTGAATTGAAATAACAGCTTAGACCCAGGTCACATTAAAACGCCTGTGTCTGCACTATGGGTCTGGCTAGTATAACATCCAACTCCTGCATGTGGTTTCTTAGCATTTTCACAATATGTGGAATTTATTACCTTCCTCATTTATTAGTAAGATATGTGTTTTTTTTGTTTTTTTTTTAACAAGAATGGTCTTTGACTCAGCAAGAAATGTAGGAAATAAATTAATTCACGATTAGTTGTAACCTTAGATATTGTTTGTTAATGTGGTAAACCTGAAATGTGAACTCATCTTTTAATATTAAAATACTTTAATGTACATAAATAATTTCAGACAAGGAACAGCATTAACTCTGGAGCGAGCAGTTGTTTACATTGTGGTCTCTCTCAGCCTAAAGAATGTAGTTCAGAATTATGATCTATCAATTCATAACCAGGAGCATGTCTCTCTCTTATTGGCTGTCTAATGTGATTCACATTGCTCCTTATACCCATATCGGCTCTGACTGGGTGATTGGCCTTGTCTTAACGGCTTCATCCCCAAAAGCCAGCGAGCTCAATCAGAAAGGACTCAACAAGTCGTACTTAGTCAAGTTTGGACTATGGCTGATCAATCTTAGACAGAATTGATTACTTTAAAACGATTTGTTTGAACCATACACAAAGTCAAAACATGTTTTGGTTTGAGAAGAAGAGTACAGTGTGTTTGGTTTCTCTCCATCCACCTTGGATGAGGATACGGTGTCACTCTATAGCTTCCTCTAGTAACCTAACCCAGTTTGTAGTTGAAAGACATCCACCAGACGTTGGCTAGTACCAACAGCTGGCCAATCAGATTAGCAGTCCGCCAAAAGAAACCGTTCATAGAAATTAACGTATGAGTATGATCGATGGACCAGCGCTTCAATATCAATATTTCTGGACATTTTTTCATTCATTAATTCCTCTGTGATCACACTTTTCCATCAGATAAATGAGTTCAAATGTCAAGTTTATAACTGGCCCTCCAATATTGCATGAAAGTGATTGTCAGGTTGTGTGCAACATGACAAGATTAACTGCTTTAAAAAATGCAAATGAATGAAAGAATATAATAAAAAGGGAAATACATGTAGTTTAAGGAGGATTGGACACACATTCGGACCAAGCACCAGACTCTGGATGTTCAAAATTATAATCATTGTATTTATTGATGAAAAAAATCTTTACAAAAAAAATCTTTGGTTTATCAACCTCGACGTTGCGTTCTGTCTTTCATTACTTTTTCGTCTTCAGCCCTTTGTGCATCTTATAGCACTGCTCACAGGCAACAGACAGTCCAACAACCAGAGAAACAAACTCCTCAAAGTCCACCTGGCCATCTCCGTTGGCGTCCAGGTCCTTCATGATCTTATCAATGGCACCAGGGTCCTTCTGGGACTGTGCAAAACACAAATGGAGATTAAAAGTGAGACCGCATTCTTGCGCTTCATTAGAAATGCTGAAAAAAAAACCAAAATGTTGAACCCTTTCCCACACCTTGAGGAAGTTAGACAGCTCATTCTCCATCAGCTGTCTGAGCTCCCGCCGGCTCAGAGTCCCGGCGTGTTCATCCTTAGAGGCGTAGCGGTGGAACACCACGATGAGAAGCTCCATGGCTGTTTCCAGGTCCGAAGGCATGGCTGCTCTGAAAACTACAGACAGCACAGTGGAAAAAAAAAAAAAAAAAAAAGTCATACTCAAACCAAACCTCATGTTGAGAATCTCCAACCAGAACAAACTCCTTAAAGTTCTGGACTGCATTATTGATTTGGTAAAGAGAAATAAAACACCCAGAAAGTAATTAGATTAATTCACATCTTCATCTAAGTGTATAATCCCAATTAATTATGATGCAATGTTGTAAAGTACCTCCTTGCTTTGTCTTGCAGCACACTTCAAACAAATGAGTAAAGTTCACAAGCAGTTATTATGCAGGGTATGTTATTAAGTCGTGAGTCCACAAGATAGCAACTGTTGCCTCATGTCGAGAGAAAAAGAAAAAAAAACCCTCTTCAAACGGCTTTCTGATGATATTTTGTTGTAGCAACAGTTTGAAAAAAAAAGGAGAAGTAGAAGGAAAAACTGAGACTGTGTCATTGGTGTAGGAGGCTGAGTGGAAAAGTTGAACTAGATCTCACATGAGAGGCCCAGAGTAGTGAGATTCAGAGAGAGGACACCTACTGCAACATGCCAACACTCACAACCACACCCTTTTTTTTTTTACACTACAATGCACCTCTACAGGCAACAAAAAACACTCAGTAAGAGTTTATCTGTATCTTACAGGCTCTAAAATATGCGTTAAAAGTTTCTGACAATTAAAAGGAGCCCAAAGTGTTCTTATAAACTGCATTACAATAGATTTAACACTGAAATACATGCACACTTGAACGAAACAATGTTATGAATCCCCTGACAATCCTGGAAGGGCGCCACATGTAAGAGAGCAAGGCCGTAAGTAGTGCAGTTTGTTCTTACCGTGTGGAAAGCGTGAGGAGTGTCCGGCGCAGGAGAGGCAGAAAATGTGCAGGGGACTGAACAAAAAGCAGCAGAGGTTTTATACTCAGGCACCGCCCCAGCTGCTGTGAGTCAGGCTCATCTGTCCACAGTAAACACCACAGACGGCAAAGGGGTGGGATCCATAAAGCCTGAAGTTTAGGAGTCGTCCAAAGATCCTTTAATCACTGCTCTAACTGTGGGTCTTGGTTCCGCTGACGAATAATGGCTCCTTCATTCATCCAGTTACTCATGACTGAATGATTTTATTATATTTAATCTTCATTGATTCCTTAGTTCGGGGTTAAGATTTTTTTTTAGAATTGACAGCTAAATTAAAGTAGTAAATATACAAGTAAACAAATGACCAAAGATACAAACAGCAATTCTATCCAGCTATGGGAATACAGTTGGAGGTAATGATTAATCCACAGTTATTGGATGTCAAAGTTACTATTTCAACTGATTAAAGATTTAATAAGAGTTATGATTCTTTCTGGAAAAAGAGAAAAGGAGGTTTGTGGCCTAATTTTGACACTAATCTGAGATTAGAAAGAAAAAGGTGGGGTGGATTAAGGGTCTCAGGATCCCGTTTCACCGGTCAGTTATCAACACCAGAACACCAGGGTTATGACTGCTTCTGCACAGCTAACACAATATCTTACAGATTCCATCACAACATGGTTTGAAAAGTCATGTCTTATCTTAAATGTTTAATAAAAAAAAAAAAAAAAAATTACTTTAAGTAATAGCGCTGCTATTGGCTGTTCAGCATGGCCAAAGAACACCCACAGTTTTTCTCTCAAGCAGAACACGAGCTTTTAATGGAAGGTTATGCCGAATTTGAGTCATTAATTAAAACGACGGGTTACACTTTAAAATCTGCTAAAGCCAGGAGAGAGGGCTGGCAAAAAGTAGCAGACAAATTAAATGCGTAAATACTGTCCATGTTAGATGTTTCTATCACTTTCTACAGTATGAATTTTTGCTTTTTAATAATTTCATATTTACTTTGTTCTTTTATGTCAGAGCCTCCACGGGACCCACTAGAACATGGGGACAAGTAAAAGTGAAATACAAGAATATTCTTCAAAATGGTAGCCTTTAATTATTATACTTTATTTAAAAAAGCAACTTCTTCCTGTTTTTTAAAAGCCACTGTTAAATGATGTGTTTGTTTATAAGAGCCACCAATAAGAAGGCTGGGGGAAAATAACTGGTTATTTTTACTTTTGTTGCATGAGGCATGTTTCACCCTTTCTTTTTTTTCTTCACAAAATGACACAGGGTGCCATCCGTTCCCTATTTAAACAGCTTCTTCAACAAAAAAAAAATTGTATCTTGACCTGAAAAACACACAAAATTAAGAGGAGAAATTGAACTCCACAACGTGAAAAAGAGAAACACTGCACTAGAGATCGAGTTGCTTCAAAAGGACGTTCAGAGTAAGTTCTAATACACCATTTTACAGTAGTATTGCTGACTTTACATAACTATCTCTTATTGCAGGCAAAAGATGACTTGCTGGCTTTTCTTTATATAGAATTGTTTAAATAAAAGGGAACTAAGCATTATTTGTTTCGTCTTTTATTAAACATAAAAAAATGGTGTTCCACAATTGTGTCCTGTCCTCTGCCACTAGGTGGTCCAAGTGCACTGGCTGGATAGACTTCTCCATCTCCTCCGCTTATAAAGCTGTGATCTAATCCTGTTTACATGAAATAAGCCTGCGAGTGAGCAGGTTTAAGCTTGCGCACATGTTGCTATGACAACAAGTCCAGGATGAGTTTCGAAGAACCAAACGATCCAAGATCATACCAAATCGTCAACAATCAAATCCAGCTAACTGAGTTAGGCGAAGTACGAAGAACGGGCCCCAGGAACCTGTGGAACCAGTAGTATGTTTGTAAACATGTAACAGTCTATGAAGCGAGCTGGCGGTTTACTCACCATTGGTGTCGTTCCCAAACTTCACAATCCTGTTTGTATTCAATTGTGTTGAATTTTATTTATATAGCGCCAATTCATGAAACATGTCATCTCAAGGCACTTTACAAAGTCAAATTCAATCAGATTACACAGATTTGTAGGGTGAGTAGCAGAGCGGTCATGTGTGAGGACGGTGAACAAATAAATAAAACAAGTTACAAAGCGCAGGGAGCAGAGGTGATAGAACAATTGAATATCGGACAAATGGGGAGAATGAGCAGGCGGCTTACATCCAGAGGAAGGGATGAGAAAAAAAGCATGAAGAGCAGGTGAAGGTAATCAGATGATTAGTATGAAAGACAGCTGGAAACAATGAAGAAGAAGACAACTGGGGGGTCAGTAACTATGGCTTTAGAATAAGAGGAGCGGAGCTGTTTAGATGCCGTCATAAATCAACCTGCTTGGTGACAAGAAACATTTTGCTGTTGCCTTAAACTGTCCTTCTGATTTTTGCTATATCTCCACAGTTAAAAGCATCTGTTCACTTTGCCCAAAAGTTAGCTTAGTTTCCTCATGCAGCTGCAGCAATTTCCATGACCTTTTCTGAAGAAAAAGCTTGAGAGTTCCTCAAGTTCCTCGAGTCTACATATTCCGATAATTGATTTGATTTGATTCGATTTGTCAGCTGTACATTCATGATGTGAATCTCAACTTACACAACATGCACTGAATGATTTAGTTCTGGTGACTGTGAAGGTCATTGTCATATACATTCAAGAAACCAGTTTGAGATGACCAGTAGTTTTTTAATGATACGGGCACTTGGCCAGAGCAAGTGCAAGAGAGAGTGAGTGCTCAAAGTGGCAGATAAAAAAAAAAATTCAACATGTCCGTTGCACCTTTGACTCCTTTTCTTTATTTCTAAACATGTGCAGTCAATGGGGACTGCATTAGTCCAATATTTTAATGACACGAATTGTGCACTGAACTTAGTCAAAACGGAACGTGTACACCATTATAGAGCTGAAACATAAAAATAATCTTGCACATTTTTCCTTCTTAAGAATTACAAAAAAATTGATAAAATGCGCATGAAAAGTTGGCCCCCGAGCCAAGAACCACCACAATGTTAATTTTCCAAATAGAAATTACAATCAGTGGATCTAAATCTGTCTATATGAGTGTCATGGAGTGGAAAGGATTTTATTGATTCTGATTGTATTTGGATCAAACTGCTTTCGTTATAAGTGAGTTTTTGTTTTGTAAAGTGTATTTAGTCAATATTTTTGTGAAAGTCCTCTGCGTGAATAAACCCTAATTGAAAAAAAAAGGTTAAAAAAAAGAAGAAGCTTTTTGGGAAAAATTTTCCTTGATGCAGTGCGGCAACACAAGAAAACAAATGAATGAATATGAAGCGAAGACATTCAGGAACCAAAATATCTCATCAAAATGTGACCAGAGTCATGAGAAAACCCACGCCTGCAACTCGAGGAAAACAAACTTTTGATTACAGTGCACCCTTGTGTTGAAAATATGCCATTACATCTCATCACCACTTCTTAAACTAACAGAGGCTTGGAAAACTGATAAAAGTTATCTGCCTTTTATACACCTTCAGGATATAATTTTTCTGAATTTAAATTTCCTAAAGAGGAAACCAGTCTGCTGGGATCTGATTGATTACATCATAATTGCTGTAATTGTTTTATTTATAAATATATATTTATATATGTGTATATCTGGAGCATGTAACAAAAGTAATTTCCCTCTGGGATTATTAAAGTATGTCTGATTCTGATTCTGATTGATTTAAACTAGAATTTATTTGGTGCATCTTTACAATTTTTTTTTTTTTTACTGTGTATTTGTTGTAAAGAAAAGGAACTCCATAGAGTTAAACTCACACAGTTGCCTCTGGCTGAATTTTTGATCGGTAACTCCAGTTAGTATTGTTACACTTTTGACAAACCAGAAAAAGTCTACGGTGGGAAACAAGAGAAACAAGCTCAAGTACATTGGCAAGCCAAGGCACGGTATTTCTTTTATGTGTTTCGTTGTGGGATTACATATTTTATTTATTTTGTCACATTAGGGAGAGCCCCACAAGAAGGGATCTGGATTGATGGCGATTTATCTTCTAAAACATTGTAAAGTGACCTGTGTGTCCCCTCAGTTGGAGGAAGGTTGGGGAAGTTAGACCAATGAGAGGGGAACTCAATAACATTATGTGATATTTTATAAGGTAAAATTAGGGAAAAGAAAAAAAAAATCCTGAGTGGAAGTGGAGCATATAACACAATGATATAAAAAATAACCCAGTTTCTTTCAAGCAAAAACAAATGTTGAGTAAAAAACAAATTTGCTGACCTTTAATGATGCAGTTCCCTTCCCTCTCCTAAGATGGTTTATTGTTCTTGGCAGGTGTGAGTTAATTAAGGAATTTAGCGCCCTCTTGTGGTAGCGCTCGGGATCTGCAAACTCCAGATGCAACACTGAAGGTGCCACACAAACACAGATATCTCCCAGAAACAAAGTTTCCCTGTTGTTCTTCCTTTCTTTTTTTCATTTGATCAATCCAAAATGAACGCAATGCGATTTTAATGAGTGCCGCATGTTTCAGTTTGGTAAACACAGTTTTAATACCATATTATAAATACTTAATTAAGACATCTTTAGAGTAAATTAAAACACAAATGCTGAGCCTCACATGAGTAAAAGTGCCCCCAAGCACTTTTTAGTTGAATCAATAAACACCACTGTAAATTCTGAGAGTGCTTGACCCTATCAAACACCAGGTTTAGTTTAAGCCAGCTTTGAGCTACCTTATAAACTTAATTCATGGATGATTAATCTAATGAATTTATTTAATTATGGTGTCATTTTGGAGAGATAGGAGTATATTTGAAGATCAATAATGCACATATCTTTAGCACATGTCTGGAATAACGGTAAAACTGCTAGAGTCCAGTGGCGTTGGTGGTGGGGAGGGAGTACAGGGGGACCAAGGCTATATTTAAGGGGTCCACAGGTGAGGAGAAATAATTTCTTTCACAGTCATATTCTGTTGTAGTTTCTAAATAATATTTTATATATTTAAAAGATATTAGACACAAAGGAGATGGTATTTGTGTATGTGATTTGTAGTTTATTAATGTAATAAAAAGAAAACAAACAACATCCCCCTGTCCTACAAATACAACCCCGCCCATCATCCTGTAAAAAAAAAAAAAAAATATATATATATATATATATATATATATATATATATATATATATATATATATATATATATATATATACATAATATAATGTCTTATATAATGTCTATGATTAGACCTGGCGAAAACAATCCGAGCCGAACTGTCAGGGTGATGATGGCATCACGATGGTAAAATGCTGCCCCCACCTGGTGGGGAGTGTACACAGGAGCATCCCACAGCCGCTTCTTGCTCAGCCAGTTCATCATGACACAAGCCTTTATGTTTAGTTAATTTCCTGCAGTAAAAAGTCAGACATGTGAAATTATGAAGGTCTATGAATGCTTTGTGGCGTATTAGGGTTCATATTAAGTTTACACTATAACTGAACATTCATAACTCATGCTTATAAGCAACTGAAATTAAATGCAACAAAGCGAGCTATGGTGCAAACTGGGACAAACACATATGAAAATTTAAATGCAGTCATTTTAAACGTCTCAATTCTGAGTTATCAACATTTTCTCCATTTAAGGTGTGTAGGTTTAGCAAGGTAGCTTCAGTTTCTCATTTATTGGGCTAATACTAATATACAGTTTATATTGCACCGAAAACAAATACAATACCTTTTGAAAACATTGCACATTGAATCCAATATGAATTATTAACTTTAGTAAGTTCAAGCAAGAGGTGTGTTTACTAAAAGTCCACCAAACCAGTTTGAGATTGATTTCCACCTTTTCTACAACTCCATTAACAAAAACAAATAAACAACAGAAATGCAAAAATATTTGGAACCATAAGCTTTATTTATTTGATGGGGTTTGAGCTGCTCAGTCTCATTTTTTCTTCTGAGCTTCCTTCATGACTTTTTGAAGGGTGTCATAGCTCCCGCATGCATATCCGGCAATCATTAGAGCAAACTCTTTGAAGTCGACGGATCCATCCTGGTTCATGTCTATATCTTTGAATACCTCCTCTCCAGCGTTTTTGCCTTGCCCCTTTACAGAAGTAATTAAAAGATTACAAAGATTAAAAATCTGTGCAAATTTGTTTGGTTTTCTTTTTTTTTACACTGATCCTTTGCAGGGGTTCACATCACCTTGAAGGAGGGCAACTCCTCATCAAGCAGTTCCAAAAAGGCCTGTTTGCTCAGCTTTCCGTCCTCGCCTTGCTTTGACATGTAGACGCCAAACATAGCACCCAGTGAAAACTCCAAAGCGCTAATTTCCCGGTCCATTTTCAGGCAGGATACAGATCTGGACACAAAACACAACAATCAGAATTACTTTTTTAAAAATAATCTGCATCTGGTCTGTTAATTGTTTCACGTACCGTAGCTGAAATGAAGTAGAGCAGGTTTCTTGAGTTGTGCACCTAAAAAAAAAAAAAAAAATGTAATGCATACAATCACCGCTCTGTATAAATAATCATTAGTCAGAATTGAAACACAGGAGTTGTTTGTTAAGCAAAATTGCATAAATTACATTTGCAAAAACAAGAGTAATGTTGCAGCACTTTGTTATGTCCTTGATCTTACCTGGGTTCAGAGGTGGGTCCACAGTGAGAGCTCAGTGCTCTTTGGGAGGGTTTAAATAGAGTGAGGGCTGCACCCTCCTTAGTTCCAACACACTTTTTTTTTTTTTTTTTTTTGCACAATGTTCTGTTTGACATTCTTTTTCTGAATAAAAGGGATTTACCAGCTCAGAATCACTGACACAAACAACATTTTATCATTTAACAAGTAGAACGCCTTGTGAAGTATTCATACCCAGTCGTCTCTTTTCTATCACACGTTTGATCCTGTTGTAGCTCACACTGAATGTTTGGGGTTTAGTTTCCTGCTCAAAGTTTAACCTCAACTCCAGTCTCAGATCTTTCACGTCCTCTAACAACTTTCCTCTTAGAATTTATCTGTATTCATCACAGTTTTGGCACCAGTTGTGGCCAGATTTCTTGTACCTCCTCCATGATGCTGCCAACACTATTTTGAAGTGTTGAGATGGTCTGTTCAGTGATGTGTGCAGTGCTTGTTTCACACTACAAATAAGATTTTGTATGGATCAAAAATGTTACATTTTTATCTATTCAGAGCAGGGCCTTCTTTCTTTCACTCTTCCATAAAGTCCAGATTTCTGAGGTCCTCTCGCCTGAGCTGTGGATTAGTCAGAAAAGCAGCGCTGCAACTTTGGAGGAGCACAATGATTGCAGAAGATTTTATTCAGGGAGAGGGGTTGATTAAATATGTAGGTCACTCTTTCCAGATTTGTATTTTTTCTAAAACCTTCAGCCTGGATGTGCAAACTGCTAGAGAGGCAATCTAAAATACGTGGAGTGGTGGCTTCCGAAAAAACGGGATTTCTACAAATTATTGACTCAGTGGGGCTGAATACAAATGCTTCAAATTTGGTATTCGTAGGAAGTTTAAAAACCATGTTATCATTTAGCTTCCATCTCAACATTTAGTCCATTAAATTGATGTTTTAAATCCAACAAATGCATTTTTTTTTTACTGGGTGTGACAAATCAAGCTTAACTAAACACAGCTCAGAGCTAAAGAAAACAAGCTTTGTTTCAAAGGCAGTTTGGGAGTGGTGAAAAATCTGAGAGAGCCGGTCAGATGAGTTTTGTTTGACAGTGTTCACACACAACTCCTGACATGCAACAAACTATGTGGAAAAATACAAAGACTTCACGTGTTAGAAAACACAAGCATCAAACAGTAGAATAACGAGTATTGTTCTTTTTTTGCAATATGCAAGAGATAAAACACCGTTCTCTGAATGCATTATTGAAGTGTTGCAAATGTCACTAATACCTACAGGTAAACGGTGAAGAGAGTTAAAATTTATCCTGGACAGGAAATGAAGGAACTGCTCAGACATTTTCTAAAACAAATCTTCTTTCAATGGTTCAGGATTCCTTTTTCAGTGATTAACAACAACATGACCGACAGCTACAAGAAACATCAAAAAGAACTTTTGTAAACCAAAGGGTTCAAATTCTTTCTTGTTTTCATAAACAATGTTATTCTTTTCTCCAATTATTACATTCTGATTTTCTTTTATCAACATTTTTCATTTCTAAAACTCTTATAGCAGCTTCATGTGGTTCTCAGTAGCAGAAATAAATACAACTTTGATTTAAATAAACTTAATTAAAGTAATAGAGTAACTATGGTGTTGAAATTGAATTCAAAATGTACCAATCCTTCATGGAAGTATTAATCTCAGGTTAAAGGGTTAAAAATTCCTGCTGACAATGCCAACTTGCATGCATGGTAATCCGCCACACCCTTGTGCATGTGCAGACAAGGTTTGCAAACATGGATTCAGAAAATAAAAGGAGAACAAATACAACAAATACATTTGTTACATGGGAATATAAAAGCAACTAAATGCACTGAAAAGATATAAAAACACTGTTATTTAATAATAATAATTGAACTTTATTGATCTCACAATGGAGAAATTCACTTCTGCATCTTAACCCATCCCCTTGGGGAGCAGTGGGCTGCCACAGTGCGGCGCCTGGGGAGCAATTGGGGGTTAAGGGTCTTGCTCAAGGACCCAGAATGGCAGCTTGTGGGAGGTGAACTCAGAACTTCTGGGATCGAAGCTCTGTGCCCTAGCCACTAGGCGATTTTGGATCGCAAACAATAATTATTCTGGTCATGAGGACAACATTTATGTATATACACACTGGTACAGCTTAAGAAATTTGAATATGGCGTAAAAGTTCAAAATTGTTTGCCAGTCATCCCGGAAAGTGAAACTCATATACTATATAGAATCCTTACACAAAGAGTAATATATTCCAAGTCTTTGTTCCTTGTAATTTCTGATGATTATTACCAAAAACCCAAAATTCAGTGTCTCAGAAAAAGTTATTTATGGTGTGACACCTAATCAGCTAATTAACTCAAAACAACTGTAAAGGTTGCCTGCACTTCTAAACAGTCTCTCACTCTGGGTCAGTAGGCGACATGGGGAGACTGCAAGTCCACCCTGGGCGCTTGGAAGACAAACAAACTTGTATAATATTGCTTTGTTTGTTTATCGTTCAGTAAAGACGGAAGTATTTCTTCTTGATGGACGGTTGTACTGAAACTGTAATTTCAATTACAAAGCAAAATGTAGTTGACAATATAGATTGATTGATTAATTGATTGATAACTGCGCATGTCAGAGGAGTTCTATTCTGAATAAAGCCAGGTGCATATACATGCACATTATGATCAGATTAATTGATTGTATGTCCATATAAAACGGTACAATTTAATTTTTAATTAATCCAAAAGCATTTTAATCCGATCCTGAAATTTTGTGCATGTAAACATACTGTAGCTAATGAAGCCATCTACCAGGAAATTCTAGAGCACTTCATGCTTCCCTCTGCAGACAAGCTGCATGGAGAGGCTGGTTTTATTTTCCAGCAGGAGTTGTCACCTGCCCACACTTAGCAATTATCAAACCACTGCTGAAAAAGAACAATTTAGACAAACTTCTACTCCAGAACTACAGGCCCATCTCAAACCTCCCCTTTATCAGTAAGATTATTGAAAAAGCTGTATTTCAACAATTAAACACCTTCTTAACAATGACCAGCCACTTTGACGTTTTCCAGTCTGGCTTCCGTGCTCACCATAGTACAGAGACCGCCCTTATCAAGGTGTTTAATGACATCCATATAAATACAGACTGTGGAAGAACCACCGTGCTGGTTCTATTGGACCTCAGTGCAGCATTTGATACTGTTGATCACTCCATCCTGTTAGAACGCCTGGAGAACTGGGTCGGCCTCTCTGGTACAGCTCTCCACTGGTTTAAATCCTACTTAAAGGACAGGGACTTTTTTGTATCAGTAGGTAACTTTACATCAGATATGACAAAAATCACATGCGGGGTTCCCCAAGGGTCCATCCTGGGCCCCCTCCTTTTCAATATCTACATGCTCCCCTTAGCTCAGATCATAAAAAACAACAACATCAGCTACCATAGCTATGCAGACGACACACAGCTCTACATCACCATGTCACCAGGTGACTATGAACCAGTTCAGGCACTGAATAAATGCCTAGAAGAAATCAATACGTGGATGTGCCAAAATTTTCTTCAGTTGAATAAAAACAAAACAGAAGTAATAATATTTGGACCAATAGAGGAGAGATCAAAAGTTAGCACACAGCTTCAGTCACTTCAACTAAAAACCACTAATCAGGCCCGAAACCTGGGAGTAGTGATGGACTCAGACCTAAACCTCCTAAAACCCCTAAAGACAATTACAAGGTCGGCTTTCTATCACCTGAAGAACATTTCTAGGATTAAAGGACTAATGTCTCAGCAGGATCTGGAAAAACTAATCCATGCGTTTATTTTTAGTCGAATAGATTACTGCAACGGTGTTTTCACAGGTCTGCCTAAAAAGTGGATCAGACAGCTGATCCAGAACGCTGCTGCCCGCGTCCTCACTAAGACTAAGAAAGTAGAGAACATAACCCCAGTTCTAAAGTCCTTACACTGGCTCCCTGTATCTCAGAGAATAGACTTTAAAATACTTCTGTTAGTCTATAAATCCCTAAATGGCTTAGCACCTAAATACATCACAGACTTGTTATCAGCGTATAAACCCTCCAGACCACTCAGGTCTTCTGGCTCCAGCCTACTCTGCATACCTAGAACCAGAACTAAACAAGGAGAAGCAGCATTTAGTTCCTATGCTCCACTTATCTGGAACAAACTTCCAGAAAATTGTAAAGGTGCAGAAAGCCTGAGTTCCTTTAAATCAAGATTAAAAACACATTTGTTTAGGATTGCCTTCAACTGTTCTAGTTAACTGAATCACCACTTCTTTGATCTAATTTCTATCTACATTTTATTCCTACTTGCTGTTATTCTGTTTTAATTTGCTATATTTTAATCATGTAAAGCACTTTGCATTGTCCCTGTACTGAATTGTGCTATATAAATAAATTTGCCTTGCCTTGCCTTGCCACACTGCCAAAGGCACCAGAAGCTGGTTCAGTGGTGGTCCTGCCCTTGACTGACCAGCAAACTCCCCTGACCTGAACCCCATGGAAAGTCTATGGGGTTTTGTCTAAAGGACGACGAGATACACCAGACCCATCAAGGCAGATAACCTGAAGGCAGCTATCAAAGCAGCCTTTGCTTTCAATACACCTACGCAGTGCCACACACTGATCGCCTCTCCACCATGATGCATTGATGCAGTTATTCACACAAAATCAGACCCAACCAAGTACTGAGAGCATAGAAATGGTCTTACTTTTCAGAAGCCTCACATTTGTGATTAAAACCTCATCAGACAACAAGATTTGAATATCACATTAGATATTGATCTAACGTGATATTCTAATTTTCTGAAGTGCTGAATTTTTTTTAACCTATAAACCATAATCATCAAAAACGCACGAAATAAAAGCTTGAAATATTGTACTTTATGTGTATTGTATGTCTATAAAATGAAAGTTTCCCTTTCAGAAATTATGAAAATGATTAACTTGTTTGAGCTGTACTTGTCTATAAATAAATTTGCGTTTGTAATACTAAAATATATGATTACTATATGATTACTGGAACCCAGGTGAACTGGTCATCATGTCTTTAACCAATCCAAGCTCTGACTTCAAGATCAAATGGAACCAGAGTATCACCACAATAATAGCTTTCAACAAGCAAGCAGCAAAGGATGTGACATTTTTTCATAAAATTGAGATGCGTAACAACATGTCCTTCAACATTGTTTTAATACTGAATAAAAAAATTAACGTCTAAAACTAAATGTAGTTTCATACACTGTTCCAGATTAAATGCAGTTAGCTGAGCTGGGTCTCATCTTCAAAACACCTTTTTATAAAATTCTGTCTTGTGGAACAGGTTTTTTTCTGATCAATGCTCATTCATGAACTCATAATCAGGGACACCAACACACAACAGTTGTTCATAATTTAACATACAGTACAGTGCCTCATAATAGCTTTTAAATGTAAAGGTGACAGGGTAGCCTAGATTTTGCATTTGCTCGGTAGTTTGCTCTGTCTGTTTTATGTGAGCTACTTACGGTACTTTTTTTCACTGTCCCTTACCATGTAAAAAAGCTGAGTTGGGTTTTTGTGCACAAAGTATTTTATCATATGTGGTGGACTCCGCAAAGCTTTCCACTCTTTGTAGAAGAGTGGAAAACCCTGTGGGAGATGCAGCACAAGAAGGTGCTCTGCTGCAAAAAGGGAACTTAAAGAAAGTAAAATTTTCTTGAAATGAGTGTATTTGTCCTTGATTTGAGCGGGTAAGTTGAAATGATCTGCCAATAGAATAAGATGTTTACACCTAAAATACAATTGGGGGTGTTATATATATATATATATATATATATATATATATATATATATATATATATATATATATATATATATATATATATATATATATACTGTATTTGTATATACTGTATTTGTATATACTGTATTTCTATATACTATATATGTATATATAGATATATGAGCTTTTGGTATGATTTTAATCATGGGGCCCAAATCTCCTGCCAGGACCTCTGCCTTCATCTTTAAACCTAAAAGAAATTGGGGAGATTATTAATTTTTCTGCCTATATTCATATGTAGGTTTATTCCTATTTAGCCCAAAGGTTGATTTAAAAATGTTACTTAAAATTATTATTATTATTATTATTATTATTATTATTATTATTATTATTATTATTATTATTATTATTATTATTATTATTGGTTCTCTAATTAATACCAACCCCTATATCAATGTGACGGTAAACAACATGCGTAAGAGCCAAATTGACGAACCAGAGCATTTTTCTCTCTCTCTTCCAGTAACACCAGGCTCTCCCCCCGCGGTGTGCCACATCATTTAAAGGCATCCGGTGCGGGAGGGGCTTTAGGATGAGGGGCGGGATGTCTGGGTGAGGAATAAAGCTACAGGCACCTGCTAATATTCCGAGTGGGTATATTACACTAGCAGTAAATATTTATTTTTAATAATTCGTCTAAACGCGTCACGTTTTTTTTGACGTTATGGCTTATTTTTTTTTTAATCCGTGAGCATCCATATTGAGTGTCTTGTGAAACGAATAACGCGCAACTTTGTATTTTGCGGGGGGTTGATTAGCCGCTTCTTTTCTCCGAAGGGACAGAAATTCTGAATATACATAGTCGTGTTGTCAACATGCACGACAAGACCTGCGGTCTGGATACGTGTCTGATCGTACCCAGATAATGAAAGCAGGGGGAAGCTATTTTCTTCATGTGGCCGAGATGGATGGGAAAACAGCCTCATCAGCGATGGAAGCCTTGGCTCGGATCAGCGTGAGTATCTTTAAGGTCTTATTTGGATTTGTCACTGGATATACATTAGAAAATCAGGCTTTTTGGATGTGTTGATTGCACGATGGAAATTACCTGAAGAGAATAGTAGCCGTGCACAGATTAAAAGACGGGCGAAAATGATGTTTTCCCCCCTGACGTTCTATCCAATTAAATGTGCGTTTTTCTGGAGGCGCATGAGCAATGCGGATCAGAATGATTTTTGGAATTTTGCACATTTACAGACATAAAATGGTGACAGAGACCGTTTCTTTTTATTTTTATTTTTATTTTTTTTTTTGGAGGGGGGGTGGGGGGGATGCTCCTTGGATTTTTGTTTCCATGGAGACGGGATGCAAGACTCCAGTTTGCTGCTGAGGAAAAGGGCGAACGGTGTGTATGGACGCTTTCCCATCCTGAGAAGCGGACAGCTTCAGCAGCGACGGAAACGCCTCAGTAGAGTAGAAATAGAGCAGGCGGACCTGCGTTTGTGTGTTTCTGCATGGTGGCTTTTCACACCTCCTCCCTGGCGACGTGACGCCTCAAACCCCTCCCCTCCTTTCCAAGAGAGACGTCGCTCTCTTCATGCGGGCAGATACACTGGCTATACGCACGTATAGTCCTGCTGTAATGGCGCCCAGATTCCAGGTGAAGGTAAGGATGCGCCTGCTTTAACGCCTTCACCAGCAGCAATGCGCACTGACCGTTTTGAGAAGGACGCAGAGAGGTCCCAGTTTGCAGTGGGATCCGTTGCCTGCAGGGAAACATGGCAGTGGCCTGGAAGGTGCATGCTGGAGCATGTGACAGACAGGCCGGAGTTGACATTGGGGAATGGCAAAAAAGAAAAAAAAAAGGTGTCCTGAAGGATAAGGTGCATTATTCCAATTCCTTTATTTATTCCAACTGTGTTCCTTAAATGTATGTGTTAGCATAGATCTTTTTTTTTCACTTTTCAGGTGCAACGGCTAATTGATTCGCAGCCATTATGTCTGCAGCTCTTATTTTTTCCTAGAAAGATGCTGGTTTCATCAGTCCACATGCACGACTGTGTTTTTTTGTTTTGTTTTGTTGCCCTGCTATATTGTGCGTCGCTTCCCTTGACCACTCCGGTGTGCTGACATGAGCTGTCCTGCTTTCCTCTGTCACATCATACAGCAGTGACAAAATTACCAAATTCCCCTGTGCAGCACATTCAGACAGTCCTGTCCTCTGCTTGAAGTTAATTCACAGTGAGTGAGATGGCTGCAGCGAGACCTGCAACAGTTTTGCTTTTGGGTTGAGGTTGTGTGTCAAGGGCATCCAATCAAGCATGTTAGAGAGAGAGAGAGAGAGAGTGCTGGTCTCCCTGATATGCAGAAAAAGGCAAAAAACATGCTATTGTCCTGCAAATACGGACCAAAAATACAGTCTGAAAATCTACAGCAATAAGAGAAAAGCTGTAAGTCTGAAGTCACAGTTTTATTGCAACAGCCTGTTCATAGGATCATGCAACAATAATGACAGTTTAAATAATTTATCGAAGAGAAATTAAGGTGTGTCAGACGGAGAGTTGGACTCGGGGTTTGGTCTCAGGCCATCAGTTCTCTGGGCTAGATGCAGATCCCGGAGATGCTACCCAGGGGAGAACTAATAGGTCAAATGGATGAAGTAGTTAGGGATGAGGGTTGAATTCAATGAAAAGACAGGAATAAAGGATGAGGGAAAATGAAACAGGAAGTCGGGATGGCACCAGTAGTGATGAAGGATAGTAGGAGATGAAGGGTCGGTAGCAAAGAGGTTAAACTGTGAGGAGAATACAGGATGACATAGGTAGACAGCTAGGAAGGAGGGAAATATTGATGCAGGATGAAGATTAAATAGATTAGAGGTTAAGGCTTTAGCGATAGGAAATGATGAAGGAAGTAGTATTGAGGGTAAAAAGGTGTTAAGACTGAGGATTGATGTATGATAGAAGGCGGTAATGACGCGGCGGGTAAGGTACGGTTGCTCAGGAACAAACAGTTGCTGTGGACGTGAGGGCGAGGCATGACATAAGTCAAGTTGGGGGATGATGGAGGTAGAGATGAGAAATGCAGGATGAGGAATCAAGAGAGGAAAGATTAGGAATGAGCAACGAAGGAAGGTTGAAGTAGTCACGAGAAAGGTGATGGGTGATAGGCAGACAAATGAAATACGCAGAGATAAAGGAGGTGAAAATAAGAAATGAAGAAGGTAGGTGTGAGGGATAGGAGAAAATAGACAGAACAAGGATGAGGGAGGTAGGGATAAGAGATTAAACTATAGAGATGAGAGACCAAGGCAAGGTATGTAGGGATGAAGGAGGTAGTGATAAAGGGTGCTAGGGATGAAGGATGGGAGAGAGGTGTTGAAAAATAGAGAATAAGGGAGAGTAGGGATGAGGGATGAATGATGACAGAAGTAGAGACGATAGATGAAGAAGTTAGGGATGAGGGAGGTGGGGATGAAGGCTGAGGTTGAAATAAGATCAGTAACGGGTCCGAACGGCCAAGCTGAGTATGAACAGACTGCTGGGTAATTAGAGGTATGTTTAAGGCGTGCCGCTGCTCTTGAACCCAGGTTAACACACTTATCCATTTTTTTGTCAACTTATGTGCTCCAGTGAAGCTGCATTCTCACTCTACAGCTCCTTTTATCAGCCTGATTTCATGGGCCGAATATGATGGTGCAAGATCAACACCAAACACCACTGTATCTGTGCCCCGCATCACATCCCCGCAACAGTGCCGCTGCAGTTCATACTTCCTAACAATTTACACTCTCATCTGAGGTAGCCGCATCTTGGTATAACTAATGAATCACATTTACACATATAGTAAAATATCAATAAGGCTAATTTAATGGCCTTATAAAGCATATTCTGACTTCTGTCCAAGCAGCTCATGTCCATGGAGGCTACTGTTATATAAGGAATGCAGAGGCTGAATATTTAATGTTTGATCTTTATCTATAATTAACAGAATTGGTGGCCTATGTCACCCGTCTGCAACATCTTTACATATCTGCCAGTTTTATCCTCTAAACCCAACTCTTCTTGGTTTGATCTTGATCTGTCCACGGAGAGGAAAACACTTTGAAGTTAAAAGCATGTTCCGAATATTTCCTTCTTTCTCTCCCATCGAGCTCTTTTGCATTTCCACATTTTTCTATTTCACCTCTTTGATTTCTAAATATTCCATCCAACTTCTCTTCTCTCCCTGCAGTCTAACATGAAGAGTCTGGAGCACGAGTTGCACTGCCCCGTGTGTAAGGAGATCGTCAAGCAGCCCGTGGTTCTGCCATGCCAGCACAGCGTCTGCCTGATGTGCGCCTCTGAGGTGTTGGTGGCTAACGGCTACCCTCCCCCGGAGCTCCCCCCGGAGCCCAACTCACCGGCCTCCACGCCCAACACTCGTTCGCCTCGCCAAGCGCGCAGGCCCACTCCCAAACATGAGCAGCGTCCCATCGACCGCGTCCTACGATCAGGCAGGGAGTGTTTTCTTGTCCTCCGCTGGAGAAAAACACTCGTTTTAATTCTCTAGTTTGACTAGATCTCTGTCTCGGCTTTAGGCCCCCATCCGCCTTCACCATCCATGCCGCGGTCTCCTGGACATGGGACGTATCCGGGGCGGAGGCGTAAGGAAGGTCCTCCTCTGGTGATGATGTTCCCCTGCGTACCCTGCGGTCGGGACGTTGAGCTGGGAGAAAAGGGCCTGACTGACTGCCTCCGCAACCTCACGTTGGAACGTATCGTGGAGAGGTAGCTATCACAGGGGTCTTACACAGTCTGGAATGCCATTTGCAGGTCTTCCTACCATCTGTCCGTCTATCCATCCGTCCATCCATCCATCAACTAGACGGGGAAAAAAATATTGAAAAGCAATGAAAGATGATCAAACTGATCATGAAGTGATGCTGATTTTATTCCCTACCTTGTTTACAGCCAGATAAGCATGAAACGACCGTGTCCTGAAAAAAACTTGGAGGTGCGGGATCATGCCCGGATCTCATTATTCAGCCACAGCTGAACTGTGAAGAAAAATCTTGCACAGTGTGCACTACAACATACTGCACAGTGGCTACACTTAATGACTGTGTCTTTCCACAGTCTGGCAGCTTACTGTTCACTTTGTCCCATATTCTGCTCTGCTCGTTTCATTCCCAGTCCCTGCATCATCCGCATTGCCATTTAACAGAGTCTGATTTAAATTGTTTATGAGAACAAAAACACAAAAAACAACATAATCCATCTCAGTTGACTGAGCTTTCAGTCTCACATTATTTCATTTATTTGCTTTCTTTGCACTCTTCCACCAGGTACAGGCACACAGTGAGCCTGGGCAGTGTAGCTGTGATGTGCCAGTTCTGTAAGCCTCCTCAAACTCTGGAGGCCACAAAGGGGTGTGCTGACTGCCGGTCAAATTTCTGCAACGAGTGTTTCAAGCTCTATCACCCGTGGGGAACACCGCGAGCACAACACGAGCACATCCAGCCGACGCTTAACTTCAGACCAAAGGTTAGACCCACTTATCTGCGCACAGTGCCTTGCAAGCTGGACTTTCAAGTGTTTTGCAGCCTCTTAACTTGGTTTCTTTCAGGATTCTCATCTATTTAGCTCCCCCCATCTCCCAATCAAGATTGACCTGCTTTCCCGTAGTATGATACTGCCACCACTATGTTTCACTGTGGGGGTAATGTGCAGTGTTAGTTTTAGACCTCACATAGATCTCTCCTAACCTGACCATTGCCAGATGGATGTCGCTCCGCCTAGCTCCACTCACATCCATCCGGGACAGATCCATAGGAATAGCGTTTCAGAAGGCTGGGCCTTATCAAAAATCTTTGCATATGATTGGATAAGCCACTTGTCTGTCATTTTTATCAACATGCTATTTTAAGAACTCACACCGAAGCTAACCCGTGACGCTGTAAGAGCAACGCTTTATGTGTTTTTTTTTTTTATGTGTTTGTGGCTCTAGTGGCATTTTATGACAGTGAGCTGACAGGAAGAGGGGGGAAGACAGGCAGCAAAGCGCCGCGGGTCGGAGTCGATCCCGGGCCGACCGCGTTGAGGACTAAAGGCCTCCTAATATGGTTAGCGCTAACCGCTCCGCCGCGGGCGCCCCCCGGAAAACAAAACTTGCCAAATCCGGTCGGGAGAAGGGCGAAAACATCGTTTCCACCAACAAAAGCCTTCAGAGCCGTTCTATGATGTTCTTTTAATGAAACAATATTAGGTAGCTTGGACAACACGGAAGAAATAGCAGCATCAATGTTAACGCTTGCTTCCTCGATGCGAGCCGCCATTGCTGTCTGAATCAAATCAGTCTCACGTCACGGTCGCTTCTCCACTACGTCACATCTATGAAACTCCAGCCCTGCGTCCTGATTGGCTAGACAATAAAATTGGTTGGATAAATCACTCTCTACGGGAGAGGTCCCGTAGAGAGGATGTGAGTGGAGCTAGGTGGAGCGACATCCGTCTGGCTAGGGTCAGGTTAGATCTCTCCAGCTGCTTCAGACTTATTGGCTCCTCTGGTTAGTGCTCTCCTTGCCCTTGATCCTTTGCCATATCTTGGTAGATTTGTAGTTGTGCTATGATTTGGTTCTCATCCAATGGATTGAACAGTACATTGTTGGATGTTTAAAGCTAGGGACATTGTTTTAACACCTAAACCCACTTTGAATATCCCCACAAGTCTATACTTGACCCGTCTGCTGTGCTCGTTGGTCTTGCTGATTATGGTTGCTCAATGATGTCGTCCTCTGAGGCCTTTGCAGAACAGCTAGAGTCCTGCAGAGATTACACTCAGATGGACCGTATGCTGGGCATCTAGATTTTGAGGTGTTACAGTTAACTTTTCAGATTCTTATTTGTAAAAAAACAATGACAATATTTCTGCACTACTTTGCGTTGGTGTATCATAAAATTCCTTTTAAACATTAACGTTTATTTAACAAAATGTGAAATTTATTCAAAAGGCGTGAATACCTTTGCAAGGCACTATTATTGTATTTAAACTGTACAAGACTTATAAAACTTGCATGTAAAAAAAGCAGTTGATAACATTTTTTTTTACCCTTTATAATACATACAGGTCCTATTTTGCAATGTGATCATTAGAAATAATTGTTATATGTATTTATTATATACAACACTTTGCAAAAGCTTTGAAATAGCAATAGTTTCCATCAATTTATCTTAATTCTTGAACTGCGGACTTAATCACATATAAATTAGGCACAGAACCTTTCAAAACATTAAGTAACATCAGAAAGAAAGGTCAAAATGTTTTGTGTATAGAAAGACTGTGCCTAATAAACCAGTGTTAATGACAGACAGAGAAAAAATTCAAGTAATATATAAAATTACATTTAATTTATGTTGATACAGTAATATAATAAGGTATTAGCCCAGATTTATTTGGTGTTCCTTTCCTCAGGTTCTGACCTGCACGGAGCATGACCAGGAGAAGCTGCAGTTTTACTGCAGGTCCTGCCAGCGGCTGCTCTGTCCGCTCTGCAAACTGCGGCGCATCCACACCGGACACAAAATCCTGCCGGTGGCACAAGCTTACCAAGCTCTCAAGGTTTTGTGCAAATATACAATACTTTGCAAAAGCTTTGACTGCAGATCATTTTCTTTATACTTTGCTTCCAATGAGCCAGACTTTCTCCTAATTTGATAAAGAGGTCTTGATTAATACGTGCAAGGTACTGGACTAAAACATGAGTAAAAAAACAACCAAAGAAAAACTTTTTATAGACCTCCAAAAATGACATCTGAGCTATTGATGACCCATTGATCAAGCAATTTTATTGGAAACAAAATTTAAATAAGTTATCTTTCCTGAAGTGCATTGCACTTTTTGATATGTATTATTCAATCTGGTGCTTCCATCATCATCTTTCATGTGATTTTTGAGTAAAAAATACAATTTGAAAATTTATTTTAGGTCAGTTATTCAAACTGAAAATTGTATTTTGATTTTTGGAGCTAATTTGGATTACAGGGTTCTTCTGCAGCCTAGTAAATTGAGAGAATATGATGATGGGATTTTCCAGATATGATATGTATTGCAAAAAAATATTATTTTTTTATTTCCAGACTTTACCCCCCCCCCCCTCCCCCCGCGCCCATTGTAAACGTGTTTAATACTTCCTTTGTTGTATCTCTCCTTCCTTTTTTGTGTCCTCCCTTCATTCCACCCCCATACCTTATGCCTTTCTTCATTCTTTCCAAGGGTCCTTATTTTTTATTTTTTTCCTAGTTTTCTTTTTTCCTTTCCTCTTTCCTTCTTTTTTTCTTTCTGTCCTTCTTTTTTTCATGTATTCCTCTTTTTCTTTCTTTCCTCCTTTTTTTTTTCTTTCCTTCATTTTTTTCTTTTTTACTCCTTTTTTATTATTTCTTTCCTTTTTTCTTTCTTCTTCCTTTTTTCTTTCTTTCTTTCCTTTTTTCTTTCTGTCCTTTTTTTCTTTCTGTCTTTTTTTCTGTCCTTTTTTTCTTTCTGTCCTTCATTTTTCTCTCTTTTCTTCTTTTTCTTTCTTTCTTTCTTTTCTCTTGTCCTTTAATTTTACTGTGGTCCTTCCTTCCTTCCTTCCTTCCTTCCTTCCATTTTATTTCTGTCCCTTTTTCCTTGTATCCTTAATTATTCTCTTTCTTTGGGTCCCTCTTTTCTCTTGACATTCTCTTGTCATATTTGCTTCCTTGTATCCTTCCTTTCTTCCATTTTTGTCCTTTCCTCCACCAATCATTTCTCTCTTCCTTGTGTCCTTCCTTTCAGTTTATGGTTTTTGCTGGTGCCAACCAAAAACCTTGCCCTGGAATTACAGAAGAGTTAGAAATAAAAATTAGATTTTTGCAAACCTGTGCTTTTAACTGTAACCTGATGGTGTGTGTGTTTTGTTATCCCATGTTTTTGTTTAAAGGAGAAGATAACTAAAGAGATGAACTACATCCTGTCCAGCCAGGACACAGTTCTGGCTCAGATCACCCAGCTGGAGAGCGCCATCACTCAGACTGAGGTGAACAAAACACTTAATAGTTAAATTGCATAAAATTGCTAAAGCCGCTGTGTATTTCTCCCGTCTTGTGACATATTTTGGTTCACCTTCAATGTTATAGAAAGTTAGACAACAGTTGTCATGAATTTGACTGAAAAAACTTAAATGTCTCCCTTTTCGTGCTTTAAGTTTGTTTCAGTTCATTTGGTCTCAACTTAATGCAAAATAAAAAGTTGTACAACATCCTATTAGTTCTTTATGGTGCGTTCACACCGGACGTGGTGTCTGCAAAATGTCCGCCTGCACTGCACGGTGTTGACCGCTGTGCATTTCGCATGCACAAACGGTGACATCGGGTTCACCGCGTCATCATATAGGAGAAGCTTCTCTCTGCTTGTTTGTTCAACTCAACACGGCGGACCGGGATTTTACCAAGCGAGTCACGGTCCTGCATATAATGGGGAAAGCTGAACAATGGCACCTGCGTCCCTGCAGGTCTACCAGATCCTCCAGAGATGCTCCCAGTTCGGGGAGTCCATGAGCTACGGATGGATCACGGTAGCTTCCTATGGAGTTTTTGTCTGTCCAGGATCCGAAACTGATTCGGGGACGGATCATCTGTACGACAGAGATAAAAACAGGAAGATCAGAGATCCAGCAGCTGGTTGTGCCCACCATGGAGTTCAGACTGCAGCACTGGGAGAGCAGCAGTAGAGAGCAGAGCAAGAGGCCGGCAGACAGATTACCCGACCTGCCCACAGAAGCTGTGGCTGCCTGGTCCAGTTCTGGAGCTACAAGAGGAGGACCAATGATTTAACAGTCCTTTTAATGGGCTAAATTAAAACAGCTTTTTTCAAAGCCACCCACAAACATCTAAAGGGCATTCCTTACTTTATAATTTTTATATCTCCTATTTTGATAAAAAAAAAAAAAATCTTTTTCTCCGCTGCGCTCCTTCATCGTGTCACAACAACCAGTCCCTGTTTGGTTGCTGAAACGTGCACAACAATGCAATGCACCAATGCAATGCACCACAACAATGCAAAAATAAATAACCAATAAAATGTTCAAGAGTAGCTTCCTGTGATACTGTTCAGAATATGGTGGCAATGTGTGGCATGTGTCTGACCTCCTATCTGTGATATGTGTTGATCATGTTTCATTATTGTAGGAGACTTCAACTTTCACGTTGACAAGCCTGAAGACAGAAGTGCAAAAGAACTGAGTGTCACACTTAGAAACTTTGGTTTAACTCAACATGTTAAACAGGCAACACACAAACAGGGACATATCTTAGACCTGATCATCACTAAAGGTCTAAAGATTTCTAAGGTCAATGTAACTGATGTTGCCCTATCTGATCACTTTTCTGTTACCTTTGAAAGTAAAATAAACCTGAAACAGTTCAACCTTTGCAGGCAAAGCCCCTGTAAAAACCATTGATTGTGTAGTTGTTCTACCTATTTGCATTGTTATTTAGATTAGTTTGATGTTGCATCCAGTCTGTTAAAAAAAGTAATTTAATCAGTATGTTCACTGCAAAAAGGGAACTAAAAGTAAGTCAAATTTTCTAGAAATTACTCTATTTTTCATTGATTTGAGCAGGTAAATAAGACTACTTGCAAATGGGACTAGTAGTTCTACCCCTAAAATAAGATAATTAGATATTCTGCACTTGAAAAATAATGATGGAGATAAATTGTTGCCACTTTAAGTGAAAAAATCTTATTTACCTTCTCAAATCAAGACAAAATAACCCCATTTCAAGAAAAAATTACTTAATTTTAGTTTCCTTTTTGCAGTGTTTAAAATATCATTTTTTGCATCAGGAACCTAAGTTTGAGAGCCACTTTAGATCTTTAAACTCCTCTGTGGTTTTTATAACCAGGTCAACAGCGTGTCAGCCAGGGAGCAGCTGGCCCAGAGCATCAGGGATCTGACGGCCGCTCTTGCCGAGCGTCACGCCTCGCTCACCCAGGCCCTGGAGGCGGCGCGGCAGAAACGAGGCGAGGCGCTGTCCGCTCAGGTGGCAGAGAGACGCGGCCTGATGGAACATGCGGGGCTCATGGCTTTCACCCAGGAGCTCCTGAAAGAAACAGACCAGCCCTGCTTCGTGCAGGCCGCTCGCCAAACTCATAACAGGTTTTCGCTTTTCTTTGCCTTCGGTGTTACTCTCTGACTACCAAACAGAGCCGAATTTGCATATTTAGGTCATTACAGTGGTTGAACTCACCAGTTTTGCAGACATTATGGCAGCACATCTTGCTCAAACCCTGGATGTTTATATGAATATATTCAGATTGCTCTTGTGTGTCTTGATATTTAAAACCCATCTGGTCTTTTTTGTCTTTAATCAAAATAAATACAGTAGCGCTCAAACAACAACAACAAAATGTATACCCAAATTTTTGGCTGGAAAGATATCAGAAATTCTCTGTGAGAAAGCACCTATTGCTGACCATAAATCCCAGAAAACTGAATAGACTAGCTCTAGATTGTTTGGATTACATCATTCTAGTGTAAAAAAAAAAAAAAGAATTTCTCTGAATAATCAAGACAGCTGCTGAGCCTCTTCTAAATGAATCCCAGTTGGTTGGTTTTATGATCAGAGCATAAAATGCCAGAAAGATAACAATGACATAATAGATCCATCCCAGACTTAACAGAGCTCTGCTTGCATGTTAAATGTTAAACTTTGAGACAAAACAGTTGAGACAAATGCTGAACATCTGTGGCTTATTTTGGAAGGATGTCAAGAGAAAGCCTCATTTCACTGAACAGGATTACAAAGTTACATCTGAATCAATCACAAGACTTGTGGAACAACACATTTTGGGCAGATGAGACAAAAATGAAGACATTTAGATCTGAAGGACAGAATTAAACCAAAAGCAGCACAAACTGGTGATGCTTTAAATCGGGTTTTGGACCAGGATCCTCAACAAGGTCTTTTTAAATTACAGGTAACTCCTGGTGTACTCTCTGTGATTCTACGCTCCCTGGCATGTTTTCTGTGGCCAGTCTCTTGTTAATCTCTGCCCATTTTCATTTCTGCAGCAGACAAACCTGCACTCATTTTAAGCTTGACACATTTTTCCATCTAACGAATCTGGGATTTTTCTTACAATCCAAGTGTTTCTCACACATTCACAAAGAAACTCACATTGAATGAGGTTACTTTTTGTCACATATAATTAAAAAAATCATTGATATAGTTTGAATCTGGATAAAAAACCTTTTTTGTTTGTGTATTAATTTGATATGCGTGTTTTAAATCATTGCGGTTGTGACTGATTTAGACTCGCCGTTAGTGACCTCTTTATAAACAAGCCGCAGAAGTTTATTCCAGAGAAAAACAATCTGAAGATATGCATTAATCTCAAAATCTAAATGACCCCCAATGTTTATTTAATCTCAGGCTGAGTCATAGTTTCTTACAAATATTGCTTGGTGATTCAGTTGACTGATTCTGACCCAAAAGACATTTTTTGTCGTTTGTCTTAAATATAAATGAATGAGTTTGGAGTTTGCACCAACTCGAAGAAGTAATGAGTTATTTTTGGCCACGTTCAACAGATTTGTTAGGAGTTATAAAAATGTATAAAGGCAGTGGCCTTGTCTTTTATCCAGTCTTTATCCACATTATGTCTGCCTTTAATCTCTGCCGTTGAAAGCGTCGTATAAACACTGTTCCTTCTCTTACGCTGTATTTTCCTTTCTCTTTAACCGAACCAGACTGAGCAAAGCGATTGAGAATCTCCAGCATTTTACTTTGGCTGCTGATCCGTCCTTCAGACACTTCCAGCTGGATGTTTCCAAAGAGCTCAAACTCCTGACGGAGCTGAACTTCATCCAGGGTAAGGAGGAGAGCTGTGAGAGGAAGAGGATAAAGACCCACAGATGGGAAAATTAAATCATCTGTTCCATGATGACTTTATCTTGATCGACGTGGTAAAAGTGAACAAACCTGAACACTGAACATGCTCTTGTTCCAGCTCCTCTGGCTCCTGTGATCGACACCCAGCGCTCCCTGGCGTATGACCAGCTCTTCCTGTGCTGGCGGCTGCCTCAGGAGTCCGCGCCAGCCTGGCACTTTTCCGTGGAGTATCGCCGCCGAGGCGTGGTCCCCGGAGGAGCCTCCAGGGGAGGGATGAGAGGGGGGCTCGCCACCGCCAGGTGGGGCTGGCAGCGGCTGGATGAAGTGAGCGGAACCAGCGCCGTGATCGACAGGCTGGAGATGGACAGCGTGTACGTGCTGCGCGTGAGGGGCTGCAACAAGGCCGGTTACGGGGAGTACAGCGAGGAGGTGTACCTGCACACCCCACCTGCACCAGGTGGGAAAACCGTCATGTCTGAGCCTCTTATGGGCTTTTTCCATGCAGAGATGTTCATGAAAACATTGAATGGATAAAAAACTATTTGATAAATCACAATGTATGTAAGCCAATTTAGTTTATTCAATAAATCTGACTAGCATGAAAAATGTTGTTCATTTCAGCAATTCAGTACAAACAATAAAGCTTTTATTATATAGATTCATCAAACATAGAGTGATACATTTCAAACATGTTTTCCTGTCAATTTAGATGATCATGGCTCACAGGGAATGAAAACCCGACATTCAGTTTCTATGTAAATTTAAATAAGACCTGTAAATCTGTGGGAGTGGTGGCCTAGTGGTTAGAGCACAGAGCTTCAGTCCCACAGGTTCTGAGTTCAACTCCCACAAGCTGCCATTCTGGGTCCCTGAGCAAGAGCCTTAACTCCCAACTGCTCTCCAGGCGCCGCACAGTGGCAGCCCACTGCTCCCCAAGGGGATGGGTTAAGATGCAGAAGTGAATTTCTCCATTGTGAGATCAATAAAGTTCAATTATTATTAAAGATCGATAATTTTTTTGGCTTGACTGCTGTCCAGTCAGCAGTCATTGACAACTTCCACTATGAGGTTAAGCCCCTGAAGGTCATTACAGAAGCTGACCATCAATAGAGCACTGTCCCCATGCAAATTAATGGAAAGTTTAGTGGAGGGAAAAAGTGTGGTGGAAAAAGCAGCCATGAAAGGCTTTTGAGACTAAACCCATTCAAAAGCCATTTTTTTTCCACATTAACCAGTCACAGACTCTATGGTGTCTCTGCATTTGGGGCCAGTGGGGCCTGGCCCCACCAGATGTCGCTGTGGAGCTCTATTTGCAATAATCAGTGGGACAGGATCGTTCTTTATAGAGTAATATTGTAAAAAGACAGATTCCCTTACAAATAAAATTATGTTATAAACATTTGTGTCTACATATCTAAGTCTACCAGAATACTGACAAGCTCAGTAGGCTAAATCCTCTCGAGGCGCCTTGATATTGGGACCGGCCCACCAACATTTGTTAAAATAATGGACATGTGAAATCGCAGTGAGCGTGCCCAACACGTTTTCAACAGACAGCCGTGGGCCACGAATCCTCTGGCCCCAAGCTCGGATCGTCCAATCAAAGTACTTGAATTGCACACGTTACGTTTACGCTCTGCCGGCTAGTGTGCGGCCATAAAGCGTTGTATGAATATTAGCGAGCCTTTATTTGTAATTTTATGTATAAAAGTTAAATCATATTTAGCTTGCATAAAAATGACATTTCCAGTGTGATGGTTTGTGCAAATTTATCTGTGTAATTTAAAATTGATCAAAGTCAGGTCGAATGCATCACAAAAAAATGGGCTATTACTCGCTGCTCTAAAGTATTCTTGTCAGATAAAAGTCAGGTTTTCACATGTGGATACTGGCCCATACTTCTGTATGAAACTCTTTTTTTTATTGATCTCGTCTACATGTCAGATTTCCTTGAAACTTAATTTGGGGTTTTCATTACCTGTAAGATAACATAAGCAAAATAAACAATAGAAATATCACTCTGTAATAATTTTTTAAAGTAAAAGATTTTCCTATTTGAAAATCTTTACTGAGGTGCACCTGTACTATTTAGTCACTGATGTTCTCTGAAGGATGTTGTCCATGGAGATGAAAGGGTTGGTTTGTTGAAATTCTGTTTCTCTCCTTTAAAAAAAAAAAAAAAACTGCGGTAAAATCAGAAACTAATAATAACTTTACAGCTCAGCAAACCCAACAAGTCTAGTGGGTCAACAAACAGAAACAATAAATGTAGTCAAAAATTAGGACAAAGGGTAGATTATACTGCTTACACTGTTTAAACAGCTTTTGTTCATGTTCCACAGTGAGGCACGCCTAGCAAAGGGCGCGCCTTGATAAGGTTTCTCATGTACACTCAGAGGCAAATGGTGTGTGCTACAACTGCCATTGGTGTTTGCCATCCTTTTTTGTTTTGCACATAAACTTTCTTAAAACCTTTGTGATAACTTCCCAATTTAAAATTTACTTACCAGTTGAAAACAGATATTTACTTAGATTATGTAATTTTTTCCTCACTGCCTGGAATCAAATCAGACCAAATTATTCCTGTTTTACAGATCTTTATGATGGCTACTCCCCCACACTGACTTTGTTGTCCTTAATCCACTCCTTTTCTAATTTAGAGACACACTTGTTCCCAAACTTTAACTTTCCAGCTTATATGTTGAAACATCCATTTCATTTTGTGAAATTCCCCCTGTAGTAAAACACCACTGGGCTGCTCTCAGGCTTGGAAGCTTAAAATGTACCTCTGGTCATTGGGCTGAAATGTCCCTCAGCGAGGAAGAAGCCGTTAGAAGCACCTTCAGTTTTAGTGTCTTAAGACCACAGGATGTATCTCCAAGATTAAGGTCTTTGTCCCTTACTTTATGAGCAAACTGTAACCTGGCTTTTTAATGTGCTTCTAATGGCTTCTTCCTCGCTGAGTGGCCTTTTAGCCCATCTCGGTACTTTGCTCCTTTTACTCTGGATAATGACACTCTTTTACCAACTTCAGCCACTATCTTCGGGATCTTTTGCTTTGATTCTAAGGCAGATGTGCACCTATTGCATCAAATAGCTTTCATGTTTGAGACAAAGAACCCATTACCTTGAAAAGAATCTGTCACCAGAACAGAACGGTGGCTGGAGATTCCCATACAGTTTATACTAGAACTAAATAGTTTTTGGAACAAATGAATGTGGCACTTTCAGGTAATTGTAAATTGTATCCAAGCATGAACCTGACTTGTGGAGGCCCATATTTCCGTCCCAGGTATCTTGCACAATTTCTTATGATATCACACAAGAAAGAAGTGGGTTAAAGTTGTTGCCTAAAAAGACATCCACAGGTAGCCTCCAGAAGGCTTTGTTGGAAAACAAAAACATCATCACCTGGGTATTCACAAATTGTTTAAAGGCACTCTTAGTTTTATTTAAACTCCTGAATTAAAAAAAATATATCATCATACTGGTATTTAGCAAATTAAAATAATTTTGGTAAATCCCGCTGACCTGGAAAAGTTTGTGTGTGTTTTGATGTAAGAACATTCAAAGTCTCTTTTTCTTCAACGTGTGAAAACATTCGGATGTAATTCTGCTTCCTTCTCTACTTGTTGAAGCATTGTGAGATTAGGTGGGCAAAAACAACATTTAACTAACTTCAAAACTGTATTTTTTTGTTTCTTCCAACTATTCAGGCTCTTATTTTTATGATTTCATAAATGTTATTCAAACAGCACAGCAAGGTGCATAACAGCAGTAAAATGTGAAATACCAAAAAAAAAAAAATCATTGTCTCTTCTTCTCTTTTTCCATTTCTACCTTCTATTTTCTGCCATGATCTTCTCACTACCGACACACCCTCACTGTCTTGCTCTTTATTTCCTTACTTGTTTCCATTTCACAGCTTTGTATTTGTCATCTTGAGCTGTGCTACTTCCTCGCTGCCAGCCTACATGCCACCCACAGAACGTAAGAAGTGCATTCATCCCTGGTATTCCTTCTCTGCACCCCCATGCCATGCGCTGTTACAAGATCATCCCATTTTATCTCCCAAACCAAGATCTGTCCGAGTGCTGATGAGTTTTGCCCTTTTGTTAAGACCCGAGGCTTAACAAACGGATCAGATTCAGATCTGGGGCTTTGTAAGGGTCGATTTGTGTGCCTGGTGAATTCCCTGTGCCCCCTTGTTGGCTGTTTTTTCCTTCCTGCTATCCTTCCAACAACCGGGCTTCCTTCTGTCGGAGCTGTGTGGTGGTAACTGCTGTTTATTTGTGTCCCTGAGTCATCAGTGTAAAGATGTGGTTTTTCTCTTGCAGTGCTGGTGGGAGGAGGTGCATGTCTGCTCTCTCTTCTTTTTGCTGCTATCTGGCAAATAAAGCTGCACAACTTTCCTTCTGTTATCTCCCAAAATTCTCCGGTCACATTCCAACTCTAAATCTGACGTTTCTTCCTGTCTTCCCTCACGCCTCTCGGTCTTATCTCTCTCTGTGTCTTCCTCGTCTCTCTGCCCTTTCCTCCCTGTCAGTGCTTAACTTCTACCTTGACTCTCGTTGGGGTCTCCATGCTGACCGGCTGGTTGTCAGCAAAGAGCAGCGTGGGGCTCGCAGCGTCCCCGGTCTCTCCCTGCTGCAGGCCGCCGACCACGCCCTCACTTCCTGCCACCTCACGTCTGACCTCCTGGTGGGGGACGTAGCCATTACACAAGGAAGACACTACTGGGCATGCTCTGTTGAGCCTGGATCCTACCTAGTAAAGGCAAGTTCATTTTAGTTGTGCTCTTTGTTGCACCACTAAACGAAAGTTTATGAGCTTATAAGACAATTGAAGAGTTGCCAAGACCATTTTTTTTTTATTAAAGCCTGTGTTAAACAGCAATAAACAACAATACACGTGAGATTTAATTGTGTTGCTAAAATTTTGTCCATCTGGTCAGGTCAGGTAGATTAAACTGCAGAGAACCATTGTAGTAATATTGTAGTATTTTATGTGATGTAAAGTGTTTGCTTTGTGTTTTTATAAAGAGAAATATTAAAAAAAGGGAGCTAAGGCAGATGTTGAGCTAGTGCAAAAAAAAATAATATAACGCTTGGTTTAATGAACTTTCCTAAAAGCAGATATCAACCAACAAAGACAACCAGGGTTCCTGCACAGTTTGAAAGGTCGTGAAAACAACAGGATTTGATTTATTTGTCCCATATCTGGACATATATGGATCATGCAAAGATATTATAGAGATATGTCCGTCCGTCCAGCCATCCAGAGTTGGATTTTGATTGGACGAGCATGTCCACTGTGTTGATCCAGTAAAGATATATTAGGTCAGATCAACAATGTTCATCAAAAATACATACATGAATAGGCAAGCAATGCATTTTTATGGTTTATTCATTTTATTTTTAGATTTTAGATAACCTCTGACATTATCAGCGGTGGCAGGCCCCACTGCTCATTTGTTGCATCTTGTTCTTGCCAAACAGGTAGGAGTTGGGCTGGAGTCCAAACTACAGGAGTGGTTTCACCTCCCCCAGGACATGGCCAGTCCTCGGTAAGTAAAGCAAAACACGTCATGCTGACTGTGAAAAATAGGAGCCGTGGTCTTTTTATTTATTTAGTAGTAACAGGGAGGCTGCTTAGGGTTAATGGGAAGAAGCTCAGTTTGCTTAGGTATGCTGAAGTGACTGTGTGTCCAGTCTTGAGCTGTTTTGTAGAGAACTGGCGAAAATGTCCATCTTTAGATGTGCACATTTTGTAGAGAGATACCTTAAAAGAGTTTATTCTAGAATGCATTATCATAGGTTCACAAAATAAAAGGATTTAATAATAATAAAAAAGAAAACCAGATATTCTTTTCCTTCCATTTCACGATCATGCCTCATGTAGGAGCATCATTTGTATGTATTGTATTGACTTGAATCTAATTAAAATGTGCTTCCATTTTTGGTTTAAGGGCTATAAATACAAGTACAAATACAAGGGTATAAATACAAGTTTTTGGAGGTTTTCTGTGCCCATCAAACTGGGAGGAACCTCCAGGGTCAGACCTGAAGTTGCTACAGGGGCAAAATATATTTTCTTCTCTGGAAAAAAAGCATATTCTATGCCTAGAGGGGACATTTGTTATGCGACGTTATACAAATAGACTGAATTGGACTGAGCTGAATATCTGGGAGTGTTGCTGAGAGGAGGAATGTCTGGGTTCTCCTTCCCTTTGTGACCTGACCCCAGATAAGCAGAGAGGAATCGATGGATGGCCAATGTAGGTATTTTACATCCTTCCTAAAGAGAACGAAAGGGTGATTAATGAGATCTCCTTCAAATGGATCTGTCAGTTTTAGTTTGATATGTTTTATGCTAATTCAGCTTCCCCCCACAATCTAGTAACACGCATGCATTTTCTTAGGGTTGAGGGTTTGCTTGCATGGTTGTTTGTCTGTGCTGTCCTGCTATAGACCGAGGAGCTGTCCAGAAGGCCCAAACTATCATCCAGTGACGGCTACAGACATACAAAAGCCCCGTACAACCCTACAAGACAGAGTTTCAGAGCTCAATCATCCTGTAGATGGTAGATGGATGGATGTTGTAAGCTGAGTAGCTGCTCATGTGTGACACCTAGTGGTTTTCCTACGGTACATATCACAACCTATACCATGCTTCACTCACCTTTACAATCCAAAGAACCACTGTTGCCCTCAAGATAAATCAAAATCAAGATAACTTCATTGTTCCCCTCAGGGAAATTATTTTGTCCAAGTTAACATAAAAAGAAAACAGTAAGAATCCCTTCAACCAAATAAACATGGTATCAAACTTACAACTCTTTGAAAAATACAGTTTCTCAAGTTCTATTATAGCTTCCAATTCCTACTATGTAAACTTAACGTTTTCATGGTAAAATAATCACAATTTTATTTCTCTGTTTAGAATGTAGAAAGTAAAAATCTTAATCTAAAAAAATATATATTTTCATTAACGGAAAGTCTAATTGATTTGCTCTAAACTACTGAACAAAAAAAGATCCCCTTGAATGTCATTCGGTCGTGGAAATATCATGTAGATATTGAATGGAAGCACATAGAAAAACCTAGAAAGTAGACTGTTTGTCTTTATATTTTAGAACGTTGTTCAGGACTTTAGTTATTTGTAGCCAAAATTGAGGGATTGAATGGCTAAATGCTTCTCCTGAGCCACGGGTTAAGGAACCCTGACAAGAATTCAAAAATGTCAAATAACAAAAAAAAACATTTGATGCTCCCAAATATAACATTCAGTTGCGATATGAGACAAATGTGAACATGTTTGGATGGTGTTTGTCATGTTACATCTGGTCTTAAACAAGCCACATTTCAGAAAAAAGCAGCATGCCAACACAATAAGTCAGTCCAACATGGTGGTGGCAGTGGGATGGTTGGGAGCTGCTTGGCTGCATTAGTATCTGAAGGATTAGGTTTTATTATTGCAATCATGAATTCTACTCACTGCTGGCAAAACCTGAAGGAGAAGGTCTGGTCGTCGGTTCACGAGCTTAAGATCAAATGCACTCAGGTTAAGCAGAAGTCTCATGACCCAAAGCACCCTAACAAGTTCACTTATGCGTGACTCATAATTAAAAAAGAGAACATTTTGGAGTGGCCTACTCAAAGTGTCAAAGTCTGGGCTTAAATCCAATTAAGATGCCGTGGCATGATCCGAAACCAGCCGTCCATGCTCGAAAATCCTCCAATGTGGCTGAATTCCAACAATTGTTCTAAGAGTGGGCCTTCTTTGAAAAAAATAAATAAATAAATAAATAAATAAGAGTGGGCCAAAGTTCCTCCAAAGTTCCTCCAAAAGGCTCTCTGCTAGTTATCACAAAGGTTTGATGGCACCTGTTGCTGCCAAGGTCTGGTGTAAAAAGCCAGTAGGCATACGGGGCAATTACTTTTCATGGCAATACAGATGTGGTTGAGAAATGCACATTGAAAAAAAAAAAAAAAAAAAAGGATCACTGTTTTTCTTTTAAAGCTACGATCCAGACAGCGGCCACGACAGCGGGGCGGAGGATGCGCTGGACTCTGCACCACCCTTCTGCTTTCTCACGATGGGCATGGGTAAGATATACCTGCCCCAGCACAGCTACCACCACCACCACAACAACCACGGGAACCACAATCGAGACCCCCTCACCAACAACAACGTCCCCTCCTCGCCCACTGGCCTCACTTACCCGCTGCCGCCCAGACTCGGCGTGTGCCTTGACTTTGAGAAAGGGCGCGTCACCTTCTACGACGCCCACTCCCTGCGGCCCCTCTGGGAGGGTCACGTGGATTGCTCCGGGCCCGTCTGCCCGGCTTTCTGTTTCATCGGCGGGGGCGCCCTGCAGCTGCAGGAGCTGGTGGCCAATCGCAACGCAGATCCGACTCCGGTCAGGAGGGTGACCATTCAACCCCGTGTCTCCAATTTAAACAACAACAACAACAACTGATCTCCGATCAGACGTGATAGCGGTAATCTGGAATGTATCTGGCAAGTATTTACTCAGCTACAGCAAAAAGGTAGACGTCTCAGCGATTTCTTTGTTTTGTATTTCATTTTATTTAATAAAACAAGAGGTTTCTATAGCAACAAAATATGCAATGTAATTATGTTTCTTACATTTTGTTACATGCAGTTTTGCAACAGTTATTTGCTTAAGTAGTGTCTGGTGAATCCAGCACTCGGTATGTAATTATATATTTAACGCTTGCACTTGTAGCCAGGCTATGTTGCATATACATCTATAAGGCTTATGTTTAAAAAAAAAAAAGAAGAAAAAAAAAGAAGAAGCGCGACACAGATTTCTCTATAATGTATAGGCTTTCTTCATCTGTATCCTTAATGTCTGCCTTTATTTCATATACAGTACCCTCCACACTTATTGGCACCCCTGGGAGAGATGTCTTCAAATAAATTCAACTTTTAAGCATAACCTCGCAATGATCAATTTAGAACAATCCTACCTGGGTGAGCTAAATTTCTTTTAACAAAGTCAGTACTGGTCTATTACCTTAATTGGTAACTGTGCAGTCCATGCTTTGCACAACACCGGTTTGCTAATTGGACAACACAGTGTTAATTTTTGACACGGGCCATATGGGCGGCTACCCAAAGCGGTATTGAAATAGAGGTTGGGGATGTGTGCTGTCAGTTTGCTGTTTTGCATGACCAGTCAGTGCCTCTTGCTTGCTGCTGAGGGTAGGCACTATTTTATATGCTTTGCGCGGGACTCCACTGCATTTTATCCCACCCCCAAACTTTGAGTGACTTCCTAAATTTGATTGATCATGGGTTAGCAGAAAGAGGGGGTTGGCCAAGCATCCCATTGGTGGTAGAAAGGGATCTTTGAAACAATTTTTTTTTTTTTGCACAGTCTTTTTAGATCATTGAGAGTCTCTCTGATGCTATTTTGTCTTCAGCTCACCCCACAGATTGTTATGATTGTGTAATATTTGGTCTTGTGAATAATTTCTGTGTTCACATGTTTTTGGATCACTACTCTGTTGAATGACGCCATGATGACCCATTTTGAGCTTACTGATAGTGGTCACGAGATTTATCGATTTAAAATCTGCTGGTATTTCAAGGAGTTCATGATGTAATGCATTCTAACATTGTTCGCAGAGCCTATAGCAGAGAAACAGTCCCACAGCATCACACGTCCTGCTTAACAGCCGTTTCATCGGATGTCTGGATAAGAGCGCTCTGATTAGTTAGACGTAAACAAATCAAGTCAAATAAAACACTTATTTTAAAGTAATTACTGAGACACCAGTGAAAATGTTTGTAATGTTGAATTAATTTTCCTATTCAATTAATGTATCCAAATTTATGGTTGGAATATTCAGAAATGTTAAGAGTGAGATTGTGCTTCTGCAACAAAAGGTACATTTATTTTAAAGGCATTTTACACACACGTCTGTCATGGATGACAATAAATGTGAGAGGGGCTGTGCGAGTGCATTACAGCAAACAGCATAAAATATTTTATTGTTACCATAAGTAGATCTGTTTTTCACCACAGCTACTGTTAGTCATTTTATTCTCAGCCAAAGTTATTGTTTTAAGGGATGTAAATGTGCTAAATTAGAGGTTACAGTGTAACAACGAGGCTCTGCGCCAATTAGCGGCTCCAATTATACCTCTGCTACAAAGCTAATCACTAGTTCCCACAGTTTTGTTTGTGCATTGCTGTTTCGTATTTCAAACACGAGTCTTATGTTAGAGTGTGTGTGTGTGTGTGTGTGTGTGTGTGTGTGTAGGAGAGTCTTGTTTCACAGATAACAGGAACAACAGGCTGACAGTAACTTTTTCTTTTGCCTTATTGTAAATGAATGAGCAAAGCTTGTGATGAAAAGAGTAGCAGATTAAGTCAGAGTACATTTCACCTGCTGAGAGAGTGTTTGCTAACGTATAACGAAGGAAACTAACACAGAATAAAGTCAAATTGTTTAAATTACACTTTCTGTTTCTTCTTGTTTGTGCGTGTGGATTTTTAATGGATCGCCATCCGCTTCTTTAACGTGAGGGAATGTTTCACCACTGGGGGGCAGTAATACACCAGAGAGAAGTCCATCCTCGTCTGGCCTCCACCTAAATGATGGTAAAAGGATTCATATTTGGAAAGACTGATCATTAGAAATGAGCATTTGGCAAACAAAATTTTTGACAAGTGTTATTCAAATTCAGCACAGTATGTTCCAGATTTCCTCCTTCAGTCCATGCAAACTGGCGAGTTGAAACAAAAGCCTGAATAGATGAATTGAAATACAAATGAATGCATAAGCTGCACAAAGGGGCAAGGCACTGTGCAGGGAAGCCTTTTAACATCTAAATGTGCTCCACGAGTTCAATAAAAATATCTAGCAAATCTAGCTGAGTTTAAACCGAACCTTCATCACTGACTGGTGCAATGTTCTGCATTCAGACGTGTGAAATGGTTTTTATTTTGCTCACCAAGACTAAGAAAGTAGAGCACATCACCCCAGTTCTTGAGTCCTTACACTGGCTCCCTGTATCACAGAGAATAGACTTTAAAATACTTCTGTTTGTACATAAGTCACTGAATGGCTTAGCACCTAAATACATCAGACTTGTTATCAGCGTATAAACCCTCCAGACCACTAAGATCATCTGGCTCCAACCTACTCTGCATATCTGAACCAGAACCAAACACGGAGAAGCAGCATTTATGCTCCACTGATCTGGGAAAAAAACTCCCAGAAGACCGTAAAAGGGCTAAAACTCTGAGTTCCTTTAAATTAAGGCCAAAAACCTATTTGTTTAGAGTTGCCTTTGAATGTTAATGTTCATTTTAAAACTGTTGTAGTTCTCTGAAACTTCCTTAGATTAAGTTTCTAGTCCAACCTAGCTGGACCTACTGCTACTATTCCACTGCAATGCACTTTCCTCATTATGTTTTCTTTTATGTTCTGTTCATTTACAGAACTTTGAATTATCTTGTTACTGAATAAACTTGCCTTGCCTAGCAAAAACATTAAATCACTGACATTAAATAGTATTATCGGCAGTGGCAGCTCTGAAATGCATGCTAGGTGCCAACCGTGGGGATATTCAAGTTTTTATTAATTTTATTAAGAATTCAGTCATCAGAAAAGCTTTCAGTAAGGTACAACATTTTTTTTCCCTGTGTCTTGGTTTAGTATTTTAAGCACACACAATTATCTCAGATGACTTGGAAGAAACTTTATTAACGTGAAGGTGGAGATACTTTTAAATGCTAAGCTACAGAGAGAAAGATATCTGTATTGCACGATGATGTTGTTGTTTCTTATGTCGCCTCACTGCAAAACCAACTACACATTTCTGGGATGGCTTACATATATGTTGATTTCTTATATAGAACAAATTGCGGCACAATTGTTTTAAAGCTCGATTTCTGTCCAACATAATACATTTTTTTCACTTGAGCCGAAGAACTTTACATTTTGAGCTGCACTCATTGCGACACCCTGATTAGGTATAGAAAGGGATAGTGCTCACTTACACACCTTTTAAAGCTCAGTGCCAAAACTAGAAAAACAACAGAACTCACCATTCCAGTAACCCTAACCTTCAAAATAAAGAATGGCCACAAGAAAAAAAAAAAAAGTACTTGCCTAAACCTGCCCAGATTAACAGTCAGACCAACGATTTCAAGGTTTAAAAACAACAAATACCGTGACATCCAAGGCTGGATGAGAAGACAGGTTTGTCGTGTTTTCACACAATGATCAGGATGTTGAAGAATCTGCAAATATTACTGTTAAAAAACAGCAGCTAAGAGGTGCATCTTCTGAGTCAACAAGTACAGCCATGAGACACTTGTAAACATGTGGAGTTTGCCAAACGCCACCGAGACTTTAAATAGAGCTGCATTTTAACAATTGACTCTCTAAATGGATCTGCTGTAAAACAAAAAGGATAAATATGTGAAAAAGCACCTTATGACCATTTAGGTGTGGGATCAGTGCTGCTGTGGGCCCCTTTCTCTTCCGGATGACTTGGTATGCATGACATCTTGAACCCTTAGGCTGCGTTCAGACCGAGCGAGACTTGAGCATCAGGGGGCGCAACTTGGAGCGTCGAGAGGTCCTGCGGTGCGTTTCACTGGTCATGAGTGGCACGTTTTGAGATTTTAATCATCTGAGGGTACAACGCAGCAGATGATAGATTTGGAAAAGCTGAACTTTAGCTGGAAGCGGAGTGCCAACCAGTCACAGACACTCTGCTACGGACATAGTGGGGCATTTTGCGAAGGGACCGAAGTCGACGATGGAGGATAAACTCATTGTCGCTGTTTGTGCCCATCTTACTATCTGATCAGTCGAGCAATCACTACAGAGACAGTAAAGGACCTTGCCTAGAGGAGGATTAGCGATGAAGTTGGGAGATCAGGTAAGTTATCAAAACTTTTGCCATGATAAATATTTCCCAATGGTATCGGGTCAGTCCGCACTTTGCTTAGAGTGTCAAAACTCTCTGCATGTGTCCAAGATGAGGCATTGGATGCCCTTTTTGGCGCTCAAATCGTGTTGGGTCTGAACAGAGCATTAGGAATACCAGGGATTTTAAATAAAACCCGGTGAACACACTGCCAGAAATTCTGAAAATGGGTCATCATTCTGTTCCAAAAAAAGTAAAAAACAAAGCAACTGGACTTGTTTTCTGTAGTTGAAGACTTAATGAGTACCAAGCTATACTCATTACTCCAGACTTTTTGAATTGAGAAAGCTTCCTGGAGAGGAAGCGAAACGTTTTCAACTACAGAAAACAAGTCCAGTTGCTTTGTTTATTTTTATTTTTCTTGGAATGACCATGACCTGGATGACTGAGAATCTTCACCAGCATATGTCATCATTCTGTCTTTCAGTAGGACGATGATCGAACTTTTGTGGTCAAATCAAGACATCAACAGTCTGGCAGACATAAAAAAAAAAAAAAAAAAAAAAAAAAAAATCAACCGTACTTCATGTCCATATGAGTCCCCAGGCTTACAGACACAAAGAGAAAAAATCTGGGCTGTGAGCAATAGAGAAGGGAACATGAGAGTGAATCCAGGACTCTGGACCATCTGGGGGGATTTAGCAAAGATGAATGGTCAAAGATCCCTCTGTTGACATATTTAAACCTTATAAAAATGTTATAGAACAAGACTCTCTGCTGGAGTGCCTTCTCCCGTCATTTGCCTGGTTGAGTGTGAAGAGTTCAATGACAATAGTGGCTGCAGCACCTGCGCCTTAGCTACAAAAGGCAGGCAACGACACATTAGGCACATTGGTGATGGAAAATATGAAAAGCCATTAGTCTATACTATATCATCCCTCGATATTTTCTCAGTATTTGTCACAAGCGAACAATCCAGTCCTAAAAATCACTGAACCATGCGCTAAGCGGACAAAGTGCCTCTGCCAGGCTGTAGCTGCGGCTTTGGGTCTGCCTGTTCTCACAGTAAATCTATGAACATCATCTAAATGATCTTCTTTAACCTGTTATGCAACACTTCCTGTCCTGAACATACTTGTGATTTTCCAGGTAAATAGCACAACTAAGTGAACTTCTAAATACAAAAGTCTAATGGCGAGCGAGTTCTCTAACACTTACAAATAACCAAATTAGGGAATATTTTAAAAGAAGCAGAGAGCCAAAGATTTGTAGAGCGATTGCCAAGACATTATTCTATTCTGGCACCATGTGCTGTTTCACTATTGAAGCCACATGTTGGGTTTGCTTTCATTTTTCACCTGCCTTCTCCTTCGTTTTGGTGTTTTTAAGCTCTGCAGTAACAGCAAGCTGCAGTGCCTGTCATGTACTAAAGTTAGATCACTAACTGGTTTACAAAGATACACTAACCATTAACTTTGTTCTAGAAACAAGTTGTTGGTACTGAATCAGACCTCCTTTCTTCTTTAAAACATTTCTTCCACCGTACACATTTAACTAGAGGTCTGAAACATTCTTCAAAGATTTTGGTCCATTTTGACATGGATTTATCTCCCAGTTGCAGTAGATGCAGGGTGTCGGCTGAACATCCATGATGCAGCTCTCCTTTTCCACCACAGCCCAAAGGGACACTATCGGATGGAGATCTGGTGCCTGGTGAGTTCACTGGAAAACCGTGAACACACCGTTATGTACAAAACCCCCCCAACATTTTAGGATTATTTGAGCTTTGTGACATGATGGATTTCTCTGCTGGAGGTTGCCATGAAAACATGGGCCATCGAGGTCATACAAGGATGCCTGTGGTTAGGAACATTACAGAGGTAGGCTGCAATATTTAGATAAAACTAATGGGGTATGACAAGAAAATATCAGCACCAACTAAGTTATCAACACCAACCATGACAGCAACACCAGCCTGAACCTTTGATGCAAGGCGGGATGGATCCTTGCTTTTATGTTGTTTTCACCAAATATTGACCCAACCACTGAGATGATGCTGCTGACCCAATGGACCAGACACTCGTTTCCAATCTTTCATTGCCCGATTTTGTCGAGTCAGTTTAAATTCTAGCTGAGAAGAGACTTTCTTGATCTTCTGCGGTCATGGATGGTATTCCGTGTATACCTATGTTGCACAAATGGTTCTCTGAACTACTTTTGCCATTTTTTTTTCATCTTATAGAAGTTTGCCTGTTTGCATCTCGACAATCGTTTAGGAACATATTAAAAGATCTAGTCTGGCTGCTTGGAAGCAAAAGACAAAGAAACGGTGGGAGGAGAACTCAACATTTTGGTCTGACAAGGCCTCTGGTTCACTGAACAACAGAGTATTAAGTTGTCTGGTCAGCTTCAGTGTCTGAGGGCTGGGGTCTTGAATGTTGTAGCTGCTTAATTTAGCAGTAAAATACTTGATTTAAATGTACATGTATATACAAGGCTCCTGCAGAACTTGTTAACCGCCTGAGAAGATTTAACCTTTGGAACAAGGAGGGGTTTGAGTAGTAGCAGTAAGTCATCTAAAGCTTGTAAAACACTAACCTAATAAAACTAGAACTGTCTGATCTCTGTTTCGGGTGCAAAGGTTGCCACCTATTGGCTAATCACAAGTATAAAACATAGCAAAGCACTCAAACATGCTTCAGATTCCTTTAAATGTTGAAATGTTTGGTCCCTCTGGACGGGAAATGAAAGGAATTCTTCAGATATCAAAAAACAACACTCCCATTTATGAGACTGTTGCTCAATGAAACGACCTGGGTGAAGAGTGATGAAGAGTGAAAGTCCATCTGCTTTTGATAGCGATATTAGCACAACTCACATATGCAGGCACTCAGCGTTCCTATGTAAATGTAATGTAAAATCGCTGGAGTTTACCTTTTATGAGCTTCAGTATGAAAATGCACATATGTCCTTAATTGGACCCACATTCAGGAGAAAACTGGAGGGGGACTTGGGGTTTGCCCTACTCACAAAGGGAGGATAAAAACGATGAAAAAAAATAGAGAGAAAGCCTCAACACAGGCCAAGATTTGTCTTTAATGTTCTTACAGAGATAAAACACTGCTTGGAAAAGCAGGTTTCAACATTGGTTCCCTATGATATAGAAAACCTGGAATGTACTATCAAGCATGAATACTGTACTACCTCCCACCCCCACCTCATGTGCTTGCTGCACCTCTCGTCTTTAGTCCAAATCTGTAACAGATTGGGTTTAGTCTGACTGGAGGTATGCAGCCACAACACCACATGTAGGGGTCTCCATAATCCCCTCTGCCGGGTATTAAAGCTCACAGCATGGGCATCCCTTTAAAGACTTTGCCGGAATTACCAACACGTAATCTTGATGATCATCATTTAGTTTATTTTTTATGCTAGTCGATTGGGGAGGGGGTTTCATCTGAAGCTCGTAGGGAACTGTGCGGGACGGTACGCGGTGCCATCTGGTGAACACACAGGGCAAACCGATGGAATCTGCTAACCCGACTGTCTTAAACATCATAAAGCTAAACCACATGTTCCAAAGGCCTGATCTGGTTGCTGAATGGAGTATGCGGTTTCTATAGCCCCGAGGTGGAATACATTGTTTATGGGGGGGGGCTGTGCTGAGTCAAAACCATCATCGTGGATCTCTGTGATAAAAAGCCTGGAGTATAAACAATCAGAGGAATAAAAAGAAGAACTCATTGCAGCATGCTTGTGAAGCGAGTGAGAAAAAAAATATACCCCTCCGTTACACATTTGTTTGCTTTTTACACGTCTGTGACACTTTACTGTTTTTGATCGAATGAGTCATTATGCTTAAGCACTTTTTCTAAAGCTATGCTAAGGTTCTCCCAGGCTCGATTACTTTAAGTTCTATTTAAGCGATACTAAAAGAATAGTTCAAGGAGCAAAAGGTAAGAATTTTACTGCAAAATTCAACCAAAATTATTCTCACTTGTCACCCAGGATGGAAATAACATTCTCTATAAAGTTAAACAACCAGTCATCCCCATCAACAATGTCTTAGTCACATTTTTCTCCTGTCAAACCTAGAGGAACTACTTCGGTTCAGAGTGTAGCCCGTGTTTACTTCCTGGTTCCTGAGCCAATCAAATGAAAGTTCCCAGGGTTACCTAAACAGAGCGCAGCATTTGGTATTTTATGTTGTCAAAAGAGCAGAAGCCTGGAAACATGGAAGCCAGTAAGAGAATCAGACTAGAAATAGAACAGAATAAAACATGATACACCCGTCATGTGTAAGTATAAATTCAGTGTGGCTTCACACCAGCAATGGACCATTGAGAAATGGCTGTTCTCTATGAAGGTGACGTGTATGTGTTGTTCCAATTTGCAACACTGGGTGTTAGTATTACTTATTGTTTCTTTGACTAGAACCTGTCTGGCAACATGAGGAAAGGTAAAAGATACCAAAATGCAAGACATTATCCTCCAATCCAAATAAATTTAAGAACAGACGAGAAACAGCCCTTTTCTTTGATCTGGAAGAAGTTACAAATGTAATTTCCAAGACTTGGAGACTCCAGCAAACCACAGAAAGAGCCATAATCTGCTACAGGAGAGAACAAGGAACTGTGGTGAACCTTCCCCGGAGAGACCAGCCAACTAATATCACTCCATGACTGCATTAACAGCCCATCCAGGAGGTAATCCAAGAACCCAGAACATCTAAAGCTCTCCTTCAGGCCCAGGCCAAACAAAGAAGGGTTTGGCTGTGTCCGACAAACCATCATAGCAATATTTGAGACCGGCTCTCAGAGTGGGAAAGTTTGAAGACTCCCTCTGCATAACTGGCTTTAGATTGCCATGTTTGTGCCTCAGAACATGCTTTAACACAAATTCCAACAATGGCAGACTTCGGAGTTGGCTTACCTTGCTAAGCCTCGCTACTCCTATCCCAGCTCATCCAACTTCATGCTGTTTCATCTTTACACTCCTCTGTGCGGATACAGTATTTGTCACGATTGGGGCTTTTTGTTTATGTTCTTTTGGTCCGTTTCCCTCCATTCTCTTCTCCACTCTCATCAGCCACCTTCATTAGTTCCACCTGTTGCAGCAATCAGACTCAACCCAGCTCGTCTGTCACTACTTATACCTGCCCTCCACAGACACTCACTGACAGAACGTCTCATTAGCACTGCCTGTTTGCAGCCCAGTTTTTGTTTGCGTAGCCTGACAGACCTTGTGCTCCTGTTGGTGGCCTGCCCTCACTGAAGGATTATATCCAGTGATTGTGTGCTGGTCATCCTCCTCTGTGTTCCTCTGAGGATCTGCAGCAAGCTCTGCCCTTTCTGGTATTGGGCAAATGAAACCTCATGAAGCAATGAAGCTTTCCAACACTTTGCTTTGGAAAAAGGTTCTTTACTCGATGCTTCATTCGTCACTCACTAGGGACATCTGCTGGTGAAAATGTAACAGCCTTGTCACTTAGTTTGATCATACTTCCAAAAATTTGTAAATGCAATATTGTCACAAAGTTTTCATCAAACTCATGTTTAGTGAGAATCAATTAATTCATATTTAATTGTCATGTTTGAATTATTAAAATGCTTTGTAGCCAATCTAATCCTTGACCATCTGTGGTTGTATTGGATTTTCTTTTATGTCACGGAGTTATTTAACAATGAAGATATGTGTTACTTTAGTGTGTTGGGAATTGAGTGATTGTTGGGGCAGACTCTGTATACTTTAAAATCATCTATTCCTGGGAGTTCAAATTCTGGTTCTTAATATTAAGTTACACACATATTTTGCCTCTTCCTATGGCTTTTAGTCTGCTTTTGATGTGTGATTCTGATGTATGGAGATAATTTCCTGCCAAAACGTTGTAAGCAAAAAAATGTGTTGCACACAAATAAAACCTGTTTTGCACACAAAAAGATATGTTTCACACAAAAAATTGTTTTGCAAACTGTTCGCCAACCTTGCACTCAAAATATCATTTATAAGTTTTCCTCGAGTACAAAACGGTCTGTGCTTGCACAAAACAGCCTCTGCTCGAGTACGAAACAATCCCACCACCGCTGCGGTAAATTTGTGCCAAAAGTCACGTGATGCATTGAGTTGTTGTTCAGACTTCCCGACAGCAGGGGGCGCACCCAAAAAAACTGAAACGCACCGGTTTGGCTGAGGAAGAGAGACGTGATAACACAGCTAACAGCATCAGCACCCCACAGGTAACTTTCAAAACTTTCCCGGTGAAAAAGTAACAGCTCACTGATAGATCATGTAAGATTTTAGTTAAAGGCCCTGTTTAGTTTTATCTCTGATCTAAAAATGCTGTGTAACGGACTTTTGAAAAATAATGTATTTAGACTATGATTTGATCTTTACTCTCCTTTCAGAATTAAACGTCTTTGGAGACGTGTGGTGCGCAGGAACTAACATACACAACAATGTGCTGCACTCAGGAGAGGACAACAATTCGCTTGACCTGTCAAACATGTTAGATAACTTCTGTTGTCACCATTTATTTGTCCCAAGACTACAACTAAGTTTTCACACCATCAGCAGTGGCTGAGATGACAATTCACTCAGAACTGAGCATCCAGCATGCTGTGATAGAACCAGAAATCACAGAGGTAAGAAGGATTTTTTTGTGCTGGCTATTATACAGTTTCTCACATTAATGCGTATATTTCAAACCAGAAATGAATTTATCTGATCATTTATCTGATCACTCCAATACAACAAAACATTGAGTACATCAGAGAGGTGGCACTGAAACTGGTTTCTTTGAAATCTGTTTATTATGGTCCTTCAAAATAATTAATGGATTTTGGAGTCATTTGCTTTTCCATCCTTAGCTTCATAAATTTAATTATATTCAGTAAGTTGTAGCAACAGAATCACAGCCTCTTTTTTATTCTCTATATATCTTTCTTGCAGGGACTCTGCCTGCCTCATATTGACTGGGACAACAGTGGACTGCTGGATGACCCACACTGTGGGGTCACTATTTCTGAAACTGGCGATGTGTTGAGCCCTGAACAACTTGGTAGCACTGAGGGCAGCCATGGATGCACTGGGACATTCTGAATCGCACGGCTCAAAATATATTATATATATATATATATATATATATATATATATATATATATATATATATATATATATATATATATATGTTGCTACTCTCCAGTATGACCAACACTTTACGGGTTTAATCTTATTGTGGTTACCATTGTTGCAAAAGGTTTTTAAGTAGTAAAATCTAGCCAGGGAAATGTAACTAAGTTAGTGCATTCACTGAGTAAAAGTGTAGAACTGCTGGGATTATGATGGTAAATGTGTATGGTACTGTATAAAAATTTTGAAAATGCTGAGGTTATTGGAAAAAAGGGCACATGGAGCTGTTAATAAACCCGAGGATGCAAACAGTGTGGGAAAATTAAACAGTCCTTTATTTTCCACATTGCATAATAAACATACCCTTTCATAAAGTCTTCATTTCCAATTCTTACCAATATCAATCAAAGTGAATACACCTTTCCACAAGGATTGCTTTTATTGTTGAAATCAAGACTGAAAGAACTCCATTAATTCTCCAGGTTTTTCCCAGTAAACAATCCATGTATTACCATAAGGCGGGCTGTATAAAACAAACTGGCTGATGAAATGGATGAAGCCAAAAACAGGACTATGAAAAACAATTTCTGCATGTAAGACTGTCAGGAAATTTAGAACCTCAAACCTGGCCTTTTTTTTCCAGCCTAAACGGCTCCACTAAGAGCTATGAAGGACATGCTGCAACAGTTAGTGATCAAAGTAATACTGGGAACTAAAACGGTTACATATTAAGTTATTTTTAAACAAGCTCAAATCATCTGCCGTATGTTTAAAGATTACATAAAATTTTGAATTGTTCAAGTCTTGGTAGTCTTGTGATGGAAGTCGGCGTGTCTCAAAGCAGGTTGATGATCTGGTAGCCTTCCATCCAGCCCAGAACTTTGATGACCTTCACCTCATCAGTGGATGCTGGAAAACAGATGTGTGTTATGGATATGTAAAGGATAATACTCCTCTTAAAGAAAAAAAAAAAATTACCAAGAGGAAAACAAACGTTTTAAGAAAATATCTGCCCATGTGGCCAATTCCAGCTGTGGTTTTTGCCATGGCCAAACCAATTTTATTAAGTGCACAACACATATTTGCAATTGGGCACAGATGACCTCATTTTTACTTTGAAGAAATTAAGGAGTTAGAAAGGTAGTGAGATATAATCTAGATCTGCTGCTATATGCTTTACTTGTAACATTCATATTTATGTTAGAAAACGCAATTTTTAATTAATTTCCTTACCAATTTTCAAATAATCAATATCCACTCGTTGCAATTATTTTAAATTGCTTAAGAATCCGTTTTGCACATAAGCATACATGCATTGGTTTAACAGTTTTAGGATAAATTATCATATCCAAACACCAATTTAGGTTTACACCAATAAGAACAACAGACAGTCAGTTGAAAACAACATAAAAACACATTATAATCTGTTAACAATGCATTTATCTGGGTATCCACTCAGGTACTATTTATTTGACAACAAAGTAAAGGGAGAAGCCAACCAGTGGGGTTACATTACAAAGCAAAAGTTGTTTTAGCATGGCGTTCAACCTAAGGCTAGCTTTCATGTAATTTGCTCTAAAACGTAACATGGTCCCTTACTGTAACATAGCAGGGCCTTTAACTGAAATCTTACATGTTCTATCTGCAAAGTGAGCTGATACTTTTTCACCGGGAAAGCTTTGAAAGTTACCTGTGGGGTGCTGATGCTGTTAGCTGCACTGAGCTATGGTGTCACGTCTTTCTTACTCAGCCAAACCGGCGCGTTTCAGTTTCTTTCGGGTGCGCCCCCTGCTGTCGGGAAGTCTGAACAACAACAACAACAACTCTTAATGCATCACGTGACTTTTGGCACAAATTTACCGCAGCGGTGGTGGGATTGTTTCGTACTCGAGCAGAGGCTGCTTTGTGCGAGCAGAGGCTGTTTTGTGCGAGCAGAGACCGTTTTGTACCCGAGGAAAACTTATAAATGATATTTTGAGTGCAAGGTTGGCGAACAGTTTGCAAAACAATTTTTTGTGTGTGAAACATATCTTTTTGTGTGCAAAACAAGTTTTATTTGTGTGCAACACATTTTTTTGCTTACAACGTTTTGTCAAGAAATTATCTCCATACTGATGTATCTCCTGATCAAACAAAAGAAAATGTAGAAATTTCTGGACTTTTTTTCACTGTTTCACGTTTTTGACGGTTTCTTCGTCGGCAGATGACCTCATCCACGAAGCAACAGGGTTCATCGCGCTTTTATTTTGGAAAATGACACGCAAAATAAAGCAATGGCGTAGCAGATGTAATGTGAGGCCTCGTTTGTTGTTGAACACGTGATTTTCCTCAATATGACACAATATCCGAAGTGGGGCTTCGTCTGACACGCCCCCTTTTTACTCGGTACATGCCTCGAATCCTGGCTTCAGATGTCCCATTACTACTTTCTGGTGATCCACCGACCTTCTATTCCAGTCATATCCAGACAGTTTCCTCACGCCGATTCTCCATGACCACCTGTCATCACCATCACCAGCCTGCTCAACCATCTCCTGTCTGTCATCTACTCCATCCTTTTCAATAAACTTTTCAAACATACTCCATGTCTGGTTTGAATATCAGGTTCACTGTTTCAGTCATTACAAATTATTTAAGTTTAGGGGGCAATAACCTTTTCAGGTGTTGCCGGTTATAAAACTGGTTGTCTTTTTTTCTGATATTAAAGTTTGTTTGACGATCCCTAAAGATATCAATGCGACATAAAACGCCAAATAAATCTGTAAAACTGCAGATATTTTAACAGACCACTGCAAATTAAACATTTAAACCATGTATGGACATTCATTTCTTTAAGTGTGTTTTCTGTGTCTCTTAACACAGTAATGTTACCCCGGTATTCTTATTCCAGATGTGGTCAGTGCTAAAAAAATAATTATGCTTATCTTTCTTTGCCATCCTTTCACCATGGAGAAATCAATCGTTTGTAACTTCCTGCTTTTATCCCATTGATAATCTGTATGGAAGTACAAAGGGAAAAATCAATCAGCTAAATGCTGGTCTAGAGGATTTGAGTGGCAAGAGTGGGGGCCATCTTCCCTTGCTGTAATAAATGAGGGGTGACAGTAATGTGTGTCAGAGCCCATATGGCCACATGGTGCAACAAAGTGCTCTGCAGTCGAGTGTGAAGACTCAGACCTAACTCAGTGTAACATTTACCCAGCAGCGGTGTTTCCTATTCGGTTGGATTTGCGTATTTTATTTTCTCCATTTAACATATGTTATGCGATAATACTGTGTAAGAACATCTAGTGGACCTGATAAAGGTTTTTGTCTCACGTTTGGGGAAACAAAACTGCAACAGTTCTCAAATAAAGGATTATATAATAGATAGTTATGACAGACATATCTGTCTTTTAAAGTGGTGTTGCTCATAAGGATAAGCACAAACATCCAAGACGGCTGTTTGTAGGATAATGTCAAAATTAAATCACCATAAATTTCAACATGGTTGAAATGAGAGGTGAAGATTAGAACGAGCTGCAAGGAGCTGGCCCATCTTTATTTCCCTCTGAGGTAATGCAGTGCTGTGAAAAAGTTTTCAAATGATGATGTTATTTATTAGTAATGGGGTAAAATCTATTTGACCCAATCTAGTCCAATGTGAAAAGGTAATTCCCCTCTAAACCTAATAACTGTGCCACCCATATCTACACCCAACGTCTGTGGTAACTGGCAATGAGTCTTTGCGTTGCAGAGTTTTTGAGCATGAATAGCAACAGATAACAGGCTTAAAGGAGTTATAAGTAAGATGTTTACTGTAAAATCAACCTAAATCATTTTCATTTGTCACCTGGGATGGAAGTAGCATTCCCTATTAACATTTTTTTCTTTTTTCAATTAAGCCCAGAATAATTTAGGAACTCGACAACTTCCTTTTAGTGGGGCAGACGTGCACATTTCTTTTCAAGTTTTGGTGTCATGTTGTGGTGATGTGAGAACCCAAGCGCAGGGCGAGGTATTGTTAAAGAAGTGTAATCAAACACAATGAATAAAACAGAAAGTTAAAACAGAGTAAAAGAAATGAGGATTTAAAAATAACATTGCGGTGCGATGTCACACTCGGTTTGTGTCAAATTTGCTACTTTTCACTACCTTGTTGTTGCTTGGTTACTTGCAGATCCTTGTCTGTAGCATTACTTTGCTATTTAAAATGGCAGCAATAGCCCAGAAGGATAGTAGTTTTTCCATTTTTCAGCCGTTTATTTTCCGTTTTCTTTTTCTCTGGCATAAATGCTTTGTTTTCTCTTAATATCATCAGAATCTGAACTGAATTTTGTATTTTCTTGCTATCTTAGTCTCATGTTAAAATGGGTTTCAAGACCTGAAACATTTATGTATGACAAGAGGGCAAACATAAACAAAAGGGTAAAAAGTATAAATAAAAAAAATGGAAGGGAAAAATACTTTCTTATGAATCTGGAGGTCTAGTCCGTCACAGTTTTACTGAAGTTGGAGACAGTTGGTTTCTCATTTCCATGCTTAATGTTTTATAGTGTTGCAGGTGCATTTAATATTAAATTATGGCAGTGCACAAAGCACCTGTTTGCAGTAAAGCCAGCCATTTAAACTACCCAAGGGGTGGTTTTTTTGTGGGGGAGACTGGTGGTTTTCGGGAAGTAATTAAAGTGATTGTATGGCTTCCATATTGAATGCATTTGTCTCCTATGACAATCTCAAAGCACGCAGCGGGAAAATTACTAACCGTAATTCTGATTTGGTTCCCATGGCGGAGTTGGTGAACATGTGCAGCATAGTTCAATAACTCAAAATACAGAGAAGAAGTTCACAATAAGTCATCCACCTGTTTGCATTATTAATCCCGTTGTTTTGTCTCAACTGTGTGTGTGGTGGACCAAGCTATCCAGCTTTTGGTCCTGAAGTTCTAACCCCACAGACATGTCTGCTCACTGACTTAATGTTTAATGTTATGGCTCCCATAAAAACCGAGGTGTGGAAAAGCATTCTAGGAAGACTAACAGCCTAAAATTCTTTGTAACAAATGTTGAGAGCAGGTGTGGGGCCATTTGCCCGCACGGTTCAAAACCATAATTCTGTATTGGGCTTCATGTACTAAGTGACACATCCATTTAGTCTATCAGGATGGACCATATGTTGAGCGATTTCCCACCGTGGGCAAACACCCTGAGTCGGACGTCCATATTCCCTTACACAGTTAAAACCTCCATGAGTGAAAAGGAAAGTCAAATCTGTGGATCGTTAAGGGATCTGAAACCCACGGGTTTCCAGGACGGATCTGTCAAGACCAGCTGTGCATACATCAGACGCTGAGTGATATGTGTGCGATGGTGAAGACAGTGGGAAGACAGATGGATAAAGCGTACGGTGTGTTACAAAAGTATACATATCACATGACCTTTTTCATATTTGGTCACACTATAATAACAATCTTCAGTGCATTTTATATGGATTGTTATCACAAAGTGGTGGAAATTGTAAAGTGGGAGATATTCTTTATGTTTATTTTTTCTTTTAATCCTGAAAAGTGGGCGGACATATGTAATCATCCTGTTTTGCTTGGACACGCCTGAATAAAACCCAGGGTCAACAATTGCCTTCAGGAGTCACCTAATTAGTAAGCATGGTCCAGATATGTGTATTTTATTATCAATCTAAACGCCAGCGGTTCTTAGAAGACCTCACAGGATTGTTGGAGAACATTTGTCAAGAAACAGCATTGTGAAGACCAAGGACAATAGCAGACAGGTAAAGAAGAAAGTTGCTAAGAAGTTCAAAATAGGGTTAAGTTATAAAACTCTTTTGTGTTTATGTATTCAGCATGCGCTAGTTGTTTATGTTCATAAAAGGTCTTGCCGTATGTTACTGCTGGATGAAAAAAATAAAGAAACTTACAAGGGGAAGTGCAGGAGGAACAGGTCATGGAGCCCAGGTAGAATAACAGCCGGAAACAGGAAAGATTATGGAGAGAGTAATGGAGGAATCCAGCGGTGAATAATGAGAAATAAATCCAATAGCACAAAACGACATGGCATTAGAATAAACTAAGAGACTGAACGCAAAAAAAATAAATAAATAATATAATCAGACCTTAAATAGCAACAAAAACAACAAAGAAATGCAATAAAATACAGCAAGACCATTTTGGACATAAATAAACAACAATAAAATGCAGAAAACAACACAAAAGAGGACCAAAACCCAAACACCTGGAGAACATGACACAATGCTTTTCTCCTACAGAGACAAGAACAAGGGAGCAATCTTTGAAGAAAACCTGTTGGAGGATGCAAAAGAGTCGAACCTGGACAGAGGTTCACCTCAGGAATGGACCGCAGCCCCGAGCCTACACTTGGACCTATAATGGGAAGGTTTAAGTTAAAGCAAATTCATGGATTAGAATGGCTGAGTCAACGTCCTGACCTAAATACAATCGAGAATCCATACATTGCAAAAAGGGAACTAAAAATAAGCAAAATGATATTGAAATGAGTGTATTTGCCCATAATTTAGGCAAGTAAATAAGATTATCTTCCAATGGAATGAGCATTTGACCCCTAAAATAAGATAATTAGACATAATGCACTTATAAGATGATGGAGGTGAGCTGTTGCTATTTATAAAGTGCAAAATTTGTATTCCATTGGCAGATAATCTTATTTACCTGCTCAAATCAAAGATAAATACACTAATTTCAATTTTTTTTACTTACCTCTAGTTCCCTTTTTGCAGTGTAGCAAACCTCCATCCAATCTGACTAAGCTTGAACTATTTTGCAGAAGAATGGGCAAAAACAACAGTCTAGATGTGAAAAGCTAAAAAAAAGAACCCACAAAACACCTAGAGCTGTAATTGACTGAGGGAAGCCTCATACAAATTAAAAAGCCTGCATCCTTTCTCTTTGTGTGAAAAATCTCAATGCTTGTGAACGCTTTTGTAAGATACCGTATGCAGAACATGAAGAGAGGTAAGGGACATTCTAATTCATCTGTAAAAATAAAGCCGGATGATGTCTCTGAAGCCCACGGCCTAGATAAGTGGATCTGTTACCTTGTCAATAGCTCTCAGCAGCTCACCATGGCTGCCTTATCTGTCCTTCCTCACCTTACAGATGCTCAGTAAAGGGGTGAAAGGTTGCCAAGTGCCTCACGAAGCCAGCAAAAAAAAAAAAAAAAAAAAAACACAGAGCCAAATTGTTACGATGTGGAGCAGTTGTTGCCTTTGGGTGGAGCAAGTCTACCGTTGATGCAGTATGCTTTGTGTCTACACAGACAGGCCCACACATCATAAATCCAAACAGATCATCACTATTAGCAATAAACGGCTGTCTGGGTTGGTCAAAATCTGCTTTTTTGGCTTTGACCAGTCCCATCAAAAATCCCTAATCCTCAAATCCTTTGCCTTTAACACATATGCATCAATCCAATGCTGATCATATTCATTTTATTCCATGACATACATGTGAAATGTGAAATAAATAGTATTTGGTCTGCACAGTAACTCCAAAACAGACCTAAAACCCAACTACCACAAGTAGTTGGGTTTTAGGTACTTTGTTACAAGTATTCCGATGCAACTAGCATTCAAGCCAGTCAACAGACAACCGATCATCCCTTTTGGTTGATTTTATTAAAAAACAAAATAATTTGGCTGATTTGTTTTGAATTATAATTTTCATTAAACAATTTATATTTCTATAATCTGGATTTCAGTGAGAGAAAGAAATGCTGCCTTTGGTAAATAATACACCAGTATTATCTTGTTAAAGCTGTAGAATAACTCATTTAACACCAGCTAAGTCAGACTACCACAGATTATCTGAATATGTTGATGGTTTTCTCAGTGTGTGTATGTCCAAGGCATGTCTGGCACTGGTACAGCATTTCCAGAAATGATACTCAAATATTGCAGCAATGACCACATAAAAACATTACTTGATATCATGCGACACCATGGATTGTGCTGATGGAGAATCACTCACCTCAGCATGTTAAAAGGAAACCATTGGCATGACCTTCCCTGATTAATCTGACAAATATTCACCCAACCACTCAGAAACAGTGAAATTTGATTCCCAGACCATAAGTTAATCCTTAGACATGGAAAAGAATAATTACAATTGTATAAGTTACTTTTTTTTAAAGGAAAGGAGAGTTTCTCGGTCTGTTTGCAGGACTATAGAGAATAGGGTCGCACCAAAAGCAACACGTCCTTCAAGAAGGTGGTAAGACATGATTTCCCCCCAAAATTGCATATTTTTCTCATTTTTAGAATGAAAATAAAATTCTTTTTTCAATGCGCCAGCATTCCTGGCAAGCTAAGAGCTCACTCTATGTGCCAATAACATAAAACAGGCTGTAATCAAGCCTCATTTTAAACTTGTACTGGCTGTCTTACATTAATTTAACCCATGCCGTTGATCCATCAGTAATCATAACCAACAATAATTCAGTTTGTTTTTTTTGTACAGAAACTGATCTGGAGGAAACCCAAAACAAGGGCTTGGCAATAAAACACTAAAGACAACTTAAACGTGTCCCTCGCTCCAATTTTAGTTTTGCACATTTGCCTTTAAAACATTCGTTATCAACATTTTTCCATTAGCGTGACAATTGAACAATTAATTTTCCTGCACCGAAAACCACTGTTGCGTTTTGTTGTTTTCTGATCATCCCTAAGGCTAAAAATCACATTTAATTCACTTGTATCTCTAAGAATTTTGTGCATCATTTCCATTATTGCGATGAGCATCCATGACTGCTAAACAGATTTCCCCCCTTTTCGTCCTGTCACCATCCATTATGAAAACGGGTGATGAGGTCAGTTTATTAAGTCTAGACATGTAGCCATTCATCATCCGCCCCTCGCTGTGCAAACTGCAATGACCCATATTAATGCATTTATAATCAATATCTCTTCTGGGCTTCAGTGCAGATTTCGATGCTGAAGGAAACTGTGCCGTCCACTTTAAAATGGCCCCGGGGGGAACGTTCATGGCCGTGCGGCAATTAGTTTCACTGTCAATAACGGTAATCCTGAAGGACGTTGTGTTTCGGGGTGAGTGGAGAGAACAGATAGAGGAAGGAGGGAGACATGGTGAAGTGTACGCCTCATTGTTAAAGGCTGTTACACTGACAAGAGGGATTTGATCAGACCCAGATGTACACTTATTGTGGGCCGCGATTGTCGTTGAAGGGTCTGTGTCATGGGGCAGAGCTGCCCGACCCGTGAAGATAATGGGTACTGGCGTCTCATAAAGGTCAACAAACAAAGCATTAGTGGGGAAAACACGGGCTGTGTGATGAGATTCATTGGAACAGCGGCAGGAGCGGGCTGGAAGCAGGACGAGGGGGCACATTCCTCCACTGTTTCCCAGATGAAACAGGTGGGTTTCTTTAAAGGGGGGCGGCGAGGGGAACACAAGTGCTGCTCTCATGTGGTCTCTGCTGGTCACACTTGACCACGTTCTGACCTTTGAATAACCCGAGATTTCATTAAGTAGATCCTAAGTAGCATATGTGTCCCAGAGCTATTATCACAGTGATTGCATACTGACTCGGGCTGTCAGTGAGCGATCCAGGGCTGAGGACATTTATCAGCTGTGTGTGGGCTTGCAGAGGGTTCTCAATCCAGATTCAGCTGACTTGCAGTCTGAGGAACAGTTTATTGCTCTTGTGAGGGCATCTAATAAACTATTTCAGTGTAAGAGTGTAATTTTAAGATGGCCAGCAGCGTTCCTGGGGGCCAAGCAGTAGAGCTGGGAACCTTTCCAACCCCCCCCATCTTCAATCACTTTTTAACTTAGTTTTACACTCAAATCTACAAAAACCTCTCAAGTGATTTTTTTCATTCAGATGTTGCCTCTTTAAATAAAAAAAAAAAACAGACACACTCGATCCCTCTAACTCAGATCTGGTGACAACGCACAGATTTAGTTTCCAGCTCAGGAAACAGAGGGTTCCTGTTTTTCAGCCCGAGCTCTATTGTTATCCTAAACAGCACCGTAAGCTCTTGGTCTCCTTGTGTGCCTCACCAGTTCTCGCTCCCTACATTTCATGTGTAAAACGTTTATCATTTACTCACATCTTGAGCCTTATAAAACCATTTGGAAGCACCACCATCTTATCAAGACTTTTCCCTTTCCTAATATTGACAAATCGAGAGAGATACAGTCAACAGAAGTCTCCATCCTGTTCTATTTGCCCGTCTTATCTGCTATCCCTGCTTGGAATCTGGGTCCCTGAGCAAGACCCCTTGGCCCCAGAATGCTTCCCATGATTGCTTTGTCTACTGTTTATTGCTTTGTTTTCTTTTTTTCTTTATAGATGTATTGTATTTCTATGGGAATCAAAGGTGGAGCAGGCACACTGCGGTGCTGCTAAAGGTGTTGGATGGGATTTAAGTCTGGATAAGCAACAGCTGGATTTAATACACCATTAAGGTCATCTGTTGTTCAGGCTTGCACCTGCAAATCCCCAGATTTCACCCCCCAAGTCTAACCCTCTCCCCATGTCCGCTCCGCTGGCCTCTCCTCTTTCGTGCACACACTCAGTCACCCTTTCTTTTCATTCCTGCTCATCTCAGCTTTCCCTCTCTTGTCCTGTCAGCTATGACCCCCCCCTCCCCTCCTGTTTCTCTATTTTTTTAATAAAAAAAATATCAGCTGCCACTGCATCAGCCCCTTTATTCTACAACCCCCCCCCCATCTCCTGTATTGTTTTACTGCTGTATGCCTCCCTCTTCGTGTCTCATTGTCTCTCTCTGAGTCTCATTTTCGCAGTTTCGGGCCCCTCCCGCTCGCAGGCTGTCGTGTTGTGTCTGCCAGGCCTTCTCGGCCGGAGCGCAGGTTTCCTGAGTACTGGAACGGAACAAAAGCTGGCAGGGAGACGCACTGAGAAAAGCCAGCCCGGCCGTTCCCACTGTGGGTCACACACGCTCAGGCTGCTGTTCGTCTCCGCGCAGCCCGGCCTGGACCCAACACACGTAGTGAATGATGTGATGATGCTGTGTGTCATGGGGGATCCCACCTGGATCCAATTTATCCTGTTAGGGCAGCAGAGGAGGCTCACCTTGACACCGTGATATGTACCACGTCGCACCTAATTAGATGGGATGAGCACATTAATTCTCCACCTTTTCCACCACCTCACTGACAAAAACGGGTGTTAATATTAATATATAAATTAATAAGAGGAATAAACCTGCTAAAAATGTTCCATGCATGCTCCAACTCTTAATGTTTTTTTATTTATTTAGTTTTTTTTTAGTTTACTTAGTACCTAACTTATCTGGAAAGGGTATCGTTGTTGCTATTCTAGTCTGGAGAATGAAGGATAAATTGCTCACACAGACCATTCACTAGTGTCTAATATGGAACAGGTTAAATCTACGGCTGGAGTGATCTAACAATTTAATAATTGCATAATGGCATATATATATATATATATATATATATATATATATATATATATATATATATATATATATATATATATGCATTCATTTAGATTTTATTTAAAGTGGTGCATCAAAAATGATTCATACCTTTCTCAACAATCAATAGTCAAGTCTTAGCCATACAATTAATCTCCTTCTTAGAATGGATGAACTTCTTGGCATGTTTCCCCTTATCTTTGGTGATGGGTTCCTAGTCGTTGAGGTTGTAAGACCTCCTAACCATCACCCTAATTTTTAGCTCCCTCCACAGATTCTCTGTCAGATTTAATTCTGGACCCTTTCTGGGTCACTGTAAAATGTGATATTAATTCAAGTCAATATAAACTTGTCAGATTACATTAAATTGATCCTGTCATGTGTATTATTACTTTTAGGCCTAGCTGTGTGTCAAAAACTCTTTCATCTTTCCACAAATAAAGCTGACAGTCACCTTTGTCTTACACACTTTTGCCCAGAAATGACTATGTCCGTCGGTTCCAGTCAAGGTAAAGGCTTTTGTTTATTTTCACAAAGCGCTGGAGTCTGAACAGGCTTATAGAGGGAGAATAGCCTGAAACTCAGAGTTTGTCCTGCCGGAAGGCATCAGTGTGCATGCTGATAATCCCAAACGTAGTGTTGTTATTCAACCATAAAACCAACCCACTTTCAAACGTTTCACTGAAAGTCTTGTCTGGAAGCGTAGAAGTCCACTAGCAGGCTGAGTCCTTTCAGACAACTTGTGGGGGTGGTTCAAACAGGACCTACATTTTCTCTCTGAGGTTGTTAGATGTCTCCCAGCGAAGACACTCAGGGCTACTGGATCATCCAGGCGGTGGGGCGCATTATTAAAGGCACTCATTTGAAGTTACTCTAGCCCATGTCTTTACTCCTGTTTGTGCACAGTGACTCAAGACATTGCACCTGGTTGTAACTTTAAAAATAAAGACTGAATGTGTCTTTAGGTATTTCCACTTCAACCATCCAAAATAATCCTTTCAGCCCGAAGTACAGTTCTGTGAAACACTAAATCTTAAATATATCATAGTTTACGTCAGATGTAAAAGCCAAAGAAGCAGTGGATGTAGTGGATGTATCTACAACATCCATGTGAAATTTGTTTGCCATGGAGACAGAAAGCAGGATGTTGGACAGAAATTGCTGATCAAGGAGTTGCTGTGTTTTTTTTTTTTAAGAAAGTTATTTTTCCTTACTGCAAATTAAATCCAAACTGGACCATATTCCCTCTGAGTTCTAACCTTCATTCTTAACCTTATATCATCAATAGAGCATTAATCTCGCATTTTGTTTTGGCTTCACTTTTGTGTTTCTTTTCCCTTGATTCTGGAGTAAGTCTTTTATTGATTATTTTGATTTTGTCGTTTCATTTTTCCAACATTTTAAAAATCTGATTAGATGAATGAAGGCCTACAAAAACATTGAACAAGGCAATTTCCTGTTGTGCTACTTTTGTTGAACTCTGACACACAGAAATGATGAACTCTTTGCAGTGCCAACTTAATATTTTTAGAAACTTCATGCAACCTGTTTTCCAGTCTTGCCCACTAGACCCTGAATAAGCAGAAGAAATTGGCTCTACCCCTCTGGCAGAAGCTCAGAATGTCCCTCACACTATTAACACTAATGCAGACAAACATAAACAGCCCAGTCCTAAGAATAACTCTCCTTTTTCTCCCCAGAGAATGATGTTTATTTCTCAGCGGCTGCTCAGCGTGTCGCTCTGCCCGGCTCACTGAATGATGTTTATATCTTCTCCAAGTCCTGATTCCACCCTGGAGAAATCTGTGCCCTCTGCACCTGGATAGTTTACCGCCCTGAATGAACAGGCAGATCATTCTCAGATCAAAGAACATACAGCCTGCTGCTGACCCCTGATTAAATTGTTGTTGGATTCCTCTCGTGTGAAAAAAAAAAAAAAAACATTAGCCCTCAAGGAGAGCTTTTAAGATTTGCTAATGGTACCTAATTTTGAAAATGGCTCGAGTAAATCATGAAGATGATGCCTCGCTTAAGACACGGTCGAAACAAACTGTCTTCTCTCTCACAGCTGACTGGGTGCGGCTGTTGATGTTACATCAGCGGTAAAATTACACGCAGCAGAGTGATCTGTCTGACCCCCAGTCTCAAAGGCCTTTCTGATGGACATTGTACCAGAAAGGTTTTCAAAAAAGAATTAGAAACTTAACACACAAAGAAATAAATTCAGTTTAGCTCAATTACCATATTATAATGTCCTTCCAGGAGTCCATACAGACAGTAAACAGCTGAAACTTTCGATCAAGCCCTATTTGTTTATAAAAGTATTATAATAAATTCGTTAGCTGTATGCAAATTAAATTTCGTTCTGTACGCACTTTGTGCATACAAAATGACAAATAAAGCTATCTATCTATCTATCTATCTATCTATCTATCTATCTATCTATCTATCTATCTATCTATCTATCTATCTATCTATAACCACAAATCTCATAATAATAACTCAAAATGTGTAAATATATCGCAATAACCTAATATATATTCTAACATTTTGTCGCTATATTATCATTTTTATGTGTATGTTTCATGTCATAATATCTAACTTGTTCCTATAACATTAAGAAAATAATTGTTTGTGGTCCGTTCAGAACTGCTGCGTCTCTCACCACATTTCCCATAAGGCATCGCGGAGGGCGACGTCATTATTCTGCGCAGAGCTGAGGTGGCGTTTGTCAGAAGGTAAACACACTGGGCTTTTTTTATTTAAATATAAACGAACGGAAGTGATTTTGACACTCTAGCTGTCTTTAGTTGTATTTATGTGTGTGTCGAGCGAGTTTTACCGGTCCTGCTTCCTTGTTGTTGCCCCCCCAAAAAGTCGCTTTTATCCACGTAATCCGACCCGTCGCCACGCTACGGTGCTAACAGTTTGTCTCATCCACCAGGCTCTTCGTTGCTCAAACATCCGTCATGACTAAACTCCTGCAGTGGCTGCTCGGAGCGTCGCTGCTGGGCGCTATATGGGCCGTGGTCGCCTTCGATCCGCTGGAGCTGAGCCTCCCCCGGACCTACAGGGAGGTGGCCTGGCCCATGCCTCTCTACCTGCTGGTCTCCTTCGGCTGCTACTCCCTGGCCACGGTGGGCTACCGGGTGGCCACCTTCAACGACTGCGACGAGGCGGCCAGAGAACTGCAGGAACAGATCAAGGAAGCCAAAGAGGACCTGAGGAGAAAGGGGTTAAAGATGTAGGACAACCACAGGGAGCTTTGTTGAAGCTGTGGAGACTGAACTGCGAGCGTTTTATTTCTCTTTTCTCTGAGAGAGAGAGAGCACTTACAAAGCGGGGTATATTTGAAATGTGTCGCTGCTGGATGATCTTGGAGCGTCTTCGTAGTCGGCAGGTTCGATCTGAAACATAAATTACAACGAGGCATCAGTCAGTCCTCGTCACTGCAATGTTTTTCCTGCCAGAAAGGGACCTTAGAGTATTTCTGTGTAGAGCTGACGAGTAAAAACAGCTACAAGCCAGACCTTTCTGTAAGATCAAACTCTCCTTCACCTATTCCATGACATGCCGTGGTAGTTTATTGTTGCTGTTTTGCTATTTTTGTTTAGAGATATTTATTTAATTAAAATAAAATCGGTCCTTGAGAACAAGCCAACCCTGCTCACATGCTTCTGATGACGTCACATATTGCATTAAACAGAGCAGAGTTCTTTGGAACATGTCCTTTTTATTTTTCTGAAGGGTTTTCAGGGCCAATACAATTATTAGTATTTTTTTTATTTAATTTTTTTCTCTTGAATTCCATTACAAACCTTATCACAAATGAAAATAAAGTTTGGTTAATTTTTTTTCTAAGGACTATAATGTACAAGAAGAAAATATACACTGTGGTCTGATTTATACTTTTTTAGTCACTCGCAAAAGAGAAACACTATTTCTTTTATTTTTGTAGAGGCTTCCACACCCTTTTTGTTGTTTTCTGAGGACGGTATCGTAGTCAGATTTAGTTTTCTTAGGGACTAATGCATAAAAAAACAGAACATATACATTTTTAAGGCGAAGAACTATACATGGTACATCTATTTATGTGTCAGATTCTTTTTAGACTCAGCAAAAGTCTTAAAGTCTACACTGCTGGGTGAGTTTGGAGGCGACTCAACCTGCGGCCTGCTCGTAGTTTTGTTACATTTGATGGCTAGATTGCTGTGTTGCTATTGCAATATTGCGCATATTAATAATGTGATTATTCTGCATCTCTCTTTAAATATACTTTTGATTGTATCACGTTGCCCATATGCCAAATACATCAGAAGTTTGCAACATTTTGCTTATATCCTGGTAATTGTAATCGAAAGGTCACACATGAAGACTTGGACGGCTCACAGAAGGATTTCCTGGATGCAGTTCAGTCTGTCTCAGCTCCAATACCATCCTTTTTAAAAAAAAAAAAAAAAAAAAAAAAAAAGGTGGAATTTGGTTCTGTATTAAGAGCTGAATGCTTGTCAGAGAACATGGACTAATATATCTGTAAAGAAGTGTACATTCCTTTGTTTGCTATAAGAAATGTGCCCTGGATGCATTGCTGTGAATCAATTAAATGGGAGTTTATTTTCTCAGTTGGTGTCTGTTTGTGGGTCTGATAGTTTGGGCTGCGATCATTTGCTGTGCCTTGATCCTTGAACTCTTCCATATTTTGTGTTGCAACCAGAAACTTCATTGTATTTATTTATTTATTTATTTTTGTTAACACCACATGGCACAAAATTGTGAACTGAAAGAAAAAGGATATATTCTCATAAAAAATATCAAAGCATGAAAAGTGTAGCATGGGTTAGTATTCAGTCATCCTAACTAAATTCTTTGTCGAACCACCTTTTGCTGCAAATACCGCTTTAGTATCTTCATTGTAGCCCAGATTGTTTGTCATTGATTTCCCTGTATTTAGCTCCCTCCATGTTTCCAATAGCTTTGACGAACTTCCATGTCCTTGCTGGTGAAAATTGTCCCCTCAGCACGATGCCACCACTGCCATGTTCCATAGTTCAGGGAGACAGGCAGCGTCAGCTTTAAGGGCAGGGCTGGATAAGCCACTGCTCCTAGCTCCCTTTCAACCACATTTTTTTTGTTTTACAGATCTTTTTTTCCCCCCTGTTGTAAACTTCTTATTTCACGCTTCGCATTACTTCTTTATTTTTTGAGATTTTTAATTGTTTGAAGTCAAATTTTCCACAACATATAGTGTTTTGCATGGAAGCCCAAACACATGACTGAAGCACCTTCCTCCACGGGTTCGCTGTTTCCCCTACATGTCTTGGAGAACTACTAGCGGGCCTTCTTCTGTCTTTTAACGATCGATTTGTTTATCCCGCTTATACATAAATGGCCAGATTTGTATTGGTTACAACAACCCAGTCAACAGTTTTTTACAGCCTGAGCTGTGTCTCCACAGCCCCTCCTCAGTCGACCTTCCTGCTTCTCTGAATAATGCCCTCTGACCGGCCTGTTGGTTCAGGTTGATGCCTGTTGCTTTCAACATCATAATTATGTGCTACTTAGTGTCGATTTATGATATAAAATCCCAATAAAATACGTTGAGGTTTTCAGTTGCAACGTGGTAAAATGTGAAAAAGTTCAAAGGGAATGCAAAACTGTTCTTCTTAAAGGGTAACTGCTATGGGTTTTATTTCCTCTTAATGCATAAGTCCTCTCCCCATTTTCAAAAAAGATCACATGGTTTACTGAATCCGAGTATGAAACTCATGAAGTAATCGATGTTGGCAGCTACCCGTCTTCGGTGTGAGCCCTAACAAGCTGCCTTTGCTCATTTTTACCGAGTCCCTGCTGCGTAATAACAAAGCTTCGCCTGTCCAAAGGCATCATTATGGAGCTTCAAAAGATCCAATAACTTTTGAACAAATGCAAAAGAGTTGGCAGCTCTGCCCGTTGTGCTGTTTGGCTGCAGCCCCATCATGCCTCGTAACGTTCTCGCGTCCCCCCATGAATCTGTGCAAGCTGTTGCTTGAGCAGACTGGATGAAAGGCAACCAGTTACTTACTGGAAAATCCTCTAATCTGGCAAATGCACTAAAGGCTTCTCTATCTCGCCTGATATGTTCTCACTTGTAGCCACATATAACGATGCTAGTCGCTTTTCTTTGTCCTCATTCTCCCTCTTAAATGCATTTCATTTCCACAAACAAAAGGATTTACGATGTTAGGCTAAACATTTTACAGTCCTCATATTCAGAGCATGCCGCTTAAAATGCCTTTCTGGTGCACTTTCCTTTCATTCCATGATTAGAAACATACAATACATAAACCAGATTCTGCATTTTCATAATAGCAAGTCAAAGTAGATGCAATCAGATACAGAGACAGAGATGTCTGTTAAAGCCACTAGAAATGACCTCAGATGTTTCCGCTTTTTTTTTTTTTTTTTTTTTTTTTTTGGATACATTTCAAGGCATTTTATCTGCGGCAGACATGAGCTGGCCTCCCTCACCCATAAGTTATAACATTTAAAAAAAAGGAAACATCTGTTACCTGGAGGTTAAAGGTTTGCTCTTTGTGAGAGAAAGTTGCTTTAAAGCATCTGAAACCCGCTTCTTTATTTAAATTTTCTTCTTAAAGCTGCTGACACACGGATTCCTGTTTGGCCCTGTTTGTCAGCATGAAACAAGCAACTTTATGTTGAAGTGAACTTGAGGAAATGAAAGGAATTCTTCAACATCAAACCTGACGTAGCTCGAGGCAATTTGTGTAGAACAAACAACTACAGTATATATATATATATATATATATATATATATATATATATATATATATATATATATAGACAAAACTAAGAACACATTTAAATACAAAACTTAGAAAAATATGCATATTATGGCATTAAGCTCAAATCTCTTCAGTATCAATATAAGGGGATCGTTTGTTAAATTCCTGGTATTTTACAACACAAACAATCCAAAAGGTGCAGAAACAGAAAATGAATGCTCAAGTAATTATTTGGTTTCTAATAGATTAGCAAAACCTTCAAACAAACATTTTTTTTTTCATTTGTTATTATGGCTTTAAAAGTAAAACATTTTGAGGGAAGAAATCAGATTGATGCAAAAAGTGACAGTGTTGAAATTAGCTCCGTATCCTGGCCTGCTGGTCACCCAGTCTGGTTTTATTGAATACTTAGAGTTGACCGCAGTTTGTTGACTTATGTTTATCCATCCAGTCTGGGTCAGAGGAGAATTTCAATGTCCTGATCTCTGAGCCACTTGGCAGCCTTTTTCCGCCTTGTGACACAGTGCTGTGCTGTGCTGGGAAATCCACGGATCACCAAACTGTGCCTGGGCTCTTGGAAGACGTTTCTCCTTGGCAGCGTTGTTGAGCGGGATCAGGAATCCCACTCCATCAGCTGAGAAACAAATACGCTTTGTCTGGCTGGTCCGCTTCGCTGTCGGTGCGCCTCGGGACTCACGGCAGTGCTCACCTTTTCTTCTCTGGATGCTCCAGATGTCCCAAAACCTTTAGAAGGAAGGTTCTGGTGTTTGTTTTTTTTGTTTTCATCATTGCTTTTACTTCTATTCAGTGAATATGCAGACATATGTTTCGGTTTTATTAGTTGTATTTCTTTTATTAATCAACCAAGACACTCATAATGTTTAAATGAACAGCCTATTTGTGTGATTTAAAAATATACCCTGGAACTGATAATAACACACACAAAACACAAAATTTAGCTGATAGGGGTGCAACATCATTTGAGATCTCTCGTGGTTAATGCGCTTTTGTGATAGAGTTAAACTCCTCTTATTGATGTTTTTGTGCAGGTGATAAAATGGCTCGTCATTCTTCAGCTAGATCTGATTTGCAGACAAAAACGCCAGCAGACGAAGACAAACACAGACCGGTCCTCACCCTCTGCTCCAACCTCAAGGGGGATTTTTGATGGTGAGAGCAGCAGCACTTTGGTTCGTGCCCGCTGCATGGCCCCTCTGAGACCTTAAAAAGCACTCCTAGAGACACTCAGTGACAGTGCCGGGAGCAAATCCATCTCAACATGACTAAAAAATGATAGGTTATCGTTTTTGTCCTCCGAAAAGACTCCTTCTCTCCGCCCACACGTTTCACAGCAAAACCTCAAACCCATCTCTGGACGGAGAGGACGGCAGTAAGAGTCGGTAATAAGGGCCTTAAACTGAGAGAGATCAAGATTTTTGATTTATTCGCTACAGAAACTGTGAGCGTGACAACATATTTCGGTGACTTAGACTCAGATGAGCTGAAGCGCACAGAAAATGGAATAAAAAAAAAAAAGCATGGTAAGTGACTAAGACAGACAGGAAACCAAACCGGGAGCCTAAGTGACACAGATGACCTTGGCTGTGGGGACAGGACTTTTTTCGGGAAAGGGGAGACCACACCCCAACCATGGCAGCGGGCCAAAGTTTGCCCTCGCTAGCCCAAAGGTTCCAGCTTATTCTGCAAAACCAGTGCCCTCCGTTTCCCAGCAGCCTCGTCTGACCCCGCCGTCATCCGAAGCTTTAACACGCTGCGACAGAAAGGAGAGAAAGGCACTTTTAGTCTTTAATCCGCACGAGCGGAATACCATCAGCCCATAAAAAACAACGCAAACGAGGCAGGAAAAAAATAAAATAAAAATCACCCCTGGATCAGGCTACTGTGGAACAGCTGCTCCGATGGTTACTGGATGCTGGATTTCTTTTCAAGCCAGCATGGCCGCTACAAACGCATTAGGTGACCTGTCAAAGGTCCTCCAAGGCAAACTGTCCGGGCTTTTCCGAGATCAAGCCTAAGCTGGCAGGCGAACAGGGACCGGCCGTCGTGTGTCCTGCTGATAGCATATTTTAGTCAGCTCAGAGACCGACCAGCTGGTTTTTGGAAAACGTAACTTCCATGGCTGCCTCCCAGGTTTCCCCATCACACACACCACTGGCACTGTTGCAACCTAAATGATACATAGAGAAGTCTGGTCAGTAGTTAAATTAAAGGTAAAAACCTTAATTTGCTGCCACGGTATGTTTGATTAAATCTCAACCCTTACGGAGTGTTGCAGATGCGGCAAAACCTCTGGAACTTTTTCACATCTTACAAACCTTAATGTATTTTTGTTTGGATGTTATGTCACAGACCAACGAAGGGGTCCACAATTGTGAAGTGGAGGAAAGAACCCATGGTTTGTAATGGTTTTTCACAAATAAAGATCTGAAAAGCAAAATACCACAAGCTCAGTCGGCATCAGAATCAGAAATACTTTAATAATCCCAGAGGGAAATTGTTGAAATCCCCCAGCATGATGCAACCACCACCATGTTTCTCCATAAAGGAGGCCATTTTCAGTGTGAGGTGCCATGTTAATTTTTTGCTACGCACAACTAACAGTCTAAATCGACCTTATCTGTCCAGAGCACCGTCTTCCTTATGTTCGCCGTGTCCCCTACATGGCTTCAACAGCAGCTTACTTCTTGCCACTCTACTGCAAAAGCCAGATTTGTGGAGACAGATTCTGTCATCTGATGAGTGAATCTCTGAAGCTCCTCCAGAGTTATCTAGTGCTTCTCTGATTAATTCTCTCCCTGACCAGCCTGTCCATTTAGGTGGACGGTCATGTCTTGGTAGGTTTGCTACTTCTGCAGATCTTTTTCCTCTGTCCTGTGTTGCTTGGTCTTCACTAATCTTCTCTTACAAACCTCGGAGGCCTCGAAAGAACAACCGGATTCATCAAAGCCAAAATCCTTGATGGTTTACACAATCATGGCCAAATAAAGCTTTTTCTGGTTCTAATAGACCCCTAATTAGTGGACTATTGCCAAGTGCCTACACAAATGATTTATTTAAGGGTATGAAAGTAATGAGTGCTGAATACAAATGGATGCATTTATTTGTGACAGAAGTTTAAAAATATCCACCGTTTATCTTCCACAATGCACTACTATGTGTTGGTTTATCACATAAAATCACATCATAATACGTTGAGGTCTGGGGCTGTGATTAAGTAAAAGTTTAACAGGTATTGTTACTTTTCTTTTGCAAGCTACCATGAATGTAACATTTGCGGATTGCACTGCTATATTTAAATCAAATAAAAAATCCTGTATATGCATACTTGCGTTCTCACTGTAGTCTCTGTGGCAATAAGAAGGAGTTTAAAGTGTTATGCTCGAGTGAAGCTGAAGAAGACAAACCAGTATTTTTTTCATGAGAACAAAGCATGCGTTGACACAAACAACACTTGACAAACTTTGGAGTGTTTGAGACACTTTTCAATTTACTGTGGATTTTACATCAGCACATATTGCTCCTCTACTGCATTTGTGAAACCCGCTTTGTCGTTGGTCCGAACACAAACGCCTCTTCCCTCTCTTCTGTGTCCACTGGCTCCAATCTGAATACATCTAATTATAGTTCCTTGAACTGTCATAGGTGTCAACAGTAAAAACACTATTGTGGGTGGGAAAGAAACTTTGGACTGTTGTACCGATTTTGGACACCCTTTAACTCTGATGTCATTACGTGAAAAAAACGCACATAGATGATTCTAGTCAAATCCGGGCCCAATGCCTTCAGAAAATGAACTACAAAGTATGCACTCTCTTCTCTCCAGCCATTTTTGTTAATTTTCGTGAGGTGGGGCTGTGCTTATATGTCATGTCACGCAAAGGATGGGATTCCTTATAGCTCCTTAATGCCGGTAAAGGACATTACGAGGTTCCTATGCTAAATTAGTCGCGAGTAGAAACATACAGGTTCCTTCTCCTACCCCCTTCCTTACGTACTGCACTATTCGGACAGCACTTATCATAGCGACCGCTGCCCCCTATGCTTTGGTTAAAGTATTCTTACACGGTAGAGGCATTCAGATGGAGCCGTTGTTTTCTCCCAGATCGTCTTCCTTTTTCTTCCTTCTTTACTTCTCTAGCAGCATTACTGCTCCACTCATTAGTGTGGCATAGGTATTACGACGCCTATTGCCGCTCCTCCGGCTTCATGCAGTTTCATCTTTCTGCTCAAACTTTTCAGTGCAGATACAGTATTTGGCTCTGTGTGGATGTAGCGTCAGTTTTAGTCTACATAAAGTGGAATTGCAATGCTTTGGTCTGAATGCCTCGTTAATTTAGCCCCACAGCCCCTCTTTTGCCCCTGTTCTGAGCTGCGTCTGAGAGCAACTTGTTTTGGTACCGTCTCTTTAAATGCAAATGAGGCACCTCACACCCGCCCCCCTCCAGGTTGCAACCCGTCCAGCCATTTTTGTAGCATGCTAGGGGTTGGTGTAATGAATTGTGTGGGTTAATACACCCATCAACTGAACATTTTGACTGATTCACAAAAATTAGTAAGCCAGAAGTCCATGACCTGGTTTAGCAGTACCGCAGAAAATACTGTGACGTTATACGACCCAAGCAGGATATAAAAATATCAGCACCTGGACGGACTAAATCCAGCTTTTGGGTTCTGTTGTCTGTTGTCATTTCAGCTTTTAACTTTTTGTTCTCTCTCTTTTATCTTCATAGTAGGTACACCTGGTCTGGCGTTCTGTTAACTGTGACATCATCCAGAGAAGACGGCTCACCTGCTACTACCATCTAATGTAGAACAGATTACTGGATCAATGTGTGCTTCTGTGCTTTTTTGTCTGTCTTGTTGTGTCTCTGCTCTGTCTTCTGTAACCCCCAGTCGTTCGAGGCAGATGACCGTTCATACTGAGCCTGGTTCTGGTGGAGGTTTTCCTTCCCGTTAATGGGGAGTTTTTCTTTCCACTGTCGCTTCCTGCTTGCTCAGTATGAGGGATTGCTGCAAAGCCATGGACAATGCATACGACTCTCCCTGTAGCTCTACGCTTCCCCAGGAGTGAATGCTGCTTGTCGGGACTTTGAAGCAATCAACTGGTTTCCTTATATAGGAAATGTTTGACCAATCTGTATAATATGATTAAATTTGACTTTGTAAAGTGCCTTGAGATGACATGTTTCATGAATTGGCACTATATAAATAAAATTGAACTGAACTTTTCTAGACTCCCGAAGACTCCAAGTACACAACAAAATGTATTTAGGGCTACATAGGTGGATTTAACATGATAATATTGACGTTATGGCTTCTGCGTTCTTCTTTTGTATATCTTTATTTTTGTTATGTGTGTCCTGATACTTAAAAATGACGAAAACCAAAACTTAAAATTGAAAACGGCATACTTTATTTGTACTAGCCATTCCCAAACTTACAATGTCAAACTGCAAAAAAAGGTCTTGCTCCTTCCTTTTTAAATTATGTAGCTTCTCGTCAGTTTGTAAGACATTGTTCATGTTCTGATCCTGACATTTACTGCGACGTTAAAAGATTTCACACTTGCTGTCCACATTTACACAGGCCGGCACACCGAACGAGAGCGTAAATAAAAAAAATGGTTCTCTCCTGATGATCGTCTACTGAGCGGAACCTCCTCCAGGGTCAGGCGGTTAAGGGGGCCTGTCCGACCGTCACAATTTATGGGCACCTCTTTGAAAACACGGGGGAGTTGTTAAACTGGCACCGGAGTTTTTCGGCGCTACAGCTGGTTTTACTGTCACGGCTGTAAAGCTCCCCTGGGGAAGGGGAGGAGAACAATGGCTTGTCATGTAGCTCGCAGAAAAAAAGCAGAGTGTTTGGCCCTCAGAGACAGAGAGGTGTGAGTGTGTGAGGAGTAAGTACAGAGGGATCACATCTGTGCATGCAGGTTATGGTAAACACTGCTTGGATCTCCCTGCTTTATCCCGTTGCTGTAGCTTTGCCAGTCTCAGCCTGCCTTAGACTTGATCTTATTTGCCTCATGTCACATCAGTTTGTTTGAAACCATTATCTCTGATATTGGCTCCTCTGGAGATCTTTCTGCCCCAATCAGAAGGAGGAACGGGTTTGGTTTCCTGTGAGCTTTCTAACCTAAAATCCCCCCCAATTCCAAAGAAATGGCGTTTTTTATTTCATTTAGGATGATGCTGAGAAGTTTCAGTGTTGCTTCTTTGTCATGAATATTTACTCCCCAGCCCATTAGGAGTCTAACCAAGGGCAATGTGCCATGGCTGGATGCTGATAAATATGTGCTCTACATGGCGCGGTAATCCTGCTCGGCCCAATTATACTGATGCCACGGAAGGTTGGTAATCCGTTTGCTCCTCACGGTTTCGTAAAGTTATTGTAAAAGGTCGAGTGCTCAACTAACACTGCGAGAGGAGCTCAGCCAAGGAGAAAACTAAGTGTCACTACTACTTTCTCAGATTTCCTCCTGTGTTTTCAAGTGTTATACTGAGAGTCTGAAGGCATGTTCTCGGCGCTAGGAAGGCTGTGCTTTGAGATAAACGGCAAAGCTCGCATTACATCATTCCACAGATGGAAGATATAACTTCGGTCTGAGAGGTTCCCACACACTAAGTCGTTCTCCTTTTCCTCCTCGCTGTAATTAATTGATCACACCAACACCTTGGCCCCTCTGGTCTTTCTGTCAGGAGTGTTTTAAAGCCATTGTTGCAGCAGCTATACTGATATGCCGCCCCCAGCCATTCTAAAGGCACACAGGTGTGCCCCCACTTGTCTTCATGAGTGTGACGTGTTCAATTTATTTCATTTAAATGCATATATATATATATATATATATATATATATATATATATATATATATATATATATATATATGTGTGTGTGTGTGTGTGTGTGTGTGTGTGTGTGTGTGTGTGTGTGTGTGTGTGTGTGTGCTCCTGTTGGTGTTGCTGTGAGAACCATTTTTTGCATTTTACCTGCATAGTGAGGGCTAGTTGTTGCAAAGTAAGAACATAATCCTTGTCCTGTCTTTTATTTTAGCTTGATGTTTGGTTTTGAAGTCTGAACTCAGTGTATGTTAGTGTTAGGGATGCACTGGTAATGGTTAGGTTCAGGGGTAAGGTCAGGGTCAGGGTTAGGCCATAGAAAGGGTTGAAAATGAATGGAAGTCAAGGCAAGATCCTCATATATATATATATATATATATATATATATATATATATATATATATATATATATATATATATATATATATGTGTGTGTGTGTGTGTGTGTGTGTGTGTGTGTGTGTGTGTGTGTGTGTGTGTGCTCCTGTTGGTGTTGCTGTGAGAACCATTTTTTGCATTTTACCTGCATAGTGAGGGCTAGTTGTTGCAAAGTAAGAACATAATCCTTGTCCTGTCTTTTATTTTAGCTTGATGTTTGGTTTTGAAGTCTGAACTCAGTGTATGTTAGTGTTAGGGATGCACTGGTAATGGTTAGGTTCAGGGGTAAGGTCAGGGTCAGGGTTAGGCCATAGAAAGGGTTGAAAATGAATGGAAGTCAAGGCAAGATCCTCATAACATAGTAAAACAAGAATGTGAAATCATAATGAAATCATTTTAAAACTCTTAGCATCTTCAGCGTAACATATCTTGCATGGTTTAGCTGAAAACCTTTTTACTTTTTCTCCTTACAGATTCATTAGGAGAATAAAAAAACTTTAATGACCTGATTGAACAACAAAGTGTCTTCTCTTAAACTTTAAAAAAGATTTTATTGAGTTACCTTTAATTCAGTCTGTGTGTAAGGTCTTTTTCGGAAGGAATCTGTCAGCATCGTTAATTGATTATTTGGCCCCCACAACCTTTTAAGTTTTTCTAATACATTGTGAGGTCCACACCCCTCTTCAGATTTAGTGTCAGCTTTAGCTCTAGACTGTGGCCAGGCTATTCCAAAAATGTACATTTATTCAGGTGAAATTAATATATGTATTTTTTGGATGTTTGCATGAATGGACTATGATGCTAAAAAATAAACCAATCTGCCCTTTCAGCTCTCTGACAGACAACTGAATGGTTTTTGAAACTATACATAACTTTACGTTCTCTTTGTATTGTTGCAGATTTGGGGGGTGGGATGGGGACACCGCGGACAGGTTGGCATTCCATCACAGGACAACATAGAGACTAACAGGACAAAACAACCATGCACACACAAACTGACACCTAAGGGCAATATGGAGAGATCGTTTTACTCAACAGTCGTATTTTTGGATTGTGGGAGGAAGCTGGAGTACCCGGAGAGAATCCATACATGCACAAGGAGAACATACAAACTCCACCCAGAAAGACCCCACCTCTTTCAATAGTTCTACCAACTGTGTCGTTGTGCATCTGCATTCACCTTAACATAAACACAAGTTCTTCTGAAGAAAAAGCAATCCCAGAGCATGATGCTGCCTCTGCAATGTTTCAATGTGGGCGTGTTCTTTTTTTGGCGATGCACTGGGTTGGTTTTATGTCAAATATTCCTTTGGGGAATTGTGATCTAAAGCTTCAACCTTGGTTTTTATCAGACTATCAAACATGATCCCTCCCACAGGGTTTTGTCAGAATGTAGCCACACCTGGATGTTTCCTTTGAAAGAGAGGAATTGTGTCTTCTACTCCACCTCAAAATGGAGATTACATGGGCTTGTTGTCAGATACAGAACCCAACCAGTAGTTCAGAAATTCCTTTAGTATTAATCACAAGTTCTTGGCAGCTGCTCTGAACACTTGCAATGTCACTTTCCCATATTTTATACACTGTTTGGTGACTATCTTCCTGTATCATGTTATGTGTCTGATGTTATTGATATTCTTCCCTTTTCCTAATTGATGCCTTTGAATGTTTTGATCATGTGTCACCAATACCTACAGCGAATGTGTGCAAATGAGCAAATGTAAGGAATATCATAGGAGAAGAATTTAACTTTATTTTGGGATACTTAGACTCCCTACTACAGCAGGCGGGAATTTAATAAGACAAAATGCTTTAGGATTAGTTTAAGGCTATGCACACTTATGCAATCACGTTATGGTACCTTTGCATAGTTTACCTGTTTCCGCCAAAATATAAAAAGTTTCCAACGCACTTTTCACAATCCGATTTTTAAAATCTCCCAAACCGTTTTAATAAGAGTGTGTAGAATTTGGGGATCCATATTGTGTACGCCTGAGGTGGTACACATGGTAAACATGTGTTTTGATAACTTCATCTACATCTAAAGGTTTTATCTCTCCATCAAAGAGATGATTGAAAGAAAAATCACCTCATACATAGCTGATCAATTTATCTCGTTTATCAAACTTTGCTTCAAACTTTCATCCACAGACTCCTGACTGGTAGCAGATCAAGTTCCTTCAGCGTCCATCCATCTGTCCCTCTGTCATCAGCACCCACTTATCTGTGCAGGGTCGCAGATAAGTGGGTGCTGATCTCCGGCGGTCAGAGCTTGGGTGAACCTTGGACAGATAGCGAGTGTATCACAAGGCAACACACAGGACAAATTTAAAAAAAGAAAAACATGCACGCACACACACAAACCCACACCAAACGGCAACTTCAAGTAACAAATTAACTTAATAGTACCTGGAGAGAACCCACACATGCACAGGGAAAACAATGTTTATTGCTCCAACTTGGAATATTCCTGGAAACCATTTCAACCCTTTTTTTAATGAGATGTAATATTTTAGCAGAATAAGAGCATGCTACCAACCACTCATAGAAATAAAATCTTATCAGATTGTTCAGAGCCTAATAATCTACATCCTATGAAATTAATTTTAGGCCTACGTGAAAGCCCTGGAACAAACGGCAATCACACACAACTGTTCTTGCACTGAAGTAAAGTCTTAAGATTAAGAGCTTGTCAGGCAAATGATTTCAACAGATACTCATCAGAGGTATAATTGTTCATTCCGAGGCAAAAATTTGACTCTTATAATGCTAATTCAACAGCTAGCAGTTAAGGGATTTCATCACAATTTGGATTACTCTGCCATATTCTTCAAACAGTACTCATTTCTTTGTAGTTTGTTCAACAAAACACACATTTTCTTGGGGTTTGAAGACAGATAATCATTGCAATGTATCCAAAAATAATAAAATCAGGCAATCCAAAACCTCAGATTAATGCACACACTGTTAGCATGCTAAATTCATGCTAATGCTAATGTTAAGATTTCACTTTAGCTGCTTTTCTACACACTCTTAGACCAGTACTTCAATATTTTATGAGGAATATTATTTTTTTCATTAGGCTATTTGTAAAGCCACTCAATAATTTTTTTTTACCATTTTCAGCAATTCAAGTAAAAAAAGCCAAACTCATAAATCCAAAACAGAGGGTGATAAATCATTAAATCATTGCTACTTTTGATGGTTATGACTTACAGTAATAACAAAAATGCTCTTTCTTGGTAGAAAAGCTTTAAGGTGACTGTTAAGAAAAGTCCATTCAAGAGTTTGGGGACAGATGTGGACTATAATTAAAGACAGTGCTTCAAAATCCACCACACACAGGTATCCAAGACTTGGGCTTCAGCTGGAGCAATCCTTGTGTTAGGAACTCCTAAGCCTGAGATGACGTTTCTGACGTCATCTCAACCTTTAATTTTTTTGTGCTTTTAAATCAATTGGGCAACATAATGGCTGTAAAAGAATTCAGTCGTTCAGACAAATACAATTACTGAAGAAGATAAACACAAGAATGCTGGTCTGGTTTTCCAAAAATATCTTTTTTTTTTTATTTCACATGAAAATCTTTCACATTTATCAAACTCGGCTTTTATATAATCTATATTTATTTACACATATGGACATATTATACACTTCTTTTACTTACACATGTACAAAATTAGGCATCAAGAGTTCAGGTAAAAAAAAAACAAGACAAAGAAAGATGGTAGTCATACACTGTTGTGCTTTGTCGTTTCTGGTCAGGTGAAGATGAGCTTAGCAACTCCGTTCGATGCTGTGTCCTGTTCTGCTGACAACTGGTGATTGATAAGCTTTAACTTTTTTATTAAGTGATCTAAAACTAAACGCCTAGAAAGAAGTTCAACCAGCCCTTCATGTCAGAGAGTTTAACCAGTACAGTGGCTTAACCCAGCTAACGGAGAAGTCCAGCCTCTCCTCAATACACACCGTCATCTCAGTGTTTTTGCTATTGGCAGAAGGAACATTTTGTCTCAACACTCTTCCAAATCGTAACCCCCACAGCTAAAGTACATTCTCTTATTCTCAGTTCAAGACACACACGCATGCGTTCCCCAGCACTCATCGCCATCAGTAAACATTACATTTAGTGAGCACAAGGTATGTACAGTAAAACTTCTGAGCTGCAAAAAAAATGTCATAAATTATCTTCACAGAATGTACATGTAAAATTATGTAGTGTGTAATGGAGTGTGTTCACACAGCATCGGCTGGCGGTGTGCGTCAGTGTTCAAACTACAGGAGCCCCTAAAGGTCTACACACCCCCCCGTTAAAAGGAGACCAAGATAAATCATTTCAAAAACTTTTTCCACGTATAATCTGGCATTTATCCTGCAGAAATTCAACAAAAAGGGTGACAAATTTATACAAAAAAATTCCAATATTAGCTGCAAAAACCTGCATGTAGAAATAGGGAACATTAATTTTAAATTGATTTCATGATTTTCTTGATATTTGCTGATTTGCATTCTGCAGAGTGTGCAGATAAATTTTAGAGGATCAAAACTAACGTTGAACAAATGTATCAATCAGGCGCGGTATACGCACGAAATGTAACAGCAAAGGAATGCACCAAAAATCTGAAAAAAAAAAAAAAATGGGACAGCAGGAAATATTACAGAAACTGGAAAATTCTCCAAAATTACTTAAAAAAAGAAAAGAAAAAGAAAAGCCAGCAGACTTGTTAGTAAGGCCTACTGCAACGCTGAAGGAGCTGCAGGACTTTCCAACAAGTACTGGTTGGGTTCCACATGTTCCACCAAGGTTTGACGTACTGTACGTCTGGACTAAGTAGCAAGGTTGCAATATGTACTTTCCTCCAAATTGAACTCTGAGGCATCGTTAAAATCTCCCAAAACCTTTTGGGAAAGTACATTTTAGTTTGATGAAACCAAACTTGAACTTTTGGGGCACCCTTCCCAAAAAGGTATATTTGGTACAAAAACAGCACATCATCAAAATTGTACACCATACCCATATGAAACATGGTAGTGGCAGTGTCATGCTATGGGGTTACCTTTCTTGAAATTGAGCTAAAGTTTTTTGGTCAAGGTGGAAAAGGTTCTAAATATCTCTAAAAACCAGACAGTTTCAGCCCAAAAACCTTCAGGTGTCTTCTAGCGATTGGAAGTTGATTTGAGATTTGATCTTTCAGCATCACAGTCCAAGCTTATATCCAAATTAACGAAGTAAAAAAGGGTTCATGGAAAGAAAGTTAAGATTCTGAAAAGGCCCAGCTATGGACCTGAAATAAATTCAAAAGGGAATCTGGGCACGTCACCTGAAGAGGGCTGAGGGCAATAGATGTCCTCACAATCTGATTGGTTTGCAGAACCTTTCAAGGTGTAGCAGGTAAATAATTCCAAGTTAGGATGTGGCATCCAGACAGACTCCCACCAAACACGTTTAAATGCTGAAATTAAATAAAAATGTGCTTCAACAAAATTTTGGTTCAAGGGTGTGCTCAAGTGTGCAACAAGGTGGTTGTAGGGTTTTATCTTTTTTCTTGGTTTGTTTTTCAGTTGAGTTGTACAAACTAAATGTCACATTTCACTTGGAAAAAGGTTTTTAAAAAAGTATTTATCTGAAAAACCTGGCATATTAACAGGTATGTGAGGCCTTCTAGGAGCCACTGTATGCGTACTTGTAGTGCTACAGTGTGTGAGCACATGGTCCACAAAGGGATGGAGGTGACGAGAACAGCTCCTGTGTGTGTAAATGCTACATTTAGAATAAAAAAAATTAAAAAAAATCACTTGAGACATCAACGGCACTCAGTAACGATAAAAACACCGACAAATCAGTACACAATACTCAAGGGTGGAATAGTGTACATGTTGGAGAGAGAGGGCTGTTCTTTGGCTCGAGTTCAGATATCCAATCCCTAAATGGTCAAGTTGTTGTTTTGTGCTCTTGAATGTTCTTCATCCACGTTGAGATCTTCTTTGTCTTCATAGTTTCAGAAGGAATGTGTCCTCCAAAAAGTTTTGTTGTAGAGCCCTCTTGACAAATACAATGCAAAGAGGGCCTTGTTTTGCAAAAAAAAAAAAAGAAGTAAAAAATACTGTAATCTTCTTGAAAATAAGACCAAGCACAAACATTTTGACTCAAATGCTCAATGAGGGGTTCATCCATACTTTACAAGTTCTGAAGGGTTCTTCCAGTGGCCAGCACTGGGTGTAATATTTTTGCTTTAAGTCAGTGGTTTCCAACCCCACGGACTGTCTTCACTGTAGTCCCTGAATAAAGTAAGTCATTTCACGTCCTTTCAGTGTAACAAAAGTAGTAAGGGGACTAGCAATGACAGGACCGAGAGCGACGTAGCCGCAGCTGCAGAGTGGACGCTTAGGACATCTGGCAGGACTTCAACTGGTTCATCTGCTGGAAGATGGAGAACAAAGGAGATGCGTTAAGTTACACCTCGGTAACTCCCTCAAACTCGGCCTGAATTACAGTGCTTAAGGTTTTCAGACCACTTGAACTTTGTTATACATAGTCCGTTTCCAACCAGAAACGTCAATACAATCTCCTGGGATTGTTTTTATATTTAGTTAATTTTACTACGCTAGCCCTAAATAAAACCTAATCAATTAAATTGGTTTAATAGAGTTCACCTGTGTCTAATTTAATTACAGCATAAGTACAGATAAAGTTTCTTTAGGAGAATAAGTGAACAAACGGCATCGTAAAGGTAAAAAATGGTAAGAGTATTGCAAATCTGCAGAAGTTCTCAGATAGGATGCTAAAAGGTAAATGATAACTCTAAAGGAGCTGTATTCCCAACTCAAGTGGGTGAATGTGTTGAGATGACCTATTAGTCGCGCAGTAACCAAATCTTCAATTATTTTCTATATGAGAAAACCATAAGGAGTTCTATTTACACATCACCTTTGCAATTCGACATGGTGTTGGCAGTGTCATGCAGTGCGAATACTGTTTTTCCTGCACTAACATAGAAGCTTGAAAGAATTACAATAAGTTATCAGAGTTGACTAGAATCTGTGTCTTCTTTTTTAGAGGCTGCAAAAGACTTGAGAGTAGTGCGGAGGTTCACCTCTTAGCAAGACGCCAAATGCAAGCCACACTTTTCAGATTTCTGAATGTAGAAAGTCCTGGAAACGGACTAAATGTGGAAATCTTGAAGTGGTCTGAAAGCTTTTGCAAAAAACTGTGCCACTAAAGGATTGGTAAATGTACCTGCAGGTCTGTTGGAGGGGTTGTGAGCACCACCCCCTGCTCCAACTCCACCCCCGCCTGTACCTTTGTTGGCCACTCTGGCCTCCTGGGAGCCTGAGTGAAAAGAAAAAACACAATTAGATCTCCTGCTTTGGTCTGTTCTCAGCTAGTCTCCTTTCATCAGAGATTTAGGTGAACTCACCATCAGCTGCGATGACGTCCACCCGGAGCTTGAGACACTCTTTGCCGTGGTGGTGCAAAGGGTTGGCTGCAGAGGAAGAAAGATGGGAAAACAACACAGCCATTAACATCTAGACTAATGCACTTATCCTCCCCTTTAATCCACCTTCATGCTTGCAAGCCTACAAACACGCACACACACACTTTAATTCTTGGCAATAAACCAATGGGAGGCCATCTGCAACCGGGCAAAGTGAGTTTTGTCCCACCGTTCCTCTAATTACAGCCATGGCCAGGGTGACAAAATTGCACGAGCTCTGTGCACAGTCTAGCAAGGCGAACACTGCACAAACTATGCCAACAGCCTGTACACGATAAGCTTCAAAGAGCTGAACGCTACACTCCAGCTGGTGCACAGAGATTGTTGTAGTCACGCTCCTGATCAGGGCAAGATTTCAGCTTGAGAATAATTACATTAACTTTAATTTAACCCTTTTTTTGGAGCCATTCTGAGATTAGAATTTGCGTTAACCTTTTAAACAAAATAAAAATATGTTACATTAATGTTTCCTTAGGGTTAAACTATAACATTTACAATATAATCTAGTGAAAAAAAATACTACAGAATCTGTTATTAGCAGAAGCTGTTTGCGGCGACATACAAAGAGCAGACCTGCCAAAATTTCAGACTGGACAGGATGCAACTTGTAGACAATAGAACCAGGAACAGGCGGTAAATGCAAGTATTGTAGTGCATTCTGTTTTAATTTTTTTATTTTATTTTTTACCAATTTTCTATACATATCCAGACCTCAGACATTTTTGAAACAAAGTTTCACAATTTTCCAGACAGTGCAGGAAATCTTCTTATTGAATACAGGCAGTTATGAGTTTATAACTCATAACAAAAAAAAAGCTTTATTATATTGTCACTATGGTAAAATAAAGATGCAAGATAAGAAGAATGAAGTTTTCTTCAATCCATGCCTCATTTTAAACTTATGAAAATGACTTTGACACAAAAAAAAAAATGCAAAAAAAACGTAACACTTACAGATATAATAGTAGCTTTCTCCCTGACGAAACTCCTTCCCGAAGGTGAACGGAGTGAATCGCTGGAACTTTTCAGAGAACTTCTCCGGCGCGTGAGGGGCAAACGGATGGCTGCACTCCCAACGCATCTGTTCGTACGACTGAGGCTTGCAGGATTCGTAATCTTCCCGCTCCACCATGTACAACACATACCGCTCGGCGTCCACCAGCGGCACCTCACCCTGAGGGTAGTGGGGGCACACAATGTCCAGGTAGTCATTGAGCTTCACCTTCACGGCATAGTCGTCTCGCTGAAACCTGCAGGGGGGGAAAAAAGAGGCAGGGGGAGGAAGGTTACATCAGTGGCATCAGACTGATAACCGTAGTTATAGAACTGGAGCGGTGATAAATAAAAGCCTCAAAACCTGTGATTATATATTGATCGGTTTCATGGCAGATGTACAACAGGGAAATCAGAGGAAAGACTGAGCAGCCTGAGAATGAGAGACGGAGGAAGGGACATAGAGGGAACGTTTGAGTGAGAAGATGAGTTTGTTCTAGTGGAATTAAAAGAGAAAACACCGCAAGAGAAAGCGATCCGCCGGAGAAGCTGCGCATAAATATGGATGAACGTGAGGTGGCAGTTGTCCGCTGCGACGTTAGGAGCTGACAAAGAGCGCACATCGATCCCACATCCCCCACCGGAGTTGACTGATGTTTACAAAGAAACATTAGCAGTCAGCTGGGCCGTCAAGACAAGAGATGAGTATCGACAGCGGCAAGGCTACACACAAACACCCTCACAGATAGAGTATCAGAATGCATAATGGAAAAATGCACTCAGACTGAGAAAGTGGCTTGTTTAAACCACTTATTCGCTATAGTCAAGTCAATAAGGAGCCCTAATGTGGTGTTGGTAAAAATTCTAAATGTAATTTTTCACTCACTCTATAATCTACCAAATATTCATTCCTTTAGACTGTATGGTAATGATACATCAGTTGTAACGTAATGCACTGCAGCCTGATGCTAACATTAGCATGTCGATGCTGCAGTGGCTTGCTCACATCAGCGATAAAATCTAATTATAGCGTTTTAGAAAATGCCAGAGCCAATCAATTGCCCTGATTCCACCACTGATAAGTGGGCAGGGTACAAATTGGCAAATATAAAACTATTTCAGAGCTGCACTGTATGCTGCAAGATAAGAAATAAGCCGCAATTCAACCAGGTATTAACCTTTAAATTAATGACACACGGGCTACAATTCCAATAAATATTTTTACAGGATTACATTCAATAGTTGCCGATTGTTAATATTCATAATTTTTTGCATAATGAGGATTGTAATATAGTTACAGCTGCAGTCAATGCCTGTGCTAGTGTTATAAATGTATAAAAATCATATCTGCATAAAGGGTAATGTTAGCGTTTTAAAGAAAGTTTGGAAAATTTACCTCCAGGTAAAGGTGAGCATAAAATCAGCATGCAGATAGCATGTTAACTTTATACTTATGCGATCATTAACATGAAGGGCTAATTTTTGTGATTTCCTTAGACTTCTGAAAATACTCAAGAGCAATAATTGCTCTTACCAGTTACATGCTTAAACTACAGAAATGTGTACAGATCTTGTTTTTAAAACGTTGATGCCAAAATCTAAACAATAAACATGTTTGACACAATCCAATTTAATATAAAATTTATTTTTAATTACAGGTTATGTTAACAATAAGCTGTGGTTTCACCCCAAAACAGCAAAATCATGATTTCTAGTTCCAGCTAGCAATAGCTTGCTAACTTTAGGATAACGCCACAGTTAACTTCCAAACACGTTTCATACATAGTTAAGTATTGGAATTTTTAAAATTGTTTTAAAATGCCCAAGAACAATAAATGTGCTGATAAGTGCCGGCTGATATCAAATGATGAAAGTATGTACTGTCAACAACTTTAAAATGTCAAATCTAAACAATAAAATGTCAAATATACATTTTAAAATTCAACATCAAAAGCCATCTTCAGCATTAACAGCTTTTTATTTGTTTATTTTTTTACAGTTTTACATAATAAAGTGTGTGACGCAGTTACAGCAGCAGTCCAATGCTTGTGTGAATGGATGCAGTATAAAATTAGAAATATCTAATGAGTAAAGTCAATTTGTGTCATAATAAAAGAGTCACGAAGTGCAAATTAAGACATTATTGAATTAAGGCATGCGGTTTTTATATTTTTTTTAAAAACCCAATAACAACAAAATAATGCTGTTCATCCCAAACTTGTGGCTCATTCTCGGGAATCCTGCTGGTAATTATTTATGCAACATAGAATTAGGAGAACTCAAAGAATATCTAAGACATAAAGCCACACACGGGTAGCGCTCAGAACGTTCCCCCCCCATCTCTATATAGAACGTGATATAATGAGTGCCTTGTAGAACACGGTGGAGATACACTAAACTGCATAGGAGACAGAAACATATGTTTTAACCCATTCATTAGTCAAGATGAACGAACACGCTGCATGTTGATAGGCTTCAAATGTCTTCCATCACATTCCCTCTCATTACAAACACAGAGACAGTCAGACTGTCTCTCCTCCATGAATCCCTCCCTTCAGTCCTCCACCCTCTTTACGATAGTCTTCACCAAAACTTTTTTTTTTCCCCACGCAGAAAAAGATGAATTTTAGCCCGCTCCACACTGTAATAATACAGAAAAGCCCACTTGAGCACAAGAGTATTTATTTACTACAATTAACTCAACAATCTACGATTCACTCTCCCTCTAGAGTACATCCTTCGGAGATATTATGAGTTTATTTCCAGGGACGTGCCACCAAAAGGTATTTCAGAGCTAATGCTCTTGCTCAACTAAAGCCATCCATCACCAGCCAGGAGCAGTAGCTGATGGCTCGCAACACACACAAAGTCGCACACACTTCACACTAATTCCCATCTATCAACAAACTAAAGCTGTAGCTACCTAATATTTACACCCACCATTCCCACACAGAGCCACTTTTCCTCCCCTGGTGGATTACCGCCCCCATCCCCCCCAAAGAAATGTGGATCGGTTTACAGTCTCTTACTTTTCTGAGGTATCAAGGGAATCCCCAAGGAGGGATGAGATTTGACAGACCTAAATATTTTAACAGCTTTCAAGCAGAATATAGAGTTTTGTTGATTTTGCAGTGAAGACATGTAAAGTCTTTTTTCCCTTTCAAAAGCTGGAAAAACAGACAAGCAGCTGTTTGAATGCACTCAAAGCACATTTCTTTAGGTAGATCTTTCCAGTACCAGGTTGGACACCTATTTTTGTTTCCAAAATTGTCTTTTTTTCTTTTTTGAACACAAATACAACAAGGTGTCTGGAACTTTAATGCAGGATTTGGTTCATATTAAGATAATAGCATCATGCAGTTGCTGCACACCCCTAATGTGAAGCTCCCATTTCGCCATATCCTGGTGTATAGAGACTGAGCAACTGTGGAGAAATTGGAGCAAAGTTTACTCAATGAAGCAGTTAAAGAGATAATTTAAACTTTCTATTGGCAGGATGTAGCCAATTGAAGATGGGAACACTGTGGTCATAAAGGAATAGCTACCATGAGAACTTATACTCAGGTAGGGTGCTGTGTTTATCGGTACATTTCAGAAAACTGGAAAGTATACATATGGTCCGATGAGGCTCGTTTGTCATATTAAAAGTGAATTTCAGTTAATAAATGATTAAAGTCTTTTCATACATTTAGAGCTTTTTATATATTGATCAGATCTAATATTCTAATTTTCTAATGAATTAAATATTGTGTTTCCATTAGCTTTAATTGAAAACCATCACAATTAGCAGAAAGAGAGGCTTAAAAACGTAATTTTGTGCGTAATGAATCTACATAATGTGTTTCACTTGGCGAGTTACTGAAATAAATTAACTTTTCAATTATTTATTCTAATCTATTGAGATGCACCTGTAAATGTTGCTCAGTTGTTAGTTAGGGACCCAAATTCTGCCTAGTAAATATCCCCCATACCATTATAACACCACCAGCAGCCTGAGTTGTCTGGAACATGCTTTTATGTCGTTCTGAATGTTTCAGCAAAAATTTAGACTAATCTGAAAAGGCACCGTTTCTCCAACCCATTACTGTAAAACTTTATTTTCTCAGGTTTTTATTGCATGTGCTTCGAAGTTTGACATGTTGTGCATTTGGAGATGGTACTCTGTGTGAGTGGTTATCTAAATAACTACTGCGTTTCTATCATCTCATACCAAATCAGCACCATTTCCCTTTTGAGCCTTGAGATCTACCAGGCATTTTTCTCCCTACAACCATTGTTCTCTTATTTGAACCATTCTGTGTAAATCAGAAAGTAGGCTTAGGCTGCTGGAGGACATCAGGGTCTATTTTTCCTCACTATGCTGGGTTCTCCTACTGTTCTCCAATTTTGCACTGTTTGTAGTTATTTCAACTTTTAACTTTTTGTTCTCTGCCATTTTTCTCTTCAGAGTAGGTAAACCTGGTCTGGCATTCTGTTAGCTGTGACACCATCCAGGAGAGACAGATCATCCACTATTACCATCTAACATAGAAAGGATTCCTGGATCAATGTGTGCTTCTGTGCTTGTTTGTGTCTCTCCTCTGTCTTCTTTAACCCCCAGTCAATCGAGGCAGATGACCGTTCACACTGAGCCTGGTTCTGCTAGAGGTTTTTCCTCCCTGTTAAAGGGGAGTTTTCCTCTCCACTGTCGCTTCATGCATGCTCAGGATTGCTGCAAAGCCATCAACAATGCAGACGACTCTCCCTGTGACTCTACGCTTCTCCAGGAGTGAATGCTGCTTGTCAAGACTTGATGTCATCTGCTCGGTTTCCTTAGATAGGAAACTGTATGATTTGATTGAATTTGACTTTGTAAAGTGCCTTGAGATGACATATGTTGTGAATTGGCGCTATATAAAGAAAATGGAATTGAACTGATAATCAAAGTGGGTCAGCAGTTTCTGAGACACTCCAACCAGCTCATCTGGCATCAACAACACATTCAAAGTCACTTTAAGTCCCCTTTCTTCCTCATCCGGATGTTCAGTTTAAAAGTTCAGCAAGCTGTCTGTAACATATATACCTAATAAAGTGGCTGGTGAATGTATGTAAGGTAAAGCTTTCAAGAGCTGGAAAATAAAAAGTCAGCAAACTGGCTCTACCACAGATCTTACAAGTTGTGACTTCTCAAAAGCCTTCAGGGCGTTAAGCCAGGGTAGATCTATCTCTGTGAATTCTGCTTTTTCTCATAAATCCCTTTGGATGTAACAAATAGCATTTGGTGGGGGTCTCAGTGACAGGGTCCATATGTGTGACTAACGATCAAAGTGCCCAGGCCAATGCACAGGCACCGGTCGCTCATTAGTCAGAGAGGTTGTTTGTTGCCATAGGTCTTGATACCCCCTGGTAACAGGATAGACGTTGTGGCTCCAAGCTCCAGCCCCCCCCCCCGACTCCCCTTTTTGGTTCCCCTTTCCCCCTAAATCGGTTTACCAATCTCTGCCTGACTGCATTCCCTCGCTGCTGATGCCCAGATAAACCACCAGCGCCATTTGAATACAAGGCCTCTTTAGTATATTTGCGAAACTTCCAGCGGGCTGTGCTGATAACAGTGTGAAACAGCCAACTTGTGGAGAGGGAGAACAATAATGATCATTTTTGCCACGGTCCAGAAAGCTCGGCGCTTATCTCCCGTATGCCTGCCGCGTTCTGTTTACCAGATTGGTGCTTAAAGTGTTTTTTTTTTTTTCTTCCTCCTGCTGTTACTTTCAATTGCAGTTAAATCGATAACACATTTGAACAAGCAAGGTTTGTCTGTGTTATCCCTGACAGCTATCCACCCCCCCACTACAAATAATAAAAAAAAAACTGCATACACCTTGATTACCCACTGGTTGTGGTATGGTCCCGATGTGTTCATCAAAAGACGGTCGAAGGGGGGTGCAATTAAAAACACAAAAAGGGGTATTAAAGTCACCCTGGAGGGGGGTAATTATACCCTCCCGCTCCCCACTTTCAAGCCCATTTAGGGTGAGAGTCTGAGCGGGGGAGACGGGAGACATGAATAGGAGTGGGCGAGGCAGGTCAAAGGGCTCCAGTTGGGAATAGCTTTTGAAGTTTCCCCCATCGGTAAGTGTTTCTGTTTCTCGCTTTATCAGTGCGCCCCGTGTCATACGCCGCCTCTGTTGACGGTGCTGATGGGGAGCGGCTCATTTAGCAGGGAGAACGGTGTCTGAATGCACACCGGGGGGGGGGGGGGGGGGGGGGGGGGGGGGAGGCTGGCTAATGCCTTTCATTAATGGCAAACACTTTTTAATTATCCCGCTGCCTTTTGTTTGCGTCCAATGCCTCGCCGTAGAAACGTTCCACACCATCAGCCTAATTAACTGATTGGAGCAACTCCCTTCAAACAGGACTCTGGCTCCCGTGTTTAAAAGTTAAGCTAACAGAGTGAAACGATGCCACCTCCACTTTCCAGCCCCTGACAAATCTTTCTTTCATACCCGACGTGGGGGTCCCTTGTCATTTTCCTCATCCAGACTCTTGCCGTCACTTTTGTTAATGGACTGTATTGATTTATTCCAATTGTTTAAGCCAGGATGCTTTCTATTAATCACGACCGGGCTTCTGTAAATGTCACGGCGCGGAGGAGCGGCTGCTTTCCCTCTTTACGGATGATTTGTGGAACTGAGGCATGCAGCGAGTATTGTTCGCATGCGTGTCTGTCTCGGCCTGATACATCCAAGTGTGTGATTGTTTATGTCTGAGAGGGCGTGTGTGTTTTTTTTTTTGCTTCTCCCCAGCTCTGAGGAATCTGGGAGTGCGTTTCAGCTACGATAAGGTGGAGGATGAACGCCAATAAGGAACAGCTATGATAGCGCAGAGTAGGAATGTCAAGTGGTCACGAATTTTGGTGAAAAATGCACAACAGACCGTCTCTGGCCCCTCTTCCTCGTCTCATGCAAAGGAATTCTTGATTTATTTGGTAGGAGCAGGAGTCTAATCTCTCCTCTTTAATCTACCAGGTTTTCCTTTTTCCTTTCTACTCGACCTCTATACCCTTCTTTTATCCATCCATCACCCTCCCATCTCTTTGCTCCATCACCCTTTGGAATGCCGGACCTCTGAGGCGAGGAGGCCACGATCTGGATCAAAGGTTGGACAGTTGTCAAATCATCTTAAAGCACTGAAAATTCTAATAGAGAGACACCAAGATTGCCTTTTGTCTTAACGAGGGAACATAAAACTACGGTATCCTGGGTTGTGCTCACATGAACAAAGGTTTCCCTGAACAAAAACGGGGATGAGTGAGTGGAAATGTGTGGGACCATCTAATCGGCTCATCCAGGCCTGGATTATTGGGTGGAGCAGAGTTTGTGCTGTGGTCCATTCATCAGGGCCAGACTCTGCTTAATACAGGGGCTTAAAGTGGACAGTGGGGCCCAAATCAGGGACAAAGTAATGTGTGAGACAGGCAAGCTTGGGCTTTTTTTTTTTTTTTAACTCTACTTCTATTGTCCTCACATCAAGAGCAGGCGCTACTCCTATACGCCACAATTTTAGAGTTAAAAGAAAAACACACTGGTGATGTTTAGGGGCTGCAAAACAGTGATTGAGAAGTGATAACAGACTAATGAAAAAATTGGACACAAGGGAGTAGTTTACTTCAAGAGCTTTACACATGCTGCCTAATACAATGATTGAGCCTTAAAAAGTCCGACTGTTCGGTGTTTTGGCCCGAAATTCCTCTTGTAACTTTTGTCTATCCATTCATCCATCACTGCCGGCCGGCCCCTCCCACTCTCTGTCCGTCTTTCAACACTCAATAAGCAAACCAGATCCTCATGTCAACTCCGACCCCTCCCCCCCGCCTCCTCACCTCAAACTCACTGAACCAATCACAACCTGTCCTGGTGGTATTCCAAGTATGTGGCTCTCTCTGGCCCGCCATTTGCAGTGTAAAGAGAGTTTGTACCGAGCCTAAATGTGGCCCAATGAGCTTTCTCGACTCCTCCCTCTTAACATAATATTCCATCTTTTCGCTCTTTGTGGCCCTGTGTGACTTTTTGCCATCCGTCTCAATCAGCTTTCGCCTGCCTGCCATTCAACCTTTGTCCGCTCACTGCATCATTGGTTATTCCAGCGGAGTTTCTGGCTGAATAGGCCAAGTTGCTTTTGCCACCCAGAGAAATGACAAAGCTTTAAAGTAATTGGCCTCTGCTTTGGTACTGAGGCAGCCCAGATAAATGCACATGCTCTTTCCAACTTTCTCAAACTGGCCTCAAAGCCATTTGTACTTTATAAAAAGGCCAGAGCAGAAAGGTCAGTGCTGACATCACATCTCTCAGGAGGCAAATATCTGTACAACCAAGTAGCTTGATTGATGTCCACAATGTAAATCTTTTTTCCTTTTTCTAGATGTTGTTTTTCCCTAACAATACAGACTAAGATGGTAGCTTGCTACAGCTTCAAACATTTTTTAGAAATGCACCAAATCGAGCTGTTGTTGGCCTTCAAGGTTTGACCTGCAGATTCTGATTTGTGTAAAAGTTTTATTACCTGGATGGAGGTACCAGTATTAGATTCAACAGAAAATCATGGTTTTAGTTTGTTTCCCCATTTATCCAGGAATTTACATGCCGCTGACCTTAATGTGACTTTTACTCATTTCAAATCAAAGTGTATTAAAGGACGTGATTTAAAGTGGTTCTCTAAATTCTGCTAATTATGTGCAGTAAATGTAGCTTAAATCATATCGATCAGCAGGAGGTTGCTGATGCTGATGTTTTGGCTCCTTCAGTATTCATATTTCATAAGTGTAAAATGGCCCAATGAGCATCCAAAACAATATAAATGGAATCATGGAATAATACCATAAGTCTTCAGAAAATAATACATGATTAAGTTAAATTATTGTTTTGTTTCGACCATTTTACAACCATCTCAACCATTAATGAGATTTGGCAACAACCACATTTTGCTGGTACCAATTTTCCTTTGGCAAATTAACCCATCTTCCACTGGACAATTAGCACCAACCATACCTCAATTGATACCCATCTCACACCTAGTAGAAATTTTGTACCTGCATCAAATATGGCAATTATACCTGTCTAAATTTACACATCAAGTTTACTATGTACAATAAAAAAAAAAAAAAACATACAAAACACTATTTTCATCCAAAATAAAAAAATAAATGTTTCATTACACTTTTCTTATATGCCTATTATCATCTATAACTTAGGTGTCTACGATCAGAGGCTTCCTCAGACATTTAGGCAATTATTTAGGATACACAACCTACTTTAATAAATGTTTAATTGTTCTTCAATTGTGCCCATTTTATGAGCATAGCAGAGTCAGTAAGTATATTGGTACAAAAATGAAGGTACATAATGGCAAAGGGGTAAATTTACCAAGAATAGAAATGAACTGATGTGCAAGGGTAATGCATATATTTTATTAATTGGTTTGTACAAAATGTAATTAGTTTGGTATAAAGTGTCAGCATGCAGGTACGAAATAAGGCAAATATACCCAGCTTTGCCAATGTATTTATAGATGTATAGATGTAGGAATACATTTTTGACAAAAAAAAAAAATGATTTAATTGTTGCACTGCAAACATTTAGGAAAATGTCTCTAAATATTCTAGCTCTTACTGGCAGGCATTCAGTTGTAGTAAGGTTGCAACCATTTTCATACAGGACCAATAACAAGCAGGACAGAAGCTTAAATTACAAAACAACCCTTATTTACCTCACAAACTAACACAATGTAGTGTTTTCTTGATGATATCCAACTCTTTTTGGCAAACTTCCTCAATCTAAAAGAATCAAGATAAAAAATTTGTGACTGTAACTGAGATTTTACTTCCTTTATGATTCTTGTAAATCAGTGCAGCTCGGGTAAGGAAAACGGGAAGTCTGGTGCGTAGATAAGGAAAAGGAATCAGGACGGGCAAGGAAACAAGTGGAGGGGTTCATGGAGGTAAGACTGGTAACACAGGTGAATCCAGACAAATATATATTCAAACAAATCCTTTTTGTGAAACAAATCTGACACCAAACAATTAATCTTTGTGAATCTAATTATTCTCACCCTTCAAACAGCTGTCATATAAAGGCCTGGGAAGTTTAATCAACCGCGTTCAGACGTTTCAGCATTGCGTGTGTCGGTGTGTGAGAAACGTATTGTTTATTGTGCAGACAGGATACGCAGTTTTCCCGGGAAAACACGCCAACAGGAAGCTCAGCACTACGGAGGAGACGGAGTGCAGACTTCAGCGGTGGCGACACGACAGCACGCCTGCAGGAAGTTTAAAGTCTTTGGCCCGATTCATTATGTGGGACAGTCAATAAAACATCCTTCAGAAAAAAAAGTTGTAATAGGAGAGGGAAGGACAATGCAGACATGATTACGGTCCGTTTGTCGAGCAATTTTTGCAGATTGAATTTACCAGACAGATTACAACACCAGATTAAGAGCAGTAGGAGGGGGAGAGGGGGCAGACAGAGATGGATCGACTTAGGAATTTTCTGAAGTGAATGCTGACCAGTGAAGGGGGGAGGGTATGGGGCCAGACCGGGAGCTGAGGTGGAAAACCTGGATCCTTTTTTTTCCCAGGGAAATAACTCTGAATTTAAAGCTTCATCTTTCTTTGCCAAATGGGTGAACCCAATCTTACCCGTAATCTCCGAGTCACACATGCAAATACACCTACAGAAGCAGAACAAACACGTAACGTTAATACTAAACATTATTCTCGAATTTCATGGGATTTCTCGTTCCAGTGGTTCAGAAAGACTCAATGGGGGACACCTACGTACAGACAGAGAGGTGAAAAGACCAGAAGGAGTCCAAAAAAAACCAACAAAAAAAACAAGAGACTCAAGTGGCTTTCCGATGACAAGGTAGAAGGAGGAAGCTTAAAGGGAAATGGCTGAGAGCAAAAAAGAAAAAAAAGTGTGAAGAGAAAGGGCAAAGTACCTCGGTGCCAAGAAGGAAAAAAATTCCACACCTCTTAGCATACTTCCCCCCCTTTCCTATTCCCTTCTCTGAGAACTACAGTTAGAGGTGAGGAAATAATAGACTGAAAAGGGACAGCTTGTAAAGTTGAGATAAAAGCTGGCCAAAAAGGAGCGAACGAGGAGCAAAAAAAAAAAAAAAAAAAAATGCGATGGGGAAAGAGTGAGAGAGTTTCCCAGAGGCAGAGCACCGGCCTGAGTAGCAGAGTGGCATTCAGGGACCACCGCCGTGACAGAATGACTGACAGACTGATAGAGGCTGTGCCACTTCATCACATGGTGAACTCTGACCCTGGATTGGTCACACCAGTTACTATTCTCTTTCTGTGGTCCACTGTGAAAACCATTCCCCAATTTGTATGGGGCGCATCACAAAACAGCCACACTGACTGGTTAAATGGCAAGAAAGTCCTTCATGGGGCCGAAACATAGCTTAAAAAACAGCACAGATTGAACCCAAGCATGGGCTGGTGTGAGATGCTCATGGTTTGATAAGCTAACTAAAAATACCACTGTTGTACAGCATCACTTCATTCACAGAGTTTTAAATAAAATAATAAAAAAAAAGGTACAAAATAATCCAATTGCTTTTATTTAAAAACAGAAAAGAAACAAATATTCCTGATACTGGCAAAATATGATAAAAAAACAGGGGTTTGTTTTCCTAAGATTTATTTATTTAGATATTGACAGAGACCAAACAAAATAATTTAGAGTAGTTTACTGTTTAGAGAGCAACTCAATATTAGCCCGTGAACAAGGCCACATTTTTTACCACTGCAAATGTTATTTAATGGTTGAATCTGTCTTTCAAATAAACAATGGAAACGTGTAGATGCTTCTTTCAGCCAGCTGACCAGCAGTACTCTGTAAAAATGGGGGAGGGGTGTCATCACTTTATGCTATGGTCCAATCAGGTGGGAGAAATCTGGGAAGCAATTCACAACATGTCAGGATATTTCTATAGATCGTTTAGGCTGCAAGAGAGAGCAAATCTGTCAGCGGATAACAGGAAGCTTGGATGGACTACAGCCATATTGGCTCCGTTTTATCCTTTGCAGATTTTAATTTATGTCTAGCACTGAAGATGATGGAGTTGGAAATGTTCACAGCCGGTTTGAAATCTCAGTGCTTGTATTATAAAGATTTATGTTCTAAATATGAGGAAACATATTTTGTAACACTAGCGCAGCTAGTGCTTCTGATATAAATGGTCAATGATGGCTCACTCTAGTGTGGGTAAAAAAAAAAAAAAAGAATTTCAATGTTGTTCTTCCAAATTATTCTTAAGGAGAAATCCAAATTTACAACAACAACAAAAATTGGTTTGTGACCAAATTCTGATCCATGAATCTCTTGATGAATTGAAACCATGCCCACTCTAAACTTTGGCATACCTTGATACCGGTAAACGTCCTGTACCTCACAGAAGCAGGCGAATCAGAAATGGTACAATAGGACTATTTTAACAGGGAGGCATATAAATATTCAAACTTAGAGCAGATTCACTGAAAAATGTAGGGCTCGTAAAGTTAATCAGTGCAGGAATGAGTAAAGAAAGAGTTAAAACAAAAAAAAAGTCACCGAGCCAAGCTGAGACGAGAACCCTGCCAAAAAGGAGGCGGGGGGAGGAGGTGAAGAGAGGAGCCGACAGGTACAAAGCCAAAAAAAAAAGAAGAGAAGAAGGGGAGTGAAGCTGGTGGTCTTCTCATGCTTTGCCAGCAGGGAAAAGACAGGAAAAAGTGGGAAAAGAAAGCTGTGAAAAAGCAAATTATTGCCTCAGATTTAGCGTTTCAGGGCTCACGGGGCCCCAGGGAGGATGTTAACCTTCACAACCGCGTGGCACATGTGTGTGCTTGGCCGAGTTAATGTGTATGAGAGAGCCTGAGTCACGGTGTGAGTAAGCTTCTGCACAAAGACACTCCCTTTTACAAAAAAGAAAAAAAAAAAAACACAGTGAACCACGCTGATAGGAAGAACCTGCGCTCCACTTTCTGGGAAACAAATCTGATTAAGCTGTTGCTAATCTGAAAGAAAAGGTGGAAAACATTGCAAAAGTGTTGAAACGCAAACAGATTTCAGTCCCACTGAAACAAAGTAGTCATTAAAAGTTCAAGCAGGCTCGACCTTGGAAGTCAGCAGGCCCCAAGGCGCGATCGCAAAACAGGGAAAACGGTGCATATGCATGAGGGTGTGCTGCTGAACAAACAAGCTGTGAAAAAAGGAAATGAGCGTGAGCCGCCTGGACCAAAGTGATCAATCTGAGATTGATTTGATTAACGACGGCTTTTTTTTTTTTTTTTTTTTTTAATGGAGGGCTGGGAGGTGGGGGTTAATAAACCCCGGAGGAGGAGAAGGAGAACCACCAGGGAGAAATGACGGACATCAACACATTGGATCAAGTGACGGGTCACAGGAGAGGCAGCGAGGAGATTAAGAGAAGAAAACGTTCTGAATGAAAACAAGTTTAAAAAACTCTGCGTGGGATTAAGGCTAGAGCAGGAGAAAGAGAGACGTTTAGCACAGTCACTTGGATGAAAACAGCAAGTGCAAACAAGACGGATTACCAGTTTGTACGCAAGCGCCACAACTGTTGTTGCACAGCAGGAGCAGAGAAAAAAAAAAAAAAAAAAAAAAAAACTCTCCATCTGGGACTTTGACTTTCCTCTGAATTTCAGAGAAAAGCTCTGCTGCTGTAATTACGGACTTTCTGAGAACGTTAAATGATGCAGTTTTATCCCTCATGGGGAGAAAGTTAGTTGTGGGAGAACATTTGGTGTTTGCAGCCTGATTGATTTAGACTGTGTCGGTTGCTGTGATTGAAGGATCGTCTGGCAGGGCGCTCTGTTTGCACTTGCCTGCTCATGTGTGTGTGTGTGTGTGTGTGTGTGTCTGTGTGTGCAGGACTTTGCTTGCGGTTTCACGAACCTGACCTTCTGCAGACCGTTCCACCCCAGACATCATCAACTATAATTCTAATTGACCCCCCTCACTTATTCCAAACGGCCGCCCCCCCCCTAACCCCGGCGATTTGAGCTCCAATTTCTCCTCCCCGAGCAATCCATCTCTCTCCCACGTAGTGTGACCTACTGGGCAGGCTTTGAGTTACCTCCTCTGTCTCTGTCGTGCACCATTATTGCTCGTCCTGTCACCTGAAATATAAACACCCCCCTGTCTCCCCCCGACGACCCACGTCGAAGCTCGCGTGAAAGATATTCCCTGATTTAGGAGAAGGAGCAGCCGACCGACTCAATGCTGAGGTTAGGGCTCAGTGTCAGATGGGGAGGATATTGCGACAGATATTTCAACACGCTGCGGCGTGAGTTAAGCCTGTAAAAATCGTGGAAAGGTTTATGAGCTGAAATGATGTGCAATGAATGAAAGAAATTTGTGAAACAGATGTTTTTTTTTGTTGCATTTGCCTTTGAGATGTCATCCAGTGGAGTGCTGTTATTCAATAGCAAACTTAAACTGACAGCAAAACATGACTATAGGTGATGAAATAGAAGGAATACAATGTTAAAAAAAAAAACTGTGATGGAAAAAAAAATGCTGATGACATCACGGGAGGAATAAACCCCCAGTTCATAGCCATGCATTTTGGTACCACTGCCTTTAGGCGATCAGTTTACAGTCCCCGTATAGGTAATTTTTTCTCTAATGATGCAGCCAAGCAATCAGGTTTTTCCTGACCAATTCCAATTTCCAGCTTTCTTGGAGAACCAACAGGCTAATTCAGATTTTGACCATTGATAGCAAGTGCTTTTATAGAGTAGGACAATGAGGAAGCTGACAAAGTTTGCGTGTTTGCGCACCACAATGTGCGAAGCTAATTCCAGTAGTGTTAAAGGACATGCTGTTGGGGGGTGCATTTTTAGACTGGAAATGGTCTTTATGCATTCAATCAATAAGAGAAAACAGAAGTTTTTTTTGTATTTGACCAGCAGATCAACATTCATAGACAATCAAGGAAAAATTGGCCGATTATCATCTCCGTGCCAACTGATTTCTGTATAATGATTTCTGTCATGAATTATACAAGATAAACAGTCATAGAAATACTTAGATCTCACATCTAATTTGATATAGTTGTATTTTATTTTCTCAAGGCTTTATATCACACCCTGTCTTTATTGACTGGGACTTTGAACCCAGTTTGAGGGATCCGACCTTGCATGTTTCAGTCAGAGTTTGACTGAGATGGCCTTGAAGCCTGAAGAAACTGTGACTGAATGCTATCCACCCCCCCCCCCCCCATGTCATTGTTTTCTGCAAATGTTCACTATAAAGTGAGTAAATGCCATATTCTGCTTGTATCACCTCACACCTTACGTGCATGACTTGCCAGTACAGTCTGAACCCAAAGAACTTACCTAAGTTTATGTAAACAACTTCTGTTTTTCTGACCGCCGTGCGCTGAGATTATTTTTCTTACTTCTTCTCCCTGATGTTGACAGGAATGGTGGAGAATGTATAGGCTGGACAAATGCACTCAACTGGAGGTATTGGGCTTATAATAGGGGGATCATGATAGGAGGTGGAAAGGACTGATGCAACATTATTGGGGCTTGAAAATCATCTTAACAGAGCGCAATACCCACGCCATTTTTTTTTTTTTAAGTCTTGGCTCGAAATTATGGCTGAAGATCCTTGTTAATGAAATCTGGCTATTTTTAGTCAGCCCCTGCCGGTCCTCTGCACAAACTACGTCCACGTGTAGTATTGAGAAATGCACACAAAATCTGTTCAGAGACTGAAAATTCAGACCCGTTTTTCCATCAATGAAGGGTTCTGCAACCTTCACAGTCCGAAGAGACATTTCGGCCCTCAGTCCAGCCAAATCAAAGAGGATGGACACGTTTTCCTCTATGCGAGATTGAGGTTTGTGGAAAATGATGTAAACAAAAAAAAGCAGCTAACTTTCAACCTAATGGCAAGAAAACATCATCTAAAAAAAGATTATTGGTACTTTTAGTGTTGTTCAGTTATGCAAATTCACGTCAATGTTTATATGAAAAACTTGAAAAGATGCTAAAACCTGCATTTGTTTTTAATTATTAAGAGCCATTGTGGAGGGTCCAATGAGCCACAGGGGGAAGACCCCTTGCAATGAGTGTATCCAAATTGTTAGAAAAATTTTATTGTTAGGGATAAAAGGTGTAAATGGGTTAAAATTGGACAATCAGAGACAACCAAAGATCAGTATCAGCCAGGAAAAGCCACATTGGGACATTTGCATTTCTACTGTTGCCAGATTTTCTTAAACTTCATGCAGCGTTCTCTCAAACAGCTCAAATGCCACAGCCCTACAGAGCAGTAGTAAGCACCTATGAAGGGGAGCACTATAAAAAAAAAAAAAAACACACACATAAAAAACGAGAAAAACAAAACATGAATGCAAAATAACTGATAGGCTGATTTATGCCTTCTGTGACGTCATCAGAGACGGGTTTGTGGAAACATGTTTTTGAGAGGGTAGAATCGATCTCGATCAACAACGACTATAGCAAAAAATAAATAAATAGAAAAACTGACCACTCTGTGATGTCCAACGGGCGACTAGGCATGTGTGCAGAGAGTTGGGACTTCGTTTAAAGAAGCGTCTGGATAATGGCTTTAAATCCACGCAGCTCTCATTAAATCCCTTCATTTAACTCGAGCCGTGTTTCCATTTAAAAAGCAGGAAATGTTTAGCAGCCCAGCTTTCAGTTTACAAAGACAAACACAACGCTGTGGGTAACTCTGCAGCACATGCACACCCAGATTGCAAAACGGATTAAACGAGAACAGGTTGGGCCATGACCTACAGATAAACAGCCCTGTAATAATAACCGAGCACGAAGGAAAGTGCCGTAAAGTGGGCGAAGAAGGGAGGGAGAGAAAGAGAGAGAGAGAGAGAGGGGAAACACTCCCAACTGTCTGGCATTATCATGTCAACAACAGCCAGTTGTCTCCATCTCAAACTCATCAACGCAACAACCACAGGAGGCTTGTCGCAATTATTCATGCGTGCACTCTGAGCACCGATCACCAGGAATTATTAACTAGCAATTAAACTGAGGACTGATTTCTCTTTGCTTCTGAGCATGCATCTGAGGGCTAAAACGAAGACAGATATTTACTTTGGGTTGGTGCTGTTCCAGTAGACGCTGTGCCGCTCCGCCGAGGCAAACCAGGCGCAGAAGCTCATAGCCAAGCCCGCAATCCAAATTAGATCCATGCTGGAGAGCGAAGACGCTGTGGAGCGCAGAGACACACGGAACTCAACTAACTAACTGTGCAAAACAAAAAAACTAAAAGCGACGAGAAGAAGAAAAAAAAAGCCCACTAAGCTGATGGTAAAGTGCACCTGGAGACTGCACGCTCAAAACCAAAAAGGCTTTAAGAGTCGCGGGAAAAAAAGTGAGAAAGACTTTAGAGTGAACATGTGAACTCAACAAATCCGTAGTGAATGAGAGGGTGAGCTCCGTGGAGACTGGTTTTGTTAAACCCCCGCAGCCGCAGGACACGCCCTCCGTGGGAGATCCGACCAATCAGAGGGCTGTCCGAGTTCTCTGGTGCGCTTTCGGGGTTTGATGCAGGATTAGCAGAGGATATCTGGCTAAATGCAGTTTTCTTTTAGATACTTTGGACCACATCTTTTTTTTTTATAATGTAAACCTTGAATTCAGATTATTATAAAGGTTTTATATTTGTCATGAATTATACAATTATGCATGAGAAAAGGGGAGCATTGACACCATAAGTGACACTTAAATCTACCTTATAAAAACAAAAAAACATCTCAGACAAAAAAATTATTCTGAATAATTTATCATCCATAATGTAATTTGAATAATTTAGCTCCTTACAAAACCCAGATTAAAGTTATGTTCCCTTACACTAAAACGTTCCACATTTACTCATGTTACAACTACAAACTTCTATTTGTTTTAAGATTTGATGTAAAAGAACAACATAAAGTAGTGCATAATTCTAAAGTAATTTATCAGTATAGACTAAAAAGTGTGCCATGTGTTTGGATTTAACCCCTCATAACCGTATATAAAATCCAGTTCCGACAACTGCTGGTGGAAGTCACCAACTCAGCAACCAGAGTCCGCCTGTATGGAAAGTGATCTCAGTGTAAATCCTTAGAGGGTTGTTAAAGAACATTAGTGAACAAGGAGCATCATGAAGACAGAGAAACCCACGCAGACAGGTCAGAGAAAAAGTTCTGATGCTGGTTAAAAGGATGTCCCATGTTTTGAAAGTCTCATCTTTATGAGATTAATACATAATCTGAAAACAGAAAGAATATGGCACGAATACAGACCCACACACCGTCCCCACAGTGAAATATGGCCGTGGCAGCATCATGCTGTTGAGATGCTTTTCTTCAGCAGGGATAGGAAAACAGGTCAGAGTACAGTTGAACTAAATACTGTACAAAACCTGTCACAGGCTGCAAAGCACAAGAGATCTTGGGCAGAGACTCACCTTCTAACAGTAAACATAAAGACAGAGCTGCAGATATTTTAGTTTTAAATCAAAGCATATTTATGTGTTTGAATGGCCCAGTCAAAACCCAGACTTAAATCCAGCTGGAAATCTGTAGCCAGACTTAAAAAGTATTAGAAGCTCACTCTCTAATTTGACAGTGCTTGAGCTGTTTTGTAAAGAAAAAAGTGCCAACATTTCAGCTCTATATGCACCCCCAAAACACTTGCTGTTAGAAAACGGTGCTTATGCCCTTTTGCATATAATTTACTGTCAAACCACATGGTCCAAAGCCAATCATACTACTTTGTAACCATTGCGATCTTTGTATGAGCAAACATTTGCATTTTCCCAAGATAAATTGGTGTTTTCAGCACTGTACAACACTAGGAATAGGATTAACCACAAGGTCTTCAATCCCACCTACCAATTGCATCTTTGGAAATGCTCCACCATACCTAAAGGATCTACTCGCCCCTCTCACTACAACATGATCCCTCCGCTAAAAAAGCTCAAATCACTTCTCACTCCCCGGAACTAAGTTGAGCACCATGGCCTATTGGGACATTTTAAAAAAAGGACTAAAAGCATTTATTTTTAGCAGAACTTATGAGTTTTAACCTTACACAATAATGTTGTTGGACTATTATAATTATATATATATATATATATATATATATATATATATATATATATATATATATATATATATATATATATAGATATATATATATATATATTATATATATATATATATATATATTACATTGATGCTTTTTCTGCCTGATAATCTCACTTGATCATTATTATTATTATTAGGAATATAAAACTTAAACATGCAATTGTTTCTCTTATCAATTAAGTTGTCTGACTTCTCCTTCACTTAGCCAGCTTGTTAAAAAAACAATAACATCATCAAACTCAGGTGCATGATATAGTGTCTTTTAAGAGCGTGGCTGGTTTGCACACCATGAGGCTGATTTTTTTACTTGACAAATGATTTGTTTGATAAGATCTTGTTTTGTTTTTTTCCACAGAAAGTCCCCCTGGCTCAGCGACTCGTTGTTTAGATGTATCTCTTCCTACCTTTGTTGAAACACATGATGGTATCCTGCATATTCCTACCATATCGATGTTGTTGTGCATAGTTTTACTCAAAAACATCTCTATGTTGTTTGTAACTTTTCATTGTGACTTTTATTTACCTTTTATGCTCCAGAACATAAAAAAAAACTTTTCAGTGCCTTCCACATGTATTCATTCAGAGTAAGCAATAATGTTTTATGGGATCATATGGGTTTGTTTTGTTTTTAATCTGTAAAACAATTTGTGTTGCTATTTGTATCAAATAGTATAAATAAAGTTTGAGGGATTGGTTTTACCCTCTCTTTGCTTTTTCCCATAGAAAGTACCTCTGGTTTAGTAGTTCTGTCTTTAGCTGCGTCTGTCGGCTGGAAGGAGTAGTTAATGAAGCCACTGCTGTCAGTAACTCAGTTCATTCTTTATCTTTCCAATAAAAAGTTATACCTGGACCAATGCTTCTAATTTTTTTCAGATTTTTTTTCTTGTTGTTTCATCATGTTAAAAGTTACTGTTTCCTCTCCACTGTCCTCACATGCTTGCTGAGGATCAGGCATGGCTGCACAGAAAAGTTCTTTGGTAAAAAAGACCATCTGTCTCAAACAAGACAATCAATATGTATTGTATTGCATATGATTGGATCTGAACTGAGCTCCAGAAGTTAATTATATTTGAACTAAGTGCATTGATTTTAAATGAATTTAGATGTCATATAATAATCAAGCATATGAATTGGACCATTTGGTCTCGTAAAGTGATTTTTTGTTTTATCTACTTGAACATGTATTCCTCTTGTGAAGAGACCTTAACATTTACAAAATGAACCTGTTTACCCGAGCAAATAAAACCAGTTTAAATATTACCACGTAGGTTAATTACCTTTGTGCTGTAGAGAAGGGCGTGCATAGTGTCAAAGATCCTTTTTACACTTCATTATACTGTACACAACAAACCAACTCATTCCACTAATTGAACTTTTTGTGTGATCTGTTCCCTTGAGCCCATTTCAGCCACTGGTGGGCAACACCCAGGCTTGAATAGTGGAAGGGCAACATCTAGATATTTTGTTAACTTAAGGTGCATTATCAACCTAAAGGCTGTCTGTGACACCTCCAAATACTGACAGGCATCTGTCAAATATAGACAGTACATATAAGATTAAGCTTTTAAATCAAATATATAAGATTTAAAAGCTTAAATCTTATAATATATATACATATACACATATATATATATATATATATATATATATATATATATATATATATATATATATATATATATATATATATATATATATATATATATATATATATTAGATGAAATTGGATCAACCTAATTTTCTGTATCGTTGAATAAATAATCTGGACAGGGAGCTGCTTGCTCAGTGAAGTGCACTGCTTTGCCCATGGGGTGTTTTTAAGCCTACATCTGCTTGACAGAGCGCTGTATTTGCAGCCTGTTCGGCAGCCAAACTTTTTAAAGGTATCGAAGTAAACAAACAGAAACTGAAAATGGAGCTTGTTGGCAGGGCTGGCTCACAGGAAGAGCTAAAGGATGACATGTAGGAGGGACTGTGCAGACACAGGAGGAATGATATGGCTGCCATGTCATGTAAATGTAATATTTAAAAAAAAACAAAAAAACGGAAGTACCATGATTTGCAAAAAATACTGATGCATTTCAGGCTTTTACATTTTTGTTGAGTTCTGACGACAAATCTCTTTGTAATCTATATGTGTTTTATGTGACAAACCAACCAAATTAATGTTCTGAAGTGGAAGGAAAATTATTCAGTTTTGGTGTGCTTTTTATTTATATTCAGCCCACTTCACTCCAAAACCTCTAAATATAACACAGTGTAGCCAAAATTCACCTAATTAGTTCATAAAGTCCCCCTGTTGGTTAATTTGAATTCAGTATAGATCCAGCTGCTGTGTGAAGGCCTCGGAGGTTTGTGAGTGAACATTAGTGAACACACAGTAATACGAAGACCAAGAAACCCAGCAGGCAAGTCAGGGAGAATATTGTGCCAACGTTTAAAGGAAGAATAGGTTGTGAAACAATATCTCAAACTCGAAGCATCTCATAGAGCACCGTGCAATCCATAGTCCTAAACTAGGAAGAGTATGGCATGACTGCAAACCCCCCAAAGACACGTCCATCCACCTAAACTCCAAAAAGGGTCTCAAAGTGTCTGTGGTGGAGCAGCAGAGTTCTCCAGTTTAGGTGGAACAATCTACTGACACGATGACCGATAGTCTTGCACTCTACAAATCAGCCCCCTATGGAAAGGTGATAAGAAAGTGTTTGCAGAAAGATGTTTGCCACAAGCCGCTTAGGGGACAGAGGAAATTGGGAGCGGTGGACCTAGTGGTTTGAACAGGACACTTGCTTCCTGGGAAGGCTGCAGGTTTCCCAGTTTGAACTCCACAGACTGCCACTCTGGGTCCCTGAGCAAGACCCATGGCCCCAGAATGCTCCCAGGGTGCGGCACAGTGACAATCCACTGCTCCAAAAGAGAATGGTTAAACCCAGACAACAACTTTTATTGGAATCTACAAAAAAGTTGCAATGGCAAATCAAAATGATTAATATTTTTATTATTATATAGAAGAGGGTACTTTGGTCAAACGAGACCAACATTATTTTCTTACATACAAAATGCTTGAGTAAAAACCACAACGTCCCCTTCATGAAACACAGTGGTGTCCGTTTTATACTGTGGGGATACTCTTCTTCTGCAGGAACAGAGAAGCTGGTCTGAGTTTAACTGAAGATGAATGGAGCTAAATTCAAAACACTTGAGAATGGGGTGGAGTTTTGTTTTCCAGCAGTATAATGGGCCTGAATATGCAGCCAGAGCTGCAGTGGAATGGTTTAGATCAAAGTATTTCATGTATATTCATGTGGTAGAAAGACCTCAGTCTCCTAAATTCAAAGCTGGATTTTATTTAGATGGGTTGCATTAAATGGGATTGAATACTAATGCAAATCGCTCTATACAGATTTGTTTGTAAAAAAAAAAAGTTGTTGAAACCCCTGTGTAATTTTCTTTTTTCTAAAAATATGCAGTGATTAGTTTTTATTTGTACATAAAATCCTAAGAATACATAAAAAAATGTGTCTGCAATGTGATCTCAACACCTTGGTCCATTTAGAAGGCAAGAGCTTGCAGTTTCAGAAGATAATTAAACTTTTAGCTTAGCTATTGACATAAATCAGTTATTAATTAGAAAGTTTAATTGTTTTCATGCAGTTGTCATGGTGTTTGTTAGTGAGATCCCTGTGCAGGCAACAACTACGGTTGATTGACCAAGGTTTAAAAGATTTATAGGTACAACAAGGAAAGTAAAAGTTTTTTTTTCCAGGCTTGAGAGTGGGATCCACGATGTCCCTGAGGCAGACATGAGGGTGGTTGTTGCAAAAAACTGGAGTTTGTTTTATTTTTTATGTAGATTTAAAGAAGATGGAGTAATTATTGTTCTCCAAGACGGTGAGGTTCCTCAGAGAGGGATGATTATATCCAGAGGGGTTGAAGTTGACAAATGGAAGTGTGTGGAGTGGGTTGCTGATGATGTTTGTCTTCTTGTTCCAGGAGGAATAAGAAGATGACGGCGGAGGGTTGGATTGTTGGTGGATAGGCAGGTGAGTAATGGATTGGATGTGGAGAGGTCCAGGCAGCATATCCAGGGAGTCACAACCAGAGCGGTAAGGAGATTCTTCAGTGGGGATCCAGAGGTGAGTTCACTAGAGAGCTCTGGAGAACGAGGAGGACTGGAGACCAGATGGAGAACTGTGGACTGGAGAAGAGTTTCTTCCAGGAAGGAGAACTCGAGAGTTAAGCGAAGGAACGTGAAAGCTGGACCTCAACAAAGTATTGAGGCCTGCCTGCCACTCTGCGAGTGAGAACAATGTGGCACCTGCCTTGGGGGATCCACTTTTTCTGCTTCTCCTGATTGGCCCAAACGAGCTCCAGCGGCCAGGACACACCTTCCAGCCACACCCTGCAATCAGAGAGGTGCACACAAACCTCCCCACAGCCCTGTGGATACGACACCAGTTACATCAGGCCTTCTTTTTTTTTGTTTTGTTTTTTCAGAAGATTAAAAGCCCCCAGCCACCTTTCAGCCTCTGCTGTTAACTTCTGTTTGAATCTTTGCTTGCTTGTCCTGATCTTTGAGTGATCTCCTCCACCGACCCACCCACCCACCAACCCACTCGCTCCGTTTTATTGCTCGCTTTCTGTAGCAAAAGTCCCCAACTCGAGCTCTTTGCACTCCACAGATAATACATTCTGCGTTCAGCGCCGGTGAGTGCTCGCCAGCGACGGCAATCTGCATTTTAAAAACTCTCCCCAAGCTGACAAACCATTTCAGGTCTAACAGTGCAAATACAGAAAAGGCATATATGCTCGGTAATTGTGCACCGTTCCATGTCAAGCAGGTCATCCAAAAAGGCGGTGTTTTGTATTCATGAAGAGCGCTCATCATCCTCCTGCTGGATCAATTTTTCAGAATCCAATTGTTTTTTTCTGGCTCCGCATCCAAAGATAAGGGGGCTGAGAGGGACCGCCAGCATAATTGTCATTTGCATCGCAATGAAAACCTGCGGTGGGGGAAAAAAAAAAGAAGCTTTCAGCATGTCAAAACTTCAAAATGAAAGGACCCTTAACTTCATCCAAAAACCTGGATTTCTAAATGACTCAACAGATGTAGTTTAAGAGAACTGCTCCTGAGTCCAGATATGTGCACACACACATGCACAGATCCTTGCTGGGGTACACACAAACACACACACACACACCCTCATAAGCACAACCTTTTTCACCTCAATTCCTGGCAGAATCTGCACACAGGCTTTTCTGCGGCATGAAAATGAGATACAGGAAAATGATAGGGACAGCCGTTTCGTGTCGGCATGGGAACGCGATGATCCGTGTTATTTTCTCAACCCTTTTAACCAGCGTAATTAGGTTATGTCATGGAACCACATACCCTGTAGATAAACCAGAACATAGAATGATCCTTTTCCCACTCAGAATTCTGATGAAACAAAAAAAAAAAAAACATCCACCGTTGCAAACGGCAGATCCGGTGACCGATCTGCATGATTCTGAGTATTTTGCTGTTTACTTCCCTCAGTCCACAGTCAAATAACGACTGTCACTAGTTGAGGTGCGGCTCAGCCATCAGAGCGTTTGGTCCCTTTTGCTGTGAATACAAATGAGAGGTTTAATGGCAGATTATCGTCACGTTCCCCTCCCCTAGAAGAGAAACTGTATTTGGATAAGTGGACCCTGTTGGTGTGGATCAAGGAGAAGCCCAGCGGTGCTCCTTCTAGTGTGCGTCTCCTTACATTAGCCTCTTTGAGCCCCATTGTTAGTCAATGCAGCTCCACTGCTGCAATTGTTCCTCAACCTGAGAGCTCTTTCTTTCCAGACAATGCAAGTGAAGTGTTTCCTGTAATTAGCGTTGCACAGATCTACCTTCCCTTTTCAGATAAAAGCTTCATAAAGGTAGCGTTTCCACTGTCGTCTCGAAAGGCTGCGTGTAATGAAACGTGTCGTGACTTGCTTTAATTTAAAGGACAGTTAATGACAAGGTGAAGCAATTTCAAAGGCAATCTGTAAGTAACAGCAACATTACTGCAAAGACATGAATAAGTGAGCGATGCCTCCTAATTAACTGTGGTTAATTATCGGGCTGATTATACGGCCACGTATTTAATGTTTCCTGCAGTGTGTCAACTCAGTTCACAGTCAAAACACAGCAAATGCTGGATTTAACATCTACAAAACAGTCTAAAAGTAGCTGGGGGTTGCATGTGCAGTGCCATGCAGAAGTATTCATGCCAATTAACCTTCTTTACTCTTTATCACATTACAGCCACAAACTACAATGTATGTTAATAGGATTTCATATGACAGACCACAACAATGTGCTGGAAAATTGTGAACCGGAAGCAAAAGGACAAATGGTTTTCACAACTGCTCACAGATAATAATCTGAAAAGTGTGGTGCACATTTGGGTTCAGACCTGCCGAGTGGATTTTTTTGTAGAACCATGTTTTGCTGCATTTGCAGCTTCAGGAGTTTTTGGTTTATGTGTCTGTCAGCTTTTCACATCCAGATACATTTACCCATTCCTCTTTGTAAAATAGCTCTAGCTCAGTCAGAGCATCTGTGAACAGTAATATGTTAGCTCATCGCTGATTCTTTTATTAGGTCTTTAGTGCAGTGTCGTGCAAAAGTGTTCACCCCACTTGGCATTTTCATGTTTTATTGCCCCACAATCTGGTAATGAAATGGATTGTTTGAGAGTTTGCACCATATCAGTCACAGAACATGTTTACAACTTTGAAGATGTGTATATATTTTTTTTATTGAGAATTCAATTCAATTTCATTTATACATTGCCAATTCACAACATATGCAATCTTAAGGCACTTTACAAAGTCAAATTCAATCAAATCATACAGGTTGGTCAAAAAGTTTCCTATGTAAGGAAACCCAGCAGATGACATCAAGTCTTGACAAGCAGCATTCACTCCTCTTGAAAGAACGTAAAGCCAGAGTGAACAGTCGTCTGCATTATCAATGGCTTTGCAGCAATCCCTCATACTGAGCATGCATGAAGTGACAGTGGAGAGGAAAACTCCCCTTTAACAGGAAAGAAAACCTCCAGCAGAACCAGAACCAGGCTCAGTGTGAACGGTCATCTGCCTCAACCGACTGGAGGTTAGAGAAGACAGAGCAAAAAGCACACATTGACCCAGGAATCCTTTCTATGTTATGTGGTAATGGCAGATGATCTGCCTCCTTGGATGGTGTCACCGCTAACAGAATGACAGACCAGGTGTACCTACTATAAAGAGAAAACAGACAGAGAGAACAAAAAGTCAAAAGTTGAAATAACAACAAACAACACAAGGTGGAGAACAGTAGAAGAACTCAGCGGGGAGAAAAATAGACCCTGATGTCCTCCGGTAGTCTAAGCCTATAGCAGCATAACTATAGAAGTAGCTCAGGGTAACATGAGCCACTCTAACTATAAGCTTTGTCAAAAAGGAAAGTTTTAAGATTAGTCTTAAAAGTAGACGGGGTGTCTGCCTCACGGACCAAAACTGGGATTTTGTTCCACAGGAGAGGAGCCTGATAGCTAAAGGATCTGCCCCCCATTCTACTTATAGCAAACAACAAATAGGACAAAATAACAAAAAACATCAGTGTTCACATCTGGTCATCCCCCCTCATAGTCAGTACTTTGCAGTGACTTTTGCAACTAATCCAGCTGCAAGTCTCAATGACCTTGTCACATGTTGCCACTGGGAGCTTTGGCCATTCCTCAAAGCAATTCTGGTCCAGGTCTTTCCTGCTGGATGTTCTTTTTCCACTTACAAACAGCAATCATCAATTCTAACCAACAAGATTCTAAGTTGGATTGTCTGTCGCTATGTTGGACTGCTGACCTGTCCAGGGTTACCCCCATCTCTCACCCAATCAAGGAAAGGTCCTCCATGAGATTTTTCCTGGGAAACAATCACACAAGGCAGATATTTTGAGGTTAAGTCTGCAGGTGCATTTAGCTCAGAATATTTGTTTTCTTCCTTTTTCCTTAGAGATCCAAAAGCTTCATATCATGTTTCCACCTTTCCTTTATAGTACTAAACCACCCATGTGAAGGGTCACCCACTCTCTCTTTAATCCACATTTAAATTCATGCATATCTTGAGGTTTTCGGAGCCAAAATTTGGAGAAACCTGGAGCATATGGCATCGCTGACCTGACATTCACACACAGAGTTTGCAGCTGCATTTATTAACATTGACTGCGAACAACACTTCCAATACAAAGAATATCATGAACGCCTGCACATCCGCCGCGCAAACAAAACCAGGAGACAAAGAGCATCTCAGAGGGAGGTGGATCATGATGAGGGGGAGGAGGCTTGAGGAAAATTTGCAAACACAATGTTCGATAACAAGAGTGTACGGGACCAAGAATGAAAGGAAAAGTGAAGAGGCGTGTGAGAGAAGAGCTTTAAAAAGACGTGCATAATAGGGACATGCATGGCAGAGTGATGCAGAAAAAAAATAAAGGAAGGAAAGAAGGCACATAACGTCATGAGGCAATAAATATATTTCAGCAATAAATGATGCAGGGAGACCTTTGGACCGGTAATTAGTCGACATGTAGCTTTTACTGACCTGTAATTATGGCTAGCTCCCTTGGGCAAATTGAAATTTTAGAGTGCAATACATCATTTCCCCAACACTGCCACATTCTAGTAAGTGGGTTCTGAGATATTGCAGGCGACTTGCAGACAAACAAATGTACAATGCAGCGGCGTCTCTGGGGGCAAGCAGAAAGACTGGAAAGAAGCGAGAACGAATGAAGTCCGTCTCGTTTGCTCCCCCCCTCCGTTTTATGCATCGAGGAAGTTTAATAACGAGGAAGGGAGCCGGGAATCGAGGTGAAAAGAGAGCTAATGTGTAAACATAAATATGACTGAGGCGAAATGGAGAGCGGATAAGAAGTGGAAGCAGGGACGGACGCCAAATGAATACTAGGCAGCTGGCAGAGACAGAAGTAGATGGGAAACAGATAAAAAGGACAGAAGGAGAGGTGCAAGATGTAATAAGATGTTCAGATCAGTCGCAACATACTAATGCACAAGGAGCCGGCGTAGAAAGATGCAAGACTGAGAATGAAGGGATGGAAGAAAACGGCATAAATAGGAAGTTGTGAGAAAGAGTTTATTACTGGAACTACAGGAGGATATTTAGAGCTGACTGGACCAAGGGAGAAAGAAATACATTGCCATGCAAAAGTATTGATATCCCTGAAGCTCCATAACAGCTAGATAACATGTCGTGGAACCAGTTGCCCTCAGAAGTCACTTAATAAGTAAGTATGAATCATTCTGTTCTGTTATGCCTCAGAGGTTCGTTAGACAACATCAGTACACAAAGTGTCTTCTGAAAACCTGAACATCTCACAGAGCACTGTTCAATCCTTCATCTGACAGTGGAATGGAGAATCCACCCAGCTGTAAAGCTACCAAGATATGGTTGTCCACCTAAACCGACAGGCTGGGACTGGAGCACATTAAGCAGAGAATGAGCCAAATGATAACTCCGGAGGAGCTGTAGAGATACACAGCTTAGCTGGGAGAATCTGATGACGGCACGACTATTAGTCCTGCAAGACTGGAAAGAAGATACCCACAAGAAGTATTGTTGTTTATTCTGTTTTTTTTTTTTTTTTGCGGTTTGTCGCAAGCAGAGAAGAAAACAGAAAGGTGACACTGAACATGTGCAACATTCATAGGCAAGCATAAAACTAACAAACCAGAACTAAATCCAATCAAGAATCTGTGGTGAGTCATAAATTGATGCTTCCACATGTTTTCCATCCAATCCAATTGAGTTTGACCTGTTTTGCAAACGAGAACAGGCAAAATTCTCAGTCTTTTCATGTGTAAAGCTGGAGGAGAAAACCCAAAACGTGACATTTAAGCCCCTTCCACGTGGAACCGAGATTAGGTGTATCTGCAAACGTATTTTGTCATTTAGGATCCGGTGTTTAGGGAGATAATAAACAATTTTGAAACCGGGTCCTACAGTTAATACATTTCAAAACACCAGTTTCGCGTTTCCATACTTGCGAGCCCCGTCTTTTCTGAACCGATGACGTCGTAGCTTCGCCTCTCTGTAACCGGCACGCCCCTCACTCTCACGAATAACAGCAAATATGCTGTGCTGCGTCCTCTCGGGTGGACGCATATTAGTTTTTAATCGTTTATGAATATTTACCGTGTTCATCTTTGTGCGGATGCGGCTTTGATTGTAGCAAAAGGTGATTCTACTAAGTATTTATTCAGGGCTATTCACGTCACACTTCATCCATCCATCCATCCATCCATCCTTCCATCCATCCATCCATCCATCCATCCATCCATCCATCCATCCATCCATCCATCCATCCATCCATCCATCCATCCATCCATCCATCCATCCATCCATCCATCCATCCATCGTTTTGGGTTGGGTCCTATCTCCAGGACACATTGGGTGAAAGGTAGGGTATGCCCTGGACAGGTGGCCAGCTCTGTCACACGTTCCGGATTTAAATTAAAAAGTAAAAACGTTGAAAAAACCCTGTTTCATTTTCCTTCCACTTGAGAATGATGAATGAATACATTTTGTGTTAGTTTATCACACTAAATACCAATAAAATTTACCCAGTTTTGTGATGAGACACGTTTTAACAGTTGGCAATATATTTGCAAGTTGGTGTAGCAGAAAAATCACAAAGAAAGGCTCCTAATGGGGGAATCGTAAAAGATAAAATTCCCAAGAACAATTTCTGTGGCAGCAGAAACAAAGCAAATAAAACAAGCCTTTGTAGTTGGGAGAAAATTGAGAGAGAAAATTAAAGGCCTTGAGAGGAGCTCACTAGAATATTAAACTACAAAACAAATACCAGAAAACACTGAGGGAGAGAAAGATTTAGAGCCGAGTGGTGTGAGAAAGGATGCTGGCCTTTATCGGACTGAGAAAAACAGAAATCAAATCCCGGAATGTAAAAGTGCTTCTTAGGGAGACAGACAGACAGACGCAGAGAGGAATAAAGGAGGGCCTGACACTCAAATGTAAATAGGAGGCAAGGATGAAAACGGTGCACACTGGTGGATTCCACAAAAAGCCCCTTCAATATGTATGAGGCCAACTCCATAGACTCCAGCAGCCACAAACAAGCGACCAAAAGAGGAGAGCGGCAAGGCAGGTCGAGCTGAAAAGAAAGAGCTCCTCTCCTGTCAGACGACTTTACTTTACTTTGCGTCCTTGCAGTCTGAGTCCAGAGAAAGAAGACCACCCAGGGTCTTTGTTTACATACCATGCTTTTTCCTGACACAACAACACAACAGCCTGAGAGGCTGTATGGAGACTTCAGCGGGAATAAGCACCTACAAGAGAACGCTTAAATCCATTTACATGATTACAGCACACACAAGACCCGAGGGGAAGGGAGAACTGCAGTCCTATCCATTTGTAAACAGCCCAGCAGCATATTTCACTCACACAAAAGGACTTTTAACTGAAAGATCTATCGGCCTAACAGGAGCCAGCTGTGCATCCTTTTCCTCAGGAGAAAAGCTAAGTTGTAATTACAGGGCTTGAAGATCTAGATTTTCATGGGGGATGCGTGCCGCACCTGATCCCAGAGTCAACATGACCGAATTTGCACAGGAACACTGAATACCGTCACTCCTCGGGGCTCAGAAGGGTCTTCGTATTTGCTCATTAGTCCACTGAAACAAGTGGAGCAATAAAAGAGACATGTCCTGCCGTCTAATGAGGAACAGGAAAGTGCACAAAGTGACCCATGTCCAGGGTTCAAAAGCCTCAGGAAAACTTTCTAAATCGAGAAGACCCCATCAGGAACGGGCGGTGCAGGGAAAGTGCCTGGCCAAGAAATGATTCATGAATCTAAGTTTACTCAACCGTCTGCTTTAAAACAAGTCTTGTGTGATCCAAAATTTTAGCATCATTTTGTGCTATGGACTCTACTAGACCCTCCATACGCAATCCAGGTTTCTTTCACCATCTGAACAGCCATGATAATGGTGCATTCTCTCAGTGTTAGAAAGAAAGATTCACAAATAATTTTCTACAAAGCTCAAAAACATAACTGTTACGTTAATTGGTATTTCTAAATAGCCCTTAGGTGTGAGTGTGTGCATGCATGGTTGTTTATCTTGTTTGTGTCTGTGTAATAAACTGGTTAACTGTGCAGGGTGTACACCACCTCTTGCCTATTGATTGCAGGAGATAGGCGTAAAGTCCTCCATGATCCTGCATGGATAAACGGGTATTAAAAAAGATGGATGTTTTTAATGCAAGCTTTGTCTTTACGGTCCAACCGCATTTCATCTGACTTTTACGTCATTGCATGTGACTCACAATTTTGTGTTGGAGGAGGCAGGAAGCAGCAAGATCAAATGTGAAGAATGGGTGAAACAAGCTTGATGGACACTGTGATTGATCAGTCCTTTTTGGCTGCTCCCTTATTCAGGGGTCACCAAAGTAATTACAACTTGCAACTGGGATTCGAGCCTAGATCAAAAATGGAGATTTAGCCAACTACTCCACAAAACTGCACGCTAACCATGTTTTATTTGGAGTTGCAAGCTTCTGCTCTGTCTCTTTATTCCGACTCATAACAGAACAATGTAATCACGGTGAGATCCCATAATTCCTTTTACTAGAGAAAGGTGCTTTCACAATAAAAGTCTTGCAACAACAGTATTTATAGAAGACAACAGAACACACAGAGTATATATTTTTTTTCAGCTCTGATTTCTCCATGACTTGAGAGTTGATGCACACGTGCTGACATGTGTGGCAGCCTTTCATTAAACACAGCATGCTGTGTGTGATGTCACGTCTTCTGTGCATTAGACACTTCAAGGCTATTGACAGTTCAGATTGGAGTCTGATAGCAGTTGCTTTTACATTTTGATGTAGACAACAATGCAATAAGTAAATGCAATAAGTAAATAAAATTAAAACTCAGCAAAAAAGAAAACGCCATTGGGTATTATGACCTGTAATGAAAACACTGCCTAAGTCAAGACTGAAGTCTCCTGACTTAAACGTGACTCGAGCCCATGTAACAAACTTGAGTCCCCATGGTGCTAAGTTCCAAGCTCCACTTCTAAGTGTTATGACTGGAAGCTATGGGAAGCTGATATTCAAGTTTGACACGGAGTTAGTGTTAATTCTTAAAAGATTTATTAAAGATGATGCAAATGACAGGTTAGCATGAATGGCTTGGTAATGGCAGGAAACAACAGAGGCAGGCTGAGTGGGTGGCAGTGGCAGGAGCGTGCAGATGACCAGGTGAAGCAGGCCGATACAGACTGCCTCAGATAATTAGGCAGAAGCAGATTTGACCATACGATGCAGGCAGGAGCAGACTTGACCATACGATGCAGGCAGGGGCAGATTTGACCATACGATGCAGGCAGGGGCAGATTTGACCATACGATGCAGGCAGGAGCAGACTTGACCATATGATGCAGGCAGGAGCAGACTTGATCATACGATGCAGGCAGGAGCAGACTTGATCGTACGATGCAGGTAGGAGCAGACTTGACCGTACGATGCAGGCAGGAGCAGACTTGATCATACGATGCAGGCAGAAACTGACTTGACCATACGATGCAGGCAGGAGCAGACTTGACCATACAATGCATGTAACAACAGACTCGACCAGGAGCTGCTGATAAGTCCCCAGTGAAGCAGTGCGAGACACAGAGAACCCCAGGAACCACTTGGTGCACACAAGACAAAATCTAACTAGAGGGCCGGTCGACAACAGGCACAAAAGGTTAGCAGGCTGATCGCCGAGGTACTGGGGGATGAATCACATGCAGGGAGAAGAACAAAATGAGATGTTCTGGCTCTGGGAGCTTGAATGAGGAAGGTATATGTAGGGAGAGTGACAGGTGAGCGGGTAAGTCTGATCAGTGGCAGCAGCAGTTGGAACTAATTAAGGTGAGGTAAGTTTATTTATATAGCACTTTTCTGTAACAAGACATTCAAAGTGCTGCACATGAATTAAGGTGAGTGATGGCTGGAAAGTGAGAATGTTAGAAGTGAGAATGTTTAGTCCAAATAGTCCAAAAAACAAACTAACAATCCCAGATTATGACAGTGAGACAAAATGAAAGTAGAATTAGATTTCGGTGTAGGTTGCCTCTGGCCAAAGAAGACCACAAAGCATGAGATCAGAAGAAGAAACACGATAGCAATCTGACAAAACATTTGGTTGTAAAGTGACAAAACGTGAGTTGATTTAGACCAAGGGTCTAAATCAAGTCTCAATACAGGTTTTGTGTGACTGGAGTGCAACACAAGTCACAGTCCAGACTTGGGGGGCATATCCTGGCATGAAACTTGATTTCGGGTTAGAAAATTCTCAGTGTGCTCTACTACTTATTATTCTTCCTGAATTAGATAGCTGGCAAACCAGCGCTTCATATTTTTAAAGGCCCTTCCAGGCACGGACATGGCAAATTAGCCATGGCTATAAATGTTGCAGTGTTTACATGTTTAATGATCACACTTGTCCCTATTAAATAAATAAAACTAAACTAAACTATCTCCACCTCAGCTGTTGCAGGAACTGTAGACCTCTTAGTGGAATCCAGTCTTCAAGCTAAATCCAAACTTGTTCAAGAGGGCAGGTGAACAGCAGCATAGTTCTAACCTGTCTCATACCTGGGCTTCACACAATATGTTCTGCAAATGGTAATTACAGTGCAAGCGAAATCGCTGGTAACAAGCGCTGATAGTTCACATCAGCAGCCACAGTGGTTTTGATGAAGACTCCTGCCGCCAGGTGGGAAGTCAAATCATTTTAGCTTTCCAACCTTGATGTGACTTTTTTCGGAATCTGTTTTTCTAAATGTGTGGACAGCCACTGACAGAGGCTTATATAACAGCATTTTATGGCTGAACATTGCTTCTAGAAAATAACAATAATGCTAAGAAAAATTGTCCAGCACAGACAGAAGGCTGGAAGTATACAAACCGAGGGACAGCGCTGTAAATGGATAGCTCTAGGCTTTTTTAAACATGGCAGCATGACAAAAATAATCGCTGCACCAAAAAGCCTGCAGGACTATTAGATAGCGGTATATTCGGGTGACATGAATGGAGCGCCTGTGCGCATGCTAAAGATGTGTTTATATAAGTCTGTTTATGTATGAGCGAGCAAAAGTGTTTGCATGTGTGGTCCTAGGCTGCAGCGGGGGAGACTCGGCGTCTTTGTGAGAGTGTGCCTCTCCGAAATCTGATTAATAGCAATTACTCCGCCCTCCATTCAACAGGCACATGCTAACACTCTGCTTTATTACCTTAAGCAATAAGAAAAAAGACTTTTTTACGGCCTCTGACCTTGCACCCTTTTCTCCATATGAACAGTAGGACCTCTGCCGTGGCACGCTCCTCAAGCCAAACGCCCGGCTCTCTGTGGGACAAATTTAAAACCTAAAGGAATTATTTTTTTTTACTGCCTCATTTGGCCTCCTTCTGCTTACTGACAAAGACACCAAACTCGCCCTCAGCCATGTAGGTTTCCCCATTACTCAGAAAGCGGATGGCAAAATGAATTTTACAGCCTTTGGTCCTATCTGTCGCCCCAGACATCCCACTCCCTCCCATCTGAAGTGGCACACTCCACCGTTTTGCCTCCTTCTCATTACTTAACCCTGATTAGAAATGAATTTTACTGCCCATGCCCTTTCTTCTTGCCGTCCCGTAGTTACTCATCCACACCGCGGCTATTGTTTGTTTTCCTTTGCACTCTGAACGAGAGAGAAAATCCATTTTACAGCACCCTATGCTTCATTTGCCTCCGATTTCTTGCCTTTCTACTTGCTAAAAAATGTGGGTTCAGAATCAATTTTTTGGCGTCTGTTTTACAGCCCCTGGATTTTTCTAAAGGGACGACATGCTTCAGCCCCTCTGTGAAAGCCTCACAGTTCATTAGCATACAGGTGGTGTCTTTTGTCCGGATCGGAGGCACACTTCTGCTCTGTAAACTGCCCATGTGTCCACTTCAGACGCCCACCAGAGGGGCTTTGTGAAAGGCCTTGGGGGTATTAAAAGGTCACTTAAGATAACCGAACCTTCTGTTGCCACGCCTCCTCAGACACCTCCCGATATAGCGCCGTACAAAAGTGAACTTTTCTACATTTTGTCTCAGTGCAACCAAATACTTCACATATTTTTGCAAATCCATTAGGCAAACAAAAAGCACGGTATCGCTTTAGAGTAGAAAGAACATAACAAATGGTTTCAAACATCAAACAAATGTCATATTAAATGTCTATTTCCCCTGCATTGTTTACATTGATTACATTTCAATTGTAAATCACTGCTGCACCTTATCCTGAACTTTACTGCAATTTACTGTGATTTTTCAAGCTGTATACAAACGAAATTTTGTTCTGTATGCACTTTGTGCATACAAAATGACAAATAAAGTTGTCTAAGTCATCATCTAAGTCAGTCATCAAAAGGTCTTTTAACTGAAAGACGTTAGGAAGAATGGGCAAAAGACGTTTTTTTCCCCATGCTTCTTTATAAAATCAGATTGATAAACCAAGTCTGTGAAAATCAAGCTTCAAGTCTTGCAATAGATTCTTAATTGGTTTCGGGTTTGGACTTTGACTGGACCACTGTAATACATTAAAGTGCTCTGGTCTGAATCATTTTACTGTATCTCTAGTAGTGCATTTAGGGCTGTTGTCCTTTTCTTAAATGTATTGCAGCCTTTCACATATTTTCTTTCTATTATTCTCCTGTGTTGTGCTCCAGCTATACTCCCATCAACCCATCTGACCAGTTTTCCTGCCCATGCTAAAGAAAAAAAAAACATCCCCACACCATAATAATGCCACCGCCATGTTTCACACTTTAGATGATGTCTTTAGAGTGATGGTAGTTTTCCACTACAAGCCGTGTTTTTGCATGAGGATTAAAAAGTTTCACTTTGCTCTCATCCGACCACAGGACTTAATTCCACACGTTTGCTGTCTCTCCTGCAAGGCTTGCAGCAAACCGCGCACAGGACCTTGTCAGGCTTTCTTTCAATCATGCCTTTCTTCTTGTGTCTCTTTCATAAAGGCCATATTTGTGGAGTGCATGACTGATAGTTGTTTTGCGGACAGATTCTTCCAACTGAACTGTGGATGTCTGGTTCACAGATGTTTTAGGTGATTCTCTGATTAATGCTCTCCTTATCCTGCCTGTCAGTCTTGCTATACTTGTGCCATACGCTTTCCATTTTTAAAAGACAGACTGAGCAGAGCAGTTTGAGATGTTTCAAGCTTGGGATATTGTTTTATAACCACACCCTTTAAATTTCTCCACAACTTCATCCTTGCAGTGTTCATTGGCCTTCTTGATGCTATTTGTTTATTATTGTTCTTTAACAAACCTCTGAGGCCTTAGCATAAATACATGGTTTATAGTGAGATTATATTTATAATTATGTCACTTCTGGAGGCAACTGACTGTGCTCAGTTTTATTTAAGTTCAACAGAGTAAAAGGGGCTGAATACATATACAAGCCACACTTTTCATGCTTTCATTTGTAAAAAAAAAAAAAAAAAAAAAAAAAAACATAGAAAAGCATATGTAAATTTCCTTCCAATTCACTATAATGTTTGCTGTTTTTTTTCTTCAATCAACCCAAATCATGATCAAATAGACTAAAGTTTGTGGCTGTAAGGCCAAAACAAAAAGTAAAAAATGTCGATGAGTATGAACATTTTTGTAAAAAGACTGAAGAGAGTTTGAAGTCATTAGTCTTAGGCTGCTGCTGTTCTCTGCAGCTCATTCTGTACCAGAGTTTGGTACAAACTGTGAGGGGTGACTGAGTTTATCTGTTTTTTTCATCTCGGCACACCATGTCAAGCCTTTTAGCTTAAAAAGTGAGCACTCACGTTTGACCCTGTGCAGATATTTTTATGATTATTTACATGCGATACGTCCATTCAGTGAATTTCCTACCAGGCAGGTCACAGAAACCGCTGGCTTCTAAACAGAACTTCTGGATCCTTCTCATCCCTCAAGACGTGCACTCGTACCGCAGCCTCCTCTGCACAACTGCATGCATATCTGCTACCCAGATGCCACCCAGCACCCCCCCTCGCCCACCCACCCACTCCCCCACCCCTCTCCATCCGCCGCTCCTCCCTCTTCCAGCTGGCTCGCTCCACTTGTGGCCATTGCTGCAGCACCCTATTCATTAACAACTTCTTAATGCTCCCAGATGGGATGACTGTAATTTATGGTGGCCTCAGTGTGTTTACTGTTATGTGTATGTGTGCAAAAGAAGCAGCGTTCATCTACAAAATCTGTGCACAGCGCAGGAGATTTGTTTATATGTGTAACTGATTAGATCCAGTGGAAAAAAGCGTTATCTTAATTAGCCTGCAGATGCAATTATTTGGATCAATTTTCTGTACAGCGCTTGCGCTCGCTCGGGAGCGAACTGTGAGCATATGCAAATATGTTTGTGTTGAACTCCCTCTCCGTCCTTTGTTTGACTTGGGTTGGAGCACGTATCACTAGAGGGCAAAGCGAGGACAGCGATTAAAGCACATATTTTCAGGTTTCCACTTTGCGCACTCAACATTTGGGTTTTTCCTCTAAAACTGACCTCAGCTGGAGCGAGGCTGTTTCCCATTCCTTTTTTCCTCTCGGCGTGTGGACAACTCTGCACTTGGTGGCACTGGACTGAGATGTCATCAACTTGTTTGGGAAGTCCCCCACGATCATGCAAACATTGATACGTGTGCACGGTGTGCGCGCGCGTCCATGCATTTATGAGGTTGTCCGAACCTCGCTTGAGTGCCATCTCCTACAGACTCGGAAAAATCTGTTTCGAGCCCCTTTCACAGGATGGCGAGGAAAGGGTGGAGGAGGTGGTGGTGGGTGGAGGTTACAAAGGTTACATCAGAATTGGCTGGCTGTCTGCTTCGCCAAGGAAAGCCTGTTTCCTAGAAGAGAGGAGACAAACACCCACAAACACATGGAGAGTGTTGCCTGAGCGCAACACGCTGAAACTGTAAAAACCTACAAGGATTGGGTTACAATGTAACAAACACAAAAACTGTTTTGTTGTAAAACTGCCTCCGGCTTTCATGAATCACCAATTAAAAGCCATGATCTGCTAATGTGGGAGCTTCCAGAATAAAGCTGGTATTGTGGAATCAAAGGCGTGGTCGAGCAGAAGTTACAGGGGACAATAGAGAGCGTTATGCATCAAAGGAGCGTCAGACGTCTCTCAGCCTGAATGATACAAATCTGCCAATGCCTGGAAGCTAGTTCGGGCTGTCAGCTCGATCAGTGTTGCTGAATCATGCTTGATTTTACACACACTCTCTCTAGAATAACACAATCAAGCAAACCCTACTAATTGTGTTCCATTTAAGCTGCAAAGCATCCTGCATTTCTTGCACTGCTGCTTCTGCTTGGTTCTCCTCAGTCCCTCCCCCACCTCACTACCCCTCTGCTAGCTTCCTAAACACAGATTTTACTCCTTGACATATACAGCCATAAACTGATGAGATCGGACCAGAGACACTAAACTCAAATCTATACTATATTGGCTGAAAAAAAAACTATTTAAACATCTACACATGCATTTTCTGACTTAAATAGGGTTGTGCCATTTGCCACTATAAAGAACTAAATCAAAACTGTTTTTAAAGGAAATGTAAAAAAATGTAAAGGACAACTGTGAAGCTTGGTTTGGTATTCCTCTTTTAATTCAAAATCTATTCTAGTTGGGGAGGTGAAGTGACACAAGATTGACTATTTAACTATGTTGGTGAGAGAGCAAAAAAAAGTTATAAGTGACAAAATACCATAAGCTCCAGTTTCGTTGCACTGTCCATCTCTGCTACACCTACAAACTCTCACTTAGTGTCAAATGAGACTTCCAAAAATAAAATAAAAACACACCTGTCACCTTGGTGAAAAACATTTTTTCAAGTTTGTCCTAAGAGTTTCTCTGTTTACATCTTTTATTTCAAAGCAATGCTGATCACTAAGTTGAAGTTTGTTGTCTAAAAAACAGGAATTATTAAGTTCTACAAAAAGTTATCACCACTCACGATCGGAACACAAAAATGACTTTTTAAAGATTACTGGCCTGGGCGGAAGTCTTTTGTCTCTTTGGCACTTTGGTACAATCTACTGTATGCACTGGAGTATCCTTAAAGTTTGTTCCCTTTAGGTCTAAAGCTATGGTTCTAAAAAAACAAAAGGATCAATCAAGCCAGTCAGGCCAGGGGGGGGGGGGGGGGGAGATTTTCTTCAAGATGAGGTATCTATGTAACTTGACGTGTGGGAGTAATGGCTGAGAGTGGCACAAGAGTGATTGACAAGCTCAACCTTTGTTTGCTGTAACGTGGATGCATGCTCACATTTGTAAATCTGCAGGAACAACATAAACTCACCTAAAGTCATGAGATGTGGGTAGAAAGAACAAGAATGAGATGAAAGTAGCTTAACTGAGTCTCCTTCATAGGGCGGCAACATCCAGTCTTAGAGATAAAATGTGGAGCCCCACCTTACTTTTAAGGAAACCCTTGAGGCAGACCCAGATTGTTGCTGGAGGGCCAATATATTGCTTCTTCTCTGGAAATCTGGAGAATATTGCTGAGTAGAGGAATGTCAGGGAGATTCCTTTGGCTCTGTGATCTTCAAAACCTGACCTCAGATAAGTGAAGAACAATGGTTGGATGGTTGGAACTTTGGGTCCTTTGATAAAAGAAGCCTCATAAACAGAGTTTGCTCTGATCACTTTGGTTGAATATATGAAAAATACCAAAAAAATGAAAGAATTTTCAAAAAATAAAATATTATTTTATCACAGAAAAGGTGACTCATAAAGAGTTATTAGCTGAAAACCTGGTATAAAGTAGATGATTGATTGGAGGATGATGTATTTCAAGTCGTGTTGGCTGGATTTTCTTCAGGTTTCTTAAAGACATTGGTCTAGAACAGCGGCTCCCAAACATTTTTAGCCACGCCCTTTTCTGTGTCCCCAATCCCCCACACCTTCAAAATAAATAAATAAATGAATGCAACACGCTTTTTTTTTTACACCTTATTAAAGTTGTTTAATCATGCCTACATGACCAGAACACACATAATAACAAATAATGTGTTATTATTATTTGTGAGAATGAATAAAGTAGAGGCCACAAGCTAGGCGCACTTATACAGTACAATGCGTAGAAGATATCTTCTTCTATAATTCATTTTAAAATGAAGCGTAGAAGAACACTTCTTAGAAATAAGTAAATTTGTTGTGTGAATACATTTCTATTTATTAATTAACATTACAGTTTTTGATTTTAATCTTTACAAAGGAAATGTTTATGTACACGTCTTTATTGTGTAGGGAAAAAACACTGTCATTGTGTGATTATCCGACTGCTAATACATTTTTCATCCAGCCCACCCCCTAGCGACAGCTCGCGCACCCCCACAGGTTCCACACTTTTGGAATCCCTGGTCTAGGATATTGTTCATTTGACAGATGGTTGTTTTTGGCGAACAACGTCTTCTACAATCCTGCTCTTCACCAGTCTTTTAGTTTTTTTAAGCACATGCAGCAAAAGTCACAAGAATGAGTTGGAAAATGAGTGAAAAACAACCAAAGTCTAGAAGAAAGCTTAACATTAAGAAGTTCAAAGTTTACAAGATAAAAACAAATGTTTGCTCCTTGGAAGCAAGACAAAGAGGTAATTTAGCAGAGAATCTTCCAGTGTTGTATTTCGTGCACCTTTTAGCTCTGTAAAGTCCATCGAAACTGCACACATGGTAAAAATAAGCACTTAGTGAGCCAGTCAGCACTCGCCATGGCCTTCTCTGAAAACACAGCGTGCCCACATTGCCTGTTTGCAGGGCCGTTTCTATTTGCAGAGACGTGCATGTTGGGCAACTGGCAAAATCTAGTGGTGGGAAGGGTGGCCTCAATGAGGCGGCAATGGAGTGTGGGAGGGGGGGGGGGAGGTTGGGACATCTAACCGTTACACCTTTGAGCACTTATTTCTAATTACTCCATTTGTGCTCGACATTGCAAATGGCTTGCAGACGCGACACACATGTGGGCACAACAGAGAAGAGACTGAGATGATGAAGTGGTACGCGGGGGGACACGCTACACACCAATATCCTGCCCAAGTGGCTGAGTTAGAAAAACAGATGGAAATGAGCACCGGCACACTCCAGCTGCCATGTAAATATACGCGCTCGCACAGACACACACACACACAGATGTGCATACAGTTTCAGAGACATGAACGCAGAGAGACAAAGGATGGGGAGAAAACAAACACAGACGGTTGGAGCTTTGGTCGCTTCTACGCTCTCTTTAGCACGCATGGACGGGTTTTTTTGCGTCCAAACTCACATGCATTCGCCCAGGCCAAGTATGTCCTCATCGCCAGCATGCGTAGATAAGTATATGTGTGTGCAAGTGTGCCCTCTGTTAGTCGACCGCAATGCACAGCTGGCAAGGACAGAGAGACCCGAGTGTGTCAGTGTGGTCAGGTCAGGGGCCCCGGCTCTCCCCACTTTCTCCTCCGTCCAAGCTCTCCCTGCCCTGTCTTCCTCTTGTCCCCCTCCTTGTTTTGACATCGCCTTCCTCTCTTTTGGTCACATTGTGGCATGTTCATCTGTCTGTCTGCCCATTCGCTCCAGACTGAGGCCCTCGCCCGGTTTCTCCCATAGCAAAGGGCTACGCAAACACATCCAGATAGAAATCGGAGAGAAACAAAAACGACAAGACTTCCAAGAACTGCAGAGACGCACGCATTTAGCAATGTGAAGACGTTTTGTTTTTTGACAAACCTAAACGCAAAATGTGGATATTTGCTGGATTCACACGCTCTGAGACATCACCCTCCCTCCCCCCGGCGCTCCGCCGCTGGGCTTGTCTCTCGTGTGAGTGCTGACCACATTACAGAATCCCAAACAAAACACTCACTGTGAGATACCAAACATAAACGGCCACAAAACACCAAAAAAACCCAACTCATCGCATTTCATGGATAGTGAAAAAATATTGTTTGGTTTATCTTGAGCAACAAATACTGTGGGCTGTCACTAGGAGACCAAACACAAACGCAAACTGTGTTCGAATGGTCAACAAAGTCATTAATGAGTCTGTAAAAGCGTTTGAGGGTCCAAATACGCCGTATTCGCTGTTGTGCCAACCAGACATGGAAGTAGAGGTTTTACTTGTGTTGATAAGTGAAAGAGGAGTGTCGACACTTTATTGTTCAGTTAGTAGGTCAAAACAAAATATTACACAAAATTACTCTGCTGTTATTGTTTCAACATACAAATGAAACAGTGATCAAATGAAATGTTCCCCAAATGTGACAAGTAGTCTCTGAACAAAGTCTCATCTTCATCTGTGATGAGACTTGCAGAGTCATCAGAGAACTTCTGCTTGTGGAAGCCTGGTGAGTTGACGGCGAGGTCTGCAGTGTGGAAGGTGAACAAAAAAAAAAAAAAAAAAAAAAAACGTACCAGTACAGTTTCCTGTGCTGCAGATCACCTTTTAGATTTTTGTAACAGCCAATAATCCAAAATTTTCCAACAACATGCAGGTTTTTTTTTTTGTTCCAGTCCATGTATTCATGAGTCAATCCAGTACAGTCAAAAAAAATGTACTGGGAAGACAAATTATTACCTGAAATGTCCTTTTCACCAGAAATAACAATAATCATGGTGTCCATAATGACACATTTAGATATGCACTTTGTTGGACTGTTGTACAACACACTGGCAAAAAATCTGTGCTTAGTTATGAACATTCAGGAAGTCTTGTAAAATGCGATAACACCAACTCCACCTATACGCTATTTAATCCTCAAGATGTTGGAGGGATTAAAAAAAGAAAATTTTAGACATAGCTTCAGGGTCTTGAAACTTATAAGTGGTGAGTATTTTGTTGAGCAAAAGAGCAGTGCATTTTCACTGCAGTGTACAGTAGTACTACGATTAAAAGCAGTCATATCTGCTAGAAGATCCTGAAATGGTTAGTGGATGTGTGTGTGTTGTTTAACTGATAAAAAAAAAACCTTATTGACGTGGCAACGGATGCACTATTTAGATTAAAAGCACTTAGCAGCACCACAGGCAGAAAGTCATTGAAATTAAAATCGATGGAAATGAGAGTTCTAAAAAAAAAAAAAAAATTGAATTAAATTGTCAGTTTTGATTTTGCATGATTGTTGCCTACAGTCGATTTCAGACAGACCGGATCAGAACTCATGCAAATAACATGACCTTCCAGCACACTTTGGATGCAATCCACTTTTCCAAGAGTGGCTTTCAACTCTTTTTTTTTTTTTCTTTTGGATGGTTTCAGATTTCTAACAGTATTAAAGCTTTTGGTGAGAGCGGTATTTAAATTGATCTAAGCACTTATTAACTTTACCCTTAAGAGATAGAGCTCAATCATATGCATGAACATCTGTGCGTTTTTTTTTTTTTCTGTGATAAGGCGTTACCTTGTCTGCTTGTGTGCATGTTTGATGGGTGTGTTGATGGCTCGCAGCAGCTCTGCAGGCAGAGCAAACACACCTGAGCAAATTCAGCTTGGGCGATAACGATCTTTTATCAGCCCACATTCATTATTTCCTTCAAAGGGAAGAGAAACGTGTGATGAGGAGATCTCTGGATCAAATGTAATTATCCCGGACATTTGGCTCAAAGCCCCAAGAAAAACCACTAAAAGATGGTGAATGTCAGCGGGCAGTATTAGCGTGATTTATTCACAACCGAGCCTGGTTTAGTGTTTGCCAAATATGTCTTCACTGCTGGGTTGAAAACCAAAATGACCTTGGGAACTGAAATAATTGCTTGTGTGTGCGGGAGTTTGTATTAGCACAAAATGTCACTTCCCCCCACAGATGGAAAAACAGAGCGGTCAAATCAACAAAAAAGAGAATCTTGTCCCGCGTGGAAATGGAGGGTTTTCTGTAACAATATGGGCAGATGTCTCCACCGTTAAACATGCCGTGCTCCCTGCATTAGTAACAGATTGAGTTTCCCCTCCAATCTCTGATGCTGGCATCGCAACACAAGCGCAATCACAGTCAAAATGCAAAACCGAGAGGAAGTCAAAACAGAAGACGTATTTTTTTTTTTCTTTCGCTAACTTTTTGGCTAATCATACACAAGGCATTTTGGGAAAACACTGCCATCAAGCCTCGTATCCTTGACTTGGTTTGACAACCAACGTTTTTCCTGTGATGTCGAGTGTGCCTTGCAGCTTGTTTAGCGTCGGTAAGAAATCGAACCTCGAATCAAATCTGTCCAAGCTGCATTAAAGCCATATCTGGCTGGTCTCTGTGGTTTATCTCTGATGTCGTACCTTTAGGTTATTTGTTTTAACCCGGCTAAAGATGATAATTACAGATTTGCTAAATGTCTTTTCAGCATATGGGGACGCCACAAAGGACAGCTGCTGAGTTGCGACAGGAAGGTTTGGGGAAAATAAAATGACACATAGCTTGTGGTGATGCTTGTTTTCTCTGATTGGCTGACTCATCTCAGCAGTGATCAGCTCTGCTGCCGCCTTGCCAGCCCTCTCTGGGATTATGAAGCCTCAGATGTGTCTAAACAGGAAATGATTTATCACACATTAACTGCATCGGAGATGCTGAAGTGATGACACCCTGAGTTGGCTGCAGATCATTTCAAATACAGAGACCCGCTACATTTTTGTGACATCCCCGGAAGATGTGTAAAAAGGCCTAAAATAGCGTCCTATCTTGTCACAGTCGCAAAATCATAGTTTGAATGTTTCAGAAATACAGCCCTTAATTAGAGTATGTTTATTCAGTAGGAATGTTGTAAACAAAACCACTGTCCCACACTCACAGGCTCATCTAACAATACCTCGACAGGGGTCACCAACCTTTTTCAAACTGAGAGCTACTTCATTGGCTTTGTGTCATACGAAGGGCTACCAGTACTCACCTTAGAACTAGAAGAGTCAAAATTTACCTTAACTGTATGTAAAATAAATACAATTTTCATGCTTTGTTATAGAAATTGTCATTTTTAAATCTATAATAAATGCAAGTGTGATTAAACAAGAAGAGTAAAATAAAGTTTTGGTGGTGGATTGTGTTTTTTATAGAACAGGCTCATGGGCACCACATGGGGTCCTTGGGGGCCACATGTGGCTAATTGGTGCCCGTGGGGACCCCTGCTTTAAGATTGATCAAAAATAAAGTATTTTTAATGTATGCTTCACTTTTTAAGGTTGATCTAGGGGTCTAGTAACTACTAATTAGTAGTATTCCTGGTGTGTATATATATGATGTAAACACCGAGGCCTGGTTTATGAGGCACAAAACGTGAAAGACATGTGAACATATCATTGAAGCAAGGGAGATAAATAAAATCTCCAAAAGTCAGTATCAGAAAACTGCAGCAAAGAAAGACATCCTGGGTTCACCAAGTATCCTGTGAAATGATTAGATGGTATGCCAGGAAAGAGCCTTCTCTTCGCTTTAGTAAGAGGTAGGCTGAGCGGGAGGCTTCAGTATTAAGTCCATCTTAAAAAAAAGGACGAATGTTTAGAAAAGCACTTCCCACTCTAGACTACAGCCAAAGTTATGTGATGCTGTGGGCTCTTATTCAAAGGCTCTGAGGACATGGCAAATGTACCTTTTTGAATTACTCGGACATTTAGAGAAAAGTCTGACAGACTCTGGCAGAAAAGTGAAGATGGATCGTCAAGCGGTCTTTCAGTGTGACGGTGACATCTGCTCTGAAATGATTCACCTCGCATAAATCTAATGGCAGACCTGTGAGCTGAAGACAGGCACATATATGGTAGCTTGACAATCTATGGAGTCTGCGCAAGGAAGAAAAGTTAAAAACTGTCTGTGAATGTTCTGAGCCTGTGAAATGCTATGTGCGTTGCTATTTTGTTGGAATCAGGGGTACTAATTGTTGTTGCGCCATTGATTGTGTAAGAGACGATCGTTTCTCAGTGTAGGTTTTTACCAAGCTGAACACATGCACTCAAATCAAAGGTTGCGTTTTATGCTTCTACAATAAAAGAAGAATTTATTATAAGGCATTTTACACGTCTTTACCTGGGAACAAATGTGGCGTACATCGAATGATTTTCACATTTGCTGTGTTAAAACAGAGTTAATAAATAAATAAAAAAGTCAATCAAATGCTTTTACTGAGTGCCGAACTAAGGTATTTTGTAAATTGTGGTTTGAAAAAGAAAGTGGGATATTAGAGTGACATTATTTGAGTCCTGGTTGTCCACTTCATTTAAAAAAGGGAAAAGTAATCCACAGTGAGGTCACAAGTAGATGAAAGATTAAAAAAATATGACAGAGTTTAAGCAATTAGAGGTTTGATGCCTGTTACTGACACAGAGTAGGCTGGATCCTGAATGTCTATTTGTTTAACTTATCCCCAACACCAGATTAAATTTAATCACTGAAATAAATATTTGGACACTTATTAAAGCTGCACACATATCACTCAGGATGTGTGACATACAACCATGTTTAAAACGACCTATGAAAACTGTTTGACAGCAGCACTTTTACAGCAATAACTATCAAGTACTTCCAGAGTTAGTTATAAAAAATGCTTTACTGTTAGTCTCCGTAGCACTCAGCAGTTGTGGTATAAACCAGGGCTTTAAAAAAAACTTTCAGCTACACAAACCTGCTAATCTGACTGCTGCTGGGTGAAGTCAACACACAATTATTGTTGAAAAGCCAATTAAGAAAAAGAGTACAATGACAAAACAAGCTGCCCCACTAACCTCTATACTGTTTGTTTTTTATCTCTTTGTAACTGTTTTCATGTCTTACATTTTACAAAAACTATAGATGCAGTCAGCAAATTGTTTTGAACTCAATTTGATTACTGGATCTTGAGATATAGGATTTCTTTCACATTTATAGAGGATAACCTAAAAAACTAGTAGATAATGTTGCCCGATGCCCTTTTTTTGCCACACGATTTTGACACCTATCCTGGAGTCTATATCCCTATTTACACTACCCTTTCTTAACCGATCCATGCCGAGTTCGGACCGAGCTTGGATCAGCTAACCGTGCCAAGCTTGGTTCTGACGACCATTTACACATCACACTAGCACGGTTTCTCGCCTCCTAGTGACAATCTACAGTACTACAGCTCTCTAGGATTGAAGGAGGGAATCAAGCAAATTAAAAATGGCGGCACCCGTAACATTCAGGAAGTTATGTTTTGTTATAATTGTGATATTTCGTTGTTTGCGGAGAGTCAGGCAAAGAAGGCAACCTTTGGTAAATTTACTTGACAGAGTTGGCTTTTGGGACGTGGATAAGACAAACGGACGTCTAATCAGGGCTTACAGACGCAGGAAACAATGACAGACAATGAGGTTCATCACACTGCTAAGCAGAATCATCACTGGAAACCGTGTGGCACGGTAGTGTAGCTAGAGTTTTTATGAATGAAATTTCTGACTGTGAGGAGATGACGCGGTCTGCTCATGCGCTCTATGTTATCAGAGAACCGAGCCACTGAAAAACCGGGCCAAGCCCTACTATCGAACTGGACTAGATTTAGCGCGGTTTGGTTGTGTCTGGCACGGTGCATCTCATTTACCGAGCTCGGACCATTCTCGGCACTGTTAAAAAAGGGTAGTGTAAACGGGGCTTTTGTCACCTGGATAAGTGTCAAAATGTTTTCAAAAAGAACTGAACGAAAGTCCGGTTGCCTCCGATTTAAGCCTGTTTGCTGTTGCGATGACCCGGATAACTGAGCATTTGTAGAGGCAAGTCTCTCACATCGTTTGAGAGGAATTTTGACCCACTTATCTTCACAGTGTTTTTCTAATTAAGCCACATAGGGGGCTTTTCGAGCATGAATGGTCTGTTTAGGGGGTGTGAAGTCCTTCCTTTGGATTAAAAGAGACCAAAACGAGTTGCTCTCAGACGCACCTCACAACAGGGGTAAAAAGGGGGAACACGGGGGTAAACTAAAGACCATTGCATGTCCACTTCATATAGACCACAGCTGAATGATTTCTATTTGAAAAGGAAGAACTGAAACGCATGATATGTCCCCTTTAACTAGCACCAATGCACAACACATGTTTTGTCAAGGCACTTTACAGTAAAAGGACAATTCAGTCTAATCATACAGACTGGTTCCAAGTTAAGAGCATACATTCAAATTAATTCCAGTTATTAAACAAATCAGTCAAGTCCAGTTTATTATTCAAATTGATTCAAGTTATTTCAGTTTCTTCTTAAAGCGGCAACACATCTCATCATACAGACAGAATGGTTAAAGAGTTTCCAAAAAAATCTCAGCAAACCCAGCTATTGAGTTATTGGCTTGCAGCATCTGAAAAAGGCTTTTATATTTGCTCAGGTTATCCTTACCCATTATAAGTTAATATTGTTATATTAGTTTAATGATCTGAAACATTAAAATCTGATAAAAAAAAGCAAAAACCGAAGAAATCTGTGAACAAGCAAACGCTTTGTTTCAACAATATAAATTGTGAATTCTTACTAAAACAATGCCCCTACTATATAGATTTAGGATGTGCAGTCCAGGGCACACTGGGGGATTTCAAAAAACTATAAAGCACTTGTATATGCCATACAATGCAACCTCTATACTATAATGCCCTAATAGTAACTCCTCACACTGTGAGACAGAGGAGGCCTGAATGTACGGTTTGTGGAGGCAGCAGGAATGTGTCATAAACATCCGACAGGGATGTCTAACAGCGGATGGAAAGTGCTGGTATTAAAGCTGTCACAGGTTTTGACTGTGAAGCAAAACGGGAACGATATTATGGAAAAATAGAACACGATGGAAAAAAATGGCTGGAGAAAAAAAAGAGCACAATAAGTTTGAACTTGGTTTACAGCAGCTTGCTTTGAGTTGTGATCTCTACATAATATTCAATCTATCTTCATCTTTCTTGCCTGGTTAAAGTTCATCTTTATCTCTGTGCGTTCAAAGCACCTTGTTCACGTACATGTAGCGTTTTCAATGGTTTTACGTAGGTCTTATCAGCTCTTTTGTCCTTGCGTGTTCATCGTGGTGTGTGTCTTATGAAAAACAACGAAGGCACGCAGACGTCTCTTGATCGTAAGCTTAGATAATAAATCATGGTCGATGTCAGGAATGTTGCTGACTTGCCTCAAAGATGTCTACGTGCTTTGCCTTATCAGAGAGGGAACTCTGTGATCATGCACTGTGATTGTCTCCCGTGGTCTTTGAAGGCTTTCAGCGACGCGTAGCTCGTCTGTGTTTCGCCTCTTTTCAGGAAACGGTCAGATTGCTGGATTTTTGCCCATTTCATATTCCTTATGTACAGCACCCACTACAATTTTTACATCTGTGGTATGCACAAATGCTTTAAAATAAATTGTTACAACAACTTGGTGACTCCCAGACTCGACTCTGAGATGGAGTTATCTAGCAATGAGCTTTGGGCGTTTATTTGTTGTTTTTTTCCCTTGTATGTTAGCAAAATAAAAACCATTTTCTGTCACACATCCAGGTGTTTTTAAGTTTTTATTGTTACTCTCTTTGCATATTTGAACAAGTTTAGTTAAGAAGCCATTGGCTGACCCATAAAAATCAACATATATCTGCATTTAGTGAAGGGGATGTTCTCTTGTATTTCTCGTGTTGAAGAGTGGCTCAGAGAAGAAGCTTTTCTTCTCTGAGTCTTTTGCGCACAGCTTAAGCAAAATGTATGGTGGGACTTGTTGCTTTGCCTTGTTGAGGCAAAGAATGATAAATATATACATTTTATACTACATGTACAGGGCTAGCAGGAAAATACTCCAAAATATTTACATCTGAATTAGCAGGAAAAGGTGCTTATTGTCTCAGAAGGTTGTAATACAAATGCACGCCACACTTTTCAGATTATCATTAGCTCAAAATGTTAAAGCACCCTTTTGCTTCCTGCTTTGTTTTTATAGAATGCTAAAAAAATAAAGTTTATGATTATAGTGTGTTAAAAGTGGGAAAGAGCTATAAATACCAGGCAACAAATGAATATAAATCCCCCAGCAAGTTCTGATGTATTAGTAATTATTTTGCTTTGTTTTTGTCATTGATTTTTTTCACCCATCAAAAAATGTATACTTTTTCTTTTTCTTTACTGTGGCGGTGGAATTTTGAACGCCACAGTGATCCTGGTAAACCTGGACATCGTTCCTTTTTAAGGAACAAACTCCTTTGTAAGGAACAAACTCCTTTGTAAAGCAAACTGGTCTATGTGGAGAGAGCAGACCAAGAGCAATTCTACAATCTTGATGAAGAAAGTCCATAAAGAGCAGATCGCCTCACGCAGATTTGGGGAAAACCAGCTCATGGCGATCAAGCCTTGGCTCCTGCAGGCTGTGAAGCGACAGACAGACACACTTTGAGATCGGCTCACCGCTTTTTGAGAGGAACGCTGAGGCCAGGTCCGGTTAGAGCTGTGTGACAGAAAAGAGTGGAAAGAGTGGATTCCCTGAAATCCTAAACCTTTCTTTAAAATGTATTTGGTTTTTTTGTTGTTGTTTTGTTTGCACAGCTAAAGGACACTCATCTGGGATGCACGGCGGCCCCGTTTGCACTTTTTCCTCGAAAAAAAAAGATCTCTCTGGATCTGCAGCTTCCCCCAACCGCCCTCCCCACCTAAAAAAACCCAAAAAAATAAATAAAAAAATGGAAAATGTTAAAAACCTTTAGGTGTGTGCCTACATGAATAACCCGCGTGTCTCTGTGTTGCACTGTGATTGACTGGTGACCCTTCCAGGGTAAAAGCTCTTATTGACCAGTTGAGAGGGACACCAGTACCCTGCCAACCAATAGGCATTTCCTAAGTATAAAAAGAAATGGATGGATAGACAAAGTTGTTCAGTTACTTTTATTTTAACTTGTCTGTTCAGCTGTTGATTACTTTTCATTTATCTGTTGCGGTCTTGCTTTAATACTTTGCCTTTATGTCTTTATCTACATGCCTTGTTGAGGTAAAAGTCTTGCACATTTTCCCAGAATACTAGACATAAATCTTCCCGCTGTATTTTTTTTCTTTTTTCTTTTTTTAAACCTTATTTCAGATACAGCTGTGTCATTCACCCAAAGGCGCCCTGGCGGCAATTATCAAAATTAAACATGCGGTTACTTCTTTATCGTCTTTATCTTCACCTTTTCTGAGTCACGGCAGAATTGAAACCAGGTATGTCTCTGTTGGAGCTCTCTGAATTCTCTCTCACACTCTCGCACATGATAATGAGGTAAAGCTGAACAGAACCCAGATATGAGAAGGCTTGATATATTAGAGCTGATGTTTAACCTTTTTCAGCGCTGGGATGACTGGAGCTTTGTTTATACTTCTCTGCAATCCATACTGTTTGTGTTTTAGACAGGATGACAGGTCCTGCAGAGCTTTTCCACAACATCTGCTTCCAGTTACACTGAATGCACGGACCCAAGCGCTACAGTTTTGATAGACGGCTGCTTGAAGCCATGCATGTCTGTGCATTGTCTCCACAACTGACATGCAGCTGAGAGTCACTTGGTGAGGACGTAACCTCCACAGAGATGGATATCTCAAGCTCACTGTGTGCGGCACTTTTGCTGGCCTGCGCAGAAGTGTTAAACGCTAAGTCATAAATCAGCCATGACACCTCTGCTGCTGATGAGATTATTGGTTTCAGCTGTTTAAGGCACAACCAGAAGTATTAGTTACTTGTAGAAGTGGAGCGATCCGTTACAGAGACAGATTTGTGTCAGTAAAGAACAACAATGACCACAGCAGAGAGAGGGAAAATAACTCAAAAGAGGGGAACCTAAGACTTTGTAAGCCTTACGGAAAGGACCTCTTTAATATTTACACTGATTTTCTGTCCAAGTCGATCTCACAGATATACATGACATATATTCAAAAGCTCTTTAACAACAGACTGTTCTGATGATGTCTCTGTCAAGAACATGGGCTAGTGTCGTGGGAAGAATGCCAATAGTAGGTTAAATGACGTCCCACAGTGCCGGGCTGGCAGATGCAGTTGTATTGTGTTGCATGTCAGAAAAAAGTCGGATTTGCAGGAAAATGGTTTGGAAAAACATTGACTTCGCAAGTGGCACAAAAAAAATCCTGAGGGGGAATTTTATTTTGTGAAATTAATTGTGAAGATTAGACCCTCAACTTTCTGTGGAAATAATTCAGAAATAAGATCTTAGTTATGTTGTAATTTACGTAAACATTCACCCATCCATCCACCCATCCACTATCTATCCCCGGTTATCCGTGAAGGGTCATGGGGGGGGCTATCTCCAGAGGTCATTGGGTGAGAGGCGGGGTACACCCAGGACAGATCACCAGTTCATCACAGGGCAACGCACCGGACGAACAACCATGCACGTACACACTCACACCTAAGGGCAATTTGGAAAGATCAATTCACATAACAGTGCTGTTTTAGGACTGTGGGAGGAAGCCCTGAGAGGACCCATGCAAACACCGGGGAGAACATGCAAACACCATGCAGAAATCCTCCAGGCCGGAATTTGACCCTAAAACTTTCTAGCTACAAGGCAACAGTGCTTTTACACGAACAACCTCTGAAATAATATCACAGCAAAACAGTTAAAGGTAGAGTTGCCGATTTTTCCTGAAGTTTCTCAAAGTCCCTTTTGGAATAATGCAAGAACCGTCTTACCTGCTCAGCCGCTCTTCAGGGCGATCGCATGGATAAAATTTCCCAAATCCACTCTGGTCTTATTTCTCTCAGCCATGTTCAAAGTCTACGGTGAGTGCAACGGAGCCACTGATCTCTATTTATTCACTGGATTGCTGATTGGCCATTGGCAGTACACTGTGAAGCCACCAGCCGCCATATTGGTACTCCCTATTTTCCTCCAGTAACTAAGGAATACGTGTGCTGTAATGATATACAGAGTTGCGGTTCTAGGTGAGAATTTGCATATACTATACATAGAAGTATGTATGCACATACTTGCAACCATTGCACCCTTCTCACATTCTGCGCTCATTGTTTCATCCGTGCAGCATCACTGTGTGGAAATTTGCAATCAACCAAATCCATATACACACACACACATATATGCTACATGCAAAATATTTCAGCACATGACTTTCTCAGTACTTGATACTGTTATTACATCCACTGTCTGTAAAATTACCTGTGGAACATCTTCCCACAGCCAGAACACTGCTTGTTGTTGTAGCCAAATCCTATGGGATTCTGTGAGAGTAGGGAGGAGCAAGGTGGCGGCCAGTGACTTCAGTTTTTCGGGCCAATCCGCAATCCAGTGAATAAATAGAGATCAGTGAGTGGAGCTACAATGAACGGCTAACCGCTCAGCTAACCGGATGCATAAAGTGCGCATGCGCAGCCAACAAGCAGAAACTAACAAGGAATGAGCACGGACACTGGCGTTATGTGAGCGTGCCACAATGATTGACATGTGGGACAGCCAATAGATATTGTGATACTCCTGGAACTTGAAGGACAGAGGAGACTGAGAGCAGAACCAAAACCCTGACAAATCCCTGCTCTTCGGTTTGAAGAGCAGGGATTTGTCAGGGTTTTAACAGACCTGCGGCTTCCACAGAGAACGATTTTTTTAACCTCCGTTTTCTGAATACATAATGTATTGACTAATTTCATGATGGAAGGACCGTTATGCAGAGTATAACAAAAAGTGTTTCTGAACAGGATTACCATCTATAGCTTTAAAAGCCTCCCATTTCATAATTACTGCATAGGACAATTATGTTTCAGCTGGAAACTAGTTACACAACAATCACTGGTGCCGTGAATAGCTTCTCATTTCTTAAGCAGGCATGCTAGAAGTCTTATCCAGTGACTTATTAAAATATATTAATCTGTTCCAGAAGGACCAGATTATTGACAAGCATCAAGCAAAAACAAAAAACATCTAAGAAGACTGCTTTAACTTCTAAAATTGGATTAAAAACTGTCCAATGCGCGCTGCACAGTGGGGCAGTTGTCTTGCAGCAAGAAGGTCTTTCTACATGGAGTTCGCGTGTTCTCCGTCGGCATGCGTGGGTTCTCTCTGGATATTCTGGCTTTCTCCTACAGTCCAAAATCATGACTGTTAGGTCAATTGGTCTATCTAAGTAGCCCTTAGGTGTGCCGCTGGAGATAGGAACTGTTGAAATAGCATGCTATTTTCTTTGTACCTGCTTAGATTTCCCCATCTGGAAGGAAAATCGTATTAGCCTCATGTGGTGTTGACGGTTTGTGCATTTTCCTACCAACACTGGAACATCACTGTGACTACAGGTCGGTCTCTTTAAATGGGACTTTAATATAATGGCACATTTACAGCTGCAGTTCAAACTCCCTTTGGAGTCACACTAAAAGCTTTCGCTGTGACACACCGCCCAGAGTCAAGTCACTGTGACCGTCCAAGAAATAGTCCCGTGTAAACCACAACATGCCGTGTTTATACTTTGGTTTTAGTGCAGATTAAACAAAGATGAGTTAGCTTTGGACCAATTGCTGGGTGGACTGGTTACACAGATTAACTCGCAGCATGTTTTAAGCCTTTTGGATTCCCTGAGCTAAAAGGAGGTTGAAATATATCATGTTGATTTTATCTTTGTGCTTTATACCATTCATTTTTAGATAAATTGCCAGATTTTCCACTGCAGTAAATCCTAGGTTTTCACTTCACAACATAAATCCTTGTCCACGTAGTTTAAGCAGACTTTTAAAGACCATTTAGGAAGTATAAACTGGCTATTTTTATACCTCTATATGCATACATGTATGTGTGATTTGACGGGTGTCCTGGGGAGAGTGTGTTGTTGTTGTGAGAGTTGCGTGCTGCTAAAGAGTTTATGTTATTCTATCCCTTCTCTCTCCCTACTTTTCTGGCTATTCTGGGAAAGTCCAAATTACAGTCTTTCAGTGTGTGGTTGGCTTGTGTGGTTCCAAATTTGTACTTTACCCAGCCCTCCTGCTCCATCCCTCGCTGTGCTTTTTTCCTCATCGCTCTATATCTCTCTTAAGCAAATGAAGCAAATCTGTCTGGCATCGAAGTTCTCCTAATTAAATTCAAATATACTTTGAACCGGTCTTTTTCAAAGCTTCGTTTAAAAATCCAGTGTCACAAAGTTCAGTGGAATACCGTAATGTAGTCCCGAGAGTTTTTGTGCTTTTCCCCCTGCACAGTCATAACCTCCTTTTTTCTCTCCCTCTCAACATTTCTTGTCTTTTTTCCTTGTTGTTTTGTCCTATTGCTTGTTGCTGTGCTGAAGGAACTCCTAAACACGTCCAGGTCGCCTCTAAAACCTTGTCCTCGCCTGTGGCTTTGCTCTGCGCTCATTTTCTGGGCTTCCTGTCTCCCACATTTGCCTCTGCCTGTAATTAACATCATAACCCATGGATGTGCAACCCCCTCTCCATTCACAAAATTGTTATTTTTACCCACGTCTGACTGACAGATATATATATATTTTTTTTTTTATTTTAATTTTTTTCTGATAATGCCTGTTTGAGTATTTATGGAAGCATTCATTTAGGGGCTCAGAAATTCTTGAACTCCTCCTGTTACCTGTTAAATCTGTCCTGGTCCCCTGAATAATAATACAGTGCAAACACAGACCAGGCATAAGTCCGTGAGACACAGCGGAGAAAAAAAGCATTGACATACCAAGATTTAAATGCCTATATGCTGTATTTAATGGGCATATTGACATGAAATTTGCACCAAATATCATTTACAACCCAAATGATCCCCATGCACAAAGAAATTGAAAAAAAAAACTACTCGATAATTTTATCTATTTGTCATCATATTGAATGATACAGGAATTAGGTACATGGACAAAAGACACTTCAAAAACCTAGAAAAGGGTTATCATTACCAAGGTATTGCGCAAAAGCCATCTCATGATGGGTAAAAGCAAAAGTTCTCTCCTACCTATTGTTGCAAAACATACTGATGGTGTGGTTACAATTTCTACATTTCTTAATGTTTCAATTGAAACAGGTTGGGCTATAATTCAGAAATGATTAGAGCATAATTTCACCATAAATGAACCAAAATTGTTCACTTTTTGCCAGGTTTCTCACAGAGGAGACAATAGAATAATCATAATAGTTGTTTGAAACCTAAGGTCCACCTGCACAGATCTTCGGGAAGAGCTGGAATTAGCAGATACAGTTGTTTTAAATAAGAGTCACTGACAGTCAATTAAATGCTGGGAATGTATAATCTGGAAGAATAGCAGCTTAGCTCCAAATAAGCACTATAAAAGTGAAGATTCAAGGCGGAAACATAGTAGTGGATGGCTGTTTTCCAGCATATGATACTGGCAGATGTCATATGATAAAAAAAAAAACATATGAATGGTGCAATTTACTTGAACATTCATCCTAACAAATCTGCTTCCGTTGCTAAAGATTAAGTGGATGTTTCTGAAAGATAATGATCTCACAGAGTCAAGTCAACTCTAAGTCAACAAAAACATTAAGCTGCTAGATTGGCCTGCTAGATTTACGTTGGGTGATTGCCCAAAGTAAATCCGACTGAAAATCTGAGCAAAGACATGAAGACTGAAGATTTAGAGACAGGATAGAATATGTCAAAATATTTAAGTATTGCATGTAACTGGTCTCTCTATACAGGAGATACCTTAAAGCTACCATTACCAACAAAGACTTTTCTACTTGTTATTTTTGGGTTGGAAGTATCGGGGTTAAATTTTTTTTCTGTCATGGGTCACTGTTAATACCCTGAATTAGTTTCAATGCTTGGGTCATTGTCCAAATAACTACCCAAAATGTGTTGGTTTCTTTTGCCCCTTTTCCATGGCAGGGGCTTTCAGCCAATACCTGGGATTCTGAAAGTCCATTGTGTGTTTTAACACACTTTTACCCAAGCAATTGAAATTTTCGGAGTCCACATTTCATAGTATAAAAGTAAAATAGTAAAATAGTAGGACTTTCAGATTAGCTTGGTGGATACATTTCTGGCCAGTGCGCTGGTGTTCTGATTTCCACCGACCCACTTTTTAAAGTCCTGTGTGTTGTTGTTATTTTCTACTTTGTAGGAGATTCATTTTTAAAAGTAGTTTTTGTGATCAAGGACTTGGTTTCTTATCACCGCCACCTGCTGTAGTGGAGGTGTAGTGCAGTATTCTTCAAAACCTCCCCATACTTTCAGGCTGATTTAAACTGCATTTCTGCAGCCTTCCAAAGAAGTGGAAAAATAAAGCTAACAAATTATCCAGAATTCCTTATTAATCGGGTAAAAATAATCCCAGGTATCTAAATCCCAAGACTTTTGTAGTAAAAAGGGGATATTGTATGCACTTAGGTTGTTACCTACATCTTGTATGAAAATCAGATTAGAAAGACCATTAGGTCTACATTATATTTATTGAGAATACCATTGATGTGACACTTATTTTTTTTTGCTGCATCACTCATGTAATGTGTTCAGTCAATGGATTAAAATGACAGAAAAGCCAAAGCTCTCCCAACACCTCTGAAACGGTCGAGTGATCCAGTGCACTAATGCATGCCCAACTGCTACTGGCAGTGTGTTCTAATCATCACTGGTTATTTTAGTCTTTGCAGAGACATTCGTTAGCTTTCTCCAGCAGTTACAGTGAACAACGTGAACCTCAATCTCAGATGATCCTTCCACTTCTACTAAACATCTTATATAAACCTTGCTTTTAAATATAGCCAGATAGTAGCCTCTCTACATGCTGAATCGGTTCAGGCTGCAGCACTTTGACATGCAACAGTCTGGACGGCTGCTGTACAGATTATTTTGTGATGACCAACACTGCTGCAACGTATCACATCACAACACAACGCAACGCAAAGCCTTACCCAAAAATAGCACACTCTGTTCGATATAGAGGGTGAATAATTTTAGATCTTTCAGACAAGATTATTGAATTTCGTGGTAGGAAATGATCTTGTTAAATTGAGGGGATTAATCTGCTTTAATATGCCTCGGGTGTTTGATTTCCGTTCCGTTGCTCTTTAATCTGAGTGAAAAGCCTCTGAATCTTTTACTGTTGGATGAGAACGTCTGCCTCATTCGTCCTTTTCACTCGCCTTGCTATGGCCTGTGGCCTCAATCCATGTCTTCCTGTGGTACTTGGCTAGTGTTTACCACTTAGCCTGCTTCCTGCTTGCACTTTTTCCTCTCCGCGTACCAGGAAAAGAAATGCATGACCACGATGAGTGCTCACCATTCACCCCTATAATCCTGTGGAGGAGAAAGGGCAGAGACCGCCTCGAGGCAGAACCCTGCTGTTAAGACCGAGCGCTGTGTGACATGCTCTGCAGCATCCCCTCAAGTTTTGCATGACAGCAGTGGTGGTCACATTTATTTTCCTCCGTTTTCCTCTCTTCCTCCTCTTTCCTTATTTTCTGGGGGGGAAAAAAAATTAGGCCTGTTTAGTTTAGTTGCATGGTTACACAATAAATAAATGATTATGTAAGCAGTGTTTGCGCCATATTGGAGCCAAGAGTTGCACACTTCCATGAGCTCTTATTAATCGTGGCATAAAAACTTATTAAAGTTCAGTGAAAGCGCTTTTTTTCCCCCAGTTTCATGCAATGCTGTAAAAAGAGTCTGAATTGTGTAATGATAATGTTCTACGTGCCGAATTTGTAGCACGGTTATTTTGCAAGATAGAAACTGCTGCAGAGGTACAACCTTCTGTTCACCTGAGGGCTTATCTTTGATCAGCAGCATGTTGAAGAGAAGGGAGAATCCTTTTTGTTTTCATGCCCATTGAAAGAATCTTTTTTTGATCTCAGTATAGTGTTCTTCTTCCCTTTCCGACTTCTTGTAGACACGCATCCGAGGATCTCGCACGTCACGCTTACAGAACTCCTTCTTCCATGAAAAATCACTTTCTCCGGCCTTCTTTCTGAATCTCTCCAACCCATCTCCTTTGCCTTTCCACACTTCCATCACTGCCTTTCTCCTCTTTTCCCTCCTTCTTCCCCTGCGTTCGTCGTGTGAAAGGGGGCTTTATCATCGGGCCTGAATGGTGCAGGTCCACTGGAAGCTCAAACAATGGGGCCATCATCAGAGGGAAGCAGAGCCCATGAAAGAAGAACAAAGACCTTCAGCTCAAGGGGCCCCACTCTGCACCTCTACAACAGCCTCCACTGGCCCTGCAAACTGCGTGTCTGTGTGGGTTCCTGCCTCCACATAGACGGCAGGTGCTGCCCCTTTGGGATTTCTGCATTATGGATCTGCACACTACAGCAGTGGAGCTAACAGCTATATTTTTTTTAAAGCAGGCTGGGTTCTACTGCCGGCATGAATTTATTATTGTCTAAGTCCATCTTTCTGCCTGGCTTCTCGCGCCTCTCAACCTCTATACTCATCATGCACATGTTTGTGTTGGCAAGTCACCTGAGGACAGGTTAGCGAGGACACGTTCTCCTGTATTAACATGACAGCACATGAAAGCGTAATGATTATGCATGCTCACTTACCCGTTCTCCTGGAAGAGGGAGACTCTTTAAAGAGAGAAACATGTTTACACAGAGAAAGTCGTTTGTGGGGAGAGTGCAAGACAAATCTTGTCTGGTGAGCAGATTTTGACTCTTAGAAATCGACTGGACACGACATATATTTAACTAGTCACTCAAGCTGAAGAACTATATAGTAGTACGATAGCTATAATAGCACATTTTTGAAAGAAAAGCGTCTAAGATGGCATTCAATATTATTTAAGCTGTGTAATATTTGCAGCACGACTATCTTTTTAAGTATAGCTTTTTTCTCTCTCTCTATTTTTGCTTTATTTCTTCAACCAAGATACCGCTGGGGTGTATCAATACTACTAATGCAAAAACATAAGCTGAAGAATAATTTATAAAGAACTGAATACTGAACATTTTGCCTGTTTTTTTGGAGTTCCCCCTTCTTTGTGTGTTTCAGTTTCAACTTTTGATTTGTTGTTCCCATCCTTCATATTCTCAGCTACCTTTATCTTGTCTGCTCCATGCCTCTCTCCATCTGCTCCATCCTTCTCATTAAGGCTCCAGAATCCAGTCAAATCGTTAGCATGGCAAATATTTGCCTCGCATGCTTCCGTCTTGTCATCTCCTCTGATATGTTTCACCACTGCTCACTTTCTCCAGGCATGATTGTCTCTTTATCTTGGTTGCATGTTGGAAAGTTAGCTGGATTTGATAAAATTCTTTAGGTTGTTTGATCTCAATTGCATCTTATCTTCATAAATCTCCAAGTTTTTATCATCTCATTAAAACTTTCTTTTTATTAAAAGATTTCATGTATTTTAGCAGAACCTTCCCTTGATTACAAACTTTAATAATATGTACTCTGATTAGGAGCTTGCTGAATATTTCTTTGACATACATACATACATATATATATATATATATATATATATATATATATATATATATATATATATATATATATATATATATATCCATAACCTAATTTATGAATGCCACCGCTGCAAAATAATTCTTCCTAGTGACACTCTGCAACATTATTTAATATTTCAGTGGTAGTTAAGGTCAACATTTGTCTGCTGACCTTCATTGGCTGGGCCACATGCATAGATTTTAGCATTCATTAATGCCCATTATGCTACCAAAGACCCCATTAGACCTGCAATGAATTATAGAGTTTATCCTACTGTTTCATTTAAGGTCACATTTGATCTTTAACTCTCCACCAAAAGAAAGGTGAATGTTATACTCTGTAGATGAGTTCCACAAAATGTGCTGGTGAGAATTTAATTCAATGTCATCACTTCCCATCAGAATGATTCAGACAAAAACCTGTGTATGAGTAATATTTTCTCCCGAGCTTTCCCATCATCATGTGTCTGTGTTTTTCCAATTATATCCCTATAAAAATGATTTACAAAAAATACATGAAGAAACTTTCAAATCGGCAGGATCTATGACTCAAGGTGGTTTCTGAGCTTAATCCAGATCAAGTTTATTGACAAAATGATTCTCCATTCTTCAAAATAAACTTCAAAATAAACCTTTTAAACACACACACACACACACACGCACACACACGCACACACACACACACACACACACACACACACACAAACACACACACTACACAAGCAATTTTTTGCGAACTCGTCATGCAGATGAGAAAAGCATTAATGTGGGACCAGCTTTAATAAAATAATCTCTGGTTTCCAACACATGGTGCATTTCAGAGGTTGTGTAAAAAAAATAAAACCAAATAAAAAAATGTGTTGCATGTTTTTAACACCACATATATGTCATTTTTGCACATTAATGTAAAAATTAAAACTGTTGATGCGAAAATAATTTTATAAACATTTGTGACATGATGACCACTTAATAGATTTTTTTAATCTTTCTTTTTATCTCATAACTGTATACCACAACCTTATTTATGTTGTGGTGTCTGTGTTATAATTGCAAAACACCAATGCATATCCACCTTGTTTTTCAATATTATTTAATTTAATATTGATACTGTAACAGATGTTCCAACATCTGTTACAGTATCTGTCACAGTAGCACATAGTGCTATTAAAAAGTTTCTGCCCTAAAGGTTTGTTATTGGCTTTTTACAGTCAAACTTTAATGTTTATGATTATCGGACAAATTATAACAACAGACAGAGATAACTGGAGTAAATAACAAATCTAGTTTTAAAAAGATTATTTCCTCTACTAAGGAAAAAAAGGCCACCAAACCAATCTGACCTTGTGTTAAAACACAATTGTGTTAAATCCTGAGTTAACTGTGACCGTCCAATATTTTTTGGAAATCTGAGTTAAATTTTATTAGCTACACCCAGACCGGATTACCGCCATTCCTCTAAATCAGATAAATATTTTAAATAGAACCTGTCTAACAACACCAAGTAGGCAAAAAGTATTTCAAAAAGCACAAACCATATGAATAACATCAGGAACAGTGGACAAACGAGGCCCTTAATTTTTATCAGTATAGAAAGAGTTACAAAGGGCTTTGCTGAAGCTTTTGGAGTACAGCAGACCGCCAGTGACAGCCACATATAGATGATCACCAAGACTTATGACAAAAAAAAATTGTGGGTAGACAAGACAAAAGGAGAACTTTTACGAGCATTTGCTGGAAAAGTAAGAGTCAAACATGGCAGCGGTAGTGTAAAAATCTGGGGCTGGGATCCAAGACACAGCAGTAGCATAAGATGACCATAAACATGCTGTTAATGCTGGAAAACCTTCCAATGTAACTAAATTAGGGAGAAGTTTGCCCCAAAAATGCTATAAAGAACTCCTTCCCAGTCACTACAGTATTTGAAAAAAAAAAAAAAAAAAAAAGTTTTTGCTTTTACAGCCAAGTCTAGCTGTATTATGGGCATCTCAACTGAAATGCAGCAAATACACTATAAATGCTCTGATGCTATAAAATGTACCTGAATGTGACAATAACCTGATATAAACACAACAGGGGAGATTACCTTGTCCTTTATTAATGAATTATAAAATGAAAAGGCAGCCACCTGGGTAACTGATATCCTATCTTCAGGATAGGATATCAGGTGATCACTAACTATGAAAAACAAGATGGTGAAACTAAAGAAAGTAAAAAAAAAAAAATCACTACACAGTGGCATATATTATATACTTCCTTGCCAAACATGCCCAACAAAAAACACAGAGGAGCAGAAAAGGAGATACAGATATTTCAAATGTGCCAAGACCAGGTGTTTAAAACATGGGTTTCATTCTTAGATCCATGTAAAAGGCCTTTTTAGATAAGCTAACATACAAGATGAGAAATAGTATAACAGCTATTTTGGATTCTGATTGTCTTAAAATCACAATTTAAAAAGGAGAAAGATATTCAATTAAAATATGCAGGTCAAAGTGCTAATGACAGGACCTGAGTAATAGGTATGAATAACATATTTATTTCTAGAGATTCCTTAATGTCCTATTGCTAACCATAGAAGTCCATATAGCAGCCAGTACAGTAGAAGGAAATAAAATCGTTCTTGTCTGTAATTGGGTTGCCAATGAAAATACAACAAAAAATTTTCTCATTGTTTAAACAAAATTTGTTAGTTTTTTGTTTTTTTCATCATCTTAGGAAGTGCATTAGATTGTCAATTTTGTGGTTACCACATTAAGTCTAGCTGATAGTTACATTTTTATTTAAATCATGTTTTTTTAAACAGTATTCATTTAGAAAAAATATTTACCACTTAAATGTAGATTAAACCCAATTATGTTAGTAAAATATCATGAAATGCTGATATTTTTAAGAATTCCCATTTTTTATATAATTCATTTAATTATGCATGTGTGTTTCTACCTCTCATCATAAATATTAGTTCTTCATTTTTGTGATTAGTGTCTTAACCTTACAGTTGTTGTGCAATGTGGCTGCTCCTGACCTACATCGAAGGTCTCATTCATTTATAAAATTAGACAGAATGCTGTGAAAATATAATGCGGCTCACATAGCAGCACGTTCTGACCTCCGACTCTGGTCCATTTCAGATCATTATCTTCTTACTTAAGTGCCCCGCCTAATCCGTGCTTTGATACACAACTAGCAAAACATCTGGGTTGTCTGTGTGCAACCTCTTGCTGCCCGGATTCATATGAATGCTTGTCTGGGATAAAGTGGTTTAATTTGGATTTTATCAATGGGCTTGAGGACGCAATAATGCATGGATCATAAGGAGATATAAGAGGTTCAGTCCAGTCTGCTGCCCTAAATTGTTCATCGCATTACATTTTTACTGATCTAGTAAAACATACACTGCTTCTCGAATATGTAATCTTATTGATATATTTATCTCCATTTTTAATGGCTTTGTACAAATCTGCTGACCATTTTCAGTCAAAAATCTAAATGGAGGGACTCGTTCATTAATTGCAAAGATTTTTTGCTATAACTGGTCCACTTTTGTAGAGGTTAAAATTGACTTTTAGACATCTAACAGTAGCAACAATCATTTCATTCAAGTTTCAAGCCTAAGCTCCTTTACCTGTGAGGCAACTTGTTACAGTTGGTCTTTAAAGTTGTAAATCCACAAGTAGTTATGTTTGTCGTACACCATTTATTGCAGCCCCTGGTAAAAATCTGTAACAAAGTAACTGAAGTAAATTATATTTAATTGCAGTAGTATATTGAAAGGAAATTGGAAAATCCAACCTTTAATTTGAGTACACATATTCAGTGGGGAAAATCCTATGTGAGTAACACAGTTGTGTTTGCAAAATCACTGGTCTAACAACTATTACGAACATTAATCTTATCAGATGTTAAGGGCTATTTGCACGCTTTTAGCTTCTCAGGGAGGCTGTCAGTTATGCATGCAACTATTGGAAAACTTTAGATTTTGTTGTCTGCATGTTCTGTGCGAACTTGTGCATTCTGAGCTGGCATCTCAACAAAATGTCATTATGGTTCCACATTCAGCCAACAAATAAAGTAAATAGGGCAATATAAAAATTCATTTATATTAAATTTGTTTTACAAATTTTGTTACATAACTACCACAAACCTCAAGATATTTTATTGGGATTTAATCTCAGAGATCAACACCAACTAGTGCATCGTTGGGAATTGGATGGAAAAATGCTACAAACTTCTCTTTTATTTCTTTTGTGTGACATGTATTGTTATTCAGCCCCTTTATTTGGATGCCCCTAAATAAAACCGAGTACGAGCACTTGCCTTCAGGAGTCACCATATTATTCTTCTGTCGTTGAATAATGTAGTTTAATGTAAACAGTAGTGTTTACAAGAACATATCAGAAGGTAAGAGGATGAAAAAGGGATTATGGGTTCCTAAACAGAAACTTCCAGACAAGTTTCCCTCTCAAACATACCGTATTCTTCGGACCATAAGGCACACTGGGGCTTCCTTACATGAATGCACTTCCAGTTTAGACATTACAGTCAGGCAGCCTAGTAGACTGCTTAGGGGTCCTGTTACGGGGCGATCAAGTAGAGACACAGTGCACCGCAATGCTCCGTATATCCATAGTCGTACTTACTTTGGAGCACATTGTACCACATAAAATTGGTCAGTAAGCACAACGGTAATCATATATAAGGTGCAACAGATTATAACGCACCATAATGTTTGAGAAGATTTAAGGATTTTAGGTGCGTCTTATAGTCCGAAAAATACGATAGTTGATCTTGTGGTATTCTGTATTACTTCAAAATTCACATCACTGCGGTCGACACAAAGAAACACTCAGTTTTCTCCGTATCTGGTTGATTTCACTAATTTAAAAAAAAAACAAATGTTTTGGTCAAATTAGTTGCAGACACATTGTCACACTGTCAGTAAGGCTCTCCAGAGACATATTTCCAAAGAACTAAACTTATATTGGTGCTTCCTCGTTTGAAATGAACTTGCAAGGTTATGTAAACATTTTGCCAGGTGTTGGAGGAGTAATGAAAACACGGCAACTGTCAGTGAATGATTAGTTATCACCAGATGTTGACGGTTAGAAAAAAAAAAAAACACTTTTGGCCACACTTTTTAACCTTTCTAATTTCCTTTTTTTTAATCTAATAACTAATTTCAATCCCAGTATGCATATAATACTATGCAAACAAACAAGCAAATAAACAAAGAACAAATTCCAGAAATGGTACAACCAAAAGTCTGAGTGCAAGCTTTTTAGAAAAGATATCAGATGTTCATTTCAAAGTTGGACCGAAATGAGAAAAAGTCTATGTCGTTATGCGATAATATCAAAGTGCTACAAAAACAAGACAGGGATTTTCTAGTGAGCCGTGATTGTGCAAGAGCTCTGCCGGGTCAGGTGAACCATGTAACCATGCTCTGACTTGTTTTCATTCTGTTGAGTAAGTACTGCCCTGGGCTCCTGTCCTCAGACACGCACACATGTTCCCTCCTCTACTCCAGACTGGATCCATCTGACACATATACGTCTCACAAATTCATTCTGTTATGATCCTTCCACATCATCTGCTTGTATAATGTTCATTTTTAATGCATGGGTCCACGTTCAGCTGCAGATGTTTATGTATTAGTGACGATGAGCTACAAAACCAAACCAACATTGTTTCATAACATGGACACTGCAAAAACAATGTAAAAATAAGTAAAATGTTCTTAAAATGAGTGTTTTTGTCCTAGATTTGAGAAAGTAAATAAGAGTATCTGCGAATGGAATTAGTATTTTGACCCCTAAAAAAAGATAATTAGATATACTGCACTTGAAATAAGATGATGGAGATAAATTGTTCCTCTTGTAAGTGCAAAAATCTTATTCTGTTGGCAGATCATCTTATTTACCTGTTCAAATCAAGGAAAAAGACACACATTTTAAGAAAATGTTACTTATTTTTAGTTCCGTTTTTTCAGTGGATGAGCTTAGAGCCATGGTTGTCAGGAAAACACAGACCGTGTGCTTTTCAAAACATATCTAGACATACTGGTATATATTGTGTATTTTAATGACATTAAAAAAATACATTAAGAGAAATAAGCCACAAACACTGAAGAAAATCCCTTTAGAAATGTTCTGTAAAAAATGTCATTAAAGAAATGCAATTACTGATGAGAAATAATTTATTGCGCCCCCACCCTTATTCCCAATTAAATGGCAGAAATGTGACTTGCCTATAGGTGTGTCGCATCAGACAGGATTAGAACATCATTACTCAGCATTTCTGAGGGGCATATCCTGCTTAAGCCTCATATGTGTAGCTTGGTGTGAGTGAACGCCATGATGAGATGAAAAAAACAGCTGTCTGAGGCCTTCAGAAAGACGATTGTAGCCGCTTACGAGTCTGATAGGGGATTTAAAGATACACCAGCCATTCCACTGCATGGCGAGTAGTCAAATAGCCTGGAGGACATTTAAAAACAACTGTCAACATGCCCATGTCTGGCTATCCAAGCTGGTTCACCCTGAACGCATTATCCAAAAAGCTAAAAGAAGTCACCCAAAACCCTAAACAATGGCATCACACGACCTAGGGGTCATGCTACTCTTGAGACGGAAGTACATTCCTGTACGATCGGAAAAACGCGCCACAATTTTGACTTTCATGGGAGGCGTACAATGAGTAAAGGTTCGCTCTGTTAGAAAAACAGACTAGAAGCTTGTTAGAGAGAAAGTAGATAAAGACGGGAACTTGTTGAGTAATGTTGTTTGAATAGTTTAGTCTAAAATTTCATTATTTAGATACCAGATCTAAGAATAATTTTGGCAAAAACCATGTAAAACATTTGAGGGGGCCTGGCCAGATCATCATCAGCCGTAATCCACTATGAACTTTTCCACACATCAGAGAGTGCTTGAGGAAAATTTGACACCATTAATAGAAGAATGAATAAATAAACTGAAGAATTGGACCCTGCAACAAGACAGTGACCTCAGAGCTGGATGAAAAGGCAGATCTTTATCGTTTTGGATTGATTTGGGGTGACTTCAAACAGGGTGTCCACACAAGAAACACCTCAAACATCTGAGAGCTGAAAGGGTGGGGTCCTTTTCAGAGACCGGTAGATGACTAGAGACTTAGACAAACTTTTTTTTTTAGACTTAGGCAAATAGCTTACTGGATGTATTTCTATCAATAAATGTAGCTATTAAGGAGAAGGGTGTCCATAATTGTGAAAACACGTCATTGTTGATGTCTTTTAATGAATGAAACAAATTAATTTTTTTTTTACCAAATTATGACTTTCATTTCCAGATGCAACTGTGAAATAAGACATTGGTAGTGAAAAATGTCTTTATAAAAAAAGAGCTGAATATGTAACGGATCTCCTAAATACTTCACATGCTGGCTGGTTTCAGATAAAACTCGGGCTAAGGTCAATAAATTACCAGCCCAAGGTCTGTATTATTAAACCCCTCTCAGACTAAATGGTGTAGTTGTGGAAAGCAGAATTAGCAGTGTGATAATAAACTGAGGCTGTGTCTGGAAGTCATCAGTGTCGGAGCAGACTCCAGTGCCCATTCTGGGACCTCAGCGTCTCAGCAGGAGTGAGGTTGCTTTCTGGGTCATTTCAAGGAAAACGAACTAGGATGACAGTCTTGTACTTAAATCACAGTAACAATAAATGAGCAACATCTGCAAATTCAGATTTTTCTTTTTTGCAGTTTGACAATTTCGGTCGAAGACTAGATAATATATACAATAGAGCTAAACTAACAACGACATATTCTAAAGAATAAGCGGGTCCAGTTATTATATTGAGTAGACTCTAATTCAGTTCAGATCAACCCAATTAGGTCCAGGAGGGAAAGCAAGGAATCTCTTTCCCTAAAGAGACTGCCCTGCTAATTCTGGTGAATCTCAAGGCCTTCCCAGGTGAGAAGGGAGATCTGAAATCCCTCCAGTGTCTGGAAAATGTCCAGAGGAAAGAATCCAGGAGACATCCTCCTGAGATCCCAGATCTACCTCAGCTGACTTCCTCCCCATGATGAAGAGCAGCAGCAGCTCCACTTTAAGCTCCCCTGGATGATGAAGATCTTCAGTAGGTCATACCCAGAAGCTCGTGTCAGTTGCTTGTTGGGAATTTCCATTCTTTCAGTCACGATCCATATCTCATGACCCTCGGTGAGGCTATTGTTCTGGCCATGGAACAGCAGGCCACATCTCGACACTTGTGAAGTTGGCAGTTTAGTCGTCTGGTCCATAAACGTTTTCTGGAGAAGACTTATGACCTGCTCCCTGCAGGTGTTTTTGGGGTATTCTCAGCAATCATCTTCCCAGTGCATGTTAGGATCTGTCACAGCTGCCAAGGTGTTGTCATTGAGAGGAGGTTGTCTAATTTAGAGGCTCGAGGTCTCATCTTTAGCTTTTTGCAGATGATGTGGTAAGGTCACCACCTTCAGCACCTTTTCGAAGCTGTTCTCAGTTAAGTGTGAAGCAGCTGGAATGAGAGTCACTTTTTCTCTATCTGAGGCAACGGTTCTGAACCAGAAAAGAGTGGAATGCTCCCTCCGGGTTCGGGATCAGTCTACGCCTCAAGCCGAGGAAGTATAAATATATTGGTGTCTTATTTATGAGTGATTTGAGGATGGAGCAGGAGATAAATAAGCAGATTGGAGCATTATTTGTAGTATTGCACTGCTTTATCGTGCTATATGGTAAAGATCCATCCATTCTTCCAGTAGCAAATCATGTTTATAGCCATTGAACTATCAATCAACTAGTCTTGAATCCATCCAACATTCCAGCTCCTTCTGTGAAGTCCCAGTGGGTTTATGGTCACAAGTGATATATAGTCAAATCACAGAGTCCTTGGTTTGCCTTGGGTTCTCCTTCCATGTACCCTTGGACTTTCAAAGAACATGTCCACAAAGTATCCTAATCAAGTGTGTGAACCTACTTATATAATTCCTTCCAATACAGATGACCAGAGGCCCATTTCTGAGCATGGATGACAGAGGGTCTCACCTTATCCCTAGAGTCGAGCTACTTCTTCCTACGCTGGAAGCTATTTGCATCAAGGACTGTGTTCCTTCAGTTGTAGCCTATGTCTGGTGACCGTAGGTGAGGATTGAAACGTAGATGGAATGGTAAATCCATAATCAGCCTAATCTTGATCAAGACAATCCCCCTATTGCTGCAGATGAAGGTCCAATCTGTGGATCAATCTCGCACTCTACCCTCCCATAAATCAGCAACCTAAACTCCACCTGGAAGAGATATAGCTGATTTAGTACATCTGACCATGTTTGTGTTTTTCTTTTTTTGCAGGGAGTGGCTTCCTCTGAAAGAGAAAAAATTATATATTTAAAAGTCTTCCTTGTGTTTTTTTCTTTAGATTGCGGCTGTTATGCCATCACACTGAAGATACAGGTTGTTCCTCTCCCTCCTGATGAATGTGTTCATTATACAACAAGCACAACGAAGAATAACATTCAAGACCAAAATACTGATAACGAAATCCACCCACATCTGGGCAACATCTTGGCCTGGTACCGAGCAATTATATAATCCATTTCCTGGTTTATGTCAAAAATATTTATCATCTTGAGTAGGTCTCTCTGAGAATGTTTCTGTTGGAAAGAAACATGGGTTGTTGGGGATTTACAAGCATTTTTACAAATTAAAAAAGGTGTATTTTTGTTGATGACAATAGATTAACATCTATAATCGTTTAGAATTGCACTGTTGTTTTTGGTCGTGTTGTCCCTAAAGTATTTGTTACTTATCAAGAATAAGGCGAAAACTGGAGCAAAATCTGGCAGAAGGAAATAACAACTTACAGGTAAAGGAGTACCAACAACATGCATGGCGACAAAGATTAGACTAAATGAACGCTGGGATTTGGTGTTGGAAGATGCGCTCTGCTAACATAAAACACTCACAGGCATCAGAGGAGTTTCCCTAGCTGATCTGGATGTGGTGGAAAAGCACAAAATCACACAGAAGGAGCTGTGGCTAAATGGAAAAAACCTTTCTGTTTAGAGCCTGATGTTGATGTATGATCCTTTTTCATGAACCTCAACCGTGACATCATGAAGAAATGCTGTGAACACGCACTAAAACAATTGGGCTCAGCTTCATAACAGTAAAAGTTTCAAACCACGCCTGTCCTAAAATGACCAACGGTCATTTTAGGTGCCGCTGAAACTAACCCCTAATCTACCGGAATTAGTCGGCAGATTATACTCAGCGCTTGGATGAGATTTGGTTCAATTAGTGGACAAAGCGAAAGAGGTTAAGAAAAGAAAAAAACATTTCTCTGAAAAAAAACTTCCTGACGTGATACCCCTATGTTCATCCTTTCATGTTGTGTTGCTGAGTTTGACTCAAACATACACAGAAGGTAGGTTGGTAGACGACAATAAGGGTGTTTTTTTAATGATGGGCCAAATGATAACATCGTTTCAGAGCTTGCTATGCCAAAGCCAAACTGAGGTGATAAGGAACAAGAAGCTGAAGCTCGATAGATGACTTATCTGACAGTCATGTTAAAGATTACTAGGCAAGGCCTCTGGGGCATGACATATGAATGCCTCAAAATGCTTCTAAGCTGTTTCTAATAATTAATAAAAAAAATAAATATTATGGATACATGTTGACTGAAGCTACAAATTATGGAACTTATTCTGTTTGCTTATGTTCATGCTATTTGCAGCTCTGATAATAAGATGACATTGTGAATGTGGGATTTAGTTTTCACTTCATGGGATAATATTGGACTGATTTATACTCTGAGAGGAGGAGAAGAGAGGAACTGAAAAGAAAGCATTTTATTATTCCTCACTGGGATATCAATGCTGTTTTCGTATTGGTGTTGCCACGAGAGATAAATCATCCACTTTTGTAGCCTCAAATCTCACCGTGGCCAATAACACAAGTAATTCCACTTGTGTGGCACAAGGCTGGACGATAATTGAACGGAGTCGGCTTTGGAGACGGTTTCACAACATCTCCCAACATCAGAATTCAGAGCGCAGGAAGTCTCTCTTTTTGGGATGGCAGGAATGGAAAGAAAACAGGACGGATACACACAAACTGCATTTCTTCTAGCGATCTCGCGGGGCCAACTGCTCCAGAAGTACCAAAGATGGCTCATTCTGGAAGGCATCTTGGACTCTGACTACTAAACCATTGAGAACAAACCAACCAGAATCCGATACACGGCAGATATAAGTTGCAGAGGACAGCTGGAGATTGAAACACATCTTATCTATGTTTATAAAATGGGTGAGAAGATTTCACCACAAAGGACTGGAGAAAAGAATATTAGCTCATTAGCGAAGCTCTGTGTAGCTTGCCTGCTAGTGAGGTAGTTCAGCCATGTGATTCAGGTGCGTGGGACAGGGGACACATCTAAAAGTCACAGGAGCGTGCCCTCGAGGATCTGAGTTTGAAAACACAGCTCTAAAGTCTTTCCCCCATCAAAATAATAGCACGTTCAAACATGAACATTTCCATAGCAAAAGATCCTGATGAAAGATCCAACCACATGCGGCACAAGAAGTGTTCATGGCTGTTCAGACAAGTTAGCAGGTGGGTGATTATCGGAACAGACAACAAAGAGGACGTTTTTTCAAACCACTAACCATTTCATTCAAACCTACAAATCAGTACACATGATTAGGTACTAAACAAAACCCCGTTACTGCAGCTGCCTCCGTCATTCCTGAAGTGGCTTGCTGTCACGACGTTTGCATGCGAGACTCTCGTGCTAGCAGCTATACGGAAAACAGAGAAAGGTTTAAAAGGTTTATTGACAAGAGTGAATGAATGAATGTTTCTTCCGTGTTCTTACCGCATTGAGGGGGAGTGGTAAGTGGTTATTGAGAGAAGTGTTATTAGATAATTTGTGATGATTGTGGAGAAGAGGTAGAAGTCTTCCTGTTGTCACGATGGTGAAGTTTCCAGGGTGGAGGTGAGTTCACCCACATAGGCTGAGATTGGCAGGTTGTGGTGATCGATGCAGATGGGTAATGGTCCTGATGTTATTTTTTGAAGGGTACATTGAAAATGGTACAGGCTATAGAATAATGATGGTGGTGGAATGTGGAGAAGTCCAGACAGTGGATCCAGGGGATCCTGGGAACAGACCGTGGACTGGGTACGAACAATCTGGCAAATGCCTCTGGGGATCCGGTCCCCTTTAAGCTCATCCTGCCAGTCACACCCTGTAATCAAAGGAAGTAAGCCACACGCAAACCTGCACACCTGTAAACCTGTAAGGATATGACACTAGCAAGATTAATCCTGCGGCAGCACCGCCAACAATAGGAATCAAAAAAAGCAGAACAGCAATATGCACATTCGCTTTAAAACTGCTGCTAAAGTTCTAATATTTTTTGCTTATGTCTTTGAATAAAAAACATGACAAAATATATATAAGATGCGGTCAATTAGGTTTATTTTACTGTTTTTGTGCTAATACAGTGAAACCAAATTTATAATACTGTATAGCCAATGTTATTATAACATAAGAATCTAGTACTGGTTCGTACCTACTTGCCAAAGCCACTAACTGTGTCTGATAATTGTTACCCATTGTAACTGATAATTCCTCATAAAATTAGTGCTAAGTAATGCCATCCCGAGGAGACAGATGCAGTAAATAAACTCCCTTTTTCATTTTTTAAACCGATTCTGCAGAGTGATATTCCCTACATGTGAGATTAGAGAAGAAGCAATAAATGTCTGCATTGATTTTATGGGCTAATATTTTAAATATGAGCCTCCTAGTTCTCTTGGGCAGACTCTGGTTGGGTTTTACCATCTGAAATCTAACACATGAACCACTGTGTTACATGTGGGCCATAAAGTGGGAACCATTCTTTTTTCTGTCGTCTTTTTTTTCTTCTTTTTTCCCCGAACCTCGGAGATATGAAAGCTGGGGCTTGATTAGGTACAGGTGTTGCTTGTTAAAGGCTGGACCTCTGCTGACTCCCAACCAGGCGTCATGCTGTGTTCACGTCATGTTTGGTTTACCGTAAATGTGAGCTGCCAGCTGGAGAAAAACATGTCCTCGTAACAAGGCCAGGCAACATTCTGTAAATATCAAGAACGCCATACAGATGTTGCCAGTCTAAAATCAGAGGGACAGCTTCAACTACCCGAATTGGATACGGAGTGGTAAGTCTTGTAAAGTAATGAAACATTTATAGCGTTTAAAATGTATCTGTGCTCCCCAGCTTTACTTAGATTTTGTCAGTTTACATCTCATCCATCGTCAGGGCTGTTAATGCTCCGCAAGATGCCGGTTTAATGTGGCGCTCACAACTCTTTTGTGTTCCCAAGCAGACATTTGGCTTCAGCCTTCAAAGATTATTTATGCTTCAGCATAAAACAAAGCTGCCTGCTGAAGACCAGCACACAGCAGCTGCTGAAACACGATAACAACCTATAAACAAATTTGTTTGTGAGACTCTAAATATTTTCCTGAAGTTATGGTCTTTATGGCTGCGTTTCATTTTGTAATATAGAAGAATGATACAGGATGTTTTTCCAACTCGGAAGGAAATGAAAAACATTTTGGAGTTTAACTCACCAAGGTGATTTTTTGGGGGGGGAAATATGCCCAAAGCTAGTGAGTCAGGATTACTTTGCGACATCTGAAGGAGGCATTTGACTGAAGTGGATTTGACAGAAGCTCACAACAAAGCACACAAATATTACTGAAGATTCATTGACCTCAAACCTTTAATAACATCCCCTTACTGAAAGAAATCTCTCAAACAATGCGTCATTGGACCAACATCAGCTGCACGATCTCATTCAGCTTCTTCCACATGTGGATATTTTTCTTTCTTTGCAGCGAGCAGCATACTTGATTTTAATGTTGAGGCCACATGTAAACCTTTACGTCAAATTCATAGCCGTGAATTTGACCTAGAATGATTTGTAAAGGTTTAGAGCGAGCAAAACATCCCTTCTCTAAAAAAATAGTTGAATGCTCAGACTAATGGTTAAAGGTTCTTATGCAAAAACACAAACCCTTAATCCTAAACCCAAAGATAGCATGACTAGATTCAGCATACATGAGCTTCATTCTTCTTTTAGTTGCTTTGCTGTGATAATGATATAAAAAGTGGATAAATAATCAGCATTTTCATGTCATTTTTAAGACTAACAAGATTTTAAAAAATTATAAGAAAATTCTGGTGTCACGTGGTGTCACCATATGGCACCATATCTACGTATCCGCACTATATTTGCCGATGGAAACAGCATCCATTTTGATTTAACCTGTCGTTCAACATTTGAGCTTTGCAGTTTACTTACAACGAGACACTTTTTATTTATCAGCAGAGAAAATGTTGAGTTTGCTTTCATAAAGAAAAATGCCAGTTGTTTAGCATGAACTATTATTCCCCACCATAACTTTAGGCTACATGCAGCAGCAGCTCTGTGATTTGGTGGTTTCTAACTCAGAGATGTCCCCGGGTCAAAAGAATAGTAGATAAGGAACAGATTAACTTTGCTTTAAAATGAAAGTCATAGATTCCCCTGCAACAACATCACATTTGCATATTTGTACAAGTGTCGGCGCATGGCTCACCTGGTAGAAATGCAGAGATAGTAGCTGGGATATGCTGAATTCAAATCCAGCTCCCTCTGATTATTTTTTATGCTCATCAAAACAAGATCTACATTTAAATGTTCAAACCAAACACATGCTAATTTTAATTGGACATCTGTGGGTTATTTAGATAACCCAGCAATGCTCTCTCAGTTATCTAAAAATCAGTTCGACACGTGTCTACATCTGAAAACCTAAAGCACAATTTACAACTCAACTCCTATTGCATCTGCATCCAATTCTGTGTTTGTTTAGGTAGATACAGAACTTTGGAAAAAGTTGTTTTCTTAGCATGCACCTTCTACTTGGATCAAATTACCCCTGAACCTGAAAACGTGCAGCTGAAACTAAGCAAAGGATTTTAAACACATTCAAAGGACAGTGGAGAAAACATAACTGGAAGATTTGTTCTCGTTTCTTATATTATATTGCCGCTGACTTTGCTCATATGTGTATGTATGTGAAACTTTAATAAATAAGTTGTATAAATGCTTTAAACACAATCTGTTCTAACAAAGATGTTCCCTTGTCTGTCACTTTAAAATCAGACGCTGTGTCTCAGTGAGATTTATCTGGATGAATAAAATGTGAGTTATTTTTTACGCTTCTTGCTGCTGGAAATTGTTGAAGTTTTCTTTTTGTTTGTATGTTTTGACTTTTACTTGTCATCTTTAAGTCTTTAAGTCCTTCTTAAAGCTATAGTTGGTAATCCTGTTCAGAATTTGTTTTGTTATACTGGGTAAAATGGTCCTTTCATCCCGAAAATAGTTAATACATTATGTATTCACAAAAAGGAAGTTAATAAAAATGTCTCCTTTGGGAGCTGCAGGCCCACAAAAACTCTAACCAATCAATTTGGTTAGAGTTTTTTTCCTGCTTCCCTCTGTCCCTCATGTTTCGGGGGTATCGCCATATCTATTGGTTGTCCCTCATCATTCTGATGCGCTCACGTAATGCCAGTGTATGTGCTCTTCCCTACCTAGTTTCCGCTTGCTGGCTGTGTAAGCACATTTCAAGCGTTAATGTAGAAGTTAAGTTAGGTTAGCGGCCAGGTTAGCGGTTAGCTGTTTATTGTAGCTCCACATGCTCTCCCCATAGACTTGGGGAGCAAACTGCGTTCATGTTTATGAAAAGAAGTGGAAGGCCTCAGTAGAAAATAATAAAACCAGGGTGTATTTTATTATTTGAACCCCCTGAGGAGCGGAAGAACAAGGTAAGCCAGTTTTGTGCATGCAATTATTAAAAAATGGACTTGGGGAAACTTCTGGAAAAATCGCCAACCCCAGCATTAACTTTTTTTTTTTTGTTATTTTAATTTTTATGATATTATTTAGTTTCCAATGTTCAGATTTTCTGTAAAAATATTTTCTTTGGGTCTTTTTGTTCAGCCTCCTTCATGTTTATTATTCTCTCTCCTTCTGTTTTACCACTGGCTGCCACTGTGCAGTCCAGATCATTTAGTTCACCTGTGTCAGCATCATCATCACTCATGTCACTCACCTGTTTTCTCCACTACTTAAGCTCCTGTTTATCGATATCTTATACTAGATTTAGGTTATGCCACTCCTGGCCAAGTTTATCACTGTTTTTGCTCTGGCTTTCATGCTTCATCCTCCTCATGTCTGCCCTGTACTTTTTTTTTTCTTTAGTTTTATTTAAAAGCTAAATTTGCTATGCTGCTCCTGCATGTTGTCCTGCATTTGGTGGAGAACCCTGACAAGTGAAATTCCTTCTCTTTTTAGTCAACTTATAATATTAAGGCACTGATCTCAACTGGAGTTGCTGTTGCAGTCAAAAGGTTGTGGGTTCAGTTCCAGCCACAACTTGTCACATGGTGATGCGCCCCCAGAGGAAGGCACTTGACCCCGATCTGTGTATCAGTATACGAATGAATGAGTGCAATTGGGCAAATGTGGTTGTAGTATAAAGCGCTTTGAGTGGTCAATAACTAAAAAAGCACTATATTTATATTTCTATTAACTATTTAAACTCCGGTCTCTGAGGGCCTGCAGCTTTCAGATGTGCTTCTGCTTCAGGATACTTTTATCAAATAACTAGGCCATTAGCAGGATACTATAAAACCAGTTGAGCTACTAGACCAAATTTACCAGGGGGTCCTGAAGGGGCCAGTGTTTTTTCATGCAGGCACAAAACAAAGGAATGAATGAACAAAAAAAGATTGACAACATTTTATTATTTTATATATTAAGTGAGCCACAGAGCCAAAGAGCTACTTGTGGCTCTGGAACTGCAGGTTGTAGACCCCTGATCCAGCAGATGAAAACTATCATCTTATTTAAATACAACTGCAACTAAAGGTGCAAAGCCTCGATTTTTAAATCATCGTTACAGTAACACTGTAAAAGTAAAAAAAATAAAATAAAAAAATGATCTAAGAGAACATATCATGAGGAATAAGAACTGGACAAGGACCAGGTGAAACACCCAAAAATACAATGGAAATGAAAAAGGCTTGGTCTTATTACAACAGTGGTAAGTTGCAGTAATACTGGTTTTTGTATTTTGAGGGTGTGCTCAAGCATGTGCTCACCTGTTTTCCCCACTAAAAATGAGTCACTTGGATGGAAAATAAAGAAATAACGGAAGTCATGATAGAGAATTAAACTCCAATGAAAAAAACAAGTTTACAGTACAGTTTAGTGCTAAAACTGGAACAGAGTGGATAGCTAAAGCTGTAATGACAGGTTCTACTGTGTGCTCTGCTCTGGAAATTACTGTATGTCAAATGACAAAGAGGAATATGGGAACAACAACCAAAGGGCAATTTTATGAAAAAAACATCTATATTAATATTAAAAAGCATAACTATTGGGTTATAGGATTCAGAATTTAAGATCACATTTGGCCTACCTTCAGAAATGCATTAAACAATTCAGTATGTGCATGATGTAAGACATATAACAAAGATTATAAGTCATGGCCAAGTACTTTTTTGTTCAAGGTAATTCAGAGAACTGCTAGTGATGCTCTCAAACTTCAAGAGGCAAAATTATGATAAAACAGAGTAAGCACAAAAAAAAACTGATTTTAAGTCATGATTTCATTAATTAAGGAAAAAAGCTATCAAAACCGACTTGGCCATATATAACTCATGATATAACTCTTGTTATGTCATGAATTAACTGTGATCAGAAAGCGTGATTGCCGCCAGACCTTTAGAATCAAGAAATCACCGAAAACAAACGTGTGTGACAACATGAAATAGGCCAAAACATCTCATGGTGACACACCATCCTCCCGATAACAAGTAATTTAAGAGCAAACGAGACGCCAAGTGGTTGACATCTGTTTGTCTTGAAAGGGTAACAAAGCCACCCTAATGTGGGACTCCGGGGAACCACAGTGAGAATCATCTTCCAGAAATGGAGAAAACATGGAAGAGTGCAAAATTACTTTCACAGGAGAATTCCAGGACCACAGGGGACCACTGGGGACCAAATACAACACAAAGGTTCGCTGATCATTTGCCAAAAACAATTGTATACATCGTGACTTTAGGGAAAATATTCTGAGGACTGAGGACAAAACGGGGAACATTATATCTTGAAGTTGCTCATCCTAATAAATTGGGTATAAAATGAACAAAGCATTTTAGAAAATGAACAAAAGGCAGAACGTTAAACATGTCTGTGGTTGTGTGATGGTCTGGGGTAGCTTCACGTGTTCAGGACCTAAAACACTTACCGGTACTAATGTTCTCTTCAAACAAAAAAATAAAAAAAAAATTAAATAAGATAAAATAATTAAAAAAACTGAATGATAATATCCAGCCATCTAAGGTGCAGCTGGGTTATGCAGGAGGACAACGATCCAAAGCGCAGCAGCAAGTCTACCTCTGAATGGCTTAAAATAAAAAACTGAGTGGGTTAAAGTGACCTACTCAACTTTTTGACTCAAATAGTTGGGATGCTGTGGAATGACTTAAACGGTCTGTTTATGTTTGATATTATGAGTGTAGGTAGTAACTATTACTATATGCTAGTTATTCATTTTCTGATGCAATCACGTTTTTACACAGGACTAGATTGGTTTGGGTAGTTTTTTTATTGTAAGTACTTTTTGTGTTTACTAAATTGGTTTTGTTATCTGAAACATTAAAGGGCTTTTATGAGCTTTTATGAGCATGAAGCTTTTATGTATTTGGCAAATGGTTTTATTTTACTGTACTTAACATTTTTTAGAGCACAAGACTGGGCTTTAAAACTTGCAGTGGTTATGTGAACAAAACTTAATAGCAGCAAATATTGATTCTTGTCTGACTCAGATCAAAATGGGGACAATAAATATTATCCTTTTTATACAGTTTTTTTTTTTTTCAATTGAGGAAACTTACACAACAGCTTGCTTTTTTTATATATTTTCCCGAAACAGGGAGCATCTCTTCTCTAGCTTAAGTTGTGGCCAGATGCTCAGGGTGCGAGCACACCAACATCCACACAACTCAGACACGCACACATGATCTATGGCTGTTTGCGTGCGCATGTGGGCCCCCAGCTGTTGATCGCTGAGCAGATGTAATGACCAGAAATGACAGATTACAGCTAAATCTAGAGGGCAAGAGGAAGGGGAAGGAGAAGCGGGTGGGTGGTGATTAGGGAGCAGTGTGGAAATGCGAGTTAAAGCAATGTCTAAAATTAAAACAAGGGGCTAAAATGGGCGAGAGGAAATGCAGCCGGATTACGGAGAGCGATCGTAAGAAGCTCACTGACAGAATATAGAGTGGGATTTCGTAAAAATGAGTAAATATGAAGAGGAATGGATAAACTCACGATTTAGGTCAAAGAGGAAATTTCTAGAACTAAACTCCAGAAAACTATTTACATTTTGTGCAACTCATAAAACGTTTTATCTTATGCACAATGCAGTTTATCTTGGAATACATAAATACATGTTTACATATATTCATATAGTTATATTCGATAAATTAGAATATGGTTTCCAAATATTAGTTTGTGCTTATATTTCTAAATTCTTTTACATTTAGAAATAAAATAACATAACCTGATGGATATACTTTCAACTTCATCTTTAAAGGTGGGAGTTTTCCTTTTTTTTTTTTTTTTGCAGCATCAAGTTTCTTCTAACCCAATGTTACACTCCAAATCGTCCCGTCGTCAGTATATAAAACAGCTCAGATCACACGCAGGCAGTAAACAGGCTTGCAGATGCTGCTCCAGACAGAAAATGTGGTGTGTTTGATTCTGTTTTTCTCTGCTTGTCAACACATCTGTCATCTGACATGAGGAAGATTGGAGAAAGCCCAAATTAATGTGCACAAAAGCGAAGCCCTCTAGGAAGATTAACGTTGTTCTAATTAAGATGCACGTTCACATTTTCCTCCATGTGCATTAAAATTCTCTGTCTGAACGCCATATATTAGTGGGCTGTTGAGTGAATTAGGAAGCTAATGCTCCATTTACATAAAAGCTGCATATCTCAATAAGCCTTCATGGGTTTTACTTTGAGATTTTCCACATTATAACACGAGCTATGTTGTTCTTGTGGGCTATCAAAAGGACCTACTGAAAAAAAAGTCTTCCAGCCCTGCAGATGTGTCTCACCCTGAGAGCTGCATGAGTCAAATCAGCAACTTTTGAATATATTGAAGTGAACACTGACGCATCTCGCTGCTAACCCGCCTTGATAGCTTTCTGACGTCAAAGGTGGACCGTCACATCCTCCTCCCTTATTGCTCGTGCCTTTGTTGCCGGAGCCGACACTGTTTTTCCAAGGGTATTAAATGATGCCATTTTGGATCCCAAAACATCTCATCACCCTTTCTCACATCAAGCCCACATCCAGGGTTAGTTTCCGTATGCGGAGGATGAAAGCTGACTCGTGGTGACCCCAAGCTGGAGGAATGTCAGATCAAATTCGGAATCTTGAGAGGATTTGATGCGGTTCCTGCACCATAAGATAGGAGACACAGCGCTGTCCTATCAGGTGAACTGAAGGCATGTAACTCACATTTTTATGGTTTCCTTGTTGCTCAAAGTGTCAGAAACTAAATCATGCTGACATGTGAAAAAGTATAGAATTTGCTTTTGTTATTTTTCAGTGATGTTGCCTTGCAGCAAAAAAGTCCTGGGTTCAAACCCAGGACTTTCTGCAAGGAGTTTGCACATTCTCCGTGTGCATGCCTGGCTTCTCTCCAGGTACTCCTGCTTCCTCCCACAGCCCAAACAGATGACTGTTAGGTTAATCGGGCCCTCCAAATTTCATTGTACCTTGTAAATATGAGAATTACAATAAAGATTTCCCTCTCATCTCAAATTACCCTTTGTTGTGTGTGTGTGTGTGTGTGTGTGTGTGTGTGTGTGTGTGTGTGTGTGTGTGTGTGTGTGTGCTTGGTTGTTTATCCTGTGCGTCTATGTGCTGCCCTGTGATGGACTGGCACCTCCTTCCCAATGACAGCTGGAGATAGGGACCAGCACCCAATCATTGCACGATAAGCACCTTATTACCTCATTATCTGTTATCTGTGACTCATGAAGGACTAGTTCATGCAAACTTTTGAATCTTCATCTTTTTATTTTTTAATCTCTCTTGAATGCTATAATGGGGAAAAAACACTGTAACCCTTGTTCACTGCCTGTTTGTTTGTTGTTTTTTTATCTTATGTGTACTCTTAGCCGGAGTGGCCGAAAAGCAAGTCTCACCACTGTAACACGTAACATAAAGAATCTTTGTGTTTTCACATTGATTCATATTAGTTTGACGTGTTTGTTCCTTGATTCGACAAATTACACCTTGATTTTGCTATTACAGCCATCAGTATTTTTCACCCTGAACAGCTGTGAGTTTTCAGAAAAGACACCAGCAGTGCAGGACAACGGCAGATATCGTGCAGCGTTGCTGTTAGCGCTACACATAAAATCTGCTTCTGCAGTCTCCCTGTACCGCTCGCTTTACAGTAATGGAGGAGAAACTCAGTAGAGCGATATTTTTCTCATCAGAAATGATTTCTGTTGATTCTGATCTCTTTATTTCTATTCAACATAGCAATCCTTTAGGCAGAAAAACATCGGAATTAGCTTTAATGTATAAGCCAGTGCTCCTGCTGGTTGCCATCTAATGTCAGGTGGCAGCGCGTATCCTAGTAGCTAGAAGTACAGCAGTGGTGTAAAACATTCAAAAGCCATAGGCTTTAAAAGTGGTGGGACCACTTTGCTGTTCAAACGCACAAGATCAGCTGTTCAAGCTAATCTACAAGGACCTCAAAATTTAAGTTATTTGGCCCCAACATGTAGGTAAGTCTTTCTAACCTAAGAACAGTGCACTGTCAAGGAGAGCATCATGCAGTGGCTCAGTTTTGCAATGAGTTTTACTGTTGCACTGCATGAATAAGATGGAATAATACAGGATGAGTGACACCAAATTTTTCATCTTCATCTCAGATGGTTCGCTAAATGGGTGGAACAGAAACATAACTGGATGTTGTGACTGAACAGTGATCCTACACATTACAACTGTGTGAAACCGGTTAATATCAATCTTTTGAAGCTTTCCTGAATCACCGGCTATCTTTAAAAGCCAGATCCGTCCCAGGAAACCAGATCATTTCATTAGTCTCTTCAAATTCTGCCAAAGTGAGTGAATTTTGACGGAAGCTTGTTGGTGGTGGCAAAAAACACAGGTCAAGTTATTACAGCTTGCAAAGGGTAATTTAGCCAAATATTAATACATTTATCTGAGCCTGTACATATAAATATTAACATGGATAAAATTAGAGAACGTCCAAAAATAAATTCAAACGTCTCCATGTAATTATCTCCTTAAAAAAGAAATGATTAAAGTCTGATGCTGTCTGTCAAACATTTACTATAATAATGCTTCAAATCAATCAGTAAAAGCAAAAAATCTGTTAATGCTAATTATGAGTGGATGTAAACTTATGACCGCAGCTGTAACCCATGCATAACGTACAGTCTAATTCAATAAGTACCGAATACACTGAAAGACCGTGCTAGGACAGTAAAACAATTTAACAAAAACCTTAATAAATTTGGAGATTTTCTAATATGTGGGAAAAAAAATTATATTAAACCATTCAGATAATGGATTTACTTACCGAAAGAGCCTAATTAAATGTGTCATTTAATTTATTACTATGATGTATGATGGTGAAATATATGTGGATGGGTGTAAATGGGTTTTGGGAAAGAAATAAAAAGAAAGAAAGAAATACATAGTTTTAGACAAGATGTAGATAGTGCCATTTAGAAAAGCTTGTTTAATTTAAAACTGTTCATAAAGCTTTCCATCCATGGATTCTCCTACCCTTCTGCTGAGGTTCAACCCATCACCCCATCTCCCGCATCGTGCTCTCAACCTTCTCCTGGCTTCCTTCTCTGGCCTCCACCACCAGTGTCCAGACCCCGGGGGAAGACCTCTCTAATACTAATCCTAAACGAACAACCAAGATCTTAGCCAATCACAGCTTTCACATCTTCTGCCGGGGTCCAAGTGCCAAAGAAGTTTTAATGACTTATATCAATACATCTCTCTAATTGCCTCTTCTGTCTGTGTGAGTCTTTCCAGGTTGAAATAACTTTATGTGTACAGCTGAGGTTAAATGCCATCATAAAACCTGAATAAACATAATCCTGCTTGTTTTAGGTAAAATTATTTGCTCCTTACAGTAGGTTTGCTCTTCCTTTAAAAGGTTTTATAGTATAAAATATCATATTCAGTGATTTGTATTGTTCTATTGTTCCCTTTTGAACAGCATAGTGTAAAGTCTTAATATTTCCTGACTTTTCTGATGCAACATGTTATTCCCTTTGAACTGCCTTACTCGCACTAATAGACAATGGTTTAATGAAAATCCAAAGTCCTTTCATGACAAAGATCACATAATACGTAAACCAGGTTTTACAAGTTTTATCATCATTGTTCTAATGAAATGATCTCTTACACGTAAATATTTTAGAGTCTGGTGCATACTGGCTCTATGATGGGCTGGATGAAACCATTTGTGCATTTTACAGCTGCAGCAAAAGAAAGGTTTGCTGACATCTATGGGTGGAAAGCTGTTAAGCTGCCCGTTTAACTGGGTGCAGTTCTGCACAGATCTGTCGTCTGCCAACATGTTTCAAAAAGGAGACCTCTCTATGGTGATTATGTTTTCTGTTTGACAGTGTTGCTGAAGGAACTGTGTGCACATTTAAAAAGACAGCGTGCTAAACTGAAACCAGATTTTTTTTGGCACAATAAATCCATGAATGTATGTTTACTGTACACGATTTATCACCCAAGTGCTTTCAAATATAATCCACACATCCTCAGAAAAGCTGGGTTTTCAATAACCAGCAAGGGCGGCCCTTTAAAAAAGAAGCAGAGCTCTGAATCTATACAAAAATAAATGTGTAAGATCTTCACAAATTCAGGTGCCAATGGATTTATCACTTTTGCCTAACAGACCATTTTAGTGTACTTTATGATGTAGCCACAATGTAGGTAAGATAACTCCACGACTGTTTAACATTGGCTGTCTTTTTCTTCCTCCCTTTCAAAAAGTAAAAAATACCCCAAAAAATTGTTCCATTTGTACATTATTTCATATGCATGCAGCCCAGTGTTCGGTATGCAAAGGGTTTGATTATTACTCTGAATACAGATGCCTCAGATGGGACCTTTTCAAAGATTTTAGCATCTTGGAGCAGTGGTTGGGGCTTTCTCCTTGTAGCAAAAAGGTCCATGGTTCAAATCTCAGGTGGAATACTTTCTTTGTGAAGTTTGCATGCAGTGGTTTAGCCTTGGTGACACCGGTTTTCTCCGACAATCAAAAAACATTTATATTACTAGGAGATTGATTTTTCTCTTAGGTGTGAATGTTCAGGATGCATTTCATGCAACGCTAGAGATAGGTAACCTACGACCCTGACTAAAAATATGCAAATATAAAATGGAGAAAGCAGACATCACGTGACAAGAAAAGAAGGTAATGAAGTACAGTATATTGGTAGAAATGTGACATCATCATTAATCCACTCTTCTCTGGAGATATACTCATTAGCCACTCGATTAGGTACAGGGTTGGACACCTGGTTGCATTCAAAACCGGATTAACTCTTTGTGGCATATATTCAGCATTTCAGATGCTACTGATTTGTCAGCTATTTGTCCATGATGCAAATCTCCCATTCCACCACATCCTAAAGGTGGTCTATTGGATGGAGGTCTGGCTCCTGTGGGGGCCATTAGAGTACAGTGGACTCATTGTCATCTTCAAGAAACCAGTTGGGGCTATTCCTCTGGGTGTTGTGTTGCTTGTGTGGGGGCTCAGGCCATGCTATGGGGTGTTAGGTTTCCATCTGCTGGCCTATGGCTCAGCCATGGGGCTACGTTGGGCTCTGGTGGGCATCCCTCCCTCTTGACCTCTCAGGGGATAGCTCACTAGGTGGCATGATATTTATCCCTCCCAACCTTGGTCCTTCCAAGCTCAGGTTGCCATGATGAGCTGGTGCCTGCTTGGTGCTGGGTGGTCTTGGTGCCAGAGGATGGTGTGGACACTGGGACTTCAGGCTTGGCCTGCCTGGCTGGAGATGGTGATGGGGTTAAATCCAGGGGGTGCAATGACCAACATTTCCCCTTGTGCCTTTTTGAGCTGCGGACGACTGCTCTTGTGCTTCACTCACAACTTACCTCGGTGGAGAGTGTATGGCTGCTATAGGGTGATGCCTTGTATCTCTCTGCTTGGAACTGCTGCAGCCAACCGGACTAAACTCCACCTGTCCTTTGCTGCTCTTGGTTGCTGTGGGTTGCAGGCCGTCTACCGTTCTCGCCACTCTTACGATAGTGCACCTCCCCCCGCAGCATTGCAAGACAAACTTGCACACATACACACGCTTAACACAAACACACTCCTTTCTATACATAGGCCTACACCCGCCCACGCACTGACACACAGATATTCCCAATAGGTAAAGGTCATATAAACACAGGTTAATGTTACATCAATGTGGCCTGACTACTGTCATGCTGGATCGAGCATGAATTTTATAAAGTCAATGACACAATTAGAATAACGTCTTGAGATATTCTTTTGGTGAAGAAAATTGGCCCCGGCACATGTAGGCAGCCAGCTTCCCTGAAGGGTATGCCTAAATGCCATGTGGGGGAAAAAAAGTAAAATATAAATCTAGCCAGTTTGAGATGATTTGAGCTTTTGTGGCATGGTGCATTATCCTGCGGGAAGCAGAGATCAGAAGACAGTACATTGTGGTCATAAAGGGAGGGCTATGATTCACAACAACACTCAAGGAGGCTGTGGTGTTTAAAAAGTCCATGATAGAAACTAAGAGCAGCATCAGCAGTAACCTGAAGCCCTGATAATAGGCAGGATGGATCAGTGCCGTCATATCTAAATCAAATTCTGAACCTAACATCTGATCGTTGAAGCCTCTGTGAGTCGTACCCAATCGGTTTCAAGGTTCAATGTGTTGCGCATTACAGGACAGTACTCAGTACAGCATGGATAAGGATAAGTGGTCATTTGAGCTGCTGTTGCCTTTCTTTCCTCTCAAACCAAATTTCCCATTCTCTCCTAAGTCCATAAAACTGGATATTTTCCCTTTTTTGGACCATTCTCAGAAAAGACATTTGCTCCTAAAAGCACATTGATCAGCAGCTTCCAAAATGCTCAAACTAGCTTGTTCGGTACTGATAGGCAGTTGATCATTCAGGCCAGATTCAAAGTTACTATAATCCCCTTTTTCCCCCATTCAAGTGCTTGGTTTGAATCTCTACACATATACATGCCTAAACGTTGCGGCCATGTGATTAGCTGATTAGTTATTTGTGTTCACAACCACATGAACAAGTGTGCCTAATAAAATGCCTGATGAGTTATTATCAACATCTATTCAAAGAAATTCTTCCTGAACAAAGTGTGTCGGTGTCTATTTTAGAGTAGAAACTCACCCATGAACAAAAATGAGACTGTGGCACATATTGATTTAATCAAAGTAACCAAAGTAATGACTGATGGAAGTTATATGTCGTATTAAAGTGACAAAGCCTGTAATTGATTTCCATTAAAATACTCATGTTGGACCTGAAGGGGACACGTAATGCAGGATATGTCCTCCGTTTACCCTGCTAAACAGATAATGGAGTCAGATTAGGTAGCTTATTGGATATTTCACTGATATAGTTCCTTCATAAAAGATAATAGACATAAACTGCAGGGCTTCAAATAAGGGACTGGGTTTTTTGTTTACTTCCATTAACAGAGCGCAGAAAAGGCAAAACTCAGTGTGCGACTGAGATGAAAAAGTAGGAACAAAATTGTTTTTGCCAAAGGCATCTGTTTCTTGAATGAGCGACAATTCAGTTTTATGGCTCTCATCTTTGAAACGAGAGCTTACAACCAGTGCTTGAATGTGACACTATTCTCAGTGATTGTCTCACTGATGTCCTGAGTTATAACACGTCTTCTGAGGAGGAGGCATCTGTTTCGCTGCTGGAGCCAGACGGCGCAGCTCGTCAGGGGAATTTCTCCTTAGCGGCACGGACCTGCCCCGTGCCACAGATGGCTTATCTCACAATGCATGATTCAGAAAACGTCAATGCGTTTCCAAACAGAAGAAAGGCCATCGTCTCATGCTAATGGAATGTTTTCCTTAGCTCCAGAGTTAAGGTGATTCAAGATAGGAGGATGCATCTAGAGATGTGTTCAAGAGGGCAACACTAGTTGAGTAAGGTAACAAAATTAATTGTCGCTCACTAGTTCCAGAGTAAAATGATTGCAAGGAAAGACAATTTAGTACCTAACAATTTTTATAATATAAACACCTTTGTCTCACTTCTATTGCTTTTTAAACTCGCTTTTTACATCGCTAGTTTTCACTCTATCGTGGTCTCTGTGGACATGTTCCAGATTACCTCTGACTTGAGGAACCCAGATGATGTCACAGAGTGTTGCAAGTTATGATTACTCAACCTTAAAATGAGCCACTTGGCTGCATCATCAATTAATGCTCTCCTTGATCATCAGATAATCCACTGAACAGGGCTCTTTGAGGTGTTTAAACCAAATCCTTGGTCCTCATAAAAAAAAGGTGACCTCTCAAGGCATTTGGTTGCGATGGATTTATTTAGAGACAGCAGTCTAAAGGGGAACAGAAACAAATCCATGCAACACTTCTCAGGTCTATGTGTAAAAGATGTGAGAAGTCATTGATCTGTAATTTTTCAGCTCACAAGCAGAGCAGAACTCGATATAGGCTGAGTGGGTTAACAGCAAATGAAAACAACCAGGAAGCACATGAGCTGGCAGTGAACGGAGGTAACAGACATGGAAAAGGCAGGCAAACAAAAGAAGCCAGCAACAGGAAATGAGAACCAGTGAGTTTAAGTAGTGGGTGACACAGCTGAGTGGCATTGGTAAGACTGGATGGCACAGGTGGGCTGAATGAGCTTGATTGCAGTAACCCTGCAACAAATATAGAGCTGGCCTGGGGAATCTGGGGGACAAATAAACAAGAAACCAATCAACTGCAACAACAGCAACAAAAAAAATAAACCAAAAGACTAAGCACAAAAGAAATAAACTAATAAGGCAAGATCTAATAAAGACCTGAAAGTGTTAAAAGCAAAGAACAAACAAAGTTACCAAATATCCACACAAGAAAACAGAAATCCAAGATCGTAACATGATGATTTTCTTCCTCTGCACCATTATGTGCTATTTGGTGGTCTATCACACAGACTCCCAAGAAAACACACTAAAGTTTGTAGTTTTATCGTGATGAAATGAGAAAACCCCCAGTGGGAGTGAATACATTTGTAAGCTACTTTATTTTTTCTTCAACACATTAAGCTCCATGTCAGCTATTTGTGGAGACACGGTAATTATTTAAATCCCTTTTCTAACAGACTAGTTTCTCTTATTCAATTCAGGCAAATTGTATACTTTTCCAGACAGAAATTAAAGTCATTATAATAGCCCTACTTATTTTAAACTGGAATCTCCTTGGAGCCAACAACAGATAAGGCCAAATTGTCCCTGAAATTATCTGGTCAACTATAGGCTTTATTATACTGTATGCTGTCAGCTCATGCCCAGGAGCAGCAGCTAAAACACTTATACGGTTTCATGCTGTCAACTAGTGTGCAAGCCCAGACCTTTTAAAACGTTTAGGGACTGTAAGCTGAGATCTTCTGTGATATTGTGCAATTATCGGTCTGTCAGATAAAATGAGCTAAAGCCAGGGTGAATAGGAAGCCGTAACCAGTACATATATTTCACACATAAAGCACTCTTCTCAATCGTTTCTACTTCCTTTTCCTTTCACAAGTGATTCTGGGTCTGATGTGCAACATCAAAGTAAAAATCTCCACTGCCCCCTTTTGTCCCTTTTTGACATGGACATTAGAGCTTTTGAGACGTGTCCCTCACATTGTCACTCTGTGCTGTGTAGGAAGATCAGAAAGAAGCCGGCAGTGGTGAGGGGGCATAGGAGAGTGATGTGGAGTGGCAAATTTGCAGAGACATGAATGGCTTCCAGGTGTTTTTTTTTTTCTTCTTCTTCTTTTATACAGAGCGGCCGAATGAGGAAACGCGGAGCGGGGATTCTGCCTCCACTCCACGCTGTGATTATGCTTCATGGCAGGGCTGTTTATTACATTGAAGTGAGAGGCTCTATAGCTGGGCCACGAGAAAAAAAAGTGATCATTTGTGGCTAACATAAGTGTTTATACCTCTGTTTAAAGCTGGTGTATCCAAAAAAAGGAGAGACTGTGAGGAAGAGGAACAGATGTGAGAGCAGAACCATGGTGAGGTTTTATTACAGAATTACTGGAAGGTAAATGAGAAAATGCAATTTCTTATAATCCAGTTTTAAATAGTTCTATTAAAAAAAAAGAACTGAAAGTACTTGTTTCTGACTTTGCAATTCTTTCATATCGTTGTAGAGGGATTTGGGTCACGTTGCTGTATTGTTTCTATGACCCCGTCTGTACCAAGCTTCTGCCGTTAAGTTTTTTGTTTAGTAAAAAACTTTGAAAAACATTGATCAGTTTCCCTCCAGATTACAGAAATTGAGTCAGAATAGCCGTGCCCTTTTTTGGTCCAAAAAGTACAGGTAGAGCACCATCTGCTGTCTGTACATGCAGCCAGTAGCAAGAATAGCAATGGATTCTGGGTAATCCTCAGAGCAAGCGCTTCACTGCATTGAAGAAATGTAGCAATGAATGTCTGTGGACAAACTTTGATGTTAGTGTCTTGATATTATTATAGCTAGTCTATTTTAGGTCTCTGTATGTTATTGATGATGAGGTTCACAGCTATGTAAAAGTAACCTGCCGTACTTCCAGAGAGAGAACATGCTGTGTACAAATGTTTCATCATTTGTTTTTGGGATGCAGGCCCTAAACGTGTTTCATTGTATAGAGGCGCAGCAGGAAAAGTTGGAGAACCACTGGCCTATCACATAAAGTCTCATTAAATACATTACTTTCTGTTTGTAAATTAACAAAAAGATGAAAATCTCAGTGGGCATAACTACATTTGCAAGGCACAATAACAAGCTTGATATGTTTAGAGTCTGAGCTCTGAATTTTCTTTCCTTTTGCAATTTCTCTAAATATTGCTGGGTATTACCTTGTGGAGAATTTGCTGGGACATCCACTCCTGGGAAGAAGACCATCATCAGGCATGACATTTTTCTTTAGTGATCACTGTCTCTGAAAGATTTCCAAATTATGGAAGGAACTCTTTCAGGACCTCCCAGACTGATGGGCAGCTAAATTTGCTTCAGTAAGATTGCTGATGCATTTCCATCTGTGCATTGTGTTAACACAGACCTGTATGCTCCAGACAGGCAAAGAGCCAAAGTTCCTGCTTATAAAAAGGTGGTCACACCTTCTGGCAATCAGCAACGTAAGCACATCAATTTAAAAGCTGAAAAAGTAATACAAATGTCATGTGTCTAATGTGAGATTAGTAAATACATTTAAAGTGTTATCAACTTCACTTTCAGGTAATGTTTCTACAGGGACAAGACAGTTTGATTTAGACTGAAAAATAAAGACTAAAACAAGTTTGAAAAAAGATTTTAATTGGCATCATTTTGATCATTCTTAGTTTAATTTACAGTTTATTCATTCTTGTCAAACGTAAACACGTCTTGTGGTTGTCTTCAGTAAAATTAAATGCTTTTGCCGGCGTCTCAGACCCACCTTTAAACATAAACTAACATGACTGAAAAGCACATTCGCCCTCATACACGCTTGCATATTCAGATCCTACAAATGACTCCGCTAACGGGTACGAATTTTCTAAATGCCACGTACTTTATAAGCGCAGACAAAGACATCCTCTCGTTCACTCCCACGCCAAAAAGTAAAAGAAAAGAAGATAAAAAAAAAAAAAAACACGCCCACGCTAAAACACTCATACACATTCAAGAACCCTGCGTGTATTTTCAAATGTACATTACAATGCAGGATCCAACGACACCAGCTCTGTCTTTGCTTTTCCGGTTGGTTCATGACATGCTTCTCAGCAACATTATCAGCTGCATCTTTTTACATGAGACTGGGCTTACCGAGTGTATGCTTGCACTGAATTATTAACAAAGAACCGTCTGTTTGTGACCGGCTGAGTTACATCTATTAGTCTAAACAAGCAAAAATACTGCAGTACAAATCCAACAGTTTTGAGAAAAAAAATGATAAAAAATGGCACGATAGCTTATTGAGCAAAGGCCTAAGAATGCACATTAATAAATTATGTAGATAAATACACTTTAATTTCAAAATAAGAGCATTTGAGAAGTAAATAAATAAAAAAGCACAACATTGTAATTTGATTAAGGTTTGCCTACGCAGTATAAAAGAACTTCTCATAAGATTCACATTCACACATTTTATTTATGTCTTGTTCTTTTTTAAATCATGATGGTGCCACCATTACCTTCAGACACAGAAGAGTAGACGCTTCATTGGCTTTGCTGCCCCACAGAGACGACGTTATCAGCACGTCATTCATATTGTGAGTGGCAAGTTTTCCTCGGGAAGCAACAAAAGTTTGTGCTGAAACTTGGTTTTCTGAACGAAAGACTAAAGTTTATGTTTAAATTATGTTTGATGCTTTGTTTTGTGATTTGAAGCAATATTAACAAAGTGAAATCTGATAGTGTGTGTAAAGAGCTAAAGATTAGGGTGATGGAAGGAGGTCTTTCAACCTCAGAGACTTGGAGCTAATTAACCAAAGTCATAATACCAGTGGAAACATTCAAAAAGCTGACAAGGATTTAAAAGAATGGTTTGACTGCTGTACTTTACAGTGTTGGACACAGCTAACCAAAAAGTTAGCTTCCGCAGCATTTAGAAAAATCGGTGCATGCGAGACGGGAAGCCACTCTAGTGTTGCTAGTTATTGTGAGAGAAACAGGCAACGAGCTCTTTTAACTCTACCTTGTAAATGGTATAAATGAACAAACCCAATTTCCCTGACAATAAGCCGAATCTGGCAACACTGCTGGAAGCTCGTAACATAGTGCTGAGCATTTCTGGCAGTCCTGCTGAGCCATGCAATGACCAAAAAGCCCAGCTCTGACTCCAGTCTCCTTCCACCTCATGCGGTACCGGTAACAAATCAAGAAAGCTCGTTACATTAGTAATTAAATGGATTGGAATCACGTAGCAGCGCACTGTTTACAGAAAGAAATGCGGTACCAGCGTCTCTGTTGTTGAGCAATTGGATCCAACCACAACACAGCAAGAATAAGAAAGGTGAGACGAAAACAGCACAGCTATTAGATAAAGTAATCCATTCGTTTATCTTTAGCCGCATTGATTACGGTGTCTTCACAGGTCTACCCAAAAAAAAAAAAAAAAATCAGTCAGACAACTGAAGCTGATCCAGAATGCTGCTGCCTGTGTTCTCACTAAAACCAGGAAGTAGAGCACATCACCCCAGTTCTAAAGTCCTTACACTGGCTCCCTGTAGCTCAGAGAATAGACTTTAAAATACTTCTGTTAGTTTATAAATCACTGCTCCAAAAAAGCTCCAAAATACATTAAAGACATGTTGTTGCTGTATCAACCCGGCAGACCACTCAGATCTTCTGGTTCTGGTCTACTCTGCAGTCCCAGAACCAGAACCAAACATGGAGAAGGAGCATTCAGCTTCTATGCTTCACAAATCTGGAACAAACTTCCAGAAAACTGCAAAACAGCCAAAACGCTGAGTTCCTTTAAATCAAGACTGAAAACCCACCTGTTTAGAGTTGCTTTCAAACCCATAATAACAGAAACATTGACCAACATATTTGATGTGTATTGATGTTTTTCATTTGATAAAATTTAATGTTTGTTACTGGTCTTACAACCAGTGACTGACGTGTTTACGATGTGTTTTTATGTTTCCATGATGTCAAGCACTTTGAACCGCCTTGCTGCTGAAACTGGCTATACAAATAAACATTACTTGACTTGACTTACTGTTGTGGAGAAGTCTGTGTGGATGTGTATTGAGAATTTTTTTTCTGTTAATAACTACTTGGTTATTGTGCAGCAGCAGTAACATAAGTAATGAATGGTCAGTACCAGCTTTGCCACTTTTTTGGATGTCTCCACTGGTGTTTTGATGATTTAACTTCGGTGATGAGCTGTATGTGATTGAGGTCGGAAGCCTTCCTTTCCATCACTTTAATCTATAGCCCCCACCACAGACTTCCTATGTCTATAAGATTCAAGTCTTATATTCACTCCATCATGTTAAAGGGCCTATATCATGCAAAATCAACTTTTTACGGTGGTATTTCTTCATAAAAATCATGGCCGAAGTGGTATTTTGCTTGATTTATGCATGTCTGAGTAATCTTTGTGAATTCTGCTCACTGAGCAGCAGCCCCCCTCCCTGTCCTTGAAAACGAGCGGCCATGACCGGGTCAGCGTCGTAGAGCGATCATTACCCGCTCCCTCCAAGAAGTACCTACCGTGACTGCGCTGCCCCTGCAGAAAACAACATGCCCAACGAGCTTTGTCGTTGGTAGGGCAGAGCACGATCATTTTTGCACAAAGATGAGATGAAGTGTCTGTTTTAGCACTTAAACTGCTCTGTTTTGATACCATGCTGAAGCGACTCTGGGACAACCCAAAATGTGGACAGACGTTATCATAGTGGAGGCAAGCGACTTTCCTCCGGTTTGGAAAAATAGCACCAGAAAACAACAAATATTTTATAGCAAATGAATACACCATAGTTCCAAAGGCCATATTTCATCATTATATATATATATATATATATACATATATATATATACATATATATATATACATATATACATATATATATATACATATATACATACACATATATATATATATATATATATATATATATATATATATATATATATATATATATATATATATATATATATATATATATATATATATATATATATATAAATAAAATAGATGCTATACTTGACTTTGAAAGGCTTAAACAAAGCATGATATAGAACCTTTACTTTCTCCAGTCAGAGAAAACATGATGGGAACGCTGAAAGATTCTAATATGAAGAACTAAATATTCCAGGGGCATGAATAATTCTGGGCCTGAATATACTCTATTGATAAATCTTTATATATTTAATGCGTGGATGATATTTATGGTTTTTTTCTATTTCCAGTTGTTGATTTACCGTCTGTTGTAAAACCGAAGAGCCCTGTGAGGCTAATCTGTCACAGTATCATCACAGGCCATGTTTCACACAGCTATACCTTATAAGCATTGGACCAGAACTTTCTTGCACAACTTTTATGTTTCCACAAAAATGCCTCTCCCAATATGGCGTAAGGTCCGGATGTTCATACTGCGTCGACTCTTGTGTGACTACAGTTTGAAACTGTGGGCATAATTTCTGCTCAGGCACCTGCCACGCTTTGGCAGACTGTATTGGGTGGTCTCCGTGGTAACTGGGACTGCTGCAATGGCTATCAGCGCTGATTGGCTGTGAGCCCCTGAAGTGGAGGGGGGAAAAAAAACAGGTAATCTGGGAGTGAAAAGAGGGCAAGTTGCCTCTGACAGTTTCTGAACAATTGCAAATTAGAGGCGTTTCTGAACAACGGTGCTGATTGCTGCGAGGAGACTTTTTTTTTTTTTCTTCTTTTTAAGATTTGACATCTGGAACTTTTCTAAGCCCATTGCTGGAGGTAAATGCGGCGGAACAAAACACACGTCTATGCCACATCTACTGCGTCTAAGTGCCGTCAAATTACTAGTCCAGGGTCTGTATTTTTCTCGGGTTGTTACAGTGCGAAGGCAGGAAATGCAGACAAAAGACTAGTTCTGAGGGGCACTCGGTACCCTTCGAAGAAAAGCAGGCTTTGAATCGGTGCCTATCACAAAGCCAGAGCATTTTTTGATGTCTGGAGAAAATGGATTACTGAAAGGCCCGTGGATATTCTTATAAATTCTCACCCTTTTGTCCGGGCTTTTATCACCAGCAGCTACCACACACCAGTATGAAAACATTCTACAATGTCCAGGACAATGACAGTCGTTTCGATTACTCACTGATCATATAAAGGCCTTGTTATAGTTTCCAAAGTCCATCTTGTCTTTTTTTTTTTACTACATCAAAGTTCGGTTTGATGCAGCAAAGCCTTAAAAAAATCCACTGTAGGGTTTAAAGTTGCCATCTTCAAAGCTAGCCCCAGAACCTTGCTTTCATCTTCCAACGAGAGTAACACTTCAAATTTTCTGTTCTTTTCTCTATCATGCTACGAAAGAACTCTCATCTGCATCCAATGAGAGCAGCACAAAAAAACTGGATTCTGAATACTGGTTGTAATCTCCATGTGGTCACCACACCTGCATGAAAGGTGTAAATATGACAGCAAAAAAGGCCTCGCTTCTTTTTTTCTTTGTCTCTGACTTTTATCCGTTGAACATATTCTTCATTTTCTCCGTTTAGCTTTCGCATCTTCAAAAAAAAAAAAAAAAACTTGGTGGGATACAAAGCCCTTTGGACGAGGCGGTCCAACAAGTTCCCCGTGACGGTCGCTAGGACAACAGGACGGCAGACACGAGCATCGTCGCCACAGTGAAGAGAAGGCGGTCACGCGACGGGCTGCTCCCGCTCACGCTCTTTTCCAGCTTGGGAACTTCAGGGTTGAATTCATCTGGAAAACAGAAACACAGAAAGACAATAAATAATCCTGAAGAAGAAGTAGGAGAAGAAGAAGAGAGGACAAAATTCATTAATTTATGAATTTAAAAGTGCTGAGTGATGCATGCAAATTGGGTTTTAACATATGCAAGAAAAGAGGCATGAAGCAATTATCAACAAACTACCAATTATCATCAGCTACATATGGCCTTCCCTGTGGGAGAGAAAATTAAAAAAACAAAGTCGTTTTTGATGGGTTTTTTTATGTGTTACTTTTTTCAGGCTAATGATGTTTTTGTCCAAGAGGGATTTCAATCAAACCAAATTACAATGGCCTTAGCATTGATTTGACACAATAGAACATTAGCTTGAGGGGAAAGTCGGAGAAAAAGCTCGGGGAACGGATTTAGGAATATTCAGTAAAAGTGGATTACAGGCTCATCATGTTCATTCCCTAACTAATGCTTCCCATTACCTCTAAAATATAAGGCAAACAAACGAGACAGAGCAAATCAACTCATTACAGGTTATTGCATAAACCTGAGCTAACTGCTGCTCAATGATTGAGAAATCACACATGCTACAAAAACAAACTCATTTTTTACTCCGATCACCTCTTATCCAACGTAAAATCACCCTGACATTAAATCCACTTGGTTGTAAAAAGAATTACAGATTACTTGTGTTTTTTGCTTTTAGTCAATTTTTTTACATTTTTAAATTAGATCAAATTTAATATCAGACAAAGATAGTCTGAGGGGTTTTCAAATTAGGATTGCATTTTTTTTTTCTAAATCAATTGGCTTGGTTAAAGTGGAAACTTGAATCTCATTGAAAAGCTGCAGCATGACCTTAAAAATGGCTGCTCATTCTTCAAGATTACCAAATGAGACAGAATTTAAACAATTCTGCATTTACAGTGACATAAAGGACTCATTGCCTGTCATCACAAACATTTGATCTTAACTGTTATCACCAAGGATAGCACTGCCAGTTGTTAAGTTCAAGGGGCAAGTATTTATTTACATAGAACCAGGTTGGTTTGGATTACCTTAAAAGGGGAAATCACTGTTTTTTTTTTTTTAAAATAAAATGAATCCGTAAATGGGAAAAATACTTTATGACAGCACTGTAAAGGAAAATAAACTATGTTATGTTTAAAAAAAGAAAATATACGCCTAGATAATTATTTCATATATACCGGTCAGCTTTGATGAAGCACGTCAAAACAGCTTTAAATTGTTGGATTTACTTACATCAGCATCTGGTATTTATACAAAATATGAAGTGAATATGAGTAAAAAATGTATAACTGCTTGGTCTGAAGTTACATGTTGCAATTTATTTTACAACACAAAGCTTGTTTTCTTATTGTTCTCTCAACTTTGGAATGGATTAAAATGGCGACTGCGAGCCAGGTCTTCCTGTCCAGTATCAGTGTCTGACCACACAAATTAATTTTTGAAGAGTGGTGAAAACTTCTCATTAACACTTGATTAAACCTTACGGAAGGCCTTCTGGGAAGGGCAGAGGCTGTTATAGCTGCATACAGAGAACCATCATTAAAGTAAACCCTATTTGTTTAGAATTGGATGGCAAATAAGTGCTTATTTCTGTAAACGGATGCATGCAGATACTATTGGCAAAATAGTGTATAACGTTGCGTGTCATCAGCATACATATTGTTAGAAATGTTGTTGCACTCCATAATCTGAGCCATGGAGAACCTCTATATTAAATGAAAGTGTCCTGAATCTGGACCCTTGTGTGACATGTGATTTATTTACTAAGTGTTATACTTGCTAAATGACAAATGAGACAAAATGAGACCTAATGTACCAACTCATGTTAAAATAAAAGGATCCCGGTTTAAAGATATACCAGAACCTAACAGAAACTAAAGAAACCAGAATGTGTGCATACTGAGGAATGTTAGCAACTGATGTGGATGTGATTTTACAACTAGGGGCAGATTAAAAAGGAAAAACAAAAAGGAGAAAACTAACCAGAACCATCTAGAAAAGCAAAACCGACAGGTATAAGCAAAAACAAAATGAGGAACCTATAACTCTATAAAACAAAGTAAAAACCTACAGAAATTGCAACACATATATCCTTATGTTCCAAAGAAGTCCATTGTGTTTGTCAACAATATGGTCTTAAAGTTCTTTTCTTATTAGAGACACACATTTTGTCTCTAAAGACATACATTAGAAGTTTTGATGGAAACATGTCAGGTTTGTTTTTTGAGACAAAATATCCATAGATCTAAACACAAATATTTGAATTGCATCCAAACATTGTCAGATCAAAGGTTTTACACGCAACCTGTGATAAAATCACTATGCCAATGTCAAACATAAATCCTGTGTTCACAGATAAGAACAATATCTTCTTGTGCAGACAGACAAACAGCTAACTTTATAATCCCATTTTCCCCTTTAGTATAATCCAACTGTGTTATGAAAAATTATGAGTACAGTACGTTGGATAAGAATATCCTATAATTTATTATATATTAGTATGTGGTGTAAGTAAAGGTTTTGAACTGTGTAAAAAATATCATTGCATTTTACACAATGCCCCAGTTTTTAATCTTGGAAATGTAAAGGGATATAATGTTGATGGGATCAACTCAAAATAACAAAAAATCTAATATTTGTTGAGGTCAACCAGGTGGAATATGATTCCTTTTGTCACCCTGATGTTATAAAGGCTTTAGCAAACCAACAGTTTTTCAATGTCTGTCAGTCTACAAGTAAAAACAAGCAAGGCGATGAGAGATAACGAGAACAGGACTGCCCTGACTGCCCGGTAATGTCAGATGAAAGGATGTTATTGAGATTTGTTTTGTTCCTGTGACGCTGGCCACGTCACCGTTGTTCCCAAGGAACACCATACATCTGTCTTAAGATCCAACACTGACATTCACGTGACGTTGCAACAACATCATCTCAAATAGAGAACGCTATGTGAAAGCTGACAAGAGAATTCAAAGCAGCACAGCCTCAGGTGGGGTCTACAGGTCACGGCAGGACCGTTTCACGAACGTTTCTCAGGCGTGACGTAGATTAAGCAAACCAGAAAAAAAAAACACGCTGCCCCTGCAGAAGATGAAGACCCTCCAAATCTTTTGGCCTCCTCTGGTCTCACAAAATAACTCCCACAATTACTGGTGCCCCTGATACGTCCTTCTTCAAAATAAATGTAGCTGAAGATTATGTTCTATCTCTATACTTTACTTTTTTTCAAGTAACTCACTGTCTAAAATTTTAACCAGTGCTGATATCATGTTTTCCTGGGTTAAAATACGACATGACAAAGAAGCCAATTTCTCTTGGCTACTCTTCGAAATGAGAGAGTCATCACATCCAGAAAAGCTTCCGTTCATGGATATTGAGCAGAAAAGTAAGGAAGGTAAAAAAAAAGAAGCATACCGTTTATGAGTCTGCCATAAAACAGGATTAATATGAAGAGAAGCATATCATCTTTACTGTCAAGTACGGTGGAGGGTCTGTGATGCTGACAGCCTGCTGCCGTCGTTATAGTCGATGGAATCAGGGACTTTATACGGTATAAAGGTGCTTTAACTATATCTGATTACTCCAAAAAAAAGTAAAAAACAAAGCAACTGGACTTGTTTTTCGTAGTGTGCATACTTTTTGAATACTGTAGTATTTAAAAAGTCTGGAGTGATGTGGAGTAACAAGCTTTATACTACTGCCAAACTAAGGCCTTGTAATGGCTTAGATAATATGCAAATACAACTGAAACAGGTTCACCCTCTTAGTAATGGGCGGTTGTTAGAGCCATTAAGACAGCAGATTGGACCGAAACTGGTCCACTTCTCTGTAACGAGGAGTCGTTAGGGTTGTTATTGGCTTATTGGACAATGACCTCAAACATACAGTCAGGAAAATAAAGATTTGATAAACGTATATGCATGTTTTTTTAAATAAAAATGTTTATACTCTCTGGTTCCTTACATGTGAACTCACTCTTACAGACTTGTTTACAGCCAATAACAACCTTAACGACTCCTCGTTACAGAGAAGTGGACCAGTTTCGGTCCAATCTGCTGGCTTAATGACTTTAACGACCGCCCATTACTAAGGGGTGGACCTGTTTCTGTTGTATTTGCATGTTATCTAAGCCATTACAAGGCCTTTGTTAGGGCAGTAGTATAAAGCTTGGTACTCCACGTTACTCCAGACTTTTTGAATTGAGAAAGCTTCCTGGAGAGGAAGCGAAACGTCTTCAACTATGAAAAACAAGTCCAGTTGCTTTGTTTTTTAATTTTTTTGGAATAACCATGACCTGGATGACTGAGAATCTTCACCAGCATAAATCTGATTACCTTTCCCAGGAAAGTAAAAGTTTGTTGCCATTGGATCTTTCTGCAAAATGGTAACCAAAAATATTTGGCCAAATTAACACATAAATGGTTCAACACAAACAAAATCAGCCTTCTTCATTGAACCTCTCCGTCCAAAGACCTAATTCATATAGTAAACTTGTGGACTGAGCCAAAGAGAACATTGGAGAGCAGCCTCGATTCCACGCCATCTTGAGAGGCTAGACCCCTCTCTCTGTGCTCCACCCCTGTTGTCTTAAAAGACTGTCCTGTTGGAGAAATGGGGGTTGTACATACTAATAACAGTAGGGTTGTGAATATATGGGGTCATTGGACAATGACCTCAAACACACAGTCGGGAAAATAAAGATTTGATAAAATTATACGCATGTGTTTTTTTAAAATAAAAAAGTTCATACTCTCTGGTTCCTTGCATGTGAACTCACTCTTACAGATTTGTTTACAGGCCCCAGTTTCTTGGAGTAATCACCTCTCCTAAAAACCTTTGCCTTTTAAGAAATCTTGCAGCTGGAGACAAACGCGGGGGGATGCTGAATGCCTCGGGCTGCTGCAAGTTATCAAAGGTCTTTAGTATGACACCTGTCTCCACGGTCCAAAATTAAGATCCTGAAATCAATTTCCAAGAGCATTCCTGCCTGTATGAGGCCCAACAGAACAACAGGAGGCACTCAGAATAGCTCCTCTGTCCACAGAAAAACACCCGAGGCGTTTCCAGTGAGATGAGAAACATCAGCTCTGGACTGTCAATAAGTGAGAAAGGTTGTCTGGGCAGATAAATCTTCCTGCCAGCGACACTGCGGCGATGGTAGATTTACAGTGAGCCATAAACAGCATCAGGCAACGTGCATCTGCAGCTGCATAGGAGTAACATACACAGCATCTATGAAAGTGAACTACTTTCAGTTATTCAAAGCGTATTTATTTTTTAAAAGCAAAGCCCATAAATTCAATAAGTTCAGCCAAGAGCTTATCATGTGGTTTTTAGGATGACATTGATGAAGCTGTTTACTTTAAGCAGACTTTCAGAATGATTGAGTGCTTGGTCAGAACATCGCTTAGACACCAGTCTATTTTATGGCCATTGCAACCTGCGACACTTAAAAAACTTGGTTTATTGAGCTCAAGAGGCCTCGTGTTTATTGTTTGGATATTACAAAAAGCAGAAACTGAGCACCACAGCTTCAGCTCTTCTCATCGCAGCCTTCGGAGGCTTTACAGATGAAGACATTTTCTGAATTAAATACTTTCTGACACATGTTCAGAATTTCTGCACATTAGAAGTCTTATAGCGCTTTTTTTAATTTTTTTTTTTACAAAACAGAAGACACTTGTTCCTTTTTTCTTTGCTATTTACCTGGGTAAGTAAGAAGTTTGCAGCGGATGAATGAATGTATGAGGTGACGTGACGCTTTGGCTGTGCAAAAACTCTGTAGGTTTGTTTTTTAATTTTGCTTTGTTGTTCCACTTCAATGATCCTCGAACACAATATGACATCAAAGATACAGTAAATTGAGTAAATACTATATTTAGTTTTCTGGTGATGATCTTGTTTTTTAGAAGGGGGGGGAAAAGCTATCCAAACTAACCTGGCTCTATGTTAAGGCATGCTTCTTGCCATTAGATAGGGACTTTTTAGATACTTTAATGATACAAGAGGTAAGAAAGTAACTACGGTTGGGAATGGAAAAAAAAAACTGAACCAAAAACAATGTATTTTTTTCAAGATTAAACAGTCGAGATGATTCTATTTTCACAATGGTTGCTTTGAAATGCTTTTTACCTTAAAGGTCTCTCCTGTAAATGAGAACTTGTGCCAGTGTGACTACCTGTATGAATAATGGTTTAATAATATTAACATAACAACAATACTCATAATAAACGAGATCATCATTTGAAAACTACAATTTGTATATACTCAGGTCATCATTTTCCAATATGGATGTCTGTTGAAATCTGTAAGAACGACCAACACTGTAGATGATTAATTCAGCAATAATGAATCACTACCACTGTAGTGATTTTCTTTTCTCTAAGATGGTCAGCAATAACACACTGCTGCTATTCATAAATAGCATCGTAAACAAGCCGGAAGAATTGAACTGCAGGGAGTAAAATAGCAAATCCAATTATTTCACAGTTCATCAATCATTTCTGTGGGTCGTGTTGTGCACTGGACCCGGCAACATTAATTGCAGCGATGTGGAAGTTCTTTTTTTTTAATAGGGCAAGAACAGCTAGCGAATTAGACAAGATGACAGGCTGCAAACAAACAGTGGCCCTGTTCCTGAAAGTGATTTGTAAGCGCTGCTCTCATGCAGACTGCAAATGGTACCAGTTTCTCGACAAACAACTGATTAAGTGTGATGAATGCTTACAGTGGACAGCCTGAGTAGTATTTAATTGTTTCCCCTTCCTTTTCTCTTCCAGGTTAGTTGGGCTGACTGTGAAATTTCGTTAAAGAGGCCGTGTTTACATGGTTTTGTTTGTTTTCCCTCTTCCTGACATGTAATTTACAGAGTTTTCTGCATCTGAAAATCTGCAAAGGTGCAAAACTAAAACTTCTGAAACATGTTACCATACAATGTTCCCTTAATTACCATATACGCCACTGTGAATCAAGTCTCTTTGTTTGGAGTTAGTCTTCAGTTGTGATACAGCATAGTCCACTAAGAATATGTCTCAAAATATGAGACAAAAAGGTCGCTTCCCATCCAGAAAGCTTTCTCAATTTTCTTCTTCATAGTAGTTACACGCGGTCTGGCGTTCTGTGGGCAGTGTGTAGCACTGTTGCCATGCAGCAAAACGGTCCTGGGTTCAAGTCCTACACTTGCCCTGGGTCTTTATGCATATGCTGGTGAAGATTCTCAGTCATCCAGGTCATGATCACTCCAAGAACAGTTAAAAAAACAAAGCAGCTGTACTTTTTTCTAAAGTTTGAAGACGTTTCGCTTCCCATCCAGAAAGCTTTCTTAATTCAAAAGTCTGGAGTTCCAAGCTTTCAGTGTAGTGAGGAATGTTCTGATCTTTATATTGGAGAAACCAAACAACCTCTCCACAGACGCAAGGCCCACCACAGGAGAGCTACCTCCTCCGGACAAGATTCTGCTGTCCACCTACAACTTAAGGACAAAGGACACTCTTTTGAGGACCAAAATATTCACATTTTGGACAAAGAAGACAGATGATTTGAAAGGGGGGGGGGGGGGGGGGGTGAAGGAAGCCATTTACGTTAAGAGAGAAAAAAACAACTTTAAACAGAGGAGGAGGACTCAGGTTTCAACTTTCAAAAACTTACAACACAGCAGTAGGTTTGATTCCTTCCAATTTTCACCTCAATACTCACCTCCATGCAGGTGATCACAACATCTCCCCTGTAAGCCAGGCCAATGATGACCCTAACGACTCCCCTTTGCTGAGGCGTGGACCACACTTTTGGTTCAATTTGCATGTTATCTAAGCCATAACAACGCCTTTTTGGGCAATAATATAAAGCTTGGAACTCCACATTACCCCAGACTTTTGAATTGAAAGCTTTCTGGATGAGAAGCAAAACGTCTTCAAACTTCGAAAAAGTTTAGAATGGGGTTTGCATGTTCTCCCTGTGCATGCGTGGGTCCTCTCCAGGCACTCCAGCTTCCTCCCATAGTCCAAAAAACATGACTTAGGTTATGTTTTTTGTGCAGATTAAGTTTGGAGGTATACTTTCTCACCTATAAACATTGCAAAACTACTTTTTATTATAAAATAAGGGTATAAAATCGATAGATTTGTCTCATCTCCTCCTTGCACCTTACTCCTCCAAGCCACGCACTGTTTTGCCTGGCCGCACACAACCCCGCCCATTAACCAAAGCCCCAGGCTTGTTGAAAAGTCTTACTCTTAGACCAGGACCTTCTTCCAGTGAACGTAAAGCCCAGGAAAACTGAAATCCCCAATATGGAAACGCGATCAAGTAGAAGACTCAGGAAAAGTGACACCATCCAAAACCAAAACTAATCAAATGAAGAACCATTACTATAAAAATGATAGCAGTTGTTGCTCTAAACATTAGAAAATCTCCCTGTGGGAGGTCGTTAGCAAGGAAACCTATGACTGTGCACTGCCATAACATTCAAGTGAATATGTAAAATCAGTGCCATATGTAAATACAATAGTGGGAAAGCTTGCTAAGACGAATAAAGGGTGAAGATTGTGACCATGATATAAACAATCTGCATATATTTACTAATGCTGTGGCCGCAGTTCTAGATACTCCATTCAAAGAACACAATGATCACACTGTGGCTGTAATAGAGCAATGTTATCCTTGAAACACTGAGTTAAATAAGGAAAATGTGACGCAAAAGGTTAGATAATGATTTAAGAGGGGAAAAAAAGGAAGGCAGAAGGGCAAACATATGCGATGGATGCTGTGGGCTGGTCTGGTCCTGAGGCTGAGTCAGAGAGTGGGAGTCCAGCGGTCAGTGGAGCCACTGGGGGTTGTTGTAAAGCACAATCCTGTGTGTGTGGCTGCGTGCATGTGCATCAATCTGTGCAGCCTCCTCCGAATGTATTCAGCAGAATGCATCACAGTGCTGGAGGCTAGGATTTTTTATGATTTCCTGCCAGTGTGTGTGTGTGTGTGTTTTATGTATTAAATTCTACGTAAGCTGGAGACGGAGTTACTGCTGAGCAATTCGGCCGCCACTGAGTTTTTTCTTTTACTGCTTCCCATTCCTCTGCACTCTTTTTTTTCTGCCTCCTCTTCAGTTTTTTCTTCTTCATTTTTCATCAGTCCTTTTTAGTTTACTGCTGCATTTCTCTCCACCATCTCTTATCTCACCGATTTCCTCTTTGTCTCTCCTATATTCCTTTTCTGTCCTGACCTCCTTCCTTAAACTGTGAATCGCTGAGGCTGCTTAAGGTTTGAGCATTTTTTTTTTCTTCTTTTGGCTGGTGTCTGTTGGTTCTGATTTCCATCTCTGGAGGGTCACGCTCTCTTAGCCCTCATCACAGACTGCCTACAGCGCCCCAGAAAAAAAAGGATGCTAAATGATTCCCAGCAAAAGGCTTTTGTTTGAGATGGGGATGGGAAAAGACAAAGGAAAATAGAGGGTTTACGTAACCACTCCACTGAACAACTAACTCTTTCTCTGACATTTGCTCTCCTTAGGTAAACACAACCCTTTGGTTTCTTGTAAGACCTCAATTTTCTTTGTGGGTTTTTGTATACAGGAAAAAAAAAAAAAAGAATAGCTGAGAGAGTTTTCTGGAAAGAGCACCGTTGCTCCCACTGCTTCCGGGACTTTAGTATCTGAACATTGAACGCATTCGAACTCATTTTTATGCTTATTTTTAGTCCATTTAGATCACTGTGCAAATGCAAAAACTTTCTTCTGCGGTGTCCCTAAGCGTTCTGTATGCCTCACTGTGTGCAGCTCATTAAGATCATTCTCATGTAAGATAACGTGAGGTCATGAAACCGTGTGCAGCATTATGACTGAATTAATGCAGCTGATGGAGGAAATAATTAATCTTATAATGACAGTGACAAATGAACAGTGTAATAAGGTCAGCAGAGAGGCAAATTCGGTTTCAGAGGTTTGGCTCCTTTCACTCCCATCATTTATTGTAATTATCATGTTAACATTGCTAATATAAATGATTGCTGCCAATAACGCCAGAAATTAAGACTTACTGCATACTGCAGCTATGTGACCTTGATTTAACCAAAGTCCGTTCACCCAATAAAACTTATAGAAAAACTAAATCTACGTTTCTTTGGTTTATTGGTTATGCAATATGTTTCAACCTTTCAGAAATCTAACTGATTCGAGGGAAAATGAAGATGCTCCGAGGTCAGTAGTCCATTCAGTAAGTTCTGACCTCCTAGCAGGACGTACCTATTTTGATACGTGTTTTTAACGTAACACATAACATAAAATATATATATTTCTCCTGTTTCAACCGTAGACTTAGCTTTCGAGTACGAAAAATGTAGCTTATTAAAAGGTGTGAAGGTGCTTCATGCCAGCAGACACACACACATTGATCACCAACCCCCAAACTGCTGGAAATACATAATCCCTCCGATTGTATGATTGATTGCTGCTATATCTAGGAAGATTGCACCATGGGATTTCATTGTATTGTAATGGCAATGAGATAGGTTATCTTAACAGGAGCCCGATAAAACACTATTTTTTTTTTTTAAGTTTCTTTAAAAAAACAAATTGAGCAATTAAAGAGCTGCTATAAAATTCTACCAGCATGTTTATTTCAGACCAAGTTGCAGTCATGATGCCACTTGCAGACACAAAAAACATGCAGAGGTAAAAAAAAATAAAAAAGAAACTTAAACAGCTGACATTTACAATTTTGTAAATTACAAATTTGTGTGTGTGTGTGTTCTTGTCTGAGCGAGAAATCTTTCTGCTCATTTTACTAGTAAAGTGAGGACTTTGATGTAAGAGGGCTAAAAAAAAAAGTCCTCTCTTTTTTTCCGGGCTAGAGGTTAGATTTAGGACTAAGGTCTCAATTAGGTTTAAATTATGGTTAGATAAAAACTAGGGTTAGGCCATAGGCATCTATGGAAGACAAGGGACGGTCCCTGCTCGATGAAGAGGAGCAGCAGGTCGAGTCCAAGCTCTCGCTGGATGACGCCGAGCCTATATCATATGGGGACCTCAAACAGGACAGCCCACCACACATTGCATCCAAGCAGGCCTCTCTGCACACAGAGAGCTAGTCCTTGCATGAATACCACCATAATCTTAACTCAGTCTGAATAATTCAGTCTAGGTTGGCATTTCACATTTTCACAACTTGCGGGGCTCAAAAAAAAGCATTGAAAAAGGTTTCACCATTTCTCAGTTTGTGTTTTAGAGCCCTTGTTCCGTCAAGAGTGATCCAGTTAAGGTCTGAATGGTCCAAGAATTTCAGTTTCTAAGCAAGAGATCACCAAATGCATTGCAGATTCTTCATAAACTGTGAAATAGCCCTTTAATCCAGCTCCAACCCCCATTGTTGCGAAACCAGATTTATTAATCAGATACCCTGTTACAGGCCTCAGTAGACAGGCCTCGTGCAGCTTTGTAGGAAATGTCTTAAAGTGCTTAAAATATACACAAAACATGTTTCCCATGTCCAGTCAAAGGGGAATGGGAACTGATCGTTTCCATTGACTTGTGGCCACTTACCAATGTTGTGTATCTTGATGTTCGGCCTGACTGTGTAGTCGGGAGAAGTTTGATCGGAGTCATCATCTGCCTGGGAGGCTGAGAAACACAAGAGAGGCAGACAGATGGATAGAAGAGGCAGAGGAGGAGAACAACAATTATGGGAAGAGACAGGGAGAGAGAGAGAGAGAGAGAGAGAGAGTCAGAAAGAGAGAGGACTGAGATTTACAGCATGATTAATCTGTGTACATTAATAGGTCAGCTTGGTGGAGTCAAAGTGGATTGGAGAAACAGTTAAGAAATTGTGGACAGTAAATCCAGACTGCGCCTGGAGGATTTAAAGAATTTATTTGGGGACTACGGGACAGAAATCATTACTTTGACTGTTTGTCTAGACTTGGAATTAAATTCAGTTTGGGTTTGCCGATGTGTGCGTGCATGGATTAATGTTGCAGCTATACCGCGCACCAGGTTGTTTAAAAATAGCAAGAGTACTGCTCAAAATATCATCGACAAACCTCTGTACAGCAATATCTACTGTTCTGGCAACAAAAGCTCAAACCTAAAAAAAAATGGGTAAAATTAGCAGAAGCAGCGCTGAATGGAGAAGGCGGAGAGCCTTAAATCCACGGAAATGATGGAAATGTAAGACTTACTTCTGCTCTGTTTGCACTACAATACGACCTTTGGATAACATGGATCTGCTGCAACTTGGCTCTGACCTGACAGGGCGGACATGTTGGCTGCAGATGAAATGTTGATTCTCTTAAGTTACAAACGGTCTTGTTCAAGCTGTTGTCCTGTTACGGCTCATTTATATTTATTTGGTGATGCAATAGCAAATACTGTAGTTGTTTTTGAGCTAATTAGCATAAAAAAGTATAGATAAATGTCTAGAACACCCATAAATTACAATCAGTAACAAGACTCAAAACACCAGATGATAAAAGTTACAGTAGGTTTAAATGCAGACTGCCAAACCTATTAAAGATGTTGGTATATTTTTTGATTTGGTAAGTAAATAAATAAATAAGTACAATCGATTCCAGGGTTTTAAGTATTAAGGCATCACTAAAAGGTGTATTATTATTATTATTAGTAGTAGTATTAATATATGGATAAAAACATATTATGAAATAATTTTAATATTATCGGAACTGTTTAAAAAGACTGCATAAAATGGAAACTAAGAGTGCATACGCACCTTGTTGCTTTCCAAAGCAGGAAGGAAGGAATGTTGCAGCCAATAAAATTAATTTGCTTAACTGATCATTAGCAAACGTGACCATCTCTATGAAAACAGAGTTATTTACAGCCGGCATGGAGTTAAAAGTTCATTACAGTCGAATCAGAAAGAGTTTGAATTTGAAGAAGTTGAAGAAAGCTTCTTTCCCCCAAAACAAATATGGGAGTGTGGCTTAGGTTTGTGAATTTGCATCGGAAAAAACAAGATTTCTGATCTTTTTTGTCTGCATTGTGTGAACCGTGTAAACCTTCTGTAAACCAGCCCATCATATTAAATGTAAAAACATTATGACTTTCATCTGGGTTAAACACAAACATTAAGTTATCTTCAACAAATAATACCTGCTTAGTATTACAAGCAAAGTAAATAAAACTTTGTCCGATTAAGATTTGTTTTCAGACTTTGGTATTTTTTTTTATGCCAACTTCAGATCATGCAGAATACAGTAAGCCTCATAATTGCTACTGATGGGCTTTAGCCAAGAATTAAAACCCGTTTTCACGTCAAACCCTGTTAAGTGTTCACTACACCATGACGATAGACTTGGGTGTGGATTGTGTAACCGTAACGTTTTCCATTTCAGTGTTTCAACACACAAAATTCCAGTTCTATAAGCGGAAAGAATAGACTGAAGAAGCAGTAATTTAACAAAGCACAAATTTAAGACAAATAAATCTCAGATCTTGTAAGAAAAATCTGCATACATTTAGGTCTTTATAAAACTCTACAGAAACTCTGGCATTTAGCCAAGGAAAACATCCTTTAAAAATCTGACATTTTGGCAGGGGTACGTGCCGTCCAAATTTAGCCTCAACATCAACGTGAAAATTATTCTCTTGTTTGGCCCATTTGATCAAATAGAAAACTTTTTTAGACATCAGTTATTCCTCTTAAATTGTGCTTGGGTTGATAAGAGGGAAATTGTAAAATAAAGAAAAGACTCAAGGTGTTACAATGGCCCACACAAAGTCCAGACAACCAAATCTGTTCACTGTATTATGTCCCACAACGTGTAACCCTTGAAATAAAAGTGGTTTTCTCTGTTCGATCTGTGTCTCGGTTCCTGTTGACGATGCACAGACAAGAGCAATGTTTTTCAGTGGTCCAATCATCCTAGCAGCTAAGTCTGCTTATCCTGAAGCCCTGTTCTGTTATAACCTGACCCTAGCCAGATGGATTTCGCTCCGCCTAGCTCCACTCTCCATCTGGGACAGATCCATAGGAATGGCGTTTCAGAAGGCTGGGCCTTATAAAAAATCCTTGCATATGATTGGATAAGCCACTTGTCTGTCATCTTTATCAACGTGTTATTTCAACCACTCACACCGAAGCCAACCCGTGACGCTGATGAGAGCGACGCAGGAAAAAACAAAACTTTTTTTTTTTATGTGTTTGTGGCTCTAGTGGCACGCGTTTTATTGACAGTGAGCTGACAGGAAGAGGGGGGAAGACAGGCGGCAAAGCGCCGTTGGTCGGAGTCGATCCCGGGCCGACCGCGTTGAGGACTAAAGGCTTCCTAACATGGTTAGCGCTAACCGCTCCGCCACGGACGCGCCCCGGAAAACAAAACTTGCCAAATCCGGTCGGGAGAAGGACGAAAACATTGTTCACACCAACAAAAGCCTTCAGAGGCGTTCTCTGATGTTCTTTTAATGAAACAATATTAGGTAGATTGGACAACACGGAAGAAATAGCAGCATCAATGTTAACGCTTGCTTCCTTGATGCGAGCCGCCATTGTTGTCTGAATCAAAACAGTCTCACGTCACGGTCGCTTCTCCACTACGTCACATCTATGAAACTCCAGCCCTGCGTCCTGATTGGCTGGACAATAAAATTGTTAAAACTCTCTATGGGAGATGTCCCAGATGGATGTGAGTGAAGCTAGGCGGAGTGATATCAATCTGGCTAGGGTCAGGTTAGTTCTGTTAGGGTTAAACTGGGCAATGGAGAGAACAAAGTGGACCTGAAGTCAACAACGCTTTTGATAGCAGGCTGTAATTGTGACCGAATGCAATGAACCTTTTCATGCAGGCACACATCGGGCAAATTGAGGGCGGAGATGTACCAACGCACACAGCGACGCCGATGCAAATGAAGGTGCATCAACAGATTGGCAGCGACGCCGGGGTGTGTTAAGGTGATCCGTACACGGGCATCGACGCTGGCCCCGAGAGTGGGATGTATTAGTGCTGACAAGGTTAGAGGAGAGGAGGGAGGCTTTCTGTACCACGCTGCCTGATCAAAGGCCTGCAGGGGAGAGCGCAGACTACCGGGGTAAAAATAACACTCACACTATACGCAGCAGCAGGCATCAGAGAGGAAGAAAGCGAGACAGAGAGATAGGCGGAGGGGGCGGTCAAGAAGAAAGCAGAGGAGCAGGAGTGACCGAGGGAGGGGAGGGCAGAGAGATCTGATTCTCACGGCTGAATGTATTTTTTCCTTTCTCTCTCTCTCCCTCTGCATCTTTTGTACATCTTCACAAGAGAATGTCAGTCGCAGAATGAGACAGAGCATTACTGTAATAGCGCACAGGAAGAGAATAACATTAGGCTGTCATTCTCGAAGCGCTGCTTTGAGGGAGAAAACGGCACCATCAAAACCTCGTCAAGGCAGAAAAGCCTTCCTCTCTCTCTCTCTCTGAGACGCGGCTCTTAGATCTCCTTTATTTCTTGCCCTGTTTGCAACTTTCAACCTCCTTGTTTTCTCCGTGTTTGTGGGACGTGGAGAGACACGAGGAGAAAGGGAGCGTGGAAGCAGAGAAGTCTCACCAGTGGAGCAGCAGACAAAGACCCTCAGTCTCAGGCAGCTGTGGCCGTGGTGGTGGATGGGCGTGGCTAAAACAGAGGACAAACATACATTAGATGTCAACCTTGTGCCCTCTGCAGGTTGACAAAAAGAGCAGAGCATGGTTGTGGTGGCTTTACAAAAGTTTTGTTTTTTTGACAAATTAAACGTGAAAAAGCTTTTTTTCTCTCTACTCTAATACCCAAAATAAAATCCATTGCAGAAGTAACCTTAGAAGTCTAACTGTGCGTAATTTAAGCTCAGTTAACATTGTTTTAAAAATGTTTAAGCAATAAGACGCTGGAACTTGTATGTTTAGAGTCTTGGTCCTGCAGGTAGGTGAACTTCATCCGTCTCAGGTCTTTTGCAGACTATTAAAGGTTTTCCTCCAGGAATGTCTTATATTTAGCTCCATCCATCTTCCCGTCAACTCTGACCAGCTTCACAGGGCTTAAACATTGGCGGCATCAGGGTTTATAGAAAGATATGCTCCTGTTGATTGGTATTTGTTAGCACAGATTAACAGTGTCTGGTCCGAAAGCCTGGTTCTCATTTTTTTTTTAACTTGATCTACTCTAAATGATAAATGGACAAAACTTCTCATTAGAGCCACATTCATCGGTACTGTCTCAGTGCTCTTCAGCAAGACATTGATCTGCATTCCCCTTATTGGTTTTCTTTCAACAATAACAGATAAAGCGCACGGCTAACATTTATCCAGATTCTCCCACCTGAGCGGTGAACTTCTGCAGCTCCTCCCCCATAGTCTTCTTGGCTTCTTCTCTGATTAATGCTCTCCTTGCCTAGCTCGTCAGTTCAGGCGGACGGCCATGTGGTGCCAGGTTCGCAGCTGTTGCCATATGCTTCATCTTCAGATGATGGATTCAAAGTTTGGGATTTATGCTATAATCTAATCTTGCTTTCTCCTTGACCTGTCTGGTGGGTTATTTGGTCTTCGTCATCCCGTTTACTCCAACAAACTTCTCAAAATCTCTTTAATTGTATTGACATGATTTATGCATTTAATGACTACATAAGGTTTGAAGGCAAAAGGTTGGACTAAACTTTTATTTAGCTGTATCAGAGTAAAAGGGGCTGAATCAACAGCACACTTTTTTCTGTCTTAATTCCTAAAACAATTTTAAAACCACGTCTCATTTCCGTCCCCTTGAAAAGCATGCATTCCCCGTGTTGATGTTGCACATGAAATCCCAATAAAATCCATTAAAGTTTGTGCTCCTAACAAGACCACATCCGATAACGCGCACGACGTGGGTTCACTTTTGCAGTATAGAAACAACAGCACCAGGAAACTGAGTATCCTCGGCTGAACTCCTGAACAATCTATTATCAAAACCCACACACCATCAATACGTGTGGGTGAAGAGACGCTCTAAATTACAGCCTCAGATCACAGATATTGGATGTGCGGCACCCTCAGGCTTTTTTCCATCCATCACAATGAGCCAGTGACTCACAGATGTAGTAGTACTCCTGGCCCACGGTGAACTCGTAGCCCAGCGAGAAGGCGCTGTACCGCTGGAACTTCTCAGAGAACTTGATGGGCGTGTGGGGCGCGTGGGGCCGGTTGCACTCCCAGCGTTTGACGCCCATCTGGGGGTTGCAGGTGTAGTAGCCCCGGTAGTTGACCATGTAGAGGATGTACTGCTCGGCCACCACGCGCTCCAGCGTCCCACGCTGGGTGGTGTTGTAGTGCGGGCAGTAGATGTCCAGGTAGTCGTTGACGCTGACTTGCACGGTGTACCCCTCTCTCCGAAGCCTGGAAGTTAGAAAAAGAAATCAGGATAAGAACCTGCAATGCTTTAAGATATACTGTGGAACATTTGGCTGGCAAGGAAAACCCTATATTAATGTAATTAAATCAATGAAAAGTATTTTGATGTAGTAGAGAACTCTGAAAAACATTTTTTTTTTAAATGGTAAATGGACTGAATTTATTTTGTGCTTTTCTAGTCATACTGACCGCTCGGGGCACTTTAACCTAGAGCCTCATTCACTCCGTCACACATTCATACACTTAGACTTAGACAACTTTATTTGTCATTTTGTATGCACAGAGTGCGTACAGAACGAAATTTCGTTTGCATACAGCTTAAGAAATCTCAGTTAATTGCAGTAGATTACAGAATAAAGTAAATTACAGGATAAAATTACAGGACTAAGGGCAGCAGTGATTTCACAGTACAGCAATTGAAATGTAAGCAATGCAGGACAAAGAGACAGTGTGCGATCACAGTGTACAGGTGAGTATTTCTTAAAAAAAACATTTGTATGTGCAGAAATGATTTGTGCAAGAATGCATTTTAAAGACTGAGAGTTCGGCAGCATTTGTAATGCTGGATAAGGAGGCAATGATGCAAATGTGCAAATATGCGGATGTGGTACAGAGGGCCAGTTATAGCTTCAGCAGTTCAACAGTCTGATGGCGACACTGAAAAAGCTTTTGCAGAACCTGGTGGACCAGCAGCAGATGCTGCGGAACCTCTTCCGAGAAGGCAGCAGGGAGAACAGTCCATGGTGGGGGTGTGAGGGGTCCCTGATGATGTTACGGGCTCGGGCCACGCAGCGTTGAGATGAAATGTCCTTAATGGAGGGAAGAATCAACAGAGAATCAACTTGGAGTTACAGTGTCTTGCCCAGGGTTGCATCAAAGTGTGACAGGGGAAGCTGGAATGGAACCCAAAACCTTCAGATTGCAAGACGACTACTCTGCCCACTGCTACATCTTAACACGCGCATCTATAAATGATAGGGGGCCGTAAAAATGTCACGACTGCGGCTCAGACTTCTGTCCGCTCATGGGGACACGCGTTTTCTTACTTAATACGTCCTGGCGAGGGCCGAGGGACATGCTGGGAATGATGATCTGCCTTCCAGGGTGTTATCCCCCCACCCCACCCCGCCGCCCTGAGCACGTCCGGGTCATTGAGGTAGAAGGAGATCCTGTCAGGGGCGATGTATGTTCTGGCTGCGGGGGGGCCAGGCTGCACGCTGTACCCATCACGGAGCGAACTCCTCGGGGAGCCGTTACGGACGGATGAGCCTGTTGTCAGCAGGTAGGCAGAGTTTCTCTGTGGTCAAGCAGATGCGGTGGTAAAATGAGCCCCTCAGCTGACTTTAGGCCCCTCACTGAACAGCTGCCAGGGTGCTGTGACTGCCGCCACCTACACCGTGTGTAACACTGAGTGCACCTATTATGTAAATTACACAGTCTGTAATTAGACAAAGTAGAAATCATTACAAAGGCTCCTGCAGGTGAGCTGATGAGATGGGAATTGTCCTCAGCAGCAGCCATGTGTGACCCACTCCAACCAGCCGTAATGGCTCCTTTGCACCATTAGGTGGGGATATTGTGCTGAACATCAGCGCTAACTTCTCTGCGCCTCCCTCTGCAACCATATTTGTCCCTCGGTTGTCTTCTCTTCCATACACATCATCTGTTTTATTCCTATAAAAGCACTTACGCAGTCATAACCATCCATCATCGTGTATGCCATAATGCATCCGCCGCCAGACCCGTGACTCGTTTAGGTTTCCGCTTGTTTTGATTGTTCAATTAAAAAGCGATGGCAGGAAATGGCATAAAACCTCATGCTTTTCATTCCGTATGTCTCACTGTCTAACGCGTTACAATTGCACCTTTTGTTCCCAGATCTTTATCCTTTTTAATGCGTCTACCCCCACGCCAAGGCAGATGTTTATCTACTTTTTAACGACTCTTCTTCTTTTACGACCATTAATCTCATCCGTGCTTTCTGTCCCCGCTGCTGCAGATGTGGGATGATGACAGACTTTTGTCTCGCAGCGCTGAGGGAGGAGACGACGCAGCCACGCTTCGCAGGGAGCATATTTAGTGAGGGTGGGCGAGGGGGGACGTGGTGGAAGAGGTGTGGTGGGGTGGGGGCAAGCGACGAGATATGGGGCATAAAAAGTTAGAGGGAGTCAAGTGTTGCGTAAAAAGTTTGAGTGAGTGTTTATTGTAGAGGACAGCAGTGTTCAACAAGAGCTGAAACTATCCGAGGAGAGTGTGTGTTTGACTATTTCTGTAATAACTGTGGATAAAAGTGTGAGTAAGGCATTAAAAGGCGGTCCACCTTGAGCATTTACAAGAGGCCAGAACAAAAAAGATGCTAACTGAGCAGAAGAGGATACCAAAGCGGCTTATTAGCACATTTTTAATAAGCTTAAAACCACATTAGGTTATATTAATGCTCATAAATCAATAGTCTCATAACTTATTAAAAGCACTTTGAAGAGGGAATACTTTTCCTTTCAAGAGAGCTCCACGCTTTCCTCTAACAGAATGTCTGCTGAGCTTTCTGCATATTTCTCAGAGTCCTGAGTTTATGGAACACCGACACATAAATCAACCACAGAAACAGCCAAAATCAAACATGCAAACTAACAGGCTAAATTAAAACAACACTGCATTCAGAGCCACTGATTAAATACAGAATTAAAAACCGGGAGGAGAGACTCAGAACAAAGATAGTTTAAACTAATTAAAAAGCCACGAATCATCAGGAGCTCATCACTAGGAGACAAAAAAATAAAAGGATATGAAGGCGTCGTTCAGAATCCTGAAGGGAAACACAATGGGAGAGCAGTCTTTTGACACACGTGAAACAACACTTTTCAAGTGTCAGACCAGATCTGTGCAGTAATCTGTTTATGCCACCAGGTGGCATAGCTCACAATAAGCAAGAAATCAATTACCGCAGCAAAATCAATATATTATACTGTGTAATATTCAGTAAATAATTATTTTTGTTTGTGTGTCCTGTCTGTCAATCTGAAATTAATAATTGCTGTATTAATGCCAAAAAGAGCCCAACAGATTGTACTTTCACAAGTGGAGCCTTACTGCTTTCACCATAGTGCTCCGCTTGATTTTTATATGCTTATATTTATATAAGCTTTATTAGATTTTATGCCGGGACTATTTCATGTTCAATGGACACTGAAAAGGGAAGGTAGAAGAGAAAAAAGGAAGGAAACGGATGAGACAAAATGCTAAAAGAGAGAAAAGGTGAAAGAAAAAGAGGAGAGGAAAGGGTGAGAACAATACAACATCCTCTGAATCTGCTTCTACACCTGCAAAGAGAGATGTAAAAAGAACAGCAAAACCAACCAATAAAGTATTACAGGTACAAACAACCAACGCCTTGATACCATCACTGAAGAATATAGAGTATTATTTAATATGAAATGTATAAAGTGACAGGTAAAGATAATAATAATAGGGGTTTTCTGTATAGAAGTGAATCTGTAAGTACCTGAATCCAAGGACCAACACAGGGAAAGCTGCCACCCCCAACGTTGACAGCATTTTATCAATTTACTGTCGTGAGAAATCGATCGGCAATTAATATGTTTTTGCTGTTGATCTTATATACCATGGGTCACAGTATCGGCTATCTATCTATATATATTATTCAACTGTTTTCTTGCCAGAGAAGGTGCTACAATAAAACCATAGAAGAAGAGTTAACAAAGCAGCGCAGGAGAGCAGCAGCTAAGGGATTTGGAAAGTAGCGACATTTATGTTGCCTTGGAGCATCAGACACTGTTGGTGTGTGTTATTTTTAATGACACCCTTGGCTACAACCCCGTGCTTTTTGACGGCCCCCAGCCAATCGAAATGTAGAAATTTCAGAAAATTCTCGGGCAGGACTATATTCTGAGGGCGCCACCAGCCAACAGACTGCAAATAGATAATCTGCAAGACATTTGTGTGTCCCCTTTCTAATACAGCCCTGAGTAACTGCCCATATGGTTCTCATTATAAACCATCACTATATACAGAACACATTATATATGGAAAAGTTATGTTTTCAAAATGGTTCATCAGATTTTTTATATATATATCATAAATATATTTGCATATTATCACAATCAGAGCTAATTTATGTGCAAAACAGAGACAAAGTGCTGAAGTGGCGTGTGGCGTAGTGGTACAGCTGGTCCCCCAAACGCAGAGGCCTTAAGGCTGCTGTCCGAGGTTCAATTCCCAAACCTAGGGACCTTTCCTGCAAGTCTTCCCCCTCTATCTCTCTAACCCTTTACCCATCATTACTTTGAATAAAGGTCCTTCGTGAAACAATATCTGTAAAAAATTGGCAAAGAGGGAAACTGACCTTTAGTCAATTGTTTTGTCCAATTAAACAAAACTGTAAAGGTTATCACATGAAGAATAAGAATAGAATTTGGTATGCGATAGGTATTTTCCACATAGATTTGTAAAGCGATGGTTTGCATAATATCTGGGACAAAGTATGTACAGTTCAGGACATCAGAACACAATTAAAGCGTTTTGATTCTGATTGTTACATACTTTTTCAATTGAAATCTATACGATTTAGACCATGGAAATGTTGATTCAGAGTCTGAATCAATAACTCTCAATGGAACATACACGGCAAATAGGGGAGAGGTTAGGTAGTGGTTAGAGCAGGAAGCAGGACGCCGAATTTCATTGGAACGTGCAAAGTTGCAATGACAAGTAAAGATGATGCTGATGATGATTATTATTAAAGACTAATTATTAAATAATAAAAAGAATAGAAAGGTTGCAAAAGCAAAAGCTTTCTGGTGTTTTGATGAAGAAAACAGCTTAAAAATGGACATGATTTCTTCATCGTATACAGCTGACTGACAGCTTGGAGTCCCATGTGGGGGAGAGAGATAACTATACACTATGTTTAATACATCTGGATAAAACTACTCACTGTGTTTGGCATTCAAATAAAAGAGGAAGTTAATCCACAAGAACAGTATGGTGGAACTGTTCCGACTTGCTTTTAAAATCGCGGTGCACCTAAAACCGGGCCATAACTGCTTGCTGCTTTGCTTATTACTTCATCTCGTCTACCCAAACCTCCACCGCGGGAGGGCCATTTGTTTCAAACATAATCAGCACCAGAGTGGAATGGGGGGGGACAGAGAACGCATGTAAGTCAGAAGGCAGGAGAAAACAAAAGCGAAGGGAAAGGATGGAGTGAAACGATGCAGGGTGTGTGGGTGAGAGGAAGAGAGGAAGAGAGGAGTCCCCCCCTCAGGTGTTTGCCGGTTATATAAGCCGTCCACTTAGTGGCACAAAACAAAAGGGTTCCCGGGCAGAGAGCAATGGTGAGAAGACACGAGAAGAAAAGCTGAGGGAGGGCGGAGTGAGGCAGATTTAATAAGTTAGGATAGGACGAGGAAGAGGGAACAGTGAGGGGGCAAAATGCATTGAATGATGATGACAACAAAGAGCCAAGAAAAGGAAAGGAAGGTCCAGAAAGAGACATAATGGTCCCCTTAGAAGGAACGCACATGAGGTAGAAGTGCTTGAAAAAAAGACTCAGGGCTCTCTCGCATCGTTTCCTGCAGATCCTTCTCTTTCTGCCCCTGCATTGTCTCTGCTGTGATTTTGCTGTCTCATCATCATTTTCCTACGAGTGGGAGTGCACAGCTAGTTAGTAAAGGCTGCACAAGCTGGTGAGGACTACCAGGGGAGGCAGAATGCAGGGGGTGGAGTAAAGGAACGGGCGGAGAGATGGAGTAAGGGAGGAGAACATGAGAATGAGACAAAGATAGCACTGCTACATCTTACACATCTGCACAGAAGGGAGTCTTTGGAGAATATAGACAGTAATAAATAACGGCGGTGAGGTTGGGTTACAGTAGACGCTCGTGCTGCAAACTGATTATTTGGAGCGACCGCATTAAATAAATAATCCCTGTGATGAAAAATACGCCAATCGTTCCAAAAAAAATCAACACTAATCATTGTAGTGATAAATATCAGGTTTAACCCTCCCCTCTTCCTCAGAATTGTGCTCTACCTGTGTCTTTTGGACACACAGGCACCCTTTTAAAACTGTAATAGAAATATTAAGTTTAAATATTTTCTCCACCGTTTTTTTTTCATGGATGTCATCAGTAAGTAGTGCTGGATGTGTCAAAAGATTTGGCAGCGACATTGATCCTGATCAATTCTGATATTCTTCTGCAAAATAAACACATTTCTCCACATGTGCACCACGGCAGAAAAAAAAATCTCTTTGACAGATTGGAATAGAAATATGATGCATCGATATTTTCTGTCAAAGGCGTAATCAAATAGAAGCTGTCTGACAGCATAAAGTAGGTGACTAGATCTCAAAAAGCAACAAACAAACCAATCTGAAGTAATTCAGGAACAGATGAGAAACAAAGTCACTACAACAAACACAGGAAGAGCAATTATCCACAAATGGAGAAACATCAACTATTCAGCGAAGAACGTCACAAAAGGAACTCCCCCATGAATGGAAAAATGGCATCCATGGAGGAGTTCCTAGGTAAAACCTACTGCTGACCAGAGAGAAGCATCTTCATGATCCCCAAGACTTCTTGGAAAATTTTATGTGGACTGATGAAGTGGAACTTCTTGGAATATATGCGTATCATGTTACACCCGGTATAAGACTTACAGCATTCCAGAGCACGGTGTTGGCAGTGTAACGGTTTGGGCCTTTTAAAAAAATATATATATAGTTATTTTTGCAGCTTCATGACCTAAATTGCTGTAATTTAAAAAATCATGAATTCTGATCTTGACCAGAAAATTCTTAGGAATGTTTTCCAGCCATCGGTTTGTGACCTTAAAGATAAATGGGTAATGCAGTAGGACAATGATCCAAAGCACTGCAGTATGTCCACCACTGAATGGCTCAAAACAACAAGTCCGGACTTAAATGCCAAAAAAAAAAAAATCCAATTTACGTGAAGTATAAAACAATTCTGCAAAGAAAAGTAGGGGCAAAATTCTTCCACAGTGATGAAAAAGCCTCACCGCTAGTTATCACAAATACTTGATGGGAGGTGTGGCGGAAATGCATTTTTTTTAGACCTGCAAAGTTTTTCCTTCCCTTGCTGCTTTATTTGCTTGCACATCTTCAGAGCAAATATTAAAACAACTTCTATAAATCAGAGAATTGGGACCTTATTTATTTCACAAGTGATCTACATGCTTGCCTTAGTAAATTAGTACATTAACCTACCACTAAATGTAAAAATAATTAAATAAAAATCTTGCAGGAATGCTTCTGGGGCATTCCTACAAGATGCAGTGTTGCAGGATCTTCTCTCTGTTACGATGAGGTCAGCTGGACACCATCAGCGATGACCTTAAAACGTTTTCCCCTGGGTAATCAACATCAGCCTCATCAGGAGGATAAAGCCCCGCTTCACAAACCGCCACAGCTCAAACACACAGTCCCCAGTTTACCACCGCTGAGTCTCTTACAATCAAGTCCTCCGACACGGACCGGCAACACGCTGCTGTTTTTTTTTTCTCTTTACCTCAGCACCTCAATTCATTACTGGAGCCCATGCGTTAAAAAAAAAGACAACACCTGCACATCCACACACAAGCACTCCTTCTCTGAGTCGTACCTGATTGAGTTAATGCTGCAATTAACGGGCCGGTTTTTACGGCACTTCGATCCAAAATGGAGGACTGTGGTAGAAACGAGTCCTGAGCCAGTTTGTGAAAGGAGGACGGCGCTGCAGCCCTCTTCTGTCGCTATTAAACCCCAGGGAGGCATTCATCCTCCTCTTTCATAACCTTTCAGCCACTCTGGCCTCACAAAAACTGATGAACCTTTTTTTTATTTGTTTAAGGATTTAACCATAAAAGTTTCCTCGGCATGCCTTCCGTCTCTCCCGGTAAAATCTCGTCCTTATTTCTGCTCGCTTCTAACGCGTTCGGGTGCAATTTCATTATAACAATCCTTTGCAATAAATGTTTAACATTACCAATAACTGCAGCGAGGATCTGGGCAATAAAGCTGCAGCCTTCATCTGTTTGACCCCACTTACTACTAAAGTATATATTTCTGCTTAAGTAATGCCGAGTCAAGGACACCTTGACAGAATTGTCCTTTTCTGACCAACTGAATTTATTGATTTCTGTTTAAAAAAAACGTTGACAGCATTTTATTGATTTCTGTTTACTGACTGACCTCATCGCAGACACAGCAAGTTTTTCTGCTGTTCCTTGAGGCTTTGCATCAGAAGAGAAAGAACTGGGGAGAAGTATTTATCCTTCACATCACCATGGTGGAACAAGGGGATGGTAGCATCATGCTGTTGGGATGCTTTCTTCAGCACGAACAGTGAGGCTAGTGGGTGTTAATTGCAAGATGGACAGAGCTAAATGCTGAGCAATCCTTGAAGAAAACACGTTAGAGGCTGGATAACCTTGAGACTCGGGTGGAGGTTTACCTTCCAGCAGGAGGCCGGTCCCAATGAAACGACCAGAGCGTTTTAGGTTCAAACATGATAATTTATTAGAATGACCCAGTCAAATTCCAGACCTAAATTCAACTGAGAATTAAGCATCGTGAGGCTCTCTAATTAATCTGATTGAGTTTGAGATAATTGCAAAAAAAAAAGAAAGATAAAAAAATATCAGTCTTTAGATGTGAAAAGCTGTCAGAGATTTAGAGGTGTAGTTGGTTTTACAAAGTATTGTTACAGAGACGGTGAATATGAAAGCAACCCATTCACAGTTAGTTTTTTTTTTAAAAACATTTAAAACCACGCATCTTTTTATTCCCACTTCCCAGTGAAGCACTACTTTGAGTTGATCTATCAAATAAAATCCTGTGAACTGAATTCTGTTTTGATAATGTGACAAAAATGTGGGAAAAGTCAAGTATGCAGTACCAATACTTTTCAAGACGCTGCAGGAATCATGGATTTATCATTTATTCACTGAGATTCCTGATTAAACATCCAATACTGCTCACAGACTGTCTGGGAGCGATCTGAGAAATGTTAAAATGCCAAATCCTTCAGATTAAGATGAAACATTCTGGTAATTAATACATGTGCGAGTTGCTGCCTGGTCATGGCATTTGCTCCGCATGCCAGCAAAAGTGAACTGAAACAGTTTCATAAATAAAACAATAACCAGTCAGCGCTGCAGTCCCAGCCTGACAGCTGTAAGATGTTATCAGTGCAGTACCAGTGGATTATCTGTGAGCTCTGCTCTTATGGGAGGAGGGTGGGAATGTTATCACTAATTCATGCACAATGGCTGAAAACTGGACGATTTAGAAAAAGCAGCTGAACCCTTTCTGTAGCTCAGCTGCTTTGTGATTTGTTTCATGAGAGGGGGTTTAAGAGAGACCAGGGTGTGCATGTTTGATTGTAGCAAGTTTGTCTATAAACAGAACGTCATCCATCAATCCATCCATCCATTGGCAAAATAAAAAACTTGAAAGGACCACATGAGTAACTATGATTGTTGGTGAGGCTAAATTTAAATATTTCCAAAATATAATAAACTCCAAATATGATTTTTATCACCTGCTGGTAACGTGAGTCATTGAACAATAAAATCTGGCATACTATACAACAGAAACATCATATTATCTAATTTAAAATAATAATGTTTTAGATAAAAAAAAATTCTCAAAAAAAGTTAAAAAAAGAAGAGCTCTGTTGCCCACAACCAGAGTCCCTTTACCTTCAGCAAATGCATAATGAAACCAGACGTTTTCGCTCACCTTCCTTTATACTCCTATGAACTCAAGTGCCACCCCATTCTTAGTCCCTTCTCTTCAGCCCGTCAAACTCTTCCGGGAATAAATTTTACGAGTTTAGTAGTGTGTTTATGAGACATTTTGACATTCTTCTTCTTCCAGAAGCACATCTCCGAGGTTAGACGACAAATCCTAGCTCGCAATCTCAGTCCTGATTCGACCCTAAGTTGTTTTCTTGGGTTGCTGTAAGGATGTTTCTTGTACGCTAGTCAGGTTTTTCCCACACCAAATACACTCATCCATGTAATTATTGACGTAGCTTTGTGCACTGGTGTGCAGCCATGTTGGAACAGGAAGAGGACATCCCCAACGTCATGATTCCACAACCCTTGGGATCATGACAGTGCCCAAAATGCCTTGGTATGCTAAACTGTTAAGAGTTAATTTCATTGGAACAAAGTCCTTGAGACCTTGAAGAACAGCCCAACACCATAATCCTAGCTCTACCAAACGTCACGCTTAACGCAATGCAGTGAGGCAAAAGCTATTCTCCTGGTGACTGCCAAGCCCAGTCTCATGGATTGGACCCTGGGCTCCATGGTCTGTGTCAGGTGGGAGCATACAATGAAGTGCGACTCCATCCAATAGGCTTAACTATTACCATGCAAAGTCTGTAAAATGTATAGAAAATAATGCATTTCCAATCGTGCGTATCAATATTATTAATATTCCAGTGATAATTTATTGGCCAGCCCGTACTTACAAACTCCACAGTCTCTTTCAGATTCTAGTTTTAGGATGACCGCAGGTTAGCAGCCACCAAAATAAAAGCAGTTTTGTCAAAATGAAAGTAGCATATTGACATTGTTATGCGTAAAAAAAGAAGAGTTCTCCATGTTTCATTTTTTACGATTTTTCCTGTCCCTCTAAAAGAACTACAGTCTGCAATAGAAAGATCTGGTCTGATGGACATTACTCTAGTTTTCATTTTAAAACCTTTAATTATTTACTTACTTAACCACTAACCTTCAGTCAGTCATCGTATTAAAAATAATTTTGTCACAACTGAAAGAAAAAAAAATCACTCTAGTTAAGTAGTCTAGACTTTGATGATTTTATTAATGTTTTCAATTGGAAATCACTTTAAAAAACTCATGCAGTGTCAGTTTGTCAAATGAGAACTCAAAATCCCAACAAGTGGCCAATAGGTGTTCACAATACTCAACTGTCACATGGGTCTTTCATTTGAGAAAGAGACGACTACATACTAAACATACGTAGGTTAATAGGTACCTGCGACATGATGCAGGTTCCTATTAAACGTAACTAACTAAACCCTTTTGCTTTATTTAATGTACAAATCATAAGAGTATGTGTACAAATACAGCATGTGATATTCAGTTTAGAAAGAAAAGACAAAACAGAATGAAATCTAGATTCTTCACATTCAAGGAAACGGCTTGATATCTGCCAAATTAAATAATAGCTAAGGTGAAATTCAGCCCATTTTTGCTTCTTGTCACTGAAAACTATAAATCTTAGGTAAATGCAACTTGGCTATAGTGAGACCTGATCAAACAGATGCAAACTGACACCTTCAGATATTTGATTGAATTTTAAACAAACAAAAAAGATCAACAATTTCAGTAACTTCATTCTCTCATTTAATCACATACAAAGAAACATGAGCTACAGTCAGCCTATTTGAAGGAAATATAAACTGACATCTCTTTTTCAATAATACATGCATTTGATTATGATGTGGTTTACTTACTAGACTTAGACAGAACAAGTTTAAATATCAGACAGAAATACAGAAAACAAATTAAATATTAAACACTGGTTTTTCTTCAGCTAAACTTCCTGCATATAATAAATCTACCAGAGTACAGAAGGCGTTTTATATTTGCTTTTATCACAGCAGGAATGTTTTCAGAGAGCATCTGTGTGTTATTGTTTTATCCAAATCCCTCAGAAGATTTGAAGGTTGGATAACATTTTTTCTTACAAACAACCCATACGGCAAAGACAAAAGTGAAGACATGGTGAAAAACTGAAAAACACATCAAAATGTCAAAATAACCTGATCAGCATTTGCAAACATAAGGACTGGATCATTTGGATTTTTAATCAGCTTCACAGCTGGACATATAATTAAAAGTACAGGTATTGACATACACTGTAAAAACACATATGTTGTCAGACAGCAAGATTTATAAAATATAATCAAAGTAGCTTGAGCGTTTAACTTCTATGAAATGTTTAGTTGGATTTTAACAAACATATTTTACATCCTGGAGCTTTAATACCTGATATTCATTCAAGGGGAAAAAGCTGGAGAGGAAAACGAATAAAAAAATTTATAAAAAAAAAATATATGCATTTAAACCCAGACACGTTAATTTGCTCAACATAAAAAAAAACTGCCACACTAGAAGTATCAGGATGCCTTACTGTGGCCTGGATTTTATGTCCTTTCTCATTAGGGTTGGGTTTTTGCACCTGTGGTTCTCACCATTCTGCTTTTAAGTTTGTGGGAAAAGTGGGAGAAGCCCCAATGGTCGAACCAGCATCAAGGTTGCTCTCTGTTGCACGAGGGAGAAACTGGTTTGTTAGGCCAAAGTTGTAAATGTTTGAATTATGTTTTGCTTTGGATCGCTCCAGAATCCAATTGGACATGAAAGGGGGAAATAAGAAACTGAGTGATATTCAAAATATGGGCCGTGTGGAGGAAAAATAAAATGACGTTTTGCAGGAATATTACATAATAAATAACTGAAAATAAAGTGTATCATGCAGATTTAAACCTTGTGTAATATTATTAGTTTTTAGATATCTAAACGCCTAATAAGTGACAGGCACAGCAGATTGGCTAAGGCTTTAAACCAGGGGTCCCCAACCTGGTGCCCCCGAGGGCCACATGTGTTGCCCACGAGCCTGTTCTAAAATGGCACAACCCCCCACTGAGCTGCATCTTCTTCTTTAATCACGCTTGCATTTATATAGATTTAAAGACAACAATATCTATAACAAAGCATGAAAAATGTGTTTATTTTACAGAAAGTTAAGATGAGCTCTGACTATTCTAGTTCAAAGGTCAGTACAGGTAGCCCTTCGTATGACACAACACCAATGAAGTAGCTCTCAGTTTTAAAAAGGTTGGAGACCCCTGCTTTAAACAATTAGGTGTTTCTACAAACAATAAAATACATGACAAAAGGGAATAAATAACTAATTGCAATCAAATCTGTCAATTTGGCTGGGCTTTTTTCTTGCTGTTGTATTTTTCTCTGCTGTGACTCAGAGCTCAACTTCACCAGGTGCTGGCATATTTCAGGGGAAGGAGTCGTCAGAAAGACCCGATCAGCCAATCACAGGCTTAATTTGGAAATGTATGGCTGTGTCTCCCACAAAAAACTGTCAGTTAAACAACATACTAAATATGAAAAGCAAAATGGGAATAAGAGCTGCATGGTGGGCAACTGTTAGGTCCGTGCTTTGCAGCAATAAGGCCCTGGATTTGAATCCTGGCCTGAGTGGAGTTTGTAATTTACTGCAAAGTTGATTGGTCTTTACTAAATTGCCTTTAGGAGTGGTTGTGTGTATGCGTGTCTGTCTATGTGTCTCAATGTGTCCCTGTGATGGTCTGGCAAGATGTCCAGGGTATATCACACCTCTTGCCCAGCTGGAAATTGGCCCCATACCTAGTGACCCTTCTAGGATAAGCTGGTATAGACAATGAATGGATGTAAAATGGGAATTCCTTCTCGCCTAATAACAACAGACAGAAACCCTTGATGGTTGTACTGCATTACACGCCGCTTCATACTCAGGGACAGTCCTTATTAGTGAAGTTACCTGCTGAGTTATTGCTGTGATTATACCCTGCGACATGCAGATATAAAAGGCATCCATCTCTTTGAAGGTGCAGGTCTAATTGTACCTCCCTATTAAATTCTTGATCCCTCTCATCAGCTTCTTCACTATTTATCTTCTTTGCGGCATAGAGTCAGATCATAGGTATCATACGAAAGTCCGAATCGTTTACTGTTTTCCTGTAAAGATCCTGCGCTAATACACAACCTAATAGACTTAATAATAAATTGGTAAGAGTTTAAAATGACTATTCTAGGATTGAAATGGGATTGTAATAATTAAAGTTTTTTGGGAGTTCATCAGAGCCATTTGGAGTTGCTGGTGAGGCAGCTGGCAAAAAACAAAGACGACAGTGATTAATTTTCAGGGGGGCTGAATACAGGAGGGAAATGCAACTGTTTTTTTAAAATGATAAATGAAACAGAAGGTGGCTTGTTGCCGAAATTCAACAGGATGGACAGATGATTATATTCTTGCCAAACACAAGGGAGGGGTGGAGGATTTGATTATGTGCATGAATGCTTGAATGTACGCTGATTTCATGATTGATATTCCCTCTCAACCTTTCACAATGAGAGCCTTCTATTTAAAAAAAAAAATCTTTTCACTACCATGTTGCAGACAAATTGAAAATGTAGCTTTAGTACAGTTGTTTAAGCAGTATTTACATTTAAAGTGATCATTCAGGGATGGCCATTGAAGTAACTGTATCCTCACCGCATTCCCCCTCAGTACATTTGGGAATTATTTATCCTCCTGGCCAGTCACATAAACTGCTGTAGACTCAACTCAGCCACATCTACAATCTAAGGTTATGTTCCCGAACATTTTATCCCGGATGTCCCCTTTTGAAGAACTAAAAAAAAGCTTTGCATAAAATCCACACTGATTTTAGATAGAAACACACAAGAATTGCAGACCATGTTCGACTCACATTAGCTACAGCAAATTTAAAATGCTCAGCTTTTTTACTTGGGTGATAAAGAAAAGTCTGACCCACTGTGAATTGAACCAGAAAAGAGGGTGAGGTCAAAACCTGTTTGAACAGCGCATGGTGTTTTTGAAATCCAAACACAGCCCCTGGGAGACTACTGACGCCACACAACCAGGGTGATACATGTTAATTATCTAAAACAAATGCTAGGGCTGGGCAAGTTAACGCGTTAATTTCGCGTTAATTCATTAGACTATTAACGGCGATATTTATTTTATCGCGCATTAACGCATGTTGCTCACATGCTTTCAGTCAGTGTCAGTCAGCAGGCGCGCTGACTGCAGCGCGCTGTCACGGCAGCACTCTCCCGCTCCCCCTCCCCTCTCCTACATGGCTCAGCGGCGCCAGCCAATCAGCACGCAGGCTCAGCCTGGCCCGCCCACTCAGCGCTCACACAAACTTAATACACAAACAGCGGAGAGAGACCGCAGCAGCGAAAAAACATGAGCAGGGGAAGTAGCACCGTTTGGCTTTATTTTAATACCGTAAATTAAATCAAGCTGTATGTTTTGTAAAAAGCCGGTTCATTTCAGTGGAAACACAACAAATTTATCTAAGCACGTGAAAAAACATGAAAACGTCGAGCCCCAGAAACGGAGAGAGGAGACGAAACTTCTCTCACTGCCCCGACAGACCCACAGACGTCTCTGACTGAGGCGTTTCAGTCCTCCAGAGAACATCCAGGTAGATCAGTGGATGGATGGATGGATGGATGGATGGATGGATGGATGGATGGATGGATGGATGGATGGATGTTACTGGAGCCCACACATAACATGTAATTAAGACCTTGAAAGAACCCAGTACATATATTAAAAAGTGTTATTTAAGATAAGATAACATTAGCTAATCCTTTTTTTATCCCACGACGGGGAAATTTATAGGATTAAAGCAACAGGCAGGTGCACACAACACAGACAAAATTACATAAGGATTGAAATATATAAGAGGTGGATTAGCGAAAAAAGACTGAACATAATATTATTATTATTATTATTATTATTATTATTATTATTATTATTATTATTATTATTATTATTATTATTTAATTGTAATAATAAAATAAAAACCACAAAACCCAAAAGGTCAACAGTTTCATGATACATCAAGCTTAGGGACTGGCTAATATACAGCAGGTCAAAAAAGGCCATATTTTGGCTGCAGTGCTTACTGTTCTCTTATGAAGAAAAGATCAACTAGTGCACTAAATTCAATAGATGGGTTGAAAATATCCAGTATAAAATAAGTGCTACAAATGTTACAACACTTTTGTTCATATGGCAGCAGAACATTAAAATAAAAGTGCTCTTTGCACTACTTTTGAATTCATTCTTGGAGTTTGTAAATACAATGCGATTAATCGCGATTAATCGCGATTAATCGCCCTGATTAATCGCGATTAAATATTTTAATCGTTGCCCAGCCCTAACAAATGCACTAATGCCCGTTGATGCATTTTTAACACATACCAAGAATAGTTTGTAAACACGCAATATGGATTGTGCCAAATTTTGCATATTTGCACACTAAATGCCAATATTTCGATTTTTCTGGTGTTCTTAAATTAACAATCTCTACTTAAATTAGAATCCTTTTGACAGTAAATAGAAAAATAATGTATTTCATTACATAACTTTAAATAAATTCATGCAGTAGGAGGTAAAAAAAAATCCCCTACCTTTAGAAAACTACAAAATGGATAGTTACTATCACCATTTTGCTTTTGATTGAATAATGATCCAAATATATGATCAAATCAGTACTGAAATGGTTCCACAGATACAAAATCAAGCTTCTTCAATAGCCATCTCAGTCCCCTGACCTAAATCTTATACAATAGAAAACCTGTCTGGTCAGCTGAAGTAAAGAGAGCATAAGAGAGAACCCGTGACTCTGGATAGTGTAGAAAGAAAATGTTAATGATCCCTCTCTCTGTAAGCTCCAGCCTTGTAAAATGTCTTATAAGACAAGTGTTGTCCTATTTGAAAGAGGGGGTCAAAGAGCTGGCAGCAAGGCTGTGATTGACCAAACCCTCTAATATATATCAGGTAACATTATCGTCAACATTATTATCCACCACCAAGATCAAACAATGAACAGTTTTTACTTTGAGGTACTGTGACAGAATTTATTGGATTTATACTTCTTCCTTCTGCATTGAGTCTTTATACAGTAAATAGTGTGAAATCTTTGTTGATTATATACAGTATGTGGTTAATAATTGATGTTATTTTTTTTGTTTTGTTTACTTTTTTCTAATCATGTTCAGAATAAATGAAGTGAACATACTAATAATGATGAATTACGCGGACAACTCAACAAAGGACTTTAAATAGCAATCAGTAATCTCATTCAGCTCTAACCAGCTGCTCACCAAGCAACCCAAAGTAAAATTTCTGTTTGCACACAGTGTTTTTGAGTTGTGACAGATGTTTCAGCACTTTCTGTTTTGTGTTTTTCTAGGGACGACTGTTCATTTTCTATTTTGTTCAGTGTGAATTGAAACTGCAGTACAAGACGTTGACTTTAGAGAGAAAGAGAACCAAAATAGACAGCAAAGTAAACAGAGAGCAACACAGCAAGAGGAGCTGTGACAGACAATAGACAGCGCCATCAAGATGAATTCTTCACAGTACACACCCACAGCGACTGTGCCAGGCAGCTCACGCTGGTCCACCCGGCCACGTCCAAAAAACAAAGTATTTATCCTGCCAATCTCTAACTGTCTCGCAAAAGGAGAGACCACAAACTCAAGAAAAGGACTGAAAAGGCTGTACATAAAAAAAAAACATCTGGGCATTCATGCATATAGGAAAGTAACTAGAGAAACATTAGGTATCAAAGATAGAGCAGAAGAACAAATTAAGGCAGGAGATGAGAAAATGTATGTAAAGAGTGTGCACAGAGGTAAGTCTGCTGAGAGCAACAGTGGCACTTATGTTATCTGTATGAAGTTTAGTATGCACGCTTTGAAGTTCAGTGTATGAGGGCCTCGGCTGCTCTCTCTGGAAGCTGACCACGGTGGGGAGTTCATTTCCAAAAACCTCATTTTTTTTTAAGCTCTTTCTCAGGGTTGGCACACATACTACCTTCTGAGGGAGCACAAAAAAAATAAAGAGCAGAGAGAACAAATGGAGGGGAAGAGAAGCAGAACGGGGAAAGTGGAAAGTAAGATGAAGGAAAAATACTTCTGGGTCAGATTTAGACCTGACCACTTTCAGACAGCGCCAGCCTAATGGAAGCGGAATAAATCAGGTATTTTAACTACTGGGCCCAGAAGTCGCAAGGTTTGATGGACTGTGCTTGGCAAAAGTATTCACCCCTCTTGGCTTTTCACCTATTTTGTTACATTCCAACACCAATGTAGTCTAAGTGAAAAAGAGAAGACATAAAAGAAAGAATACATTTATAAATAAATTAAAAACTGCTAGTTGTCATTTGCATATGTATCCACCTTGTTTGCTATGAAGACCCTAAAAAGTCCTGGTGCATCCAATCAGGGGCGGTTCTAGACCAAATTTACCAGGGGGGCCAAGGTGGGGCCAGTATTTTTTCACAAGGGCACAGAACAAAAAAAAATTAAAAACAATAAAATTGCAATATTTAACTGTGTAATAATATTAAGTGAGCCACTTGTGGCTCTGGAACTGCAGGTTTCAGACCCCTGATCTAGCAGTAGAAAACTTTGCCCCCTGCTCAATAAGGCTAAAGCTAAACGTGAAACATCTTAAGTTTTAAATTCTTTTTAGAGTAAAGCTGTATAGGTAAAAAATAATATTAGCCAAAGTGACTAATCAGTTATGGTTTCTTTGCCATTGCAAATAATTATGAGAAGTTTATCATGCTTTCAGTACATGGGCCATAACAGGGGCCAGGGCCATTTCTACAGGGGCATGGGCCCCTGTTGGCCCCTGTCTAGAACTGCCCCTGCATCCAATTACCTTCAAAAGTCACATAATTAGTTAAATGAAGTCCACCTGTATGCAATCTAAGTGTCACATGACCTGTCAATATACACCTTTACCCAAAGGCTGCAGTTCCCCTAAGCAAGAGGCGGCACACCACAAAGACCAGGGAACTCTCCAGGGACAAAGTTGTTGAGAAATACAAGTCAGGGTGGGGTTATAAAAAATATTAGCGTTACTTAGTGTTAAAAACAAGAAGGCATGTCTTGTGTTTGCCAAAATGGACATGGCTGACTTCCCAAATGTATGGAGGAAGGTGCTCTGGTCAGACAACACTAAAACTGAACATTTTAGCCACCAAGGAAATTGCTATGTCTGGTGCTAACCCAACACATCCCATCACCCCAACAACACCATCCACATGGTGGTGGCAGGGTCGCACTGTGGAGATGTTTTTCAACATCATGGACTGGGAAACTGGTCTGAGTCGAGCGAAAGACGGATGGTGCTAAATACAAGCATATTCTTGAGCCTGTGATTTGAGACCGGAGACGCTTCCAGGACGACAACGGAGGGGATGAATACTTTTGCAAGGCAGTGTAGTTACAAAACTCCTCCAGCATTAACTTAAATGCACACACTTTGAAAAAGTGTGGGCACATTCACTCATCACCATAGTTCATAATATCAATTCATTATTATAACTGTTATGGTTACTGTATTAACATTTTTAACAGCCACAAACAGGAACCAATTTGGAATATTTGGTAAATATCTGTCAAAAAAAGGCTAACAAAAGGCTAATATTGCAGTTCAGCCTCATAATCATCAAAAGATTTAGAAAAAATCCCAAATTTAATTACATTACATTTATTCAGTGGGGAAATAATCTTATGTTAAGAGAAAATTATCTTTACAAAACAACCAGTGCTTTATTTTCTATGTTGGCTAGAATGTCTAGTAAACTCTTAACAGTAATATAAGACTTGTTGTTCTCCAAGGGCCTCAATTTGCCATAGCACAGAAACCCAGTTTTCTAAGGAACTCTCAAAATGGTAAATACAAACAAACAAAAAAAATGTCAAGTCTCCATAAATCAGGAAACAGTTGAAAATGAAATCAGTAAAATGTTTTTTGTTTTTTTATTAAATTTTTTGCTCAAATCTGCCTAAATTTGCAGTCAGAATTGAGAAAAAGTTTAAACTGTAGTTAAAAAAAAAAAAAAAAAAAAAACACCTAAATTTAACTTGTCACCGCATACATTGCGGTAGATGGTAGGGCTCACTGCTGCATAGAGCTGCATCATGGGGTTATATTGTCTCCATAGCTACATTTAGACATCAAAGAGATGTTCAGGAAGCATTTCTGATCTACAACGACAAACACACTGAGTTTTCTAAAATGTACTAGTAACAAACACTCTAAATTGAATCAAAGGATCAATATGAGGAAAAAAACCCTAATGTTAACTAATATAAGTATAATATTAGATACCCAAAGAAAATGCATGAATATTATATAAACCAAATGTCACATAAACTACTCCTGTTAGTTTGGTTTAGTTTTTTTCTATTAGCTTTTCCAAACTTTAATATTCTGCAAATTAATCTTTATGTCTGTGGTCCAAACAATATATCTCTGTGGCTGTTTCAGACAGTTTTAATGTTGCATCTTGGCCATTCCTAAATATGACGAGACTTGATGGCTTCTGAAAGAAGCCTCATCATTTGACATAGCACCAAACACGTCATGAAAACTCACACTTATAAGAACACACCTTCTAATCCATAACTTCACTATTAAATTTCTATCCTTTGATTTTGACATCTGTCTGGATTCCAAATTTTCCTTAGTTTGGAAAGTAATTTACTGCACTATGTAAAACCTAAAGTCTTCCTTAGCTCATCATTAAACTTGTGTTAATTTGATTCAAATAATTGTGTTCTTTGTCTACATAATTGTGTTCTTTGTCTACAAATGTGTTTAAAAACTTGCTAGGTTGATCTGTTGGACTAATTAAATTGAAGCCACCCATCAGCTTAGAAATTTAGAAAGCTGATTTTTATCAAAAACACTGTATGATTCTTTTAAAAATCTATCTCCGCTTCTTTGTGCAAACAGCCCTCCAGCTTGCACGCCACAGCGGTCATGGAGTAATTATTTACATGTGCCACCAGAGAGCACTGATAAGAGCCTGTCCACAGGAGAAGAGCGGGGGTGAGGGGAGTCTGCTCAGGTAGCATGTCAATCTGTGGCCCATTAGCAGGTGATGCCAGGCAGACAAGTTGAAAGCTGCTCCCAGGATGCAACAGACCCTTTCTCTTCTGAATAATTGACTGGCTGCATGCTGCACACTTTTCGCACTCTCCTTCACGGCTCTCTATCCTTTCACCTGCATGGTTTCTCTCCTCTGATTGTTCCATGTTTCCATCTCGCTAAGTTTTGTGTTACTCTGCTCAGCCTAACATCGCTCTCAATCCCCCCGAGGCTATGAATTGTGAAAGTTGCTGGTACATATGCAGGAGACATTTATGTAACCGCGGACCAAAAAGGAAAAGGTATTCTGCAGCCGTTTGATATGAGGCATCTGGCTGCATGTTTATTTCTCCAGGAAGGTGTGTGGCAACACAGCTCCTGGGGCAATGGACATGGTGTCAGGGAGGGAAACTGGGAGGACTGGGAGCAGTGGGAATGAGAATGTAAAAGAAGTCATTTTTGTAAAAATGGACCAAGAATGTGTCTGGTGAGCAGAATCAGATGAGTTTCAGCTTGATTGGCCCTGACCAGACTGAAACGTAAAAGCCTGATCATTTGCCGGTCTTTGAAAATACAGTAAGGTTGTGAAAACAAGAAATCTCTTTACTGAAAAAGACTGAGTGAAACTTAGCATTTTTTTTTTGTAACAAGGGGTGTTTAAATATAAGGGCAGAGGATGAAGATGTAAGAAGATATGTTGAAGGAAACTAGGGCTGGACATTAATTCAATAACAATATATATTGATCACTAGACATATCGAGTTCAATAGAAGAGTTTTCCTTCCCTTTGCATTCTACCCTATAATGTATATAATATATATACATTATAGGTTAGAATGCATTATACAACGTGTATATATAATGTAAGGTTATATTAGTCATTACATCCTCCCAACCAATCACAAACTCAAACCCAGGGCGTCACCAACTCCGCCCCTTCAAAGAGTGCAAAGAGCATGCTTTCTTTTTTTTAAACTTGCAGTTTTGGTAAAAAGTTGGTTGAATAAAGGGTTGAGTTTCAATTCAGTGTGTGTCTGTATCTAAAAACTGGTTGCTAAACAACAGCATACAATGCCCAGGGCTGCACTTAAAATACATGTTTTGCGTTTGTTGATAATTATCGATATCGATCAATATGATTTCTTTTTTTTCTATATCGTCCAGCCCTAAAGGAAACTATTTTGCAGGACCTATGAAGACACGTTCGTGTTTAATTCAGGCTAGTAGACAGTAAGAGAGAGCAAGCCTTTCAGCAGGGAACAGTAAGGCTGACCAGAGTCCTGCAATGTTTCATCCTCTCCCTCTCTCACACTCACATAAACACACAGGTCAGCTCTGCATAAATAGTTCTGGGCTTAATCAGTCAGTGGCAGATCTTGTTGTTGTCACCAGCCTGCTCCATTGTCTTGCTTCAGGATTTTGTTGCGCAATCAAACCATGAGGAAAAGATCAGACAAAGTTTAAAGCTACTGAAATGTGAGACTTTTACGGGCCCCCAGGGTACTGCTCATCACAGCAGGGGGTGCCAGCAGTGCAACAACGCTAATCCGCCTTTTTCACATCTTCCTCTTTGCCTGTGAGCCCTCGTGACCAGTGGTTCACACCGGAGAAACAGCCACCTGGGTCCGAATGGGTTTCGGACAGCCACGAACATTTGCAGTGCCGGCCAGGCTTACTGTTGCAGGAAAGCTGAGACGAGGGAGCGTGGAGCGGTTTCCTGCAACAGACTGGGCTGAGTATGCTGTAGCCCCCAGAGAACGAACACAACCACGTTGAGGAGGCCGTGCAGAGGACCTTTCAAGATGACTGGATCTCAAGTTATATTTCTTGGGATAATTCTCACTGTAATTCCATGTGTGGACAATGTCCATGTGTGGACAATGTCCAGGTTTTGTAGCAAGAACTGTATCATGTTGTCTTGATAAAACATCTCATGCTTGTTATGTTGTAACCAATTTTTCCCTTTTTCGTATTAAGATACAAAATATTGACCTGAAAATAAGAGATTATGTGCGTCATGATAAATTAAGGTTTTAGTTGTAGCAAGATGCCAATACATAAAGCTACAATAGCTACTGGCCAAAGTCTTGCTTGTAAAATGTCAAAATAAAGTTGGAGATAAGATTAAAAACACGATACAACAAGCCGAGAAGATCACAAAATCACTAGATAAAAAAAAAAGAAAGAAAAAAATGTATGGAAAAAAGCAAAGATTTGTTTATGATTAAAAAGCAATTTTGGAATGATATGAAAACCATTGTTGTTGTAGATCATCTAAGATTAACAGTGATACAGGAGGATTGTAACAGATGGATCATCTAGCCGTCTCAAAAGATTATTTTCTCCCCTTAAATAGACAGGACAGTAAACTGGAGAACTCTGAAAATCGTAACAAAGAATCCAGTGTTCCATAAAGGGAACCTCACAGCAAAAACGGATCTAAAAATTTGTAAAATGTTCTTAATGTTAGTGTATTTGTCCTTGATTTGAGAAGGTAAATAAGATGATCTGCCAATGGAATGAGTATTTTGACCCCTAAAATAAGATAATTAGAAACAAGATGATGGAGATGAGTTATTCCTATTTTAAGTGCAAAAATCTTATTCCATTGGCAAATCATCTTATTTACCTGCTCAAATCAAGGACAAACACACTAATTTTAAGAACATTTTACTTATTTCTATTCTGTTTTTGCAGTGCTCTAGTTGAAGCCTGTGCGTTTGAAATTGAAATTGGATCAGATTGATAAATCCAATATGAATTTTTTTTTCATATTTATCCAGATTTGTAAAAAATTAAATGGAAAAATTTCATATTTTCCAGGCCTTGGCAGGAGCCCTGTCTCTACAAAAAAAAAAAAAACTGTGATTGGATTTCAGCTACAATATCTGATTGCGTAGATCTCAAATTTGTATTATGTGCAAGTAAAAAGCATTATCATTGGCTCTGAAAAAGGACACCACCGCTTCGTTAAACATCCACAGTCCCTCATTTCTGAAAACCGGAACCCCATCTCTGTAACGACGTTGTGATGAGGCGCAATGCATTATCCCGAGGAATCAAATAAAATTCAAATATCCCCATGCCTTCATTTCATGTGAAGCGCAGCATCTGGCAGGGGCCATTAATGAATGCTGCCTCATGCCATCTCCTAATGGAATTGCCTTGTCTTCGACTTCACTGCAGTGACACCGGCTCAGCAGTGGCAAAAAGATTACTGGAAAGATTAAAAGACAGAATAAACCGGCGTCTGAGCATGACAGGCAGCCAGGCACACAGATCACACATTAGATAATTGGTGCAAAAGAAAAAGAGACGGGGAAAAAAAAATCCCTCATCTCTGCCTGGTTTTTGTTTTTTTTAACTAGGGTTTAGAGATGGTGGGCAGAAGATCCCCCGCCTGGCGTGCTGTCACACCTCCACACTGAAAACTGTTTGAAGAAGCTGGAACAAAGCCTGCGTGGGGTGAGTTATGATGTCTGTGTGAAAATGTTGCCTTTTTTCCATCGAGTGATGGGTCTGATGCCAACGGCTTACTTGGCCATTCTTCATGCAGCTGGTTAGATTTGGTGAAAACACACCGCAGGTTTTTCACAGACACACAAAGACAAGCGCGCCGCACACCCGCGCTTCCTCCATCCCTCCCTCTAAACCAAACCCCCTCTCTTACTCCATTACACATGCAATCTTTATCTCCCCCACTTCCTGCACCAGTGCATCTTCTACCTTTCTGCTTGCCCTACACCATCTTTCTATCTACAACATGTCGTTATCTCTACCTCCATCTCTTCCCAGCAATGGGGCTTGTGCGCTTTCATAATTCATGGAGTTGTTCTTATGGCTCAGGCAGCCATGTCCAGTGTGAATCTGTGTGCCTCAGAGGCTCACTCAGCTTGAACTCCCTTAGTTGGGAGGGTTACTGCTCTCTGGGCTCCTGGGGCTCCTCGTACAAGGCTGAGCCAGCCCGCTCGTGCACACCTGGATCTACCTGCTGCACAACCAGATTGATTGCTTATACTTCCACACACATTTTTTTTTTTTTTTTTTTTTTGTCAAGGAGACCTTGGTTTATGCAGTAAATAACAAGCCTGGGGAATATGAATGCAATATTTTTGCAAACTTAGATTATACATATTTTTTAAGTTTGCAGAACTCCACTTTTCACAAATTCAGTAATTCGGGGTTGATTTCTTAAAAATGTTTTTGACAACATTTCTTCACATAAAAAATGGCTGGTTGTTGTAGCAGCTGGTTATACCTTTGTGCTACTATTGTTGATGCTGCTTAGGTCTTCAAATGGTAGGCAAGACTAAATGGGATGACCCTGTAACAAACAAAAACAGTTTTTCAGGAGTTTACATAGGCCAGTTATCACTAACGTGAGTTGCTGCTTGACACGGGACCGCTACGATGTCAAAAATGAAAAACGTGCAGAATGTTTCGCAGTGACGCACAGCCTCGGTAACCGAACACGCACCGCATTGTGGCTACTATGAGTGTACACACTCACTTTAATGACTTTGGGTTCCTTGTGGCGCAGATATCCTGCAGTAAATGTGAGCCTGGTGTAATAGTAGCGCAAACTTTTTGTTTAGTGGAATCGCTGCTTCACTAACTCTGGAAATCGTTTCATGAATGTTTAGCTTCCATTAACCAACAATCCACTTGTTCCTGTCTGTTGTGCGCATATCCGTGCATGTCTGGGCATTTCTGCATTTGGTTCACTGTCAGTTTACTACGAATTCACCGTAGGAAGAGCAGCAGCTAGCTGCCGGCTGATTGTCTGTTTTCAGTTTTTCACCAGTTATTGAATACAAAGTTTTCGTTCGGCCCGAGGATAAATGGTAAGTAGAGCAAAATTCTGCAACTCCTGCTGGTGGGCGACAGTTAACAAAGGCTACGTTCACACTGCAGGTCTTGATGCTCAATTCCGATTTTTTTTGTGAAATCGGATTTTTTTGCGTGGTCGTTCACATTTCCAAATATATGCGACTTGTATGTGATCTCCTGTGTGAACTGAATGCGTTCAACCGAAGTGTCCCGCATGCGCACTGGAGGACACGATGACGTCACACGTAGCAAGCGTCCTCAGTGTTTGCGAAAATAAACATTGATTATAATGCTGGCGAGCATTTTGCGGTCATTCATATATTTTCTAACCGGAGCTTTCCCTCCTTTGACTGCTCTTCTCATTGTATTCCGCTATGTCTGTCGTCTTTCTTTCCTCTTCTGCATAGCAGGACGCAGAATAGTGACGTTTGTCGAGTATCGTGACGTACAGGTCGGATAAATGCGACCCGGCCGTACAGACACAGGTCGCATTTGAAAAGATCAGATACGTATCGGATTCAGGACCACATATCCAAGTGGTCTTGGTCGCATTTGAAAAAATCACATCTGTGTTGTTCAGACTGTCATAAAAAGATCAGATACAGGTCGCATATGGGCAAAAAAAATCGGAATTGGGTCACTTCAGGCTGCAGTGTGAACGTAGCTATAGAGTCCAATATCTGATGGTGGACAAAGGAATTTTAGACCTGCTTGCCATCGACATGCTAATGGCTACGCATTTGGCAGATTCCTTAGTTTTTGTCAGCCTGCAAGATGTTGAACCCTGTAAAAAAAAAAAGGGAGGTTGATCTGGATTGCAAAGGTAAGATCATTTTATTCAATCCTTGGGGTGGCGCTGGAGAGAAGCATCTCTCACTAGAATAGTCAGATTAGGTGGGAGGAGTTAGGTAGCAAAGGGGAGTGGCATACGGACAGGTTTTTGGCTGGGGTTCAGTGTGTGTTGGACATTCTGAAGTAACAACCTGAGACTCTACTCTCACCTGCCATCTCCTTTTTACCAACAGCCATGGTATAGTTTTCTGCAGTGGTGGGAATGATGGCTGCTTTTTTTTTTCTAAAATAAAAGCAAATGGATCACCGTGTTATTTGATGTAACACATGGTACTGTGGAGCTGTGGTCTCACATCAACCCCAATGTGCATACTGAGATTGCACTTAATGAAACTCTATAAAACGTTCAGTGTTTTTTCATGCTTAAACTATTTTACACATTGGCCATTGGGTTCTCAGTAAATACGTCTGCGTTCAAACTGTAGCAGCTGGAATGCAAACCAAGGGCGTCTAGACTCATTTGTTATCCTCGCATGCACCAGAACATCCACTGTAACATACTGTATAGCTGCAACACAGATATTTGGCTTTATAAAATCCAATTAAACACCTACACCTCCAGTGTTAAGCACCCACAGCTGGGCTTTTCTTCTGTAACACCCTGCAGAAATGAGTGACAGCTTTATGGACACATGTTGAACACAAACACACGATCCCTCACAGCTAAGCACACGCGCTGAATACACACACCTTCAAATCAGCCGAACGAAAGAGGAGACTCGTTAACCACTTTAATCAGTGTTAATCACTGCAGACTCTCCTCACTGTCAAGGCTGTGACAGTGTCTGTCTGAGGAGGAGACAGAGGGGGAAAAAAAGCCGGCGAGGGGAGGCGAGAGTAGACAGAATGGGTGGAGCAGGGCGTGGGGGTGGTGTAAAAATACACACACTGCCCATGATTCAGTGAGCCCACTGCAGTTTTGATAATGTTTATCTCCTTTTTTTTTTCTCCCAAGGTCTGTTTTCTTGAGGTCTGCGCTGTTGAACCTCGGTGGGAGACGTGGTCAGGCCAGACTTGAGTTGACGGGGTTTAATTTCACCCAAAAGAGGTGTGGGGGGCAAGAGAACGGAGGGTGCACGGAGCAAGGATGTGGCGAGAGGTAGCCGGGCAAAGATAGGGAATAAAAAAAAATAAAAATGTGATGAAGGAATATAGAGGGTGAGATAAGAATTGTGTTGAACGGGGGTAGTGTGCCCTGGCACGGAGATAGCGGAGAGGTGAACCGCTTTAAGCGAGGCAGAAGAAAGGGACGTAGAGACGGACGGCGGCAAAAGGAGAGAAAATTGAAAGATGAGAAGACAGATTATTAGGAGGAGATGTGTAATGCATAAATAGCTGGCGACAAAAGGAACCGTTTCAGCGAATGCACTGTGAATGCGAGGGACACCAGTGGCAAAGACAGAGCAGAGTGAAGTGAAAGTCACTGACAGATTGGCTTTATCAATATGCAACAGAAATATGGGTGCTATAAAAAAATGGACTCCGGCCTGCGCGGTTTCACTGAAACTTTAGTCCAAAGCTTAAGAGGTTACACAGACAGCCAGTAGAAGCCCTGACTGAATAATAATGTCTGTGTGCGGTGATTAGAATTTCAGATACAGACAGGCAGAGCGCCTAATGCAGCCGTCCTGTGTAGCGAGGCATGCAGGAGCTCTGAATGTGACCTTATGAGCGTGGAGATAGGAAACTCAAACAAACCTAATACACTGAGCCATGTGCATGTGTGCATACATGTGTCTGAGTATTGATATGGGACAAATCACGGCGATGTGAACAGAATTAGCTAAACGAAACAAGTTCAAATATCTAATTGGCTTTCTTTTACGGAGCCATGTAACATTTTCCACACCCCTGGATCATTTTCACATTTCTTCATGCTCCAAACACAATCTGCAATGTAGTTCAAATAGATTCTGTGCAATACAGCAACACAACATCATGTCCAGTTGGGAAGTGAAACTGTAACTTTTCTTGAAAATGTTTTAAACAAACGAAAAAGAAAAGTAAAAAAAAAATAAATCTGGTGACAGCACATTTGCTTCTAGCTCTGAACATGTAGTGATTATAATTACTATCCATTTTCCACTGCAAAATACATCAGTTCCAGGTCAGTCATGGTTGGATGAAGAGCATGTGTGAAAATCAATTTAGATTCTCAATCTAATTTACGTGTGTGCTTTAACCAGGCCACTTCAGCGTAGGAATAAGGATCGATCTAAACGGTCCCATCACAGTTCTGGCTGTACGTCTTCGTCCTGCTTGAAAGTGAACTTCCAACCTAGTCTCGTGTCTTTTGAAGCCTCTAACGGGTTTTCTTCCAGGAATGCCCCATTGTTCCCATCAACCATCTTGCCATCAACTTAGTCCCTGAATAAAACAAGGTCTCCCAAAGCATGATAGTGTCAACGCCATGTTTCACCGTGATTATTAGAGTGACTTTTCTGCCACACATCATTCTGCATGTACAGAGCAAACTGAACTTTCTCACATTTTGTCGCTGTACAAACAAAAACTCTAATGTGTTCTATTAAGGTTTTATGCGAAAAACTAGTTTTGGTGCATATTAATCAGGTAAAGGAAATTATACACGATTGTTTTTAAATTCCCATTTAATTTTACAAGGAAAAACTCTGAAAAGAGCAGCACACTTATTTTTTTTACCCTCTTTTCTCTGATGGACTTAAATAAAATCCAGCACAATCAATCACATTTAGATGTCAACTAATAATTAATCAGAGTCCATCCGCGTGTAGCACAATCTTTGTATGGTTCCAGCTGTTCTGCAAAGGCTTCAGAGGTTTAAAAAAAGAAGATCGACATCATAAGGACCAGAAATATGACAAAACTGAAAACGTACCAAAACAGGGCTATTCACCTAAAGTGACGGGCCAAGCAAGGGGAGCAACGTTCAGAGCAACAGCCAGGAAGCTGGAGGAAGAACTGTGGAGATCCAGAGCTCAGTTAAGGGAATCTGTTGACAGAACAACTGTCCGTCTGCTCCACAAATGTTGCCTCAATGTCAGAGAGGCAAAAAGCAAGAATAATTTGAAAGAAAGTCGGGTTTCAGCTGGTTAGATTAGACAAAATGTGAAATATTTGCTTAAGATCCAAAACACTGTGTGGCAGAAAACTAAAACTGGTCATGGCAGCATCATGCTGTGGGGTTGATGTTCTTCTGCAGCGCTGGGGATGCTGATCAAACCTGAAGTTAAGTCCGATCAAGGCAAATGCAGTCATGGGGCAAAGGTTACAAAAAAACACAAGACAGGGGCAGAGCTTCACCTTTCGTTAGGACATCAGCCCTAAACATGCAGCAAATAGTCCAATCAAAGTGCAGACCTAAATGTCTGACAAAACTTGTAAACTGCTTTTCTGCCATGCTTTCCATACTACTGTCTCAGCTTGAGCCATTTCAAAGCCATATTTGCCCATGTGTGCATGTTGAATGTTGATGAGACATAAATCAAAACAATTACAGCTGTAATTGCAGGGAAAGGTGGTTCTCATTGGTACTCTCTTTTTAATCTCTTTTTTTTCACTTTAAAACATATGCATTACCTGGGCTAATACATAACGTGTATAATGTGATAAATCCTATTGAAGTTTGCGGTTGTAAAGTCACAAAATTTGATAAATGGGGGTATGAATACTTTCTCAAGTCGCTATGATAGAAATAAACTGATGTCATTTCTGGGAACACGCACGTGCGGATGCTGTTCCTGGACTTCCGTTCAGCATTTAACACCATCATCCCACAGCATCTGGTGGGAAAACTGGAACACCTGGGTTTCAGCACACCCCTTCGCAAATGGCTGCTAGACTTCCTCACCAACTGACCTCAGTCAGTCCGGGTCGGACAGAACACCTCTGATGTCATCACCCTCAGCACGGGCTCCCCTCAGTGCTGCGTCCTGAGCCCCCTGCTGTTCACTCTGACACACGACTGGGCTCCCAGGTTCACCACCAATCACATTGTGAAGTTTGCTGACGACACAACGATGGTGGGCCTGATCAGAGACGACAACAACCAGGACTACAGAGAGGAGGTGGAGCAGCTGGTGGGCCGGTGCAGAGACAACAGCCTGACCCTGAACGTGGAGAAGACGAAGGAGCTCATCGTCGACTTCAGGAGGAACCGGCCACACCACGCTCCACTGCTCATCAACAGCTCAGCTGTGGAGGTGGTCAGCAGCACCAAGTTCCTGGGGGTGCACATCACGGACAACCTCACCTGGTCTGTGAACACCTCGTCACTGATGAAGAGGGCACAGAAGCGACTGTACTTCTTGCGGAGGATGAAGAGAGCCCACCTGCCCCCGCCCATCCTTAAGACCTTCTACAGAAGCACCATAGAGAGCATTCTGTCCAGCTGTCTCTCTGTGTGGTGTGGAGGCTGCAGTGCCTCTGACTGGAAGAATGTGTGGAGAGTGGTGAGGACAGCAGAAGAGATCATCAGGGCTCCTCTTCCCTCCATTAAGGACATTTCATCTGAGCGCTGCGTGGCCCGAGCCCGTAACATCATCAGAGACCCCAAACACCCCCACCATGGACTGTTCTCGCTGCTACCTTCTGGGAAGAGGTTCCACAGCATCTGCTGCAGGTCCACCAGGTTCTGCAAAAGCTTTTTCCCTGTTGCCATCAGACTGTTGAACTGCTGAAGCTTTAAACTGGACTCTGTACCACATTTGTCCCGCATTGTTTACATTTCAATTGCTGTACTGTGAAATCACTGTTGCACTATATCCTGTAATTTTATCCTGTAATTTACTTTATTCTGAAATCTATTGCAATTCACTGAAATTTCCAAGCTGTATGCAAACGAAATTTTGTTCTGTACGCACTCTGTGCATACAAAATGACAAATAAAGTTGTCTAAGTCTAAGTCTAAGGAAGTGTCTCTGTTGGGTTCGACAAGTACAGGTAGGCTGGGAGGGAGAGATGAGACATGTCATCAGGAGGAACCAGACAGAAGGGCAGAGATCAGGGGGAGGTGCAGGAGTTGAGGTGAAATATAAAGAGATGGAGGCAAAGAAAAAAGAAACAAAGACAGAAATAAGAGGCAAGAAAAGAGAATAGAGGTTAAATCCCTCGTTGCATCCTTGTCAGTCTTTATGATCATCTATTCCTCCTCTCCTCTCTATCAGCGACTCGGTAACCTTCATCGCAGGACCCAAGTAAGGGATGATGAATTGAGACAGAGAGCAGCGAGAAGATGGAGATTAGCTAACACACACAGATGATGAAAAATGACAAACAGAGAGAGCGAGGGAAGGGAGGCAGTGGAAGAGAAGGCAGCAGAGGAAGAGAGAAGGTAAAAAGTGAAGGGAGGAAAGGTGACATTGAGGGAGGAGGAGAGAAAGCCGCTGGCTTTTAGCTGGAGGACGGCCACAGGATGACATTAGAGGAACGCTCTTTGGCTGCTCCTGCTGGGAGGTTCTGCACACGAGCGCACACAAACAACGCAGCGAGAGCGGCGGGTAAACAGACACACGAACCGCCGGTAAAAATAAGCACCTGGTGCTGCATACTCATGCCTCATAATCTGCAGGGAGCCTCCCCAACACCTCTGGTCTGGTTTGTGTGCTGGCCTGATAACCTTCATGGTAACAGGCCTGAACAGACACACACACACACACACACACACACACACACACACACTCAGGATGACAGGCCTGCACAACTGGGAAAACAATGGTAACTTTGTCTGGCTTCTGCCAGATAATCACACCACGAATCAAATTATAAGCAATGGAAATTTAACCTTTGACATGTTGTTATTCCAGTCACAGTTCCTGTATTACATTTTGGCCTTACTGGGCTTCTTGACGGTCAGGGCAGACATCACTGACTGTGTTTTTCTGTAAATAAACACAATGGTATGAAAAAAGGTTCATGCCTTCATGCCTCCTCGCAGAATTAGTTTTTTTTTTTTTTTTTTCATTTCTTAAGGTTAAATGTGATCTAAACCAACCCTGGCCCCGTGTGAAATCGCAATTGCCCCCAAAACCTATTAACATCATCTAATAACATCACCTAATAACCAAGGGTGGCATCATCATGTGACCCTTGGTCACAAAAACTGCCATCAAGAATTTGGGGTTACTGCTAATGAGTATTTTATCTCTGTAGGGTAATTTATTTGCAGAATTGTTTTAATTCAGCCACATTGGAGGATTTTCAAGCACGATTAAGGTCATTCCATAACATCTCATTGAGAATTAAGGGTGGAGTGTGACTAAGCCACTCTAAAACCGTAATTTTGGGTCCTTTTTAGCCGTTCAGAGGAGCCCTCTCTGGTGTCTTGTGGGTCATTGAGAGTCGGACACTCTCCTTCAGGATTTTCTGAAAGAGAGCATCGGTCATGGCGAGTCAACCAGGTCCTGATGAAACATAGCAGCCCCAGACTATCACACTACCACCCCCATGTTTGACCATAGGTATTGTCGTTTTTTTTAAATACTGTGGTATTTTTTACAAGAGGCATAATAGAACACACACCTTAGGAAATATTTTAGGACTTTGACTGAAGTAACGAACACTTACAGTGAATATTCTGGATTATTTTGTGACCTTTTGTGACCAAGAGTAATTTTGGTAGTCTTGGCCACTCATGGGAAGGTTCACCGCTGCTCCATGCTTTCTCCATTTGTGGACATCGGTTCTGATTGTGGTTCACTGGAATCCAAACGCCTTAGTAAAGGCTTTGTAAACCCCTTTAGACAGAGATGCCAACAGCTTCGTTTTGCATCTGTTTTTTTTTTTATTTCTGTATATGGAGGTACGCATGTTGATGTTGTCAGACAGGTCCTATTAAACTGATTACTTGATTCTATGTGTTTGGCGGTAAACGGGTCTGGGTTGGGTAGTGAAACTGGACCAAGATAAAACAAACTACACTTTAAGTCAAGACTTAAAGGTAGTGGAAACCTTTTGATATTATCGTTGAAGATTAATAATTGTCTGCTAAGCTTTTCCATCCATTGTGAAGCCTATGCGTCAAAATTAATTTAAAGCACAGCATTTGACATGTTGTAACCTATTTGTTATAGGGCAGACATGACTTATTGCTTGCATTACTCAATTTGCTGCACATTAAACTAACAATTGCCTTTAATCATGATAATTTATGTTATAGGTGAGTCATTCAGTGTTAAAAGGTAAATGTATTAGCCTTTCTCATTTTACAGACACTCAGAGTTTGATTAGACTATATATCTATTAGGGGATTTAAAAATATCACGTTAACTATTTGCATTATTTTTTTTAACTCTCAAGTCAAAAAATAAGTTAATGCAACAATTGATTAGAAAAGAGTTTTAACCCAATGTCACATCAGACACAGCCCATGTGTCGTGTGTGTGTGTGTGTGTGTGTGTGTGTGTGTGTGTGTGTGTGTGTGTGTGTGTGTGTGTGTGTGTGTGTGTGTGTGTGTGTGTGTGTGTGTGAGTGCATTTTATCTAAAGCTTTAATTATCCCTTGATTTTCCAGACTTCTGTTACACTAATGCTGGCTTTAAACTAATTCCATTACTCACAACCACAGAGCAAAAAGACTAACTCTAAATACCTTCTACTGAGGAACATGGTGTTTTGTTGTTTGTTTTAACAAACAACAAGAAGCACTTTAAAAACCTGAACTGTTCTCAAGTTATTTAGCAAAACATCAAAGTTTTGTTCTTCATAACTTCCAGGATAGAGAGAATTGGGATGCACGGATGCAAATTCTGAACTTTATATAAATGAGATGAGGAACTGACGTCACTGTACGGTTTCTCTGTGCTTCAGTGTCTGTGATTGTGTTTGGTTCAATACGCACCACATATGGTAAATGGCCTATAATTGTAAAGCGCTTTATCAATTCCTAAGGATCTCAAAGCACTTTACACGACATTCAGTCATTCACCCATTCAGTTACACATTCACACGCTGATGGTGGTAAGCTATATTGTAGCCACAGCAGCCCTGATGTGGACTGACAAGAACAAGGTTGCCAAATAGTAGGTGCCACCAGTGTCTTGGCCAAGGACACAACTACTAAGACGATTGGAGCGAAGGTTCAAACCGGCCTCAAGGCGAACTCCTAGCTCCTGCCCCACTGTTTCCCCAATAAGTGTGTTTTCATTTTGCCTTTTAAAACCTGTGAAGCCCTAAAGGTTTTAGGAGCAATTTCCTCCTGGAAGTACCTACGTGTTATGAATCAAGTAAAGCTTCACAGCTTTAAAGTCTGAATGCAAACGTTTGGTACCTGTGTAATTGTAAGACATAAAATACAATTTTCCCAATGGAACCACTATGGCTGATTTATTTGTAAATCAACAAAGAAATTTTTTTTTAGCCTCAACCAAACATTTATCCATATCAACATTACAAAACACCACGAAAACCCTTTTGAAAACCCAGGAGAAGCCTCAGATTTTATAGATCCACATCTTAAATTCAGCAAATCTGGACCAAATCGGTGGCAGTGCATTTGTTCCACAAAGGTTTTAATGGAATGCTCATGCTCATTAATGACTAAAACATGATAAGACGTCTTCGTTGACGAGACAATACTAGACTAAAATGTCAGTGGGTGGTCTGTCAGGCATTGAAACGCGTGACATTTCCACATTTTGTTCATGTAAACAGTCAGCCAAAAGCTGAAAAGTAGCAGGAATGCTTCTCCATGTGGTCACGGCCACCCTCACCATGAGTTTACCAATTCATTGATGGGCCATGACAGCTGGGCCACGTTTTACAAATGAGCTTGATGGTCGGAAATTACGGAAGGATCTATGGAATTACTTTAAATTTAATCCATCCGAAAGAAAAAACGAGTGTAATGAGGGCAACAACGGAAAATGTGGCAACAAAATAGATGGGAAAATACCACAAATCTTAAGCAGCACTTGATATTCTTTCTAAGGTAAGTTACTATCAGTCTTGTTAAAGGAAAAAAATTTAATTTTGCCAAAAAAATGTCCACATAAACATTTATTTCGCTTGTATAGAAGATCCATGGACAGCCCGCAGCTGACATAAATAGATTTTTCACAGCGTCAAAAATCACGCACCATTATCTTTGTTTACACTCAAAAAGACATTAGTCTCTTCGTATCTATTAGGACCTATTTGTTTTTGCTGCTTTAGCATGCACTGACTGAAGTTCTGCAGCCATGCATGCAGCTCCATTCATAAAGCAATTACAATCCCAGTCTGTTTAGAATTTATCTCTGTCCTCCTTTTTATGAAGGAACACTGTAACTTTATGGCTGCATTTAGCAGGAATTAGCCAAGAGGCTTTGAGCAGGTGAAAAATTCAGTGCAATTTCCTTATTAATAAAATCTTTACTGTACTTGCTTCTTCCAAGTTTTATTTGTAAAAGAATAAGTAGAAACAACCAAAGGTGACCTCCACTTTTACTGTTAATAGACATGGAGCCCTCCCTTCCTTTATCAGTTTAGCTGGTGAAAAATACAAGAATAAGCAAAGGCACTGTATATACATATGTCTGTGTACGTGCAGCCTCTGCTCCTATACAGGGTTTTCATTTCTTTTAAGTAAGTTTTATAAATTAGAGTATATGTCAGTGCTGTTTTCTCAGAGATATGCTGTGATTTAGTTCTCTATCTATCCACCCATCCATCCATTCATCCATCCATCGAATTACTTTATTTCGGACACTTTGGATAAAAGAAAATGACAAGACAGCAAGAAAACACAGCAGAAGTGGCAAAACAAATATGCATAGATAAACAAATCTGTAAGATGTTCCATCTGCCCGTTTTGATTCAATCTATCCATCAATCCACATCCATAACTTTTGCCATTTTACAACGATCTTGTAAAATCACAAACGCTGGCAAAGGTAAAAATCGTAAAAGAAAGCTTTGTCACCATGAGAGCAAAAAAAAAAAAAGTGTTAAAGGACATTTTTGAAAAATAAAAGTGTTTTGCCGCGCCTTTGGATAAAAAAAAATAAAAAAAGGAAGAATGTTTTTGCAAACCTCAATTTTTCGTTGTATGCAAGTCTGAAAACAAAAGGTGTAAATACTGTCTCTGTATAGCTCCAACTGATTTATGCTGATTATTCAATCAGAAATCAAACTGTCTGTCTGACATATCTGAAAATGTTTTTTTCTTTCTTTATATGTGAGGAGGTGCCAACTAAAAATCTGTAAAAAAAAAAATTAGACAAAGAAGTTAGCCATGTTCTTCATCATTTCCAACTCTGTCTGATTGTAAATGATTATTGTGGGGTTTTTTTTAGCATTGTAGCTGTTGTGCTGCACCACTGCTTGAAGACCACATTTTGTTCCCTCTCTCAAAACCATCCCCCTGTTTTAGAGAATACGAAAGCAATTATTTCAATCAAACTTTAGGACTCATCGAGAAAGAGCAGAAAAAACAATCATGAGAATACCCCTTCCACAAATAAGAGAAGAACGAGCAACGGTGAAAAGATTATCTGAAAGGGGAAAAAAAAAATCTGAGGGAAGAAAAGCAGCATAATGAAAGGAAGGGTGACTCATTTGGTGATGAAAAGAGCACTACACTTATTTTCCAAATTGCCCCCATTTCCACACGAGCAACCTGAAGCCCACAGCGCACACACCAACAACTCGGCGCCCTTTACCTCTCCCTCAGAACGAGGCATAAACGAGTGGAGTGACAGACAAGTGGAGTCGATGGGCTTCCTCCCCAGAGAGGTGGTGGTGGTGGGGGGGCGCACTCATCCGTACTGATCTTAAAACAACAACCTCCCCCCTTTTTGCTTGTTCCATTTTACTCCCCCATTCCCTCCCCTCCATCTCTTCTCACCCTGACGCCAACCTCCCCCCTAGCTCCCACTTCATCTCTCACCGCCATGACTTCATCTCCTCACTGCCCATTTGCTCTCATTTGCAGCTCTATATTCATCACCGCGTTCTGTTTGTCTTCCTGATTGCCGAGGTTCGGCTCGCTGTTTGCTCCCGTTCATTCTTCTGCCGCAGCTTCCCATCAATTATTTGCTTCTCGTCCCCTCGCCGGTTATTGTTGCTCTTTCGGGCCTTCATTTTTTACTCTCCAGTCTCTTCAATGGGATCACTTTTTCATGACAACACTTTATGTCTCATTAATGCCAAATGAAGAATCCTCAGCCCCGCTCTAGTTCCAGCGACATTTCTCTTTCTTTTGCTCCGCATTGTTAATACCTTTACAAAGTTATTTGGTACGAGTTTATTTAAATAGATCGTCTCGTTCATTCATGAGAATATCTTTGCATGGTTACACTTTATTTGAAGGGGTGTACATAAGACTGATATTACACTGTCATAAACATAACATAACACCTGTTATGAACATAAATGACTCATTATGAATGTTTAGGACTTTTGTCATTAATTGTCATTGGGTAAATTATGACACTATTAAAGCAAAGTTGACATTGTTTAAAATGTCTTTGTTATGACAACTTGACATTAACAGAGACAAGGTTAAATTTAGGGCTTGATTTGGGATTAGGTTAAATTTAGGCCTTGATTTGGGATTAGGTTAAATTTAGGGCTTGATTTGGGATTAGGTTAAATTAAGGGCTTGATTTGGGATTAGGTTAAATTAAGGTTTTAGTTTGGGATTAGGTTAAATTAAGGGCTTGATTTGGGATTAGGTTAAATTAAGGTTTTAGTTTGGGATTAGGTTAAATTAAGGGCTTGATTTGGGATTTGGTTAAATTAAGGGCTTGTCATAACAAAGACATGTTAAACAATGTCAACTTTGCTTTAATAGTGTCATAATTTACCGAATGACAATTAATGACAACAGTCCTAAACATTCATAAAGAGTCATTTATGTTCATAACAGGTGTTATGTCATGTTTATGACAGTGTAATGTCAGTCTTATGTACACCCCTTCAAATAAAGTGTTACCCTTTGCATTTATTACCTTCACCAGTGTCTGTATAAGCATGAGCCAGAACCTGGTATAGGTCGCCACAATTGCACTTTGTGCCCCATTATATCTTTATGTCTCACAATGAGCCTGGTCCGAACTCTGAGGAATGTTTCTGACATCTTGTTTTTTGATAAACTATGGCAGTACTGAAGACAACAGGTGGTCCAAACCAGCCAAACCAAATATCACTGCTTATCTGGGAATGTCTTGGGATAGGGATGTCTGGGTTTCCTTTCTGAACCTCCGCCACCGGATCTCAGATGGACAGAGGACAATGCATGCACTGCAAAAAGGGAACTAAAAGTAAGTAAAATTTTCTTGTAAGTAATGTATTTTTCCTTGTTTTGAGCAGGTAAATAAGACTATTTGCCAATGGAATAAGATTTTGCACCTAAAATAGGAAAAATTGATCTCCACCATTATTTCAAGTGCAATTTATCTAATTATCTTATTTTAGGCATCAAAATACTCATTCCATTGGAAAATAATATTATTTACCTGCCCAAATCAAGGACAAATACACTAATTTCAAGAAAATTTTACTCACTTTTAGTTCCCTTTTTGCAGTGGATGGGCAAACAGCAATCGACACACTATACACCTCTTCCACGGCTTCCACCACGAAGAAAGCAAAGCATTGTTACTTTGGGCCAACTAGTGTTAGTTTAAAATGTTCTCCTAATAACAAGAAACAGCTGGAACTTGACCATCAGCCATCAAATTGGTCAGAAAGTCACCATCCTGCTCTCCTACATTGAGTTTAAATGCTGTCATTTTCCAGTGGGTGACCTTTTGAAGTGGCTTTTACCTGGTAAGTAGTGGTCTCCTTCAATCTACTGCATCAATAAAAAAAAAAAAAAATCTTTTAGCCCTGCAAGATACCATCTGTGGCTTTCAATCCAGACCTTTTTTCCCTCCATTTTTCTCTTTATCTCCCTCCAACCTCCTCTCTCACGCTGCCCTGTACCGTTTAAGAATCAATCTGGCATCCAAAGTGATGTGCCAGTGCCCTTAGTTTTTTATTGTTTTCCAGTCCCAGTTTAAGACGGCGCGCATGCAATCTCTGGCGGCCTCATTCCCGTCCGCACTCCGGCTGATACAGAAAGCTACTGCCCCGCTCCCCAGAACTGCAGCGATGTCACCGACGTACTCCGGCATTTGACAAATGAGCCAGTAAATTGACTTCGCCCAGATATTCCACAAAAACAAAAGGCAAAAAGAAAACAAATCTCGTTTAACTAAATGCTGGATGAAATGGAGCAATAGAGCGCACAAGCTACTACAAATTATTCCACATCTCAAAGCTGCTCTCTTTTCTCTTAATCTCCACTCCTCCCTTCTCTGTGCCACACTGGGCTTTTTCCTTGTTTCCTGTGGCTCGGGCCCCAGACGTACATTGACCCACGTGCTCTGGACCCAGTAGGGGGCCTTGTTCCTATGTTTCGCTCCACTGCACATGACTGACACTCTCCTTATGGAAGGAAGAGGAGGAGGTGGTGTATACAGAGAGGAATAGAGTCAGTGAGCGGAAAACAGAAGAGCCCCAAGTTCAACAGGGAGGGACCCCAAGCGAATGTGATTCATGATCAATGGTGCTTCTCCAATTACATTCCAATTAAAGGGAGAGTCTCAGGCAGGCTTCTGATACAGCACACAGGAGTGTGACAGGACTCACACCAACCATGATACCCCCCGTGACGATGGCTGCTCATGTAGCAACTAACACGTTCTTGTTATTGGCGTCAAGATATACCGAGGATTTAAGAGGGTACTGATTTGAAACAAGCAACGTTTAAGATAATCTATGCCAAAATAAGGAATACAAGTAAATGTCACTAAAGAAAAAAAGTGCATAAAAACACAAATAAAATCCCTTTTGTAAAAGTTTGTTTTGCTTTTGCGAGGCTAAATGGTAAACAGTTAAGCCAAGAATCATTTACACTCCTAGCAGATACTGGGTTAAAATAAAATTTTAATTTGACCACCCAGTTTCCTTTTGAGTGGAAGCAATATTATTGGAGTGTCTCTTTTCATTAGAGCCCCAGCTAAAATCTGATGAGGAGACAGCCAAAGATTAGAGTCGTGGTATGAAGGCCTTCCAGGATTAACGACAGTGAGTTTACCGCCAGAGGTACATTGTGAAGAAACCAATGGAAACATGGTAAAAAACCTGTTTGGCCAGTATAAAAAGGATTCATTATTGTAATAGCAAAAAGCAAAGCTAAAGAATGTCTCCCAAAAGCCACTACTCCTTTTATTTACTGTTTTATTGTCTTATGAGAGATGTCCTTCTCATAAGAACATACATTTAAAATCAAAATCTGGACCTAACTGTTCGATTAAATAATCAATTACTAAAATGACAAAACCAATAAAACAAAACACTGACATTGGCTTTTTTCTTTCTAGGGGAAACTTAAAGTAATATAGTTTTTCATAAATTCTTAAACAAAGTCTGGTCAGTATGGTGTAGTTTATGTATCAAAATTAAAATAACTAAAACTACATATGTAACATTATTTTAGCTGTGATAATCAATGTTATATCACAATAATTGCTGCTTTTCTGGTTTCAATAAAAGGTAAAACGGCATGTTAAAAAAAGCTCAGGTTTGATTTTTTTGTTTAAATATCATTATACTGTGGTGTTTTTACCCAAATATTCCACAAGTTTGAAATCTCAAACCGGCCCAGGCCTTACAATAACCGGCTCCCGTCTCTCTCTGCTCACCCGTCAAACGGATCTCCATTCGCATGCTGGATGTTTGCAAGTCAGCAAAATAAATGTGAGTTTATTACAGGCAGATTAAGGGCAGTTCGAAGGGCTAATGCCTACTATTACATCGATGCTGGTTTAACACCGCCTCGCGCTCAACAGTCAATAAAGAGCCCAGGGAGATGGAGGGAGAGCAGTGGACCAGAACCGCCGGGGATAGATGGAGAGCAAAAAGAACAAGAGAAGAAGGAGGGATGGGAAAAAAAAAGAAAAGCTGTGTTAGAGGCGACTCAAGCATGGCTAACGTAAATTAGAGCAGAAACCTCTGAACGATTCCAGCTACATGTAAGTGATCAATTAGGTTATTACGCTGGTTAGATTAAGGCCGGCACAATGCAGATCACAGTCGGAATCAGTCTATTTGCAATGTGCAGCCCATGCAACATGGATTATTTACCTTACAGGGAGAGACGGAGGGAGACAACACTTCCCTCGCAGCCCAAGGATACAGCAGAAAATGAGCTGAGACGCACAAAATGACTAAAGCACATAAACAACTGAGTCACGCTGTGGAGATCGGTTGCACTTTTAAGGCCAAATGCTTTTCTCTTCTATGTTTCAGCTAATTAAGAAACCAAAACAGCATGATACACGATGAACTGAAAGGACTCCTTAAAATGACTTACTAGATTTTATCTTCAGAAGAATAATTTCACTTAATTACATATTACCCAATTTTAGTCAAGCTTCAGCACTTTGGGAAATCAAACAAGCTGGTTCACGAGGTTTTGTTTATTATTTTTGTGATGTAAGGAGAAGGTAAAGGTTTAAGACTATCAGTATTTATTCTCTTTTCATGTATATGTGAATTACACAATCACACAAAAGCATGTTTATCTTCGGATTAATTAATTTCTCCTTCTAGGCAGGGCCTGATCTGTCCACTATCCAGGCATTTAAATTATCTGTACCGGAGTCCCTGCCAAAACTCAGGCCCCAGCATACTGTTCTAATGTCAAATTTCTAGATTTTGCTATGCATTTTTTTAAAGAGGACACAGCATGCTTTTATAGTTACTCCTTTTGACAATAAAATCATTCATTTGTGGCCTATGTAAAGTGGACCTGCAATGCTTTGGTCCTGAATTTTCTATTAATCTTTTTACTCCCATGTTTTCTTACCCCTGTTCTGAGGCGTGTTTAAAGGCAACTCGTTTTGGTGCTGTCTCTTTAAATCTAAAGGAGGCACCCAACACCCCGCCACCCTCCAGGTCTTAGAGAATCCACTTTACCCCCTTCGGCCGTTTTTGTAGTATGCTAGGGGAAGGTGCAATAAACATTTTTGATTTATTCACTTGTAGCTTCGGCATCCTTGAGCTTGGACTACAAAATAGCTCAGAAAAATGAAAATGAGAGTAAAAAAAAAAAAAAAAAAATTTAAATAAAAATAAAAATGGCGGATTAGTGAGACTGGTAAGCTGGAAGTTCATGGCCTTGTTTAGCAGCTCCGCAGCAAATATTGTGACATAACTGTTCAAAAAAACGTAATAGAAAACAGAAAAAACTTATTTGGCTTGAAAAATATGACACAAACAGTAAAATAAGGACATCTATGCAGCTCCTGGACAGACTATATTTTCCGCACTCTTAGAGATTCCAAGTACACAACAAAATGCATTAAAGGGCTAAAAATGTGGATTTTGCATCTGCCCCCTTTAATAAACAGCATATCAGTGCAAATAATTAACTTCATACCTGCTTTTTTTATTTAGGTTCACTGGAATTAGGTTCTGATTTTCAGATGGCAGAATAAGACCATTGCTTTTGTACAAAGTAGACCTATTTGCTTAATATCGAGCATCCTGAACTCTTTGACTTGTCAAATGAGGAATTAAGTCTCCTAGACATATTTTTAAAAACACCATTTGTACATTAATAATAAAATGACCCATTAATTTTTGAATGAGTGTGTATTTAGCAGGGGAAAATCTAAATATTATTGGCTAAACTTCAACATGCAATGTGGCAAAGCAGAGATAAGGTGTATCAAGCTTATATGAATCAACGTAAAACAGATAGCAGCATTAGTAGATTTTGTGCTTTAGAAAATGGACTAAGGAAAAAAGTCTGGAAAATCAAACTTTGTCCGTGATTTATTGTCACATTACACATTTGCATAATCACAGATGCCAAAAGACTAAATTAGATAAAGTTCACACCATTTTCAAACATGAATGGAATACTTTTATAGAAACAATTAAGACAATTTTATAATCATTGAACAGAAATAAGCTTGAGCAATCTAATCAATGCAAAATGCTCTCTTAGAATAAATGAAAAAAAGGGGAAAATCAAAAGAAATGTTTTAATTTATCGGAGCAGACATTATGATTTAGAAACAAACATTGTAAAATTTTGTAAATAAAGTTCTCTCTGGATAATTACAGCACAGCTGATTAATATCCATCTAATTGTAGCACCACTCGCTGACATAATGATGAAACAAATTGCAAATCAAACGAAAAGTGTGAAGCCTATAATCATTCACAACAAAGATGGATGGCTCACTGATCATTCGCCGCTTTCTCACTCTCAGCAACAACATCCTGGCAGAATGGCACTTTGGACTCAGCTTGCATTTAACAGCAGAGTTAATTATCCCGTGTAACATGCTATAATGCATTATTAATGTGCGCGGGCAACATGAGTCAGTGTTCTCTGGCCTCATAGGGGCATTTGGCTCAATTCGAAGTGTTCAGTCATTACCGATACAAAATCTCGACAAAGCCTGAGATGGGAGGGAATTGCTGAAAGTTTCAGCCAGTTGGCAGCAGTTTGAGGCTCATGTTGATATGGAAGTTAGAAGACCTCAGTGTAAAATTGGTTTGATTTGTCTCCATCCTCGCTGCCCAGCAACACACAACAACCCACCGTAGAGAGGTATGGACAAATGTTATGGTGTGGAGGTTACACTTCACGAAACACACACTTATCCACACTGGGGATACGGTGGTGTAGTCAGTGTTGTGCACAAACATGTTTGGTGATGACAAATCTTGTCTTTTGACGGACGAACTTACACAGAAAGTGGACAATGCTGAAACATTAAAGGCGCTCTCAACGTCTGCAGAGAAGGTTCAGATTTTCCTCAGAGAGCAGACCTCGTTGTCTGTTGTGTGGTCAGGCTATTACGTAAACGTTGTGTTCTTATGTGGGGGATGCAAATTCAAGGTCCATGCTTTGATAATCAAAAGCTAAATGTCAACACCAAGTGCATGTGCAAGACAGAGCCACAAGGTAACGCGTTTTTGATTCAGGAAGCGAGTCTCGCTTCAGCTGTTGGTTTACAGAATTTGCAGAAAAGTCTGCAGAAAAACAAAGAGGTTTCTTATGAACATTGCTCAGGTAAGTGCAGCCAAATTACTGGTACAGATGATTTCTTTGATTTTAAAAGTTAAACATTGTTTTCTTTTCTTTTTTTTTTGATGATGATGATGATGATGATGATGATGATGATGATGATGATGATGATGATGATGATGATGATATTCAGAAATAAAAACCTCTGTAACGGTACCGCTAAAATACAGCTCAGGGGTCTCATTTATAAAACGTTGAATACTAAAAGTTTGCGTACACCAAAAAAAACGAAAAAAAATTATTCTGATTTATAAAACCATGTAAAAAACCAGCACATAATTTTCCTTATAGCTCACGGCTGTACCTTAACGTTTGTGTACTAGGTTCCTTCTCCTGTTCTGCCCTCTACACGCCCAGATTCAACCGTAAATGGTCAATGTAGTGCACCTCAAGAATGTTAATGTATATTTAAATAAGTCGGATAATGGTTTTGTTTTTTTCATGGTGAAATGGCAACCATGGACAAAAAAACAAACAAACATATAGACTGAGAAAACATTTGAAAGAGAGGAATTTACCAAATGTGTAAATCAGAGGTTGTCCACATTAAAAGAACTTGTTAAAAAGTGACATTGATTGCAGTTTTAAACGTCGGATGAGGCTGTCAAAACTGCAATCAAAATTCCTGTTCTCCAAGTTGAAATGCCGAGGCTGTGCGTTCAGATGGACATTCTGCTGAAGGAGAAAGACCAGGATGAATGAGAGGTGTTCCCCTTATGATAAAGAAACTTTTGGTAATTTTGGTAAGCTGATGGGACGCTGCATCTGCTGAGCTGAAGCTGAGCACCGCATGGGTGTGAGCAGTACTAACAAGCACCTTCTCTAGGGTTTGCAGAGCGGGTAGGACCCATCACCTGGCGGGTGTAGCCACTTTCCCCTGTAAGTTATAGTAGCATGCAATGCTCGGAGTCTAGAGTGGCATATTGGCCATTCATCACAACTGGCTAGGACATTTTTGATCCCTGAAACAGCGTTCCTTCCTAATTTGCAAGGTCCCCCAGAAGTGCCAATAGACTTAGACTTAGACATCTTTATTTGTCATTTTGTATGTACTGAGTGCATATAGAACGAAATTTTGTTGCACCGGCTGTGCAGCATTAAGTGTATTTGACTGTTTACAGCAGTTAAAGTAATTGCCTCACACCTTGTCACAATTTATCTGTTAATCGGTTAATCTGATCACCGTTGTGATCATCTCCACTCACCACTTTAACATCTGCGCCGCCAATCTCCAAAATGAGCGGATCAGGTTTACCATGAGGACCGCACGTTTTTGCATGGAAAGTGATGTTACAGGCCCCGTCTTGTGCGTACACAAGCTTTATAAATGAGGCCTCAGGTGATTTAAAGATGGGCATAGTTAAAAAAGATTCTTATCCCCTTTTGACATTTTGCTTTTAATAGAGTATCAAAATAAACCAATTGTAGCTTTTTAATTAGCAAACATGTCGCTTATGGCTTACCTACTGTAGTTTTAAAACAACTGTCGCCCCCAAAATTCCAAAAAAGGTATAAAATAAATGTACCCAAGTTAAATTATATGCTGCTCTTGAACCGTTTGGAGTAAAGGCAAAATCTTGGTATCGCTGTACAGATAACACTTTATATTTTTTAAACCAAGAGGTCAATTATGGTGTACAGATAACCAGTTATTAGTTATTGAAGTTGTAATACACACAAATTGTCCAAATTTTTTTTTCTTTTGCTCTTGTTTTCTTGTTTCTGTCTTCGACATGCAGCTGCAGACTGATGCAAGGACATTCTAGTTGCAAAATAAGGGAGCCAAAAAAGATAAGTATTTTTGCGTGACAGGTTCAAATTTGAATGCACTATAATAAAAAATAACTATTCTACACCTGTTTTTCTGTAGGTAAGTCTAGGCGCTCTCCACAACTTTTCTGATAAGTAATCAGAAAAAACATTGTCACTCCTGTGACAAACTCCAGCACCTTTTCTGTTGTTATTGGGTCTTCCTAGAAACTTTACACACATTTCCTGGTGAAAATGTATGTCTAACACCAAAAGCTGACTTTCACACACAAGGATGCATTGAGAGTACAGCAGCCGGATGAGCTTTACGCACGCTGGTGCTATGGAGCTCTAAGTGTCCTGCCCCACAAGCGATACATCGACCTGACGGTAATCTCACTGGCTAAAATCTCCACATGTCACAATGAGCGTCTAAAGTGACTGGTCCGAGCAACGTACCCCAAAACAGGAAGGGGGAGGGTTTTCAGAAATGAGCTACGGTGAATAACATTAGCTCTGGAGATACTGTGGATCAACACAGTTGGTCAAAAGAGATGTCAATCAAAGGAGGAGAGCCTAGATGACCATCCTGAAAAAAGATCTTTTAAAGTAGAAGTCTACGGTAGGATCTACATGCCTTTGAAGTCAAAAATACGTTGTGGTAGGTCATGTGATAGGTGACCTGTTGTTGGTTAAGCGGTTAATACCGAGTGATAAACTTCCACGCTAACGTTTGGTTGAGACCATTAACATTTGCAGTCAAATTTGTCTTCCTAATAAGCGATTGAACCGTATAGCAAGCTTTTTTTTCCAGCTGGTTGGCTACCAGGGTGCCGCCACAAGTAGGGGAAGGGCAATCCTACATTACTCAACGCTACATGCAGCAAGAGTTACTTCAGCCGCCAATTCCTACTTTTTATCATCACAGCTCGTCACTTTTCTGATTTATCAGCAATAGCATTTATCACACAGAATCTAATCATTTCACTATCTACCATTTAGCCTTTTTTAAATATACTTTTAGAAATGAATAGAAATTTGGATTGAATGAAAAGCATACTTATTACCTGTTTAAAGGTTGGTATCTTAGAGAGGTACATTTAAGCTGACAAACGTGCCTCATCAGAATCCAAATTCCAATTTACTGAGATGTACCTGTAAGTCATTTCTTATGGTTTCTGGTTTAAAATACTGCCACTAATTACCATTTTATCATCACATGATTTTTCAGACTTATATATTTTTCTTAGTTTGATCTCTCAAAAAACTAATTAAATTAAAAATAACATTGCAGTGAGCATTCATTTTTATTGGTTACTTAAAAATGTAAATTGTCCAGCAGGAACATGAAGTTATAAGATACTATTGGCCCAACAATCGTAACAATGTTTGCCACCTCTCCTTAGTCCTTTAGAGATGGCTTTCCGTTTAGCATTTAAGAGTTTTGACATGCAGTGGCAAATGCAGCTCTGAAACATTTTTAGCTCTGGATAAATAGAATATATCTTAATTTTCAATAAAGCACAATTTCTGCACTTTTATAACTTCCTGTATTTGTAACATTGAGACATAATGCACATTGAAGTGGGCAGTGTCTAAACTAGAACTTCTAAAGGTATGCAAAAGTAGTGTCGTTCTGCTTGTACGTATGAAAGGGACACGTCAACCTGTAAATGTTGACGAATGGAACAAAAATACTTTTTCTGCCATTTTCTTTCACAAATAGAAGATTTTAATTGTTAAAACGGGCATTCAATGGGTTGCATGGCAGTTTTAGCGTTTAACACGGCCTCGTGCCTTTCTAAGTTATTGAAATGAAAGCCATGCCCTCAATAGTGTGACGGGCACACTTGAGTGAAGTTTCATCCATTTTTTATCCTCACAATGATAGATTTGGGGTTTTTTGTGCTGTAGTTAAAAACTCCTTAATTCACTGTCACATACTTGGCTGACAAAGTGAGAATAGATGTCATGTTTAAAACTGCAAACTGCTGTTATATAATGTAAGATGTAGCAGCTGTGATGAATAGGAGATCAGAGGATTATAGGGTTCAGGATCTTAATCTTAACAGATGAGGATAAAGCTTCGACCTGGGATTATCGAATATATCTCAGACGATAAAAGCTGGGCATCTGAAAATGATAGGGAGGCTTAGTCCTTTAGATGAATAGTCGCCATATTCAGCAGCCGGACCGATCAATTAAAACTTGCCTAATTTATGGTAATTTCTCCCTATGTGAGTAATCCATCATTTTAGGTGAGGTGCGCAGGTTAAAACAATGCCCGTAAAGCCCGAAACTAAAACAGTCCTAATTCTGCATTCCCTAATTTAGTTTATTGTTTCTCGTGTCTGCAGGTGCCTCTTCGTTCTTCCATCCTGCTCTTCTTCCTCCCCGCGCTCCTCAAATTAATTTTAACTCGGCTGCCTTGAACAGAAATCGCACGGTTGGTGTGACAAGGGAAACATTTGTGTTGCGAAAGTGCGAAGACAAACAAACAAATTGAGCAAGGAAACCATGAGCGGGAACAATGAGCAGTGATTATGAAGCAGAATCAAACCAATAATCCAATGAATGTGTATAGAACAATTAGAAAGAGAAGAGGGCTGACAGGCAGATGTTGTGTTTGTTTTTCTGTTGTTGTATTTTTCTTTTTTTTGTGTGCCCTGCCTGCTGTTTTGCAGGTTGTGACGGGGAGGTGGCGGCCTTTCTCCTCATAACCCATGTCATTCTTAAATAGAGTTCAGAATTACCGCTAAACCCGCGGTCCCATTCACAGGCTTTATCATCTTCTCTGCCGAACAGATACACCCACGGTCAAACGTGTCGATCCGGTGACACTGCCCCCCGCCACTCACCGCGCTAAACAATGGACGATGTGCGCAGAGAAAACGGACGCCTCTCCAGTCGAAGCCGCTCTGTCCCGTGGAGGCCTCCCACAATACAATTTGCACCCCACACGGTTGTTCATTCTTTTGCACATAATTACCTGTTGCACCGAGGCCGCCTCCCTGTTAGTTTTTTTTTAAGTGCCCCCTCCTGCATGTTTGTGTGGCGAGAGCTCCCAAAAGAACAGAGATATGCGAGTCTGTTTTAAACACAATGCTGAAAGCAGCAAAAAGAAATCACAAAAACCCTGTTGTTCACATAATGGGGGGCAGATGGACATTTTGAGTCATATGCAATGCAGCAGTCTGCTCCACTTGATAGCAGGCTGCACAGCATTTGCTCTCCACAGATGATGCTTCTGAGTGCATTGTTTTCAGAACCCCTCTTAAAAGCACTCTTGCAAAAAGAGAAAGAACAGCCCCTTTATGTCCTCGGCTTTTACCTGTTTTTCGAAAGGTGATCACGAAATTATTCATATCCCGAGTTAAAAATATACTGCTCAAAAAAAAAATAAAGGGAACGCTTAAACAACACAAAGTAACTCCAAGTGTTCCCTTTAGTTTTTTTGAGCAGTATATTTTTAACTCTGCCTAGAGGTCTCTTTGTAAAAGGAAATATGAAGGCCGTCTCTCAAAAGGTAAAAATATGCAAAAAGGGGCATCGGTTTGAAAAATCTGACATTTTTTTTAAATTCAATTTGAATTTTAAAAAGCAGCTCGTCGAACATTGTTTTTACCCCGCTCAAAAGTCAATAGAAAAATCATGAGGTGCATTAAAACAATCACACACCTTCTATAAATGCTGACAAGCTTTTTCTGCCTTATCATCTATTTTGATGATGAAGTCTTTGAGGTTGCCACCCTAATCTTTAGCCCCCCTCCATAGATTCTCAATCAGATTAAAGTTGGGACAATGGTGCAGCCGCTCAAAAATGTTAACATTATGCCTGACAGAAGAAGGTTGCTGGTCAAGTATAAAGATTACGTTATATTCAAATCTGTCAATTAATATATTAATAGACATTTCTGCAAATGTTAAGTCTAGGTATAATACGATTAAGTAATTCTATAGGGGTTGCATGCCAGTGTTTGAATAATAGCAATGTAATTATGGTTTTGTTATATATTTGTAACTATAATATAATATAATCACTATAATACTTTTTTACCATATTTTTGTTCAAGGTCATCATTTCATCAGAGGTCTAATCAGGAGTGATCGTTGTAAAAACAGAACAAACTTGTTAAACACATTTCTCTCTGTGCATCTTTTTCACACAACCTTATAATCCCACGATCCATTCTGCAGCTTTACAGCGAGCCCACCCGTTTTCTATTGACAGAGACACACTGCTGTAGCCGTTTCATCTTGTTTCCAGTCTTTGTGCAAACCTAAGCAAACTGGCAGCCAGCCAGTAACCAGTCAGACAGGTGGTATTGATCCTCTCAGCCGAATGTTCACAAGAAAAAGAAGCCTGCTACGTAAAATGGGGCCAACGACAACCAAAATCACTGGCAACACCATTTGTGAGAAATGCTTCTATATAATAAAAGGTCAGTGAAACATTTTCATATTTATACAATTGCGGCAGCAGCAGTTATTCCACATTAATTTCCCTTATTATTTTCTGTTATAACAAGGTCCCAACCATTTTCTTTGAGCTTGGCATTTCCGTCGCTAAGATCTAGATCAGATGTGGGCGTGCGACCATCCAACTTGTTAAATAAATTATGAGCAAAAGGAGTTTGTATCTGAAAGAATTTAGCCAGGGTTGTGCCAGGTCACCCTTAACTAGAAGTAGTTTTAAATCAAGTTCATATACATAAGAAAATTCATGGAAAATAGACACTGTGACTTTATATATATATATATATATATATATATATATATATATATATATATATATATATATATATATATATATATATATATATGTCACAATGTCCATTTTCCATGATTTCTCTTCTTCAGCAGTTAATTTATGCTATGCAATTGTGATCACGTTTTAACCCTCTTTCTACCATTAAGCAGAGGTGTAGAGTAACAAAATAATGTATGCAAGTAGAAGTACAGTTAATTTGATAAAATATTAATTAAATACAAGTAAAGTTACCAGTGTAAAATGTTACTCAAATAAAAGTAAAGAGTACCTCATTAGAAATTTACTTAACTAAAACTTGCTTAGTTACTTTTTATGAGCAGAACAAGAGAGCTTCTTGTGCATTTCATGAAGGAAAAGACAATATATACTGGCCTTAAACTGTTTTTACGGTAATTTAAAGGAACACCATTATAAATAAAAATATTACATAGAAACAAAACATGTCAACACATGACATTATGAATATTTTGGAGGTATTATGTTCAGCTTTAATAAAGACCATCCCACTGTACTCAACTGGTCAAATAGTTCAAATAAACTAGTTGACGGTTCTAATTGCCTCATTGAGACTGAATGCACTTTTGTAAATGGAACTCACTTTTTCAGCTAAATCTTGAACATTACTCAGTATACATTCTTTCTGTTCTTGGTGCTATTTTTATTTTGTTTATTTCTTCTTTCTTTCACTCAGTAATGGATGTGTTTTCAAATGTAACTGAGTAAAATACTTAAGCCCCATCGTTTGAATCAAGTTCAGTTTTTGTAAACTGCTTAAAAGGTACAAAGTACCCACAAATTGTACTTAATTGCAGTAATGTGAGGAAATGTAACTAGTTACGTTCCACCCCAGCCATTAAGTCAGTGCAGATGGGATCTGGTATGAGTTTTTTCATTTAGTTGTTTTTTTTTTTTTTTTTTGCCATTTTAAACCTTACTGCACAGTCAAAAAAAAAAAAAAAAAAAGAGGAATGAGCAAAAGATATTGAAAGTTTGACTCGTATTGAAAAAGGGGAAAATTGACATTTTGGTTATTCGCCTCAGTTTTGGTCCAAGGGAAAACTTTGAAACGTGACAGGATGGAGTCGCATTTCTGTACTCTTCTGTTCTGTTTCCTCCAACCATAGACAGTAGAATTGAAACACGAAGAATCCAGGAGAGACCTTAACCAGGTGGTGCACGCGAGTACTGGTTAAATCAACTAGAGAGGACTAATCAACTAATAAACAGACGAGAAGATACCAAGGAACCATACATGCAGGCGGCGGGACAAGACGAGATGTTCTGACAGCGAGTGAATGAATGAGGCAGGTGTATGTAGGGGGAGTGACAGGTGATCCAGGTGAGACTGATTAGTGCTGGCAGCAGGTGGAACCAATTAAGGCGCCCGGTGTCTGGGAGGAGTGGAGCAGAGTGTGAATGAGCAGAGTAGAATGGACTTAAGGGAAACTAGTCCAGAAAGTCCCTAAAGCAAAACAAAAAACGAAATCATGAAAGGATTATAGCGCTGCAGCAGGGCTAGTTGAAGTTAGCACTGACATCTGACAGAGATGAAGTGGCATGACTTTGAACAGGCATGGTTAAAAACCTCCCAGAGGTGGCAGAGTTCAAATGAGTCTCCACAGAACAGTGGGTGCAGATCCCTGCACAGATTTATGAAGGATTTATTGCCAGTTGTCACAAACGCATGATGGTGGTAGTCGCCATCAAGGAGGACGCAGTTTTAGGGTGTAATTACTTTTTCCTGCAGGACAAGGTCTGTTTTGGATAGCTTTTTGCCCCTCAATGAATGAAACTCACACCTGAAAACTGCTTCTTGTTTATATTAAGGTTATATTTGGCTGCTATTAAAATGTGTTTCATGATCTGCAACTTGAGTCTGACAACAACAACAAAAAAGCAAAAACAGAAGAACTCTTTGAGGACGAAGATGTTTTTCACAGCAATGTATCAGCGACGGTGAGTAATTGAGTGGCGCTGACAGACACGAACTGGTTAAATGTATTTTGTTTTGGACGAACAGGCTTTCAGGAAGTGCAGATGAGACAGCGTGTTTGTCTGACAGGTTATGTACCGCGTACAGCTTGCATTCATGCGTGGTACAGATTGGCCCTATAAGCTGTCAACTGGTGGCGGAGCACCATGTGAGGCCGACAACATGTTCGACTGCCGTCTCCCGAGCCACCTCCGGCTTCCTGAGGCACGGAACATTTTCTGAAGTTTTGGCCTAAAAGGGGGGCAGAGAAATGCAATTACTGGTAAATAGAGACTCCCCGCTATTGCAAATTTATCCAGGGTCCGGAAAATTTATCCCCACAAGGCTGCTCAAGCTCTGTGTGTGTGTGTGTGTGTGTGTGTGTGTGTGTGTGTGTGTGTGTGTGTGTGTGTGTGTGTGTGTGTGTGTGTGTGTGTGTGTGTGTGTGTGTCGTGGTGTGAATGATTGTGGCAGTGCCATTAAAGCTTATCAGACTCCAGTGGAGCTGCCAAGCTGTGCTCGTCTCTCTCCTCCAGTGTTTCTCTGAGTGGCTGTGGCTGAGGGCTGTTGCCGTCTCAGGCGGTCCCGCTGACCCTCACTGGCTCTCAGACAGAAAGCCTTTGGCAGCTAGATTGTCGAAACCTTTAAAGACAAGTCAGTCTAATTCAATTCTCCCAATTCAAAGCTAAACACTGTGGTGGGTATAGAGTCTATACTGGGGGCTGTGATAATGCTGCTGGTTCTTTTTACGCCACCTTCTTCTGGCTCCTCTTTTCTCACGACCTCAGAGCCACTGGGGGTTTCCTTCGGACCAAATGTGGGTTTCAGCTGCTAATTTCCCTTCAAGCACTCAAAAGGAAATGGTTTGTAATGTCTTGTGGCAACAAAAAAATGTTCAAAGATTACACTGGGTGCTATGACAGGTGATTCAAAGGCATAAAGATAGGAAGGGGGAGGCAGAAATATCTGATAAAAAATTGTAGCAAAATGACCGTGGCTCAGTGGGAAGAGTAGTCATCTTACGATCTGAAAAATTGAAGGTTCGATTCCATCTTCCTGCTGTCACTTGTAGATGTGTGCCTGGGGAAGACACTTAGGTCAAAGTTGTTTACCGATGTGTGCATTTGTGAGTACGATTGGGTAAATGTCCCCCTTATGCGGTCTGTATAACTAGAAAATCACTATGTATCAGTTCAGTCCATTCGTCATTCAGTTCAAACAAAGATAACTACATTAAACAAAAGCAACAAATTTCAAACTTGGTCATATTTTTACTACAATAACTGTTGTATGTTAGCATTCGGTGTGAATTTTCTGCCTTATCCAATTTATAGCACCATTTCGTACCCATGCATTTTTCCCCAAGCTTTTATTTTACAGCCAAGGCACACACCACAATTTTTTCTACATGTATTTAAATAATGATAGAAAGTTTATCTATCTTGGAGATAAATAATTCTCTAAGAAATCCTAAAACAAAACTGAATACATAATTTTTTTATGAAGATTTCACAGACTAAACCAAAATCCCTTGGGAGGGAACTGCTGGAAGATCTTATTCAATGGGGGAACATTTCTACATATCTACAATCTACAAACAGATAATAGAAAAATTTGTTGAAAACATAAGTTGTCATAGTGAGTATGATGAATGACGTATGGACAGAACAAGTTTTCTGTGGCAGATTGCTCAACTTTTCACCTAGAAAAGTAGACTAGGAACAAGCCAAAACTGCAGGTATGAAATGATGGAGTGATATGACCAGCAACCACCTTTCCCCGTCTGTTGAAGGGTAAAGCCTTAGTAACAGCTGCAAACTTTATTCGGACAGTTTTTAAGGACGTTCACTCTAATTTAAGGTCCTATACGTTTTTCCTGGCGTTCAGCGTTAGAAGGAAGCGATCAAGAGCAAATAATTATCTACCTTATTCCTGGCTGTGCTGTATTTTTGATTGACTGATTGCCAGTTTAGCAAAATTTCTTATTTTTTTTTGTCTATTACGATAACCAAACATGTCATTTGGAAGTTTGGATGTGTCCTTACCCCGCATGGTTGTCGGGGTGCACCCAGTGTTTCAAATCGGAACAGCACACAAAACAAGCCCCTCGCATGTTGCCAAGTCAAGAAAGATAAGGAGGCTGTACAGCTAAATTCAAGATGACGAGTGAAGCCAAAGTAAGCCGTTGTGCGAATACTTTTGTCATAAAACACCAAAATGCTACACTCTGTTTTTGCTAACACTGGGAGCTTTCATATGATTGGCTTAAGAACCAGGAAGTAAACACGGGCTACACACTGCACTGAAGTAGTTCTGGACCGTACCTTTAGGTTTGAAAGGATAAAAACTTGACTAAGACATTGCTGATGGAGAGGACCGATTGTTTATTGGAAAAGTTACTTCCATCTCCTTTAATTACAATGTAGATAAATGAGACTGATATTTAAATTGTAATTGTGTTGGATGAACGGGGATAAACAAGGTGTATCAAATTCACATCAGAAAACCACATTTGCTGCGTATCTCTTATTGGCTGATGCCGTGCTGAATAGTGTGCTGTGCTTACTCAGGATGATGGCGTAAATGGAGCTGAAGAATCAATGCACTCTGCTGGATTCTTTAGAAAACTTTCCTCTAATTGGATCTGTGTGATCAACAGAATACAAATAGGAACCGAATTGCTGTAATTACATTTGAATCTGTGTGGTCTGCAAGGAATTAGTTGAAATCAAATGAGTTCTGGCTGAATTTATTTGCATATAACCGTATATGAATTGAACTCGTTTGTCTTGTAGAGTGCCTGACGATGACGGTTTTGTGGTTTGGTGTAAGAAGGATTAAACCCATGTTAAATTAGAGAACAGTTGTAAAAAGAAATCTGGGATTAACAGGAAGAAATAAAGTCAGTGTTTGAAATTAGCAAGTCAGTCTGAAAGATGGCAGGCTAATATAAACTCGGTGAATGAAGACCTTGTCTGTGCAAGGAGGCAATTTCTTAAATCTAGGATGAGTTATTATTTACCGTTGGAATGTTTTTTTTCTCATTAATAAGAAATAGGAAGAAGAAAAATATAAAATCAAAAATTTTCAACAGTGTAAAGAATGAGTCGTTCTGTTGTTTCTGTTTTCACACAAGCACTGATACTCAACTTTCAGAATTTATAACCTTTCCAAGAGACTACAAAAAAAAGAGAATAAATGTTTGTTTCACAGCATCCAATCATTGTAAAATATTTGTAAAGGCAACAATCTAACAAATGTTTCCAGTAATGCAGAAAGGTTAATGAAAATGGCATTGACAAAATGTATTTTTAAATTAAAATTTAAATGTCAGTATTACATTTTTTTTATTTGTACAGAAGAGTTGGATGTGGGCTGATCAGAAAGTGTGGATCCAAGTCCTGCTAATGGAAAGAGAGCAATTATTCTCTGGGTGTTAAAAAATGGGGCTTATTTAGGTGCAAAACAATTTCATTTCCATCTGTTTTTGACACATAAATTTTGACACATCTGTGTGAAATGTGCTAGAAAATTAACTTAAGTGGTTGTTCTGAATATTGTGCTGTTTTGCAAAGATTAAGTATGACAATTACAACATTTTGTGTTAGCACCACTAATTCAGTACTGGTCGACGCAGGGAAATTGCTAAGCATTAAAAATGCCTTATTTTAATGGCTTGCTTATTTATTCATCGGATAGTTCTTTTTGGTTTTCCACTTAGGAGAAAAAGGAACCAGAAGATGTTGAATTTAGAAAGCCAGTTGTGTCTTTTCTTCTAATAAAAAAATGGGAGCAATACTCATTCCTTCAAACAATATACACTTTATCTTATCTACTGGCTGCAACACAGTAAGTGAAAGCTAAAACTCCAGAACCTAGTTTATATTTAAAAAAAAAAGCACATCATTTACGGCATTATTTGAAATCTACAACAAAAAGTCAAAATTAGGTTGCTAAATTGAGACTCATCATAGCCCATTACCAATCAAGTCCCAATGTGTTTTTCAGTTGCACTCAACTATATGACAGTTTTGTAAATGTAGCATCAGGCTACAGGAAGGAACTGCAGGTAGTGCTGTTGCCTTGCAGCAAGAAGGTCCTGGGTTTGAATCCCTGGCTTGGATCTTTGATCATTCTCTCCAGGTATCTAAACTGCCCTTAGGTATGAGTTGTTTGTCCCATAAATGTCTGTGTTGTTCTGTGATGGACTGGTGGCCTGTCCAGGATGTACTCTGCCTGTTTTCAAATGGCCACTGGGAACCGGTACAAGCCTCCACCGCCACTGATGGAAAGTGAAATTTAAAAAATGTTGATTATCTTGACTCGCTCAGCTAATATTGGTAGAGTGAAAGGATGATCTTGTGACCACTGGTTTATCTCAATTGAAACATATAAACATAACAGAAAATTATGTTTTTAAAGATAATGATATCATCTTGGAGCTATCCTCCACTCAATATGCAGCTCAGGAGTGGACAACAAATCCATAACTGAAACAAAGACTGAAGTTAAGAATTTGAAATTCATAACATGTTAAATAAGACATGCGTATTGTGTGATCTGATTGAGTAAAGGTCGGTGAACATGTTTTTTTTATCACATCATTCTAACGATTTAAAGTCTTTTTAATAAGGTTCCAGAGAAAATCCTGCACACAGCTATTGCTGTGCACTACACTACTACGATACCTTGCTTATGAGACAAAATTGTCTCCTATAAATATGTGCAGTCTCTGTGTAGTTTGTGGTGTAGAAACTAAAGGAGCTCCGCCTATCATTCTTGTCTACTGGACTCGGTTTAATTGAGCCAGGAATGCTGAAAGAGTTCACAACTTGTTTTGATTTGGTTCACTTTAGCAATGCACGTTTGAAAGTGGATCAGCGCAATTACAACAGCTGCCGTGTTGGGGAACTATCAAAAGAAGCTGGCGAGTAGGATCAGCAGCACAAGCAAGGCAGTGGTATGTACCCATGTTGCTCTGTTTCACTGAGATGAATGCTGCAGTACTAAAGAAGACAGCCAGGAAAGAGAGGAAGAGAGAATGACATGCTCCTGTGGTTAAACAGACCCGAGTGAGGATTTATACCTTTTTAGATCAGTCTGGTTGATTCCTACTGTGATCGAAACCTCACCAGGGTTCACTTGAAAGCAAGTATGTCTTCAGATGGACCACAGTTGAGTTTTTATTTTTTTTGTCTGCACCAGAGTTCAGATGAGCTCGCACACCTGTCAAACTATCCGTGGAAATAAATTATTGTCTGTTTAAATAAGGTCAAGCAGCTCTGGTGGGGAATTGCCCTTTTTTGGTTTACATTGATTAAAACTACAGTTGTCAAGTTACAAGCTGGCTCCGAAGCTGCTGTAAATGAAAACTTTTACATCATGTTATACATTTTTTATTAGAATTTTTGTGCTAATACTGTGAAACTGGGACATTTTCCACTACAAGTTATAAAATGTGGGAACGTCATGTCTTGCATATGCCTTGACATGATTGTATGCCTGTCCGTTGCAAGTCACGTTAAAATGTTGCTTTTTATTTCAAATTGGATAGCCTAGCCAGAAGACAATAGTGTCACGTTGTGGGTGACTGAGGTCGAGAGATGAGAGCTTAACTTAGATTGGAGCTTTAAGAGAACATCAATAAAAAATAACCTGCTTAAAGTCTTTGAAAAGACATAAAAACTATATCCTCTTTTTATTAGCAAAACCGGCATCTGAGCACTTTAACGCTTTTGCTCAGGAGTCATCACACACACACACACACACACACACACACACACACACACACACACACACACCTCAGAATGCTGCCAAAAGTCTGCATGGTTACAAGACGTGCCCTATGCATAATTCAGTGTGAACAGCATTGTTGGGCGTTGTGTTTTTCACTGACCTAATCCGTTTTACAGATTCATTTTAAGAGGTGGTCCTACACAAAAGGTTACCATCGTCTATTAGAGTTTACATTGATAATTTTTTCTAACTATTTCCAATATATTCATAATGTAACAATAAAACCGGATTACCCACAGAATAACACATCTATCAATGTATGACGCATGATATAAATTAATAACAACTGAATATCAGCAATAACTGAACATTGGTACGGTGGGATGCTTTGTGTTCACCAAAACTGATAACTACCATCTGTGCCCCTGTGCTGCCTTATTTTCTGACAATAAATAGGTTTTATTATTGTTTTACTAAAATGTGCATTTCATTTGATTTACTCAATTAATAAAATCATCATACAACAATAAACCACCTGAGAATGGTAAGGGTTGTTGTTTAGTACTTTTTAAAAACACTGTGCTGACGTTCAATAATAAAAAAAAAAAGACTAAATAATTTTGGATTTGCGTTGACTTACACAAATTCCCACGTACGAGCCGTACAGAAATGCACCGTTGAATTACACCTGAAGGGAAACACCATTTTTGGTACCAATACTGCTGCACCCCTATCACACTGAACTAATGTTGAGTCTCCAGAGTTTAGGCTCTTTAGTTTAGGTTCTTTCTGACTGGATGTGCAGGGCGAGACTTCTGGCACCGACAGTGGACGTCGTGTCCTGGGTGAAGGCAGCCTTGATAGGAGTGTTTTTACATCAGTTTCCAAGAAAAACTTGATGGATTTGCTGTCAGCTGCTTTAAAAAAAAACATACGCTAAAGATGTCAGAAGTCCTTTTAAATAGTGACCACGTCCACGATGCCAGGTGTCAAAACCCTTCTGGTACTTTGGTTACCTTATTCCTTTGTTTCCTCAAGTGTCCTGATTCTGGTCTTTTTCTTGCACCTGGTTTCGTAATCACTTGTCTAATATTTAAGCCAACATTTTCCCTCCCGTCTTTGCTAGTTATCATGACTTCTGTCTGCATTCCCAGCCTTTATTCTTGTTCCTGTGATTTGCAGATAGCTTACCCTTACCTGACCTTTTGACTACCCTCTCTGGATTGTGGATTATCTGTTTGTGTCCTGGCCTTCTGGGAATAAAGGTTGAGTTTACATCTTGGATTCGCCCCTGTGTGCTTGTTACTAACATCATGCGGCTATTTAGCTATGATGTATTCTTTGGTTGTTTTTTTCTTATTTTTATTGGTCAACTGACCAATTAAGCCCAAATCCAGATGGTTTTGGTCAGCAACCAATTAACTTGAGTAGCTATCCACAGTTTTCCATGCTTACGTCTTGAAGATGAAATGCTAAAACACAAACTAAGTTAAAGTAAAATTTTAAAGCTGAGGATTTTCTCTAGCAAAAATACTTTTTTCGTCATTATTGGAACTGATATCTTTCATGCTGTTTAGCAGTTTGTCAGTAACCATCGACAAATCACTACAAGCAATTCATCGAGTGACTTAATTCACATAGAACCTGCTGCTCTGTCTGCAGTATTATTAGAAGACAAGGTCGTTTTGGAGAAGCAGATGTGCACATGTACATTTTTCACATTACCTTGACTGTCAGCATCAGGCCATACATGCCACACGTCACTGCTAGGGACATGCATTTTTCATAAGGTGCTAGGTAATGAGCTGGGCTCATGAGGTGTGCTACATCGGCACCGTTGCACGGCCTTCAGCCCTCGCTTTGTTTCACCGTGCTTCCCCACAACTTTGTCAGTCAGCCACTTCAAGGCCTCCTCACGTCTGTCTCTAGTAGTGCTTTCAAATATCAATCACGCAAAAAATCTTTGCATATTTTCCAGAGATAATTAGGAAGAGATTGCGACGTTGTGCAGACGATCAATCTGCAAATCAGCGGACCAGATTAAATCCAAATTCCAATCGCAGATGGCAAACCAAACAGCCCAAACCGACTGAGACGCGTTTGGACGGCGAGTCGAACACCCCCACGTCAAGCGGAGGAGGCGATGTCAGTGCTAGAGTGTAATTTGGAATTAATGGGACGGTAAAACTTTTAATTCAAAATCCCAGCCTTAGGGACAAACACATTTGCATACAAATGAACACAATTTCCTGTTTGTTCGGTATGCAAATACAAAAGAAGCAACTTACAGGAGGTGGGAGGTGGGGGGGGGGGCTCCCCATAATCTGAAGAAGCGTAGCGACTGTCATCCCCGTGCAGACAGCGCAGGCATCCAACCGAGCACTTCAAACATGACTCTGTTTGAGATGTCAAACCGCAGCAGCGTCGAGCGGAGGCCATCCTGAAGGAGCGCACAGTCTGATAAGGCTCATCTCTTCGTCTCATTTACACGTGGAAATAATAAATGACGAGCGTCATCCCAGAACACGAGCCGTAATAATAGACTACTGACCTGAGATGGGGAAGAAGTGAAAGATCCCTGTGCCAGATGTTAAAAGCATTTAAAAAAAAAACAAGTAACTAATTCACACCTCTTCAGGTCTGGTTTTTTAAAAACTCTATGCAGGGTTCCTAAATATTCTTTAAAATGGAAAATGACAGACTTTTCCGGAGTTCTAAATCCATTTTGGTCCATTGTAATGTACAAATATGCCATAAATGTATGACTGATATTTTCATTTAAGTATCAAACCTGAAAAACAAATCATGGCTGAATCAATGACTGGAAGAATGGATGGACGGACGGACGGACGGACGGAGAGAAAGATTTAACCTTTAGACCAGGGGTGTCCAAACTTTTCAGTATACGGGCCAAAATTGTCAAGTCAAAGGAACTCAAGGACCAAAAGAAATAAATAAATAAAAAATTAAACCAAGAAACTTATGTTAATTAATTTACCAGCTCTACAAAATATGATCATTTTAAATAAATACATTAGTCAGATTTTCTGTAGGAAATGAATGCATAAATCATTGTAAATCCAAAGGTAAAAAAAAGGGTTTTGCTTATTTGTCGTATTAAAAGGTGGTCATCTGGTTTGCAAATTATTTTGAATAATTCAATTTGACTCTTTAGCAATAATAAACTGAACTCTTTTTGGTCTAGCAATATAAGAACAGCGTTTGGATCAGTTGTTTTTTGAAAACACTTGCTGTAATTGGGCAATTTTAATAACTGAATTCAAAGCAGATTTTAATGCACCAAATTCTGCGTTTGAGTAATTAAATGTCATTGGATAGATGTTACTATGAAATTAAAGAGAATGTTAAAAAGGTGTTTATTACAAGATGAATACTTTGTGCTGTACCTAACATTTTTAATTGTGAGATCTGAGCTTTTCTGTAATAATTTTGCCCTAATTAAAAACTAAAAGCTTCCATCTGCATCAGCCACCTTTGCTGGTGGGCCAAATCTTTCTTGAAATGCAGCTGGAGTGGGGGGGGGGGGTATCCCAAAAGAAGTACAAGGGCCACAAATGGCCCCCAGGCTGCACTTTGGGCATGCCTGCTTTAGACGATGTGTGAAAACGTAAGTGTATTATTCTGTACTGTATTTTGTGTTTCCACACTTATCCACAAATATCTTAAAGAAGCTTCAAGCATTTCCAGAGATTATGAAAAGGGTTACTTTGTGTGTTTGAGCAATGTAAAGAATTTTTCTCTTTTTATTCATTGAATTTTCATCAAAAGTCACAAAACACACTTTACGCATGTCCGACACACAGGGATGACCAGATATTACAAAGCTCCCCAGTCTAAACATTAAAGAGACAGGCAACGGGGGAAACCTTGTTTGCATTGAGTAACCGGCATTGCGGAAGAGGTAAACCTCGCCACCCCCTCAAAACCATTCCTTGTTAAATTCGCCAGCCAGAGCAAGCTGCTTGCCAGGCTGGATTTGGCTCAGACAATAAACAGCGCTCTCAGAGCGGCGGTGTGTCGTGTTTGCATTGTGTGGGTCGCAGCAAGCTGAGGCGGCCATTTATTTATGTTACACATTGGAGTGACAGTCAGACAGCCTATTTTTCACTCCGACATCCAAACACATAATAGGATCCGTAATTAAGACTCACGTCAGGGCTAAAATGACCCCGGACGTCGTGGAGCTATGCTAAAAGAGCAAACCTCTTCCCCAATAACTTCTCATTAGTAGGCTCTGCTACAGCTCCCGTGTACAATCCTCCCCTGGATTTCTGAAGGTGACACAGCAGTTACAGTGGACTTTGATGGGGCACTCGGGAGCTTTACTTCATATCACAGGGCTGCTTCCCCTGCACGGTAAAATCTTTACTCCGCAATCAATTCCCCCCCCGCTTTCCATACAGCGACCGGTAAACACCGCGGCAAACAGACCGTCGCCGCCAGCCTTCGGAAAATAATCCAGCCCATAAACCAGTAATTAATCGAGTGTTTTGCATCGGAGGGAAATCTCATGAATCTCCCACGACCACCTTTTGCATCTCATCGCAGTAAATCAGCGGGTTAGAGGTCGTCGGAATGAGGGGCGCCGCAGACAATTAAGGCCCCGGCTCCGACAAGTTATTAAAAAAAATGGATCTCGAACCCATCTGCAGATACAAGGGATGTGCTCAGCTGACAGGTCAGATAGGATCAAGGTGCCTCCTCACCCACTAAGCCAATCTCCCAGCCTGGGGATGGAATGAGGATGGCGAACCCCACGCTGTCACCGCTGGGCCTCCGGTCACCGTCGGCCCGATCGCATTGCGTATTCACTCGGCGACCGCGGGGCTGATTAAATCTGTATTTAATTGGATCAGATCTAGTCGTGATGAAGCGCTCCCCCCGGCGTTTAACCTACGGTCCTCTGTCAAGTAAGAAGGGGGAAAAAAAACTGCGGGCGACTCATGGAGCGGGGAAGGAATACCAATGATATTCTGAGCTAATAGCCGGCGCAGGAGGAGCGGACCACACCTGCCGAGCGTTGCAGAGAGGAATCAAAGTTAGCGGCTTTTCTCAATGTGCGTGTGTGTGTGTGTGTGTGTGTGTTTTTGTCTGAGCGCACGCCCGTGTGTGCACCTCCTTTCTTCTTTGATTAGTTAGACGTTATGTTATTCTGATTGTGCCACAACTTTTTTTTTTTTTTATTCTGATTAGATGTTTTATAAAAGCACATTACTGTTAACTTAACAGCATTCAAATGCTTCCTTCCAATCAAAACTTTAATCAAATTGCCGTGATTACTCAACATGTATTTGAGGACATTTGCACTGTAAAATGAAATACAGTTTAACACTTATTTCCAATTTGAGAGCTTCGCAGCTCCTTTTTTTAAACACACGTAGCACTGGGAAGTTTGTAATCTTTGGAATTTACCAAAGTTCTGCCTTTAAATTACCTAAAACCTTTATGTTTTTTCACAGAAAAAAAAAACATTCAGCATGAAGCAATTAACAGTTCGCTTGAATAGGTTCGCACTTAAAGGTTTTCTTAATTCCAACTATTTCAATAGAGCAAATCCACAGAATTCATTAATTTTGGCAAAGTCATACACTAAAGAAACATTAATTTAATTGGCATTATTGATTAAGACCAAATTATATTAGACTTAGACAACTTTATTGTCATTTTGTATGCACAAAGAGCGTACAGAACAAAATTTTGTTTGCATACAGCTTGAAAAGTCACAGTAAATTACAGTAAATTTCAGGATAAAGATGCAGCAGCGGTTTATGTAAACAATTGAAATGTAAACAATGTAAAACTATGTAAACAGTGCAGGGGAAAGTTCAGAGTCTAACAGATATTAAGCTAATACCTTCTTTTCAAATGTATTTACCTTTTGAGTTGTAACGTAACACATTGAAACAGATTTTATTTTGTCTGTTCTGACCACATTACCAGTGTTTCAAATTATCTCCTTTAAGTTTGTATTTTTAACGCTTATGGTTCTATGACAAGACCTGGGCAAATCATATTCCCAAAGGGCCTCATGAGTAACTATGATTGTTGTTGGCGCTGTCTGCATTCAAATAAACTTTAAACGTTGTTACACTTATTAATGATCTTTTAGCAAATTAAATGCATCAGAACATGTGTTTTGACTGTACGTTTGGTCTGATCTTGTTGATTTAGGCAGGAATCCGTGACAAGAGCAGTCTTTTCTACACAAACAGAGCCACTTTGCCTTTCATTTTAATAAATAAATCCTTAAGAGCAGACCTGCATAACATTAGGAAACTCAACTATCAGTGCTTCCAACGCTGCATCATCTCTGTTAGGGGCAGTGGCGTTTTTTGCATGAATGACTCTCTGGGCGAGTCCTTCCTGCTCTCCCATAGCCCTTATAATGTGACACTGGTAAGGTGTGAGTATTTAGTGCATTGTGACTCCATCCAACAGGTCAAAGTGTGCATTTACAACTGGAAATCACAACCAACAAATACTCCATTCCAAACAGTCTTAAATTACTATCAAACTATAAACTGATCTTGCAATGAGGATACTCTGTGCAGCTCTTAGGGAGTCTACGTATTGTTTAAAACTCCACAATCTGCATCAGTCCATCTCTTTTCAGCATGAGCAGACATCAGTCCATAGAAAAGTGTTGATTGTACCCAAATACAGAAAGGACAGCAGTTGCTTTCAAAATTAAAGCAGCTAATTGAGAGGTAGCACATGATGTCCGTTTCAATTTGTTTTTTTCCTGCCCACGACAGGACATTACCGAGCACCTAAAAAGGGACAGATTTGGACCTGGAGTCAAGATGGTAATAAAAGAGAAGCTGGTTTTCTAAGAGCAATGAAGGGTGCTGGGGAAAGTTGTATTTTACTGTATGCATTTGCTTTGAAAAAATAGCAAAAAGAAAAATATCATGCTTTTAATTGTTAGTCATGAAGCAGCAACAATATAATACAACTTCTATTTGCAAACAGATATTTAAGCATTTGGTTTCACCCTAAATGGCTTAAATTGGTGTTATTTGACAAATTTTCCATTTAAACTCACACTTAAAAGTGGATTCTGCCAGAAACATAATTTAGTTTTTTGGGTTTTTTTGAGGATTTTGGTTTATGCTGAAAGTATTTAACTAATACTGTTATAATGCACCAATACACTACCAGACTGTGTACAATTGGGGGGGCATTCAATTAAAGCTTTGAAAACAATTATTTCTCTGACGAAAGTAGGGAAACTGTCTAAAAGGGTAATAGTTAAAACAAGACACATTTTCAGCAGCTAGAAGTCTTTATTTTTGTCTGATTTCACAACCAGGATAGCATCAAATAATAATGTTGCTGCACTTAAAGATTACACGGACACATTAGAAGGTAAGCTGAATAATTTAAGGATAAATGAGACTATATCTGAGCATGGGTCCAAGTAGCTCCATACAGTATATTCATTACGGAAAAGCTGGCCGAGTGTTTGGCACAATTTTCTGCTGGTGTCGCTCCAAAAAAAAAAAACACCCAGAGAGCCTTTTTATGACCACCTACCTTCACTTTAAGCACTGTTTTAGGAGACATTATCTTTACCCCTTCACTCTCTGGGTTATTATTTTTTTTGACAGTCTAACATTTCACGCGTGAGCGCCGAAGAGAAGGTGCTTGCCCTCATATGGTCAACTGATGAGCTTATCACGACTCAATCTGACAGCCACAGAGCAACGAGGTAGGGAAACAGTGAGGGGTGTATAATAATTTTGATCAGCAAGGTGAATTGTGTGCACATTGCTGTCAGCAAATGAGAACACAGGCTGCGGGTCGATATCATTCTAAACGGTTTCGGCTTTATTGCCGTCATGTTATTATCACCAACAACAATAAGTGGCGGACCAATCGGCTCCCATAGTGAGGCGATGCCATTTTTAGAGGCACCTTCTTATGAGTTAGGGTCCAAAAACCGAGCAGGCAAGGGTTTGTCTCCCATCTTACGGACAATTTCTGCTTAAATTATATGACAAGGAAAATTTGCACCGGCATATTTCAGAAAACCTATGAAATATATGGACGTAAATGTTTGCAACTAGATTTTGTGACAATTTTATAGGGGGCTACATGTGCTCTTTATTTTATATATATATAAAAGGGGAAAACTATAACAATGTTGAGAATAATCATCTACCTGTAACTCAAACATGAGGCAAACACTGCATTTCGTCAGAAAGCTTTTGAAGGGACTATTAAGGTAGAGGCTGTTTTTAGTACTTAGCCCTGGATCACAATGGGTTCCGGTCATTTCACCCGTTTGCTTTATCATACCTGTGTAGTGTTGAATGTTTCTTCCCTGACCTTTTCAGAAATGAAACAGAGCCATCTGTAGCGGGATGTTTTCTTGCATCTTTGCATTAATTTGCACCTGCTTCGACAACAAGGGATTTCAACAAGTTCTCTATGATCTGCTTATAGAATACAGTTAATATTAACTAACACCCCCCACCACACACACAAACACACAAATTAGGTGGTTCTATGATATCAGTCAAATGGGGGATAGTGGTCTAACCGTTAAAGCAGGATGCTTGGGAATGCTCCAAATGAAATGAAATTTGAGCATTTTCATAATTTGTCTATACAGGGAAGATAAATAATCTCATATGCAACGCTTCAGGTACATGAGGTACAAAAAGAGGTACTAATCATCCATCCAGTTTATAATCTAAAGATAAAAGCATCCACTATAAACCATGAAACCAAATATAATAATAATCTAAAAATGTCAATGTAAAAAAATAAATACCTTGTATTTCAGAAACTCTGACTTTTATATTTCAGATAACAAAATAACACAATTAATAATGTTGTAAATTAAACTTAATTTCATACTGGATTAAAAATTCTCCATACTGTTCCAGACTCTGCAGGAACCCTGCAATGGAAAGAGTCCATTTGAGTTGTTCCAGACAAGAGATGCATAAACACAGATAACATTTTGGACTCTTATGAAGACAATATGGTTTGACTGAACCATGAGTGCGGACATGGTAGAGGAAAGTTAAGATAAAAAAGTAAATATTTTATTTAAAAAAAAAAATCTTTTATTTATTATTTAGTTTGAATCAATACTGGACAAGCTTGCTCACCAAACTTTGAGACAGAAGAATTACACATTTATGCATCTTTTAGATGGCTCAATATTGTTTAATTTTCTTAATTAAAAACTTGAAACAAAAAGTTCAGTGTTTTTCTTTTTTAATGGAAAAACACTGAACTTGAACACAGAATCTTTTTTTTTTAATCATGTATTAAACGAGATCTTAAAAGGATAACCCGAATTTTTTGAGTGTTTGTACTGTTCCATATGGGGTCAATTTTGATGGTTATTCTGGCAAAATAAAAAAAAAATCAATTGTTGGTAGGCTTTGGTACGTTCAGGATAATAATCACCCAGAAAAAAATTCTGAGTTAAAGTGTTGAAGACGACTGCTGAGCTGGGAAAGGCTTTCTCAGAATGAGTGTACGATGCTATAATGTAATTCCTCCCTCCAGTTTCACACCCAAGGTTAAGACTGGCAGGTAAGACTCTGTTTCATTTAAGCTCTTTGGTGTATCTGTTAGAACAGCAACCTGTAATCACAAGAGAACACAGTTGCAAAAAAAACCTGTAAAAACCAGCTCTCTACTACATTTTAAACTCAGCCACTTGAGAAATTACCAGACTACTACCCTGCCCACGGGTACTGTGGGAGTAAATGTTGACCAAAGAAATGTGATTTCTTCTTTATCAAAGACTCACAACCCTTTAGCTGGACTCTTCTGCTCTGCTAATTACAGATTTGTTTCAGGAGTCAAACTGTGGTCTTTCACATCAAAGCCAGACATGCTTTATAGCCATCTGCCTCTACATCAAAAACCAAGCTACTCCTAGGGAAAAAAAAAAATGTTGCATATAATATAAACTAAACACTGAGATATGCTGATGTAAGAATAGCACGGCCAATGTCTCAGAACAGAACATGAATTCAGATAGTTGTTTTGAGGCATTTGAATAAGTAGAAAAATTTCAAAGGGAAAGAAAAACATAGTGCAAAAGCACAGAAGCCAAAGTAAAATAATTTTTATTACTTTGGTCAACTTTTGGGTCATGGAATCACATTCCACTGAGCCGGGTTTCAGATGCAGGTCAGAAAGCCAGTGAGATTTGAAAGTCCTTGTATTCATTGACACAACTAATTTTAGAGAGAAGCTTTTATCAGTATTTCTTTACACTGAAGAAAAATAATCAACCGTAAATGTTTTACAATGCTACAAGCTACAGGGGTGAGCTGATATTAAATTCTACAGAATAACAACCTGTGGTGAAAAAAGTAAAAAAAAAACTTAAAATTTTTAAATTAATTTAAATTAAAAATGTAATTAGTCCTACTACTACATGATTAGTATATCATATGTAACAGTAAACCTGTAACATTGTGGCCTATAAAATATATTTACTGTTATTTTAATTTTGATACATAGTGATAAGTTATAAAAAATAAAGACCCACTATATTTGGTAGTAGTTCTTGGGTGTTTTCATCATTCCGTTTTGCAATTCTGCTACGTATAATGCAACAAACGTAACGAGCCTGTTAGTTGCATAGCTGGGCAATCTGCAGGCAGAATTTGACTTGTATTTCAGTGAAGGAAAAGTGCAGTAGCCTTTTTTCCCTCATCTGAGCAGCAGTGCACAACATGGAAAGGTGGAGCTCAGCATTACTGAAATTTGTCCCAGTGCTGGTGGATTTTCAACTGTAACTCCACTGCTATAAAATATGGTTACATATACTGCAATAGTAAGCTTCATAGTGGTTATTGACAGCTGTATATAGCTGTTGAGGGGTGGGAGTGACAGCGCACAACACTGACAATGCAGGGGAGTAGGGGGAGTGGTGGTTGGCGTACTCAGCTCTGCATCTGCAACATTAACACCAGTGCGAGAAGGTACCTTAATGGCTGTTGTGACATGCTACTTTTTTGTCCTTCATAAAATGGTATTCCATAACGAGGACTGTCCCCAGAAATCAGGGATGTCAGGTCGCCTACTCTAGGGGATAACACAACATCAATCCATTTGTTGTCTATACCTATTTATGCTTGCAGGATGGTGCAGGGGCTGGTGCCCATCTCCAGCAGGCATACGGAGGGTGTTAGGTACTCCCTAGAAAAAGGTCACTAGAGCATCACTAAAGAAGAAATTCAGGACACACAAGTGTGCATGCACACACTCATACTTAAGGGTAATTGAGAGAGACAAATGTACTTTACAGCTATGCTTTTGCACTGCAGGAAGAAGCCAGAGTACCCAAAAAAAAAAAAAAACACAAAAGCAAAAGGAGACCATGCAAAAATCTGAACACAACAAGAATTGTTTGAGGCAGGGGTTCCTAAATTTTTCAACCTGTGACTCCCAAAATAACAGGGCCAGAAAAACACTACACCGAAAAGGGGGTCGCCACCTTTTCGGTGTAACTTTAGGAGAACTATTAGTCGTCCCTCTGTGTTAAAATAAGGACTGTTAAGCAGCTTGTAAAGTTTTATATGCAACTTTATTTCAATATATTGTAATAATTACAACATTATTCTCATGATATTTCGACTTTGTTCTGGTAATAATATGACTTTATACTCCTAGTATTACAATTTTATTTCTGAAATGTTCATTCTTGTATACCTAATATTATGACTTTATTCTCATAATTTCCACACTAAAAAAATTGTATTAGGGCCATCATGGATTGAAGAAAATAAATTATTGGGCATGGAGAAGTAAATTACCACAAAGAAACACAGATATTTTGAGATTAGTTTCACACATTTGCGAGAAAAAAACTCTCTGATGTTGAAAAATGCTAAATATTCAAGAGAAAAAAAATATAATTTTCCAAGATTAAAGGCATATATTTGCTGATACCTCATCTCACAACCCCCACATGGTGTCTTGTGACCCCCCCTAGGGGTCCCGACCCCACTTTGGGATCCCCTGGTTTAAGGAATAATTCAAAACAATGTGTATACTCGCTAAACAAATCAAAGACCGGATCAAAAGCAGGTGTGTTAAATGGCATATCAAGATCAGGTGTGAAGGGAAAGGAGAAACTCTTACAAACTTAGAGGAACAGTAGCAATGTTTACATGGACATAAGTAATCGTAAGAAAGTGCCAATCAGAATGCAAATATGTCATGTAAACACGGCAGTCAGAACATTGTGGTTGGATAAAGCTCTATCAGAATGAAATTGTATTCCAAATTAAATCATTGTTGTGTCTTATCATGATGAGACCCACTACAAGAGATGAGGTCCACAATCTGACACAGATCTGGACTGTTTATGCTGCATGAGTCCAGAGAAGAGCCAGATGCATTGCCACAGATCTCACCCACCCTTGGCTATGCACTGTTTGCCCCTCTGTCATCAGCCAAACGTTTCAGGAATATCAAATCCAAAACGAACAGACTGAAAAGCAGCTTCTTTGCAAAAGCTGTAAGGTCTATCGCCCCCTGCTGAGAAGACTGAATCTGTACATGTTACAATATCACTGCTGTGAATGCGTATTTTTTTGCACAAAGAAATAATTAGGATAAACCTGACAAATTAGATCCAGTAACTGAAATTCTATGGAAGTCAGAAGAGGAAGATAATGCAAAACCCTGAACACCACCACCGCTGAGACTATGCTTCCTTAACCCCAGCTTGACAACAGTTTGGAAAGAGAATAGCTCATTCCGATAACAAGGCACTGTTTTCCTGTACTTGAATTCATTAAAATGCTGCCTGACCAGAAATTGCCTCATTGGTTCAGTTTCCCACCAATTAAGAAAACATTAGTAAGTTAACAGAAATCGCCAATCATTAGCCCCCCATCATGATTTACTGTATCTGGGGTGCTAACAAGATGCAGTAACTGTTATTACATCACAGCAACGGCTCATTGAACAAGAACACAGAGTGAGTTTACTAGCTGTGACCTCCCAGGTCCCAGTCAGCAATAAATGTGGGCAGATAACTACGAATGTGATGCAAACTGTGTCTGTTTTAGTGCTTAGAGCAGCCAGTTGTTGAGATTTTAAAGATATATCCAGCTCATTCAGGACATAACAAGGGGGATCTTTAAAACATCGCTCCATTGCGGCCGCCATCTTAATTACAGAAAAGCACTGCTGCATTTTGGGTAATTCTGGTGCTAGGAGCGACGCGTCAATACATCCCGCCTCCTGTGCTGTGATTGGTGCAGTAAGTTGTACCCGCAGATTCCACATCCTCCATGACTGCTCCGTTCACATACGTGCACGTCCGACCGACGGAGCAACTACGTTGTTATTTTAATTAATGAGAACGGTTCCACGTTCTCCGTGGGTACTCTGAACGTCACCGTCAGCGGAGACGCTCTCCGTCGTTCGCCATCAAAATACAGACAACTCCAATTTTCTGCTCCGTTCCGTCTGGCTCTGGTCGGGTCAAGTTCCTCAATTGCAATCATAGCAAAGAGGAAAAAGAACGTTAACAACCTCCAGTTTGTCAAATTTAAATAGTGTAAATAGAGATGAATAACCTCAAATGAAATTTAAAAAAAAATTGCTATAAAATGAACTGTTCTATTTAAATATCAGACGCAAACTGCTCTTTTTGCACTATATAAGGAAGCAGATTTGTCTTTTCAACATTAAATTTGAAACGTGGTAATCCTCTTGCAAGATCAAGACTGTATTGTGTATTGCATTTGTCATGTTAATTATGAAGAATATTATATTATTATTATTATTATTATTATTATTATTATTATTATTATTATTATTATTATTATTATTATTATACTAGAAATTCTTGAAATTCCTAACTTATATGCAGGTAAAAGACACCACAACAAGCCTTTCTTGCCAGACTGTCATAGTGTAAAAGCAAAAAGCAAAGTGCTGTACTACAATACATCATGATAGTATAACGCAGTACAGTGGTGTGGTGCAGAGCATTACCACTGAACTAAGGTTGGCATGTTTTGATTGAAACATCCTACCAATTAGTAAAATCAAAGCTTCCTAGCAGTTTACAGGATGCCTTGTAATTTGTAAATGCCAAATCAGAAGTTGTTCCAGATTGTAGCTCTTGACAATAATTACCAAGAAATAATAATCACATTCAATAGAAAAGGAAAACCTGCCTGTTGCATCTTTTACCGAAGATATTTAGGCGTTATAACCAATCAGAAATCATTGTAGTAACCTCTATTAAACGCAGTAGTAAGACACCAGAAAAAAGCCATCAGTAATACTGTCCATCGCCTTTGTGTCATTATTATCGGAGAAATCTGAGGTAGCATTAAAAGTACCGAAAGTTCTATACATCATAACTTAATATCGAGCCTGATGGAACCTTTAACTTAATTGAAAGTTCAGACCCATTAGTGAAATCGAAGCCTCCTAGTGAGCGATTACAAAATGCTTTGTAATTTGCAAATGCCAAATCAGAAGTTGTTACACATTTAAGACTCTGAAGATAATTGCCAAAAGTAGAACTTTCTCTCGAAACTCTCAAATGATTTGTTTCCTGTGTTATAACTCCCAGTCAGGAAAAAAAAAATGCATTATTACCAACCTTCCATTTATTTAAATCAGAACCACAGAGTTTTTGCCAGCAGTCGGGCTTCCAGGGAATAAGACTCCCAGTATTAGGCCTCTTCCCCCTTGGGAGAGAATCCATCTTTTGAAGTTGCTTTGTGTGTGTTACCCTCGCTATTCCAATAACACACAACAACCCCGGGCTGCATGTGTTATTCCCTTGACTACATCATTTAACTCTTAACAACGTGCTTCTCCGGCTGTTCTCCCTGCCGCCGTAGCCCACGGTTCCTCTAGATGCTTGTTCTTTGCCATGTGAATAATTTCCCATGCTTCCTCGTTCTCCGTTGGTTCCCGTCTTTGTGACAGGCCCCCGTTCTTCAACCCTGTTTTGGTCATTTGTATCTTAGGGTAGGTATGTTACATATTCGCTGCTTTTCTCCTTCTCCCTCTTTATTTTTTTCCCCTCTTCAGCCCCATACACACACACACATCGGTAATTCCCTCCCTGCTCCTTTGTACCATAGATCCCGGCGAAGATGACAAGCACTGAGAAGGATTTCAGAGCCCTGTCACAGAAGCAAAAAAAAAAAGAAAAGTGGAGTGGGTTTGAATTTGGTTAAGTAAAATTTAGCCTAACGGACGAACAGACGGACAGACAGAGATAGATCTTCCTCCCACACAATTAATATTCTCCATACACACTCCACCTCTCTTTATATGAATATATCCCCTTCCCCCCTTTGCGAGTGCTACCCACTTCCACGCTCTTTCTCTGCCTTCACATCTCAGCACAGCTTTATACTGTATCACCCTCCCACATCTCTACTTTTTTGAGCATTTTCCTCCACCAGCCCCGCTTTATTTCTCTCCCCTTTTTGGTTATCTTTTTTTCGTCGCAGCGTTTTCCTTTTTTTTATTACCTCTTCCTCCTGGGAAGTGGCATAGAATCCCTTTAAGTGCAGCAAAAGCAAATCTATTCATCGTAACCACCCTATCTCCTCCTTACCTTATAATGAAAGACATACTTACGCTTACAAACGGGCTGCAAGGAAAATCACAGATGCTTTCATGTTGCTGTTTTTAAAATTGCACAAAAAAAAAGCTATGCACATGTACGGTTGGTCTGTACCATCATGTTTTGCAAATGTCTAAGAAGTTGGGGTTTCACAATTGCCTTCATCCCATTCCAATGGCTCAAATGCCTTGTTCTCTGCTTCAGTAAGCAAGATTTATTACTTCTTGAGACCATTTTAAATCCATTTTCATACAAACCTTGGACCTACATGAATTATGAAATATAGACCAGAAACATTAAATATAACTGTCAAGTTACATTGCTGTTTTTCAGCTCTGCTATGTAACTCCAGGGATTTTACTCCTCTAGGTAACCCAAATGTCTGCCTTTCTTCAAGATACATTATGCAACAGTTACAAAACATTTGTCAACTATTTAATTCATAGTTTCCAGGCCACGCTCCCTATATATATATATATATATATATATATATATATATATATATATATATATATATATATATATATATATATTTGACAGAGGATAACAGAACAGAAACAGCTTGATTTTAATCGCTAAGCTTTCAATTCCAAGTGAGTTGTAGGAGCTAAACGTTAGTGAAGGTTTTCAGGTATCTGGGGATAAATTTCTTTTGACAGTGTTCATTGCTTCCCTGAATCATGGGAAGGGATGTAACAATGCAGAGGTGGTCATTTCAGTTTGGACGAGTTTCATTATATTCCAATTATTATGATCCCAATGAAATAAAATAAAGGTAAAGATGTGTCCTTTAATGGAGAGATGAGTTTTGAATCTGAAATAAAATGAAAATATTTTGATTGTTTTGCATCAAACCATTAGGTACCCAACCTTCATCTTATTTTTATTTCACCATAGAAAGTGCATCAAAAAGTTTATTAATTAATGTGTAGACCGTAGATGGTGGGAGTTCTTAGTTTTGATGCTTTGATGAACGCATCAAAACTAAACCTGTCGATCAGTAATTTGGGCCGATCAATAGGAAACTGGCCAATTTCAATATCCACATTTTGACTCATGACGTTTGTAGATGATCACAGCATACTAATACTTGACCATCTCAAGCAGAACCTCAAATCAGGGGAAAAACAAGTATATGCATGTCTGTGAATTCGCTTTAAGAATAGGTAGCAATCAAGCTTGAAAAGAAAAGAAAATTAATAAAAAACTGTTTTCTGTGAATAGTCTAACGTGTTTTTGTTACTTCTTTGCATATCTAATCACCTGGGACTTGTCACCACCCTGTGTGATACACAGTGTAAGGACTGAGAAAGCACGTCTGACCACTGCAGCTCAGGCTGTTTTCTGAACCAAGATGATAATTAGTGGAACACTGAAGGATTTTTATTTTCTTTTTGTGAAATCAGGACTGCAATTGATCAGGTCTGGTTAAAAAACACTTAGATCAGCGGTGTCCACACTTTTTACCACGTGGAACATAATCAAGGTGAAAGTATTTGTGGGCCTCACAAACTAAAACTTAAACCCTTAAATTAAACAAACAAAGCATGCTGATTCTTGTAGGAAAGGATCACTACATCTCTATAGATCCAAATTATTTAAAAAAAAATAATTAACATTAGCCTTTTTTAAAATAGAGGCACACAATTGTCTTATTTCCTTTGAGTCAACTACTTTCTAGTTTGGTCTAGAAGTCTTTTTATTGTGGCTTAGCACAGAAGCTGGTAAAGGGACACTATTTATTTTTGTTAACACAAGCTGTAGGCAGGTGGACCCTGACTACAACCTAGCCTCGAAATGTCACTGAATGTTTGCTGTCCCGTTTACTATGAAGTTAAAATTAAAGCAAAAAAATAACAATAACAAAAAAGCAGGGTAAATGACAGATAAATATGTTGTGTTTCTGTTTTAGGAAGATTTAAATTCATCTATGAAGCATCAATCAGCTTTCCTGGCGGGCCACATTTGCACCATATTTGAATTGGAGTCAGTTGCTACAGAAACTCTTTCCAAAGAGCCACAGATGGCCTGCGGGCCGCACTTTGGACACCCCTGACCAAGGCAGTTTAAACCTGAACTGAAATACTAAACAAGCATTCTTTAAAAGTCATGAAACCTCCCTTCTATACATACCAGTCTATCAGATTATATCCGCTGGTAAACCTCGACTGAATTATTCTACACTGATTACATTTTTTTTTTTTTAAACAAAGGTAACTGAACACAAAAAGGGAGCACAGGAGGGGCTCGCCCAGAGCAACACTAATGGAAGAACCAGCATTGTGTGCAACAGACAAAGGGGTTTCTAAATAATGAGACGACATATGTGATTCCCTCTTTCACTTGCAGCGCTGATGAGTGATGAAGCAAATGGAGGTAAATGGGCGGCAGGGCCCATTCTCCACCCACGCACGGCAATGCGGTTGAGCGAAGCAGTCTTCTGGGACTTCCCATTGACTCCATGCAAGGTGAGAACGAGGCAGGAACAGAAGGCTGAGCAAGAAACACTTCAAACAACACGGCAGGAAGTCACGGAGGGCTGCCGCTGCAGAAAGCTGCTGAAACCCTGCGCGGGCAGCCCAAAGGAGACAGAAAGTTCCAAGATGCACAGACAGAATCGTTACTCCGCTTTTACAGACAATCAATCAAACAATCGTGCAGCGCTCTCGCGCATAAACGCTCCGAACTAGACTAACAATGAGACATGGAAATACTTTAAATGCCAACAAACAGCAGCCAGACAAACACAGGAGTGAAAGCACAGCAGGGCATTGATATTCTATACACCCACACACAGCATGGCGACGAGCTGGGCTCCTCTCTTTGCTTTTACCCGTTTTACGCACCAGTCTAGACACAGGCTTGTGCTGCAATAAACAGCTCCACTAAACAATGCAGATAAAGTCATCTTAACCAAATCTTGTTTTTTTTTTTTTTTTGCAGCCTTTAGTGTCGAAAACTGTGCCTTACACAACCTTTGAACATAAGGAAGCTGCATTGCTTCCTAATGCAGCCCGTAGAAATATGCTGCTCTCCACCTATTCACCAATACCGTTCAAAATCATCCCACTGCAAGCCCCATATATAAATAACAAACTGCACTGTAGAGCTATTTCTATTCCAACTACCACCCACAAGTGGAGGAGAGGAAGGGGAAAGGATTCTCCTCCTATACCTCCGCTGACGGAGGATGCCGTCACGTGTCCCATATCGTCAATGACTGATAACTCCGGGAAGAGGGGAGGGGGGGGGAGAGAGAGAAAAAAATCCATATTGGAGCAGAGAGACATGATTATGCATGCGCCGTAGCTCATGTATTAACCATAACCGAATTTACACATCAAGGCGGCGAGTGAATTCCCGGATAGATTTTTGATGCGGACCAACACGAGACTTGTTTAAATGATGAGGAGGAAGATGTGGAGCAGCGGATGAAAAGGAAGGAGCGCGAAATCTCCGTGTTACGTTCTGATCTGCTGACTGCAGATTATACAGTAGATTATGTAAGTGTGTGTGGGGGGTGGGGGGTGGGTTGGGGGGGGGGGAATGCAAGCATGACTTTGCAAAAACATCACTGCAACTTTTCCTCTCCCAGCTGATTCTGTTACAGCGCTGATAAACACGATACATTTTTTTCCTGCTTTTCTATACCATGTAAATGTTTCATACCAATGAAAATGTTCCTGCGTCAGCCTTAATGGAGTGAACACTACAGCTGCCATTAACTTCATGCACTCTGCTCATTCCTTTGCACAGTCGCCACATGCTTGGTCAGTATGAGCGACTGGTGCAAAGTTTCCAACTGGATAAAATCAACAGGACTTGCTAAAACAGACAACTTTGTAAGAATTGCCACAATAAACTGAATTTGACTGCAGTGTGTTATAAATTGGAGTTAAACTGGAATGTATGTAATGGATTAATTTAAGACTGATTCGATTATATGGTTCTTTAACGCAAATTTGACTTGTGTGTCAAACAAGGTGCTTTGAGATGCCATTTGTTGTGAATTAATCAAATACACACACGAAAGCTGAAGTTCACATACACTGTAAACTACAACACAACCATTTTCCTCACTACACATTAATTTGACATTTCTCTCATTTCAGGACAGTTAGGAATACCATTTCTGTCTGTCCGCTAAATACCAAAATATTAAGAAAGATTTCTTATCACATTCCTGCAATTCTCAAATGCACATACACAAAAGATTATAAGGCCTTTAAAATTCTGCGGGAAGGCCGTGATGTTGACGGCATTGAGTTAAATGGAGGAAACCCTGGAGCTGAGCTGCATGGAAAAATAAAAACGGCTAAGATATCAGGAATAGCACAGCTGTGCACTGCAAAAAAAGAACTAAAAATAAGTAAAATTTTCTTGAAATTAATGTATTTCTTCTTGATTTGAGCAGGTAAATAAGATTATTTGCCAATGGAATGAGCATATTTACCCCTAAAATAAGATAATTAGATATACTGCACTTGAAATAAGACGATGGAGATGAATTGTTCCTATTTTAAGTGCAAAAATCTTATTCCATTGGCAAATAATCTTATTTACCTGCTCAAATCAAGGAAAAATACTCTAATTTCAAGAAATAATTTCTTATTTTTAGTTCTATTTTTGCAGTGTGGTTCATCCGCAGGTAAAATTCCCAGGTGCCAGAAGTGTCTATGTCCATCTGATCAAACAATTATACTCAACTACAAGCACCATTGGAATATACAGCCATCATACCATCCAGGAAGGTGATGCGTCCCACAGTGAAACGTGTCCTATACCAACATGGACAGCACAGCCACCCGGTGAGGATGTAGACAGTGGGAAGACGTTACTCCAAAAACAAAATAAAAAGCCATACCGTGGTTTGCAAATGCACTCAGACACAAAGATCTTAGGTTTTGGGAACATGTCTGGTGGTCTGGGGGAAACCACAGCTATCGTGTTTGGCCATTAGAAAAATGTTGTACAGTTCGAGGAGAAAGGTGGAAGCTCCCAAACCCAGGAATAACAACCCAGCTGAGGAGTACAGTGGGTGGCAACATCATGTTGACAACAAAGTCAGTGTTTTTGGAGAAGTCGTCACAAGGCCCTGATCTCAGTCCTACAGAAAATGTGTGTGCAGAGCTGAAAAGGTGAGTGGGAGCAAGGTTGCCTGCAAAGCTGACTGAGTTACACCAGTTCTGTCAGGATTACTGCACTTGTGGAAAGATTTTTTTTTTTAAAGCTGGATCATAGTCAAATGGTTTTCCTCTGTACAAAAGTGCATATTTACTTACTAAGTTACTATTATATTCCAATTTTTTTGCCAAATTCCACTGTGTTTATTTAGTTAAACATGAAAATGCTCTCAAACTTGACGTACTGACTACTCCTTATATCAGATTTGATCTCACTGTTGACAATTAAACAATGATTTAATTTCTGATTTTTAAAATAAAGAAACCTTTTAAGTAGATAATTGTTATTGGTGACTCTTATTTTAAACTAAGTGCCTGTCACCTCAGATCCAAATAATGAAGAAAAAAAATAATTTTATGGATAGTATTATTTTTAGTAGCCAAAAGGGGAAACATATTGTTTTGATTTAATTAAAATTGATTATACGAGGTTACACTTTTTCTTTTTGATTGCATTTTGCTAAGCAATCACACGCTGTTGTGGGACGTGGTCAGTTCGAGTGGCTGATTAATGAACAGCCTAAAGAGACTTTAAGAGGAGCTTCTCTTTGTGTTTGCAAAAATATTTATGAAAAAATTGGTTTTCAGGGAAAAGTAATTAAATTCTGTATTTTAGATTAACATGACGACTTAATTATTACAGTGTCACCTATTTTGAACTTGAATAGTTCCGTATATTTGGGAATATGTCAAGTTTTATAGATTGAATTCTCATCCATCAACACTTTTAGGAGGGAAGATGGTTATTAAAACTGGGAAGCAAATCAAGGATTCCTAAGCTTTGTTGGTCTGACTGACGAGCTTCTCTTAAAGGGTCTTGATCAGGACATTTTAATGTGTCTACTCTGCAGAGGTGGATGGTTTGTCCTACAGTTTGACATGAAATGATAGCTCCTCGGGTTAAGAAAGAAAAAGCACTGGTCTTCTGTAAAACTGATACTTTAACCCAACATCTGAAACTGAAAATGATGTTTAATTCTGGCAGAAACCTGCCTCGATAATTGGATAGGGAAAAAAAAAGGGGGAAGGCGACTCCAGCAGAAATCGAACGGAGCTGAGTCAATGACAGACTGGAGCTGGAAACTGAGTTTAATAAGTTGACAGTACTGTCTGACATGAGACAAGATGAGATTACTTTCTCACACAATCTTCCATCCGTACGGTTTCAAGCCCTCCTCATTTCTCCAGTTTAATGGAAAAGGAAATTAGAAAAACCAGTTAGATGTCTGTTATAATATGCCAAATATTAATTCTAATTGCATTTTAATGTTGTGTTATATTCCTGACTTGGGCTAACATTTAACTCACATACCTCAATCTGACCTTTCACCTATGGGTAAGGTCTTTTTGCCCAGATCACTTTGGATCGGACTTTAGATCTAGTAGAAAAAGAAAAGTTCCTGCTAAGATGAGACAACTCAAAGATTATTCAGGTTAATTGCCTAATTCAGATTTGTTTATGAATTCAGAAATCTTTTAAATGTGTCATAATTGTAATAATCTAAATGTAAATATGAATTAAGTTGCCAAACTTTTAATATGAACCTGATTTTAATACAATGGAAGTTGGTTGAGGTTGAAAACAGCCTTAATTTCTCCTTTTTATTTTTATGAAACAGAGTTTAAGATTCGATAATTCAGTACCTCTTTTTAGTCAACACTTGTGTTTTTAATCCTAGCATACTTCACTATTAGTGCTACTTTATCTCTTCTCTCTGTCAAACCTGCCTTTCAGAATATAGATTTTTACTAAAACATAACAGAAGATAAATAAAGTGCCGAATTCACTGTTTAACACCAAACCTGTTCATTTTTTTCTTTGATACGGGTCTAAATTAAGGATTATTTATGATGAAATTGTACTCCAGTCCATCTCTCTCAAAAAACAAAAATGTAAAGGAAGACATAGGAAATGTTTTTTTTTTTTTTTTGTGAAACTAAATCTTTTGAGTTGTTCTAAACACGGTGTCTAGTTGTTTGCATTTAATAATATCCAAGGTACACACATCTACATAAGCCTAACTTCTATTGGGTTTTCTTATTAGATTCCTTTTATATGCTTTATGATAAGCTTATTTCTTCTAATTATTTTAGGGTGGACTATTGTATTTTGCTTTATTGCCTCTGGAGTTAAGCCCAAAGTTATTTATACTCTGAGCAGAATTAGGTTTCAAATTGAGCTTTTATTTTAACCAACATGTTTCTTCTGACTGGAAGTAATATTAACCTTTTGGAGCGACCCAGTCAGAGTCTCTCAACTTGAATCTAACAGGGAATTTGTAAAGGGAGCTGATGATTAGGGTGATGGCACGAAGGCCAACCTGAAATAATGGGAGGTCAACAACAAAGATAAATCACGAAAATACCAATGGAAATATGCAAATCGCTGGTCAGTAAGCATCAGAAGCGTTTGATATCTCTTAAGTTTGACAGCAAAGATTTTTTTCAGTGATTATTGAAAGTCATTGAGAGGAGGGGAGCAAGAGGCTGGGTACCCCCTGGATAGGTCACCAGTCCATCAAAGTCATTTAGAAACAGATATAACAAATCAAACAGAATAAAAAAAAAATAGATAAAAGTTAGGAATCTGGAACAAATGTCACAGTGATACTGAGTATTAAAAGCCTTCCTGAATAAAAATGTCTTAGGTTTGGTTTTGAAAAAGGCCCTTGTCAGTAATTGAGCAGAGCAGAGCTCCGAGGACCAGTGATCAGGACCCACTGATTGTCCCCCATAAAAAAATGTGGAAAACTAAACGAGACAGAGATTTCTCTTCTGTGGCTCCAAGACTCTGCAACGCCCTTCCTTGGACTCAGAGGTCAGCAGACTCAGTTGTTTCTTTTAATAGCCAGCTAAAAACTTCTATTTTTTAATCTGCTAATCTGTGTTTTTTTTCTTAACTTCTGTTGCAAAGAACATTGTGATTCTTAACTTGAGAGGTGCTATATAAATAAAGTTTTACTTTCTTACCTACCAGAGATCCAGAGGGAGCTGGCTCCAGGGTCTGGGTGCATCAACTGAGACCTTAATATTTATATTTAGTGCTCAAACATTAGAGACAAGCTGGGATGATGACCTCAGGGATCTTCCACGCATGCAAAAACTCAATAAATCAGAAATGTAGGGCCCAGATCATTAAGAGCTTTGGAAAAAAAAAAAAAATATGGTCCAATTGAATCCTGTTGAGGGACGACTAAGAGACACTGACTTAAAGGAGCACTACAGTAATCAATTCTTGAGCTGATAAAAGCGTGTACAGCCTTCTCAAGACCAGCACGGTTTAAAAAGACTTAACTTTATCTAACAGAAGAAGGCAATAAAGGTGTGAATTGATTACTGAATGGTAAAAATACATCCTATAGATTAACTTTGATGGGTTATAATATGTAGTATTTTCTGACATCTAAAATAATTGAACACAGTTAAACATAAATACAACAGCAACTCTCAGAGGAACACTAACATAACAGTGTGCGCTTTTCCCCTAAATGGCTGCTCAATTCAATGGATCATACCGTACGTATACAGTGAATTCTCCAGGGATGAGCTTTAATATCTCCAAATGTTCCACATAACAATTTCACTTTTATTTTTGCCTGCAGGAAACGTTCTGCAAATTTTCGACTGCATCAAACTTCCAAGCTTTGAAGACTTTGATAACCGCTTCAGTTGAAGAGGATTGAAATGTCTCCTTAGAATAAAAAAAAAACAAAGAAGCAGACATATTAACTCATTAAAGGCTGCTCCTGCTGTTGCTGAAGGGTCGAATTAGAGAGATTTCCATTTTCTTCAAATATTCCTATTACAGGGACGACGGCTGCCAGAAGCTCTCAGACCTTCACATAATTGCATTGTCAAAAGGAAAAATCTCAATTGTCAAACAATATCTAATTATTGGGACTGTGTGTATCAAAAACTGCCCTCCCATGAAAGGAAAAGAGGAGCCGGATAATCCACTAAGCGGTGAGGACAGTTCCCACTTCTCGTAATGCCTCTGTTTTATAGCAGCCGAGGGCATTAGAGCGCAGACCTGTCACGGCTCAACACCTGAAGGGTACGAGCACGGAACAAGATATGACAGAGCACAAACTTGTATCCTCTCCTACTGCTTTTATATAAAGGGATGCTGTTAACTCCGGGTGCACCAGTTGGTGCCAAACACCACCTCTGCAGTCGCAGCTCGGAGGAGGCCTTCTGCTTTAATAAAAAAACAGATATATTTATTTTCAGCAGGCGCTGTGGCTGCCAGATCGTTTTTCCACCCAATGTACCATAAAAAGACCCATTTCCCAAATAATCAAACTTCAGCCAGTGACCGTCCCGCTATCAACACCTTTGATCTTTCTCCAACATGGCAGCCATTTTCATCATAGCAGCAATGTAATTTCCCAGTGGGTAGCGGGGCCGCCGTGGTGCAGACTCCCAGAAAAAATGTACTGTGGAGCCACCATTTAGAAGTTGGAAGGCCCTCTTTTTGTGGGAAGCATTTGCATTCAAATCATTGAGTCTGAAATTGGTTCTACCTGTCTGGGATCAGGACTATCTCCTGTGGGTTCCCACTGCCAGTTAGTCGCAGTTTTCATGACCTTCGAGAGTGGAAATGCTAATGTCTTTTGATGGGCTGACTTGCTTTTTTTTGGGGCTCTCATACCTGGGTTAGCTCTTGGATGAGTACTTGGAAAGCTTTCCATAAGAGCCTATGGACAGTTTATAATGACCCACAAAATCAGTCAGTTCTTTATATTCATGCAAGCTCAAAGCACATCAGATGGAGACCAGGGAGGATTAAGACAGAAACACTAAAAAAGGAGACTGAATCATGCCAAGACTAGTGATAAAAGCTCAGGAATTTCAATATGGTTCCATAATGTAATAACTTACAAAGAATGTATTTGACTATATATATATATATATATATATATATATATATATATATATATATATATATATATATATATATATATATAAATCATGTAATACATTTTATTAAGTGCTTCTTCTGAGTTTAGTTTTACCAGTCACACCCATACTGGATTACTGCCAGACGTGCAAAAATACATTGTTCAAACAGAACCTGTCAGACAACATGAAGTAGGCTATATGGCCTCAAGAAGCAACAAGCATGCCCCGGTTTCAAAGACTTCAAGAACAGACAAACGAACAACAAAGAAACAAAGTTGTTCACAAAGCCATTTCTAAGGCTTAGAGACTACAGCAAACCAAAATGGAGAAAACATGGAGCAGTGGTGAACATTCCCTGGAGTGAACGAAGGATGCAGAACAATATCTAAAGCGTTGCAGGCCTCACTTGCTTCAGTCTAAGTGAGTGGTCATGATTTAATGCTAATAAAGAGACTGGATAAAAATGGCACCCGTGTGAGACATCCAGGGCAAAAATACCTGCTTGTCAAAAATGACAAAAAGTTCAGTCTCGCTTTTTGAAAAAACATCTTGACTTTTGGAAAAATAATCTGTAGACTAATCTCTAGACTTTTTCGAAGACGTGCATTAGATCTGGAGTAAGAAACAGCATTTTAGGAAAAGTACATTGTACTGACACAAAAGGATGGTGCTGCTAATGTGATGGTCTGGGGCTGTTTTGCTTCTTCGGGACTTGGAAGATTTACTGTAATTGATGAAACAAGGAAGCCTGCTCTCTCAGAAAAGCCTGAAGGAGAACGTCTAGCCATCATTTCATTACCTTATGCTTAAGTGCACTTGAGTTATGCAGTAAAACCACGATCCGAAGCACACCAGCAAGTTCATCTCTATAATACTCAAAAAGAATAACTGAAGGTTATGGAATGGCCTAGTCAAAGTCTTGGCTTAAATTTCCCCCCCAAAAAAACACCAATGTGGCCAAACTAAAAGAAAATGCTATATTGAAAATGGATCAAAATATCTATACTGTCACATAACAGACTTATTGCTGTTTATCGCACTCATGATGGCAGTTGTTGCTGCCAAGTGTAGCACTAACAGTTATTAGGTTTAAGAGGAAATTAATTTTCTAAAAAAGATAAGGCTTGTTTGGATAAATCATCATTTGATGTTAAGAAACTTCAATTTGCATTTAGTCACGTGATCTTTTTCTGCCATCAACATTTGTTTGGAGATGTGAAACATAAGTGGAAAGTCACATGACGGTTCCTTTGAGTAGCTTTTAACCTAATAACCAGCCGTTAGCCACCTGGTAGCCTGGATGGTTTGTTCTTTAGACGAGTTCTCATCATGGATCCAGTATGTCCAGACACACACACACACACACACACACACACATACACACACACACACAATGCTCCTTCCGCAGTTATTGGCACCCCAGCTGAAAAGCCCTATTGTAAATTCATCTTTTATTGCAATAGCATATTCTCACACTGAAATTGTTAATATCTTTAATGTAAACTGATAACAGCTTTTGATACAGAAACTTACGTTTTTATCCTAAATAGGAACATTCTTGTGTTTTAGTAGATGTTTTTGAACAACCAAAGTAGTTCAAATTAGAACCAGATTATAAACAGTGTTTATCCGAATATAAATGCAATTAACTACGTTTTCACCTACAGTAACAACAGAAGAACTTTTTGTGTTGTTTTGTTGTTGTGTTCACAACGTTTTGCATCGACAATACAGTGCAAACTCTGGGGCATGACTAATTAGGCAAGGCAAGGCAAATTAGAGCAATTAACGTTTTTAAATGTCAAAATAAGGCAACTAGGAATAATAGTTTAAAGTAGAATCTTGCCACATAGTTTCATTTGGGTAATCATGGTAACTACAGTCACCGCAAACGTTAAATGTATTCAGGGCAGTGTGACAGGTGAATATGTATTTTCATGATCTACTCTTATTTAAACTAAGGTTAAACAGGGTAAACATTATATATTTATGTTTATGTAAACCTAATACATTGAGTGTGGGAAGCAGTGACTTGTATGAATGTGTTTACCTTCAAGAGAAATGTTCAGTCTGGAAGCTGGAAATGCAGCTAGCAAGAGATCTGCAGCTGAGCTAATGCTCACTATAAAATATACATGAGGAGTTTGGCTGAAGAGTAGGAGGAAAGAGGGGAATCCCTACCAGTTATGAAAAATGAATTTTAATTTGTTTTACTGTTGTTCAGAAGTCACATTTAGTTCAAAGATTTATCTCTTTCATTTAAGCATGCCCCAATATTTTTTAAGCCTTACTTTTTTTCATGAAGCAGAGGCTCTAGCACTACCAAGAACTAGTTTGGAGCAAACAGACTTTGTGGTCTCCAAGGAACCCCAAACCCAGAGCAGTGACTGACAAGCCCTTAATAATCAATTCACAAGCATGTCGATCCTAGGCAACGCTTGATCCGAGCTTCCCGACCCAAGTTCCAAATAATACATGGCAATTTACTGACACCGCAAAATCAAATTAAAAATGCCTTTAGAAATTGATTAACTGACGTCCCCTTGATTGATTGTTGCTCAGAAAGCAACGTGGTTGTGTTATGTTTTGCTCGGGGTCCATTCACCTTCCCATTCCATATAAATGTATCGATCTGCTCACCCACTCTTAGATCCATACAAACCATTAAACATTCTCTCAGAGTTTTACCATCAAGTTGTGTCACTAAAAGCAGAAAGGAAGAGCAACAGACTGAAAAACTATACTAAATGTGGTTAGATCTAGTTAAGCATTAACATTAGCACGATAGCATTACAGTTAGCATGCTAACATTTCTATAGACAAACCAACTCTAAACGCAATCATTTTGTCTCAAAGGTTTGAACTTGGATCTGGGCTTAATTGCGCTCCAGTTGAAAATTGGAAAACTAGTGGAATTTGCTCAATGTTCTTCATAAAAAACAGGCTAACTACTGTTAGCCTGTTTTTTATCAAGATGTAGTTAGATGTAGTTAGTGAAGATGTAGTTAGTTTATGTAGTTAGCATAACTAGTTTATATCTATGTATTTCTGAAATTTGTACATATTTAACAATAAAGAAACAAAGTTCCATTGATGAAATACAATATAATGTGTTCTTGATTTAATGAGGTGCAAGCTCTGAAAATACAAATAAAGAGTTTATTAGTGCCTATATGAGTGTGTGTTATATGTGTGGACGCCATATTGGATTTTGAGGCTGTCGGATATTCCTACTTCAGGAGGTGTAGTAGGTTTTCCATTTTGAAATTTGGAAAATCCCACTTCTGAGCAGAGAAATCAGCATGTTAAGACTAGGATTAGTACATCATGGTTTAAAGGTGCCATGACGTCACTGTAGAAACCATTTCATGTAATTGATATTGATGCATATGTGAATTATCCAAAGAATGTCATTAAAATATAACATCCACTTGTTGTTTTGTCAGGTTAAATGTCCCTCCTCAGTAAAAGGGTTGGATGCAGTGATGGTATGCAGCTCAAACATGCCCCCCCCCCCCAACACCACTTTCTCCCACCATCCACATCTCTCTTCTTGGCGCAACACTCCGTTACAAATCAATATTATGGTTTTCTGGCTAGTGGAAGCGTTCGTGTTGCAGGATGTCGGCGAGGCGAGGCCAAGCTGACCAAAGGCTGTAACCTGGTGGCGTGATTCAACATATTGGGACTGAAATCCTGCAGCTGAACTGCTGCGATACAGGAACGTTATTAGCGCTCCGCGGCTTCAGCTGCATCTGTCTCCAGTTTGAGTCAATACAGCATGTCTGACTGCTCCCCTTCCAACTGTTTGGCTGATGGTATAATCTAATTGGATAATATGAATTATGTGGAAGGATAACCTATAAAGAAAATTGGTATTCACTTTTGGCATTCACATGGCCTCATCAGTGCATATCAGATCATATTATACTCATATTATACCACTTTAATGACACTTTTGTAGGCAACTGTGGAAAAGAACAAAACAGGTGTGATGAATCCTAAGCTGGAGACAATCACATGTCCATAGATAGCTGCATAAAATTGTGCGTAACTAAGAAATGGTGGCAGCATTGGCGCTGCTGGAGGATGTCGTCGATGGAAAATCTCTGTGTCTTGTGGTCAAACATTCGTGTTGTTCAGATATATAAAATTCCTTTAAACTGTGGCTCTCGTTTTCAGCAAGGACCAATTTCCAAATGTAATCAGAGCTAAGACTGAACTCATATTGCAGTAATCCTGCTCAATTTACGATTCCGCTACATTAGTATAATAATTATAATTATTCTCACTATAATAGTTGTGTCTGGAACTAAAGAGTAGGCTCTGTGCGCGATGGCTGACTCACTTATTTTTTATGTAACATCGTGATTCATCTTAAAGATTTCAAATACTTCACAAAATGTATGTGGGGATAGACTTTCTCATCGAAGTATTAGAGGCACATTCACATCATTACAATGAGTAAATGACAACGATCAGCATTAAGCTATAATCAAGCTCAATGCAGCAGCTAGACAGAGCCGTCTGAATCTGATAAACGTTAGAAGAAAACGAGTACGATCAGACAAACTTTATATTTTCAGCCAGTTTCTTTAATTATTCACTGATGTCGCTCCATAAGCTGTTGGGTTGCTGTAATTCACTACAAATATCTCTCAAATTCTCTGTTGGTTGACAATGAGTCTGAGTCACTTTTGTGTATTTTACTGATTTGCATATGTAACTAGGAGCGAGGACAGGGCAGCCTTAGGTACACATGCAGGTACGTTCAATTCCATGTAAATTGAGAATTGACAAGGCAACGCATGCGGCTACCTAGCTATGCACGGTTTCGTACATCTAAATATTTTGTGTGCCGCAAGTATCAGGATTTCTCCCAACCACCAATGTTTAGTATAAGAACTGCGCACTGCTTTGTACACGAAGACCCCTGGACTTGTTGAATAATGTTCTTTGGACATTTGGACACATCAGTAAATTAACCAAGGACTCGCAAAGAACTAAGAAACGGAAAGTCCCAGACCAAATCAAAGCCTGTAGACAAGATGCAGTGGGGTGATTAGAAAAAGGCGCTAAATGCAAAAACAAGCTCTTAAATATCTTACAAATAAAAGTGAGGAGTGGAGCAAACTTTCCTTCTCACGAGAGCCATTTCAGCCAAAGGAGGTAACATCAGCACTCATAGGCTTTGGTCACCACATTTTTTATCAGTTGTAATAGATGGGTTAAATACAGAGGACAATTTTCATAAAATAAAGCCAATTATTATTATTATTATTATTATTATTAAGATTTTTCTTCTAGTACTGGCCTTTTTGCACTCCATTAAAGTGCATGAAGCAAAGGTTCCAAGTTTGGGAATTAAACCCACTGATGCCTCCATCCAGGAGTAATAGGCTCTGTATGTGAGGTGCCCACTCTACCACTGCCAAGCGCTGAATATTAAATACCGGTTTACGTTGACATCCTTTGTTAAATGGGTGAAACAAGGCATTTACCTGTAATTAATCTTCTTTATGCCTGGAAAAGACAGTGATTTAGACATCAATATGTGAACCTTCTTTTGAAAAAAATATTTAATTAGATGTACTAATCTTTATTTATAAATGCCACTTGGCGTAAATACTCAGAAAAACAGGTTTGTCTTTATGATTGTGTTTTTTACATAGGGAAATATCAATCATAAAATCCCAATTGATTTTTAACTGTTAAAAGAAACCTCAAAGATATTTTTATACATATCACCTATCCCTACTCTGACAACTTAAGCCCCGCGTTATGATTATCTTTGAAAGATGTAGAGTGTGCGTTGCTGTACTGCACTGAGATACAAATTTAAAAAAAATTACCTGGGACATTAAACATCAGCACAAAATGGCTGACTCACTACACAGCGAAAGACTGGACAATTGATTCAGAGCCTTGCAATATCTAGGGCTGTTTGAGATGCCTGTGTCGTACAATGACAGTGAGAGACATTAAATGCCAATGAATGGGATGCATTTGTATGCAAAAGAGCCCAGAGACGGAGCTGCAGACGGACATACGTCCATGTAATCAGGTTCTAAATCTGCTTGTACCGTCTGTTCCGAGCCGTGCGGGACATGAGGGGCAAGCGGATGGCTGAAGGTATTGTCTCCGAGCGCCGGTCCACATGATTGACCCAGCCGGTGTCCACATTAACACGGATCAAATCCTGTGGGTATGATCTGCTCGGAAAACAGCTGCTCCAGCACATTTGGTCAAATAGCTCAACTTCTGTTTGTGGGTGGGGGGGGGGGGGGGGGATAAAACAAGTGCTGTTTGTTCTGCCTTTCTGACTTTTATCCAACTCAATCAATGTTCTGCTAAAGAAAATAAAACAAAAGGACGCATGGCAACCTCTTTGCTTTATACACAAGTTTCAATTGTACATTCCCCACAATATGGCTTAACTTCCTGTTGCTTCTTGTTAATAGTCTGCTGCACTGCAGCTCAAGTTTTCTCTGCTTCTCCCTCACCCAAGGGAAACCACCTCCAGCTACCGCTTGGTCAAACCTCCAAGATATACCCGTATGCCAGTTAATGAGCCTGTTTATAAAGACAGCGCCTCCACTAAACATTGATCACAAAGCCTAAATCCGTAGCACTTTAGGGGAAGCCATTTGTCAAGGTGATAATTTAGCACTAGATATGGTGTGTCGGGACTTGGGTTGTTTTCATCAAGCGAGCTGGGGACCTGACAGACACCATTTCAGGTCCAAATCAGGGTTATAATGTGCAGAATGAAACACACAGAGCTCTAAATCACTCAGGACCAGCCGCAAATAGCTAAAAAAGATCGCCTTCCAGTTGCTGAGTGGGCAAGGGAATAGTAATTTAGCAAAGAGATGTGTGGCACATTTTCTTTGTGCTTCGGTGTGCGGCCGAGCATTAGTAGGGACACTGCGTGACTTATGGAAGGAGTAGTAGATTAAATGAAGGCTGGTCTCCTGTTTCCATCATGCTGACACGGGGTGCCCAATTACAGAGATGTGCCCCCGTGTATCTAGAGAGGCCAAGCACCTGATGGGAGGAAGTGGCAGGAGCAGGGGACACTGCTTGTGAGTAGGCGAGGCTACTGCAGTGCACCGCTGCTCCCGCGCACTCCCAAGATGTTACGCATCTCCCCCCTCTAATTGGCAGATTGCCTCAGAAGCGAGATGATTTAATGGCCTGTGTGTGTGTTTTTTCCTGCCTTAGTCAGCCATTAGCAGGGACATCTGTAACGAGTTGGCCGGGCGCACTGCTGAGAGCAGAAGCTGAGACCAACACTTTCTAGTCGTGGGGGGGGGGGGGGGGCATGGTAGTGACAGACTTGGGCGATGATCAAAGAGCTCCGAGGCGTTTCTCTGGGTTACAATAATCGAGATATCTTGTTTGGAATTGTCCAAGGCAGCAGAAAAACCTGTAATCAGTTGTTTGATGTTGTTTACTTTCTAACAGCTCTGAAAAGCCAAACAGCATGCAGGTCATCATCGGCGGAGGGGAAGACATTTTTTTTTCCAAGGGAAGCGATGATAAAATCTGCACAAATTCAGCGCTTGCAGAACGCATATGTACGCTGCCTTAGACAAATGTTTATACCTCTTGAATGTTTTGCACATTTTGTCACATTTCAACCACCAACATCATATTTTCTGGAGTTGAATTTGTGTGATAGACAAAGCATAGACAATGCATGTAAAAATCTTAAGTGTGTGGTGTGAATTTTTCAGTCAACGCTTTGTAGAACTACTTTTCGTTGCAATTATAGCACTAAGTCATTTGGGGTATGTCTCTGACAGCTTTGTACATCTGGAGACTGACATCTTTGCTCATTATCCTCAGAAAACTAACTAGGGCTTAGTCAGGTTGGATAACCAGCATTTCTGAACAGCTTGTTCAATTCTTGCTACAAATTCTGAATGGAAGTTGCTACTGGAAGATGAACCTCCACCACAGCATCGGGTCTTTTGCAGCCTCGTGTTTTTTTTCCAGGATTGTTCTACATTTAGCTCCATTCATCTTTCCATCAAATCTGGTCTGCTTCCCTGTCCCTGCTGAGGACAATCATCCCCACAGCATGTTGCCAACACCACGCTTTGACCATCGTCAGGTTGTGTTCAGGCTGGCGTGCAGTGTTGGTTTTTCCTCTATGCAAAGTGCACCTGGGCTATAATGTGATCAAAGCATCTTCTTCAACCTGTTTTATGTGTCCCCTGCGTGGTTTATATGGCAAACTGCAAACTGATCTTATGGGTTTTACTTTCAACAGTAGCTGACTTCTGTTAAACCCAGATCAGCTGAGTACATGTCGAGCATTGGCTCCACCTGAGCTGTGAATCTCTGTAGCTCCTACAAAAAAAAAAAACTTCCTAACTTTTTCCATGGTGACACATTGAGTGGATATGGTACGAGTCTGCTTGATTCAGTTCTACACAGGTGGGTTTCCATTACAACTGAGTAGCGCACCCCCACGGGTGTGGTTGACATAGCAAGGCGGCGCTGAGGGTCCAATGTGTAACATTTTTCATCAGCTGCCAAGCACAAAACTGCGTGCGCCTATGCGTTGGACCATGATATTGATTTGGGGACTTCACTCTTCTTTCAGTATGTTATTAAATATATTGGGTCTGGTTCTTATTTTGGAGTGGCTCCAGTTACGCAAACAGCAGCAAATCAGAGACGTACGGCCTTCTGACATGGGGTCTTCGTGCCGACTCACTGTACTTGGAACCACATTAAAGCAGGTACTAAAAGCTAAAAAAGCACAGCTCTGAATTGGTACTAATAGAAAAAGATACATTAGCTGGTTTTCTGAATACAGTGGTCCTTGCTCCAGCCGTCAGCTCAGAATGACCATGTTTTGGTAGGTTTGCAGCTGTTCATTACCCATTCTTCTTTCAGATGATAGCTCAGGCTGTCCAAAGTAGCATTCACTGAAGTTAAGCATCCCATAGCATGATGAAGCCACTACCATGTATATGGTTAGGTCAGCTGGATCGTAGCGTTTCACTCGCAAATACAAAGTTTTAACAACAGCCTAAGTGGGAAGGATGCGCAGGTCTGGCAACTGGCAACTAAAAACAAAAAATCTGAACTAAAAAGAGGGTTTTGTCCTGAGGAATTCAACACAATGGTTGTGTCTTTGTGGTCTGTGATGGGTATATAAACCAAACAGGTATTTCAGGAAATCTCCTTTTCTTGTTATTTTATTTGTAGCTTTCTTTGTTTGCTGTCCTCAGAAACATACATACTAAAAAACCAGCAAACCCACTCACAACATAATCACAATGGGAAAATATTAACAGCCGGATCATTATCAACGCCCCTTTAAAGGTACTAACTACTGTAATGTTTTTGAGTTTCCTTTAGCTGTGCTGCAGTAATAGCATAGCTTCAAGTTAAACATGAACAAGAATAGAGCTTTAATCCTAGCTGTATTAATTTTTTTTTCATCCACTACAACATATTTATCTACATAGATGAATAAATTTGCAGTGGTGTTGAGATTATATGACCTTCAGAGCTTCCAAACTAATGTTCTATCACCAGGGTGTCAGCAGATCTTTAACTTAAAAAGACACAAAAGACATCCTATAGCTAAAATATCATAAAATGACATTTTCACGGCTTTTGAGCAAACAGCTTGCTGTTAAAGTGATCCCATTTCTCGCAGCTGTGCTGTAACCGTCTGCACTGAATGCTGTGCTCACGGGTAAAACATTATAGCTTCAACCAGAGTTTGGCCCTAAAGGCTTCTGCTTTCCGGCTGTGTATCACCACTTTTATTTCTCACTTCTTCTCTCCTGGGCTTGTCTCTGTAACGAGGTCTGGATGACAAAGGGAGCCCCCTTTCCCAAACGAGTGAGGCCTAGGACGGAGCTGTGGAGAAAGCTTTAAGGCCTTTTTGAAGCCTGACGGCCATCGGTATTCTTGCCATGGCCTCGGTGGATTTCTCTGCTACCTGCGAACTGGGTCAGGTTTTGCATTATTTTAGAGATTTGTATCTCACTGGGAGGAAAGGAGGGGGCTTTGTGCACATGCAGGCATGCAGACGAACACCTGCGTCTTGCCTCCCTCTGTTTTCCTTCCACTCTGTCTCTCTCTTTCACACATGCAATATTGAGTTTAATAATATACGCACATATTTGTCACCCTAACACATAAATGTCAATTGAAGGCTGACAAATGAGCTAGCCTCATGTTGAGAAAATCATTTTAGCGGGGGGGAAATTTGCCAAAAGCCTTCACTGACATTGATAAGGAGTACTAATATTGATTACAGCACTCAAAATCTGTGCACTTTTACAGCATTTACATGCAACTTCGTCAAGGTTTATTACCATTCCTGTCACACAGATGGGATTTACTGCAGTCATAAATCTTAAATTCATACTTTAGCATAAATTAACTAGTAAAAGTTCTGCACCATCCGCCATTGACTGTTTCGATTAAGTTTTATAGCCATTCGTGCCACTATTCGTCTCGAATTTTGAGTCACCGTCTCAAGTTTTCCACCGTCTCTAATTCCAATCATTGACCGTGAGTCCTGTCAGGAAATGAACGAGGGACAAGGAGCAGATGCTGAGGGGAGACATAATGAGACAATGCAGAAAGGTAATTGAAGGGGACAGAAAAGCTGGTGAGACACCTCAGAAAAGTAAGGGAGAGAAGAAATAACCAAGTATGCGATAGAGAGAAGAGATATAGGAGAGACCTGCATCTGAGGTGAATACAAATAGACAGACGAGGAGCACGGATGGAGAAGTGGTAGTGGGGGGAAGGAGGGTGCGCGGTAAAACACAAATGCAAAAAAAAGATGGATTCACTGCTGGCTAATGAGAAAAGAAAGGCACAGAATTCCACACCCGTCCCTGACCCACAGCAAACCATATTTTATACAGATAGATACAGAAAGGAGCGTCTGCTGAGGCTTACCTGACCTAAGAAATGGACCTTAGCCGGAGTGTAATAATAGGCAGGAATCACGTCTGCATGCTGCAAGTGTGGCAAGGATTATAGGCTCTGAAAGTTTAGGTACCCTTTAGTTCTTGATAACACATCAACTAAAGGAACATGCAGGTCATTCAAAATTAGTCTTCACAGCAGATATGTATAATAACGTTTGTCATTACAACATACATTCCATTAAAATGTGTCTCCTCCATTTAAACCACCCTTTAGGGAGCAGTGGGCTGCCACTGTGCGGCACCCGTGAAGCATTATGGGTCTAAGGGTCTTGCTCATGAGCCAGTGTAGCAGTCTATCAGAGTCAAACCCAGAACCTCCAGGACAAAAGCCACTACTCCCACTCTATTATCACCTAATAGAGCACAGTCTTCCTTCTGCTACAAGAACAACCCTGACCCAACAAGGCATACACTTCACCATAGTGGCATCTGGTACCAAGATATTATATCTTACAGGAGTTTGATTGGACTGAGATCTGGGGTATCTGAGGCTAACTGGAACATGTTGCTGTGCTCGTCAAATTCATTCCCAAGCCATTCTTCCCATTGACAGATGCCTTACTGCATACCGTTTCCACCCGTAGTCGTCTGAAGGTGTACGGCTTCTTAGCAAATCGATATCAAATGAAAGAAAATATTACTCATAAAGCACTTCAATGTACCATAAAGCACCCATATCGCTGTATAGGTAAATAAAAATACAAGCTAGAACCATAACAATAAAAGTAGTAAACGATAACAACACAATAAAATAAACAACAAAAGTCAAATAATGGCCTAGTGGTTTTACTCTAGAGTTAAAAGACAATGCAGTAAGACAAGTTTTTTAAACAGATTTAAATTCATCAAGAGTTCTGGCAGATTTCACAGATAGTGGGAGTCCAATCCAGAAGTTAAGAGATGTAGCTGACCTGTCAGATAATTATAAAGATAATTAGTATAATGGGCCACCACCACTGCTGCATCCTGTCAGCTGATTAGTTTTCCCAAATACAATGACCTCTGTTTTATTTTCACTCAAGCAGAGGAAGATCAGCTTCATCCATGTTTTAACATCCTGTAAACACTTCTGCAAATTCTCTAGCTACGGGTTTCCATCGGATTTTAAAGGTAAGTACATCTTGGATGTCATCTGCATAAAAATGAAATGACACAGTATTTTTCAAAAATGGACCCCGGTGATAGCAAGTAGCGAGTCTACTTGATAAAATAGGGTCTAAAGTGGAGCCTTGAGGAACCCCATGCTTATGTGGGGCCCCTATGAAAGAAGATTAAGTTGGACAGAAAAATGTCTGTCAAACAAGTAGGGCTCCAACCATTTAATAATGTATAATTAAATACAATGTTCCACTGTGTCAAAAGCAGCAGTGAGATCAAGAAAAATTAAAACAGACGAAGCTCCGGACTCAGCAGTTAAAAGTAAATCATTGCACACCTTGAGAAGAGCCGTTTCAGCGCTGTGACATGACCTAAACCCCGACTAAAATATGCAAATATCTCCAAAGCATTTTGTACTGTGGTGCCTTTCTCCTAGAACCAGCATTAATTTATTTGGCAATCTCCACTTCAGGAGATGTTCTTTTGGATCAGAGCACACTGACCATCCTTTATACACCAAGCCACATAAATGAGCCTTAACCTCCTTTGAACCTATCGCTGATTCACCACAGTTAGTTTCTTAGATCACGTTTAGTAGATCATGGGTCACTAACATAATGCCCGTGGGCACCAGGTAGCTCCCCAGGACCACATGTGGTCACACTTAATTATCTCATTAACTACAAAGTGCTGTGATGACGAGACCAACAGTGTTTTTCTTATCACATGTCAGTGGTCATAATGTTATGTCTTATCTGCGTAAAGAAGGATGGGCAATAAAATCTGGCTCGCTAGTAAGGACATCACAAGATAAAAGGTAAGGATTTAAATGGTTTTAATATCAATTATTCAATAATCTGAATCGTTTCTATAAATGAAGGTCTAAACAGTAGCAAACATTGTTCTGTGAATAATAACATCTAGTCTTTTCCCCCAAAGAATAAGCAGCAATTCCATTTTAAGTACCATCTTTTTAGTTTACATATCACAAGGGATATACTTAAAGAATATTTCATTTTACTTTATTTCTTTATTTTGTTTGTTTATATTCAGAAGGGTGCAGTGCATTGTAATTGATAACAGTGGGTCATTTCCTTAAAAAAAAAAAAAACAGGAATTTCACAAAGGAACCATTTAAGTGGCCATCCTTTCATTTCAGTGTAGCTGTTGATGATATCCCAGACTTATGTCCTGATCTCAGCCCTCAGACAGCTTTGTCAGTCAAAGGGAGAATACTCTAACACACATTACCTATTTTTTAAAATCTATAGAAAATGTCAATATTGTTTGCAGATCTAGGATTAGGTTGGTTCAGCAACAAATGTGCCCTCCAGTTTTAAGTCCTACTCATTGAACATTTCTGATGAGGTCAAAGACTGGCAGCTGGACAACTGGCAAATCGAAAGTCCTGATCACTGTGTTGGCTTTTTTTATTAACTTTATTTTTATTTTTTTCTGTTAAACCTTTGGGTTTTCATTAGCTTAATTACCAAAATGAACAGAAATAAAAGCTTCTACAAAAAAGAAATCACTCTAAGTGTTCCTTCTTTAAACTGATGGAGTGGTGACTATGAAGAATACAGATCTGCCAGAGCTGTTTTGAGTGATAATGTTGTAATCATATTTTTGTGTCGAAATTGACAACAGAAAGTCTGAAACAGGAACCCCACAAGGAAGCATTTTCGGACCTTTTGCGTTTTAGCTTTTCTATTAACGTTTTTGCGGATGTGTCCAGATATAAGCCTGCAGACAGCTTTATGTGTCAAATGAGGAGGAAGCGGGAACACAGTACCGGCTCTTTTGAAATCTATTACCGATTTTAACATTGTTAGACAATCTCTTAAGACTTTATTGATTTGGCAACAAATGTGCGCTCTTGTCTGGTTATAAATGGGGTTTTTTTCTGTTGCATTTTTATGATCTAGCTGTTGCATTTTTTTAATAATCGCTTTCATGTCTTCTTACCAAAAGGTTTTTCTACGTGTAAGAGATTTTTTTTTTTTCTGTTAAGCTTTATTTTATTGTTATAAAACACATTCCACTGGTTGTCAACCACGATCTTGCACAGAGTTTGCAGCACAGGTGCGCACCAGCAGCGAGCAGCGCGGACGGGACTGCGTTCAGAGCCGCAGAGGGAGCTACTTACTGCAGGTTCGAGCTGTTCCAATACACCGCATGCCGGCTGCTGCCTCTCGAAATGGGCAAGTTTGTAAGCGCCAGGGTGATGAGGCTGAGAGAAAACGTTACAAGAGCCATAATCCCTCCGGGTGCTGGCCCAAACCTGCCTGGTTCCACCTCTTTCCTTTTTTTTTCTCTTCTTTTTTTTTTTTTTTTTTTTTGGCTCCTTCTGTCCCAAACGACGCGTCGTTCACAACATCCCAGCGGCCAGGAGCGCGTCTTCAACTTCAGCGACTTCTGTGAGGCTACGTGTTCCTTAATTCAAACCCCATCGCGACGACAGAACCCGTTGAGGCATCTTTACCGGAGCCAATTCTGCGTACTTTTAAGTCTCTCCTTGTGCTTCCAAGCTCAGTTTTAATTTAAACCCGCTGGTTTAAAAAAACAAAAACAAAAAGGCAAAACAGGCTGAAAACAGGCAGCCACATCTACTGGCGTTTATTGTTGGTTAGCTGATAAAGTCGCATCCAAGCCGCTGGATCTATGCTGGGAGGTATTTTGGGGTACCTGCCACTTCTCTCACCAGAAGCCGCAGCAGCAGCAGCCACACGCTGCGCACACATCGACACAAACCCGCCCTCTGATGGCAGAGAAGCGCGCACATGTCAGTCTACTCAGCCGACACGCCCCCTCATCTCATGCACGGTGTGTGTGTGCATGGACTATATGTGAAAAAGAATTACCTCGTTCAAAACAAAAACATATGGCGTATATTATGCAAAAAAAAAAATAAAAAAATTCTTTTCTCGACCTAATTATTTGTAACAGGTTTCCACAGATCAGTGGTTAAATTTAAAATGAAGAGGATTTTTGGTCCTTCGTTTCACAAACAAGACTGATAAAAGCCTGTAATGCACCACTCATCAATTAGTAATGGCATCAGAGCTGTTCTGTCACTGTTGTACCCATGGTGCCCCTGCCCAGTGTGCCAGGCGATATCAGTCATCAGCTTTACATATATATATATATATATATATATATATATATATATATACATATATATATATATATATATATATATATATATATATATATAGATAGATAGATAGATAGATAGATAGATAGATAGATAGATAGATAGATAGATAGATAGATAGATAGAGATATAGATAGATATAGATATAATGATAAACTCAGTAACAGAATTTGGTGGATTTTGGTGAAAATCCCAATATCTGTAGTATTCAAAAACTACTTTTTGTCATGATTTAGGTTTTTGTTTGTTTTGATCTTTTCTGGACTTGAAGTTTCAGCTCTGTCACTTCTCGGCCACAAGAAAACCCTCCTATTACCTCAGTCCCCTTCTCAGTCACCAGCCATCTGCCCATCTGTCACTGATTAGTTCCAAATCTGCTCACCTGTTCACCTGCCTTCATGTACCTGCCTCACTGACCCACTCGCTGCCAGATCGTCACAGCATATGTCATCACATCACCTCAATCGTGCTCTGCTGCCATGGTTTTTTTTTCAGCATGTGTACGTGCTCCACCTGCATCGGCTGGTCCGTTTTTCCTTTTTCAATAAACCCTTTTTTGACGTAACTCTGCGTTTGACTGAATTTCGGGTTCGCTCCTATCGTTACACTTTTCAGTTAATCCAAAAAAGGGTAAAAGAAAATAAAACAACTGGACTTCTACTCTGATGCTGAAGACATTTCGCTTCCCATCCAGGAAGTTTTCCCAATTGAAAATGTCTAGAATAGTGTGCAGTACCAACCTTTATAGACCTGCTGGCTGGCCTTTACTTGTAAGTTAGGCACATACCTTTGTGTCTCTCATTGATGGAGCCTTCCAGTACCTTTGGATAGTCTTTGTTTATCTTTCCCATTAAAAGTACACCAGGGTTAGTGTTTTTACTTTTAACAGATGATTTACTGAGCGAAGCCATCGATGGAGCTGTTTCTACCATTGCCAGTTCTTTTTTCTTTCCTGTAACAAATAAGATCAGTGCTTTTCTGTTTATCTGTGTTTCTTTACTGTATAAAGCCAATACCTGAGCCACCGCTGGCATTAACTCTCCTTACAGTCTTCATTTTTCTTCCCCATGTAAAATACCCCTGGCACAGCGCTTCTTTGTTTTACTGCAAACCCCAGCACCCACCACCATCACCCGTCATGCCCAGCATCATGGTAAGCAGAACGGTGCTCAGGCTGCCATAGTTATGCCAAACATGTTATATTAGCTTAACCAAGAGAGGGTTTATGTCTTTATCCTCCATTGACACCCAACCCTTGTTGATTTATTATTTTCTTATATATATATATATATATATATATATATATATATATATATATATATATATATATATATATATATATGATATTGCTATTAGGATAATTGTGTGCAAACTGGTGCCAAAGATGACACAGGAAGAGGAATAACAAGGACAGAGAAAAGGTGCGTTCACGTCAAGCGCGAATGTGGCAGGCCGAGCGACAGATTTACATGATATTTCTATGCAAAGGTGCCACACGGGAGCGATGTGATGGTAAGCAATGCTACGATAAGCCACAGAAAATATTCTGGCAACGCAAAATGCATGATTTTGGTGATTACAGCGAAGCTGGAGTGACACGACAACTGGGATTGATGCAAAGCGACAGTTGTTGGAGTTGAAAAGCTGAACTTGGACTGCGGCGGAGTGGAAGCAGTTTTGATTTAACATGGAAGAGAAACTGGTTGTAGTGGTCTTCGGTCGGCCTGAGTTGTATGACTCAACGAATTAGTACCACCAAGACAAGTCCAGAAAGGAGCAAGCCTGGAGAAGAGTGAGTGGCGAGGCTGGAGAGGCAGGGAAGTGAAAGTATCACTAGATAGTGGAGTTGTACTGCTGTATTTCAGGCTTGTCGACTGCTGTGCGAACGGCTGGCGATAATGTCCGGCGAGCGACAGCAAGTGGCAACATTTTGGCACCAATGTGAATGCATTTTAAGAGAAGGAGAGAGAAAACAGAGATGTAGAACATTTAGACAAAAATTACACCACCCAACAAGCAGCTGCTAGAAAAAAAAATCTCCTACGGCCACCATGGGAAAACCAAGGAAAGAGAGCCACAAACTCCTGCAAAGTGTTACAATTCACCCTCAGAATCTGGAGACCCAATAATTCTTGAGTTAAGCATAAAAAAAACGTTTATTGAGAAACTGGTGTAGCTGGAACAGGAACTGACTGGTAACCAAAACTGAATCACTGCAAAGAGGAGGAGAACGAGGCTAGTGGCCAGGAGATACTCAGTATCTCCCTGGCTCTGAAAACCTCAACAAACCTCAACAACACCAGCAGCAATTATATGAATATGCAAAATATGTGATGTGGGCCTTACATGAATTGTGCTCATTGATGGGTGCAGAGAGCTACCACCGTCCCCCTCCAGGGATCAGAAGCAAGCAGAGAGGACCCCAAAACCCAGGGATCCAGAAGCCCCATGGAGCACAAAGAGGTCAGGCAGCCCACCACAGGAACACCACGTATCCATCTAAAGGAGAGCAGGGGAGAGCCTGAGACAGAAGCCCAAAAAGGGTCATGGAATGGAGTCCCCCCAGCAGCCAATCCCCGCCAGGCCCTGGTCACGAAAGCGACCCTTATATGCCAGAGAAGAGAGGGGTGAGGTTTTTTTGTAAGACCAGGAGGAAAGGGGCCTCCCCAGATGAGGAAGCTGGGCAGCTAGGGAAGGCACTCCCAAAGGGTCAGAGCTGTGTCTTTCCTAAAGAAAGCCATAGACCAAGCTATTGCTGCAATTACCCTGTTTACTCTTTGAGATAGAAGGTACCCCTGGCTCAGTGCTACTCTGTTCAGCTGCTTCTTTACCAGATAAAGGCATTGATCAAGTTATAGTTCATATGCAGAGATGCACCCTTTTAAATATTACCCAACATGACCCATAACATAACTTAGCATTACAAGACTTTTCATTGTGGACAATTTATTAACACCAAAGTGCTGGGGGGGTTCAGCTACATATACTTCTTTTACAGTAAATCCTCTTTTGAGAAAGTGTTTAATGGGCAGATTTCTTTCGTGTTTGTTGATGTTGCTGTAAAAGAGATTTTAGCTTCTCAACAGAACACATTGACAGGGTCACGGGGTTCCAAGGAACACTTTGCTCTGTTAAAGGTAGAAATAGCATACGTAAAATTATTGTGTTCAACAGAGGTGAGCCGTTTCCTGTCATGTTAAGTCATTTTGAGCCCCACTCTTTTAATGAGACCAAAGGCATTCATACTTTAAAATGTCCTTTTGAAAATGTCAATTTACGTGAAAAACTGTTCAGCACTGGATATTTTACAGGTCAAAATAGGCATAAATCTAAAGGGAGTTTGGTCATATTTTGATAAGGCCAGCTAGTAACTTTACTGGTAACGGTCTATTCATACAAGAGATGTCCTCTGTGCCAGTATCCTATGAATGTGACATGAAACCAAAACAATAATGACTCCAAATTACCCAAACGATGGGTAATTTGGCCACAATGTGGCATATTTTCCTGGTCCAGAATAAAATGTTGTGCCTTTGGCACTGTCACACACGTGATTATTTTTAATATTCTGTGAACATATGAACTGGTACAGGTATCTTCTCCTATTATCATGTCAATGCAGCCATACATAAAAATGAAAAAGGAAAATTAACTCATTTAATAACTTCCAGTAATTTCGAGGCTCTACCAGATTTAGCGCATCTAGACAAACATACTAATTGCAGCCTTTCTCCTTTTGTTAGATCAGAAAAAAATCCTTTCATGACTTGGTGAATGAGAAAATATCTTTAAAATGCAGAACAGGCCTCGTCTGATGCTGTTTACTTTGCGACTAAGCTGGAAGAAGTGAATTTAAGACTAAAATCCGCTCTGGCTCATTATCCAAAGGTTTAATCATTATGCTGTAGTTACACATTGGCATGCTGTTCAAATGCTTGTCAACTGTCAGAAGAAAAAAGAACATTATTGATACAGAAGCTGGTGACAAATTATAGGAGAAAAAAGACATGATGCTGGGTAAAAGTGATGCTTCTTATTGGATTCAGACACAAACCCAGCAATGTCACAATGCTTGTCACATTCACACTTCTGAGGCATTTTTCAGACATCCAAAGAAGGGTTTTTGCGCTAAAGTCAGCCAAAAATATTCAGAAATACTTTTGTGTTTTATTAACTTTTGATCCCAAACTGCACAAACAATAGTTATAGTTAGAACCCTGTTTCAAAGAGCAAATATCATATTTTTAAGCGTCAACAACAATTTAAAACATGTTAATCATGGATTCAATGATGGCGAGGTAGATAAGGTCTTTTAGAGCAAAGTATCCCAAATCACATGGACACATTGCAAGCATGACGTTCTTTTAACACCAGAAAAGCAAATGTCAGCCAGAAGCAACTATTTTAAATAAAACCATGTTGTTGAGATATAAAAATTATTTTGCCCTAGCATCTGACTGATCTTTTGGGTCTTCCAATTATGTTTCCCCTTACTTCATCAGTCAGGACAACACCAAACGTCTAAGGTTTAAACAGGGCAGAACTCTTTCAAGATGCTAATTGATGTTTGTCCTATGGTGTTTATCTGATGTGATATGTGTATGTGTATTTTTATTTATTTATTTATTTTACAAAAAAGGTATTTTTGTAAAATCACAATCGTGGTCAGAACCAAAGCAGATGTATCTGTAAGTGCCAGCATGTTTGTGTTTTAAATTACAGGTTTTTTTTTCACAGCTTTATGTTCACCACTGTGGTGAATTACAGGCAAACGGCGCTCATCACAGAACTCTTCTATATCCCTGGGTAAGGTGCTAATCAGTCAGGTCATCTAGCTACTGCTCTCCAACAAGATTTTTACTGATTTCTGCCTCTTCACTGGGCAAATTGAATTCACATTTGGGCTAGACTTGATTATCACTAGTTTCTTCTAAGGAGGACTTTGCGTTATGCACTGATGTCTGAATTGGCTGTCCAAATGCCATACCACTCTTTATTTGACTTATTTTACTCTTAAAGGTATATAGCCACGTAATATGCTTATAAAAAGCGTTTGATCATGATAAAATAAGGTTATATACACAAAGCCTCTATCTTAATAATGTTTTAATAGTCTTCTTTGAGATGAAAAATAATTTGCTCTCGGGCGCGATTAAGAAATATAAACAGAAGTGGTGACATCTAGCGACAATATTGCCGGACCGAGCCTGACCCTCTACAATGTCTCGCAGTAAAGCGGCAGCTCAGCGTGATCGAAGACCAACGGTTTATTAAATAAACCAATCTGCAAAAACTTTAACGGCCTCATATCAGAACATTTACTCACTCCAATCAACTTTGCGGTCACATCTGAGCAATTCGCAGGTTTAGCATCTGCTTCAGTGAACACTATTCATACTATTTTCCCAGTCTTTTCCCTCTTGGAATATTTTTTTTTTTTGCATTTTTTTCACTGAATCTTGGATCTTAATCCTTTGTTTTGCTGCGAGATGCTAATAGCTGTTAGTTGCTTCCTTGTTTCAACCCCTGCTGCGCATGCGCAGTCACGTACTTCTGTTAATGTCGTAAATAAACAAAAAGACTTTATTTACGAACAAATTGAGCAAAAACAAAGCTTAAACACTAAGATAACAACTAATACGCCAGCAGGACGTGATAATCTTTCATAAAAAAGTAACCAGAGTGAGCTACTGACGTATACATTTTAAAGAGTCAAATAACATGGCTATGCCACTTTAAGGTATTACTTTGGGCATGAAAATGAAAACCTAAAACCATCACAAGTTGCTACATTCTCATTTATTCAATATGACTGCATTATACACACACACTATATATATATATATATATATATATATATATATATATATATATATATATATAGATAGATAGATAGATAGATAGATAGATAGATAGATAGATAGATAGATAGATAGATAGATAGATAGATAGATAGATAGATAGATAGATAGATAGACAGACATGTTTGCAGTTTGGTTTGAAGGCACCTACAGATCTTTGCAACCACTGCAACTAAACCTCTAGTGAATGCAACTGAATGGATTTGCTAAAAAACATTTGGAGCTCCAGCTATTTGTATTTCTGCCAGATTTCTTCTTCTTAATGTATTTTTTATGTGTTTAGAGAAATAGAGAACCAAATTCGTAAGAAGTAGAGTCAAAATTGAAGGTCGGGGTTTGTTAGGATTAATTTCACATGGATATTTGGGGAAAATAATATTCTTTGCAGGGTGCCATTGGACATGTAATGATACCAAATGTGGTAAAGTAATTATATGTGTGTACTTGGATGTATGTGTGTGTGTGTGTGTGCGTGTGTAATGTAGAATATGGACTTGGAGGGTTGGCGGGGGGTATGAGAATTTGGAGCCTTTAATTAACCTGTTTAATTTTGCCGTTGGTAGTTTAGCCACTCTATCTATCCTAACAGCGACCCGCTATATTAACAGTTCAGCTCATTTCAAATATGAAATTAGCCTCGGTTTGATTAACTCTGCTAATTCTGAGCCTTACCATGGTCGTTTTCAAGGGGATGCTAGAGACAGTCACACCCGTAAACCTGGAAACTGTTGGTTAAACTTCAGTGGAGTGATTCAGACCATTATTCTTTATTAAACATATTTCTTCTAGAAAGGCCCTTTTTCCCATTTTGTTATGTTGCAACCAAACTTTTTTTTTATTGGACTTTATGTAACCCTGCCACACAACATAGTCTACAAGTTTGAAATTAAACTTGAAATGAAACAAACACGCCAGCTACAAGTTTGAAATGAAATGAAAAATAATACAGGATTTAAAAAATTCTTTTTACAGATAATCTAGAAAGTTGGCCCCCTGTACTCTGATACCCATAAACAAAATATAATTCCCTTTAGAAGTCACCTAATTAGTGAACATTATTCACCTGTTTCAGAGGAATTTAAGAGATGGAGATGTTTAAAGCAGAGTTAGGTTATAAAACAATATCCCAAGCGTTTAGCATCTTACAGAGAGAGCCCTGTTCAATCTACCATCTGAAAATAGAAAGAGTAGGCCTCAGGCACAACTGCAACTCTACCAAGACATGGTTGTTAAAATAAACTGACAGGCTGAGAAAAAAGAGCATTAAGGAGAGAAGTAGCCAAAAGGCTCATGGTAACTCTGGAGGAGCTGCAGAGGTCCAGTATGAAGGACATACTCCACAGGTCTTTACTCCGTGGAATAATCACAAGCAAAGAGCCATCACTGAAAGACTACCATAAGAAATCTTATTTACAGTTTCCCACAAGCCATAAGTAGCAACAAATAGAGACAAAACAGAAAACGCAGGAGAAGATGCTTCAGACAAATGAGACAGTAGTTTAACTTTTTGGCCCATACACAAAATGCTTTGTAATGCTGAAAACTTACTCTACACATCACCATAAACACGCCATCCACGCTGGGAAACATGATGGTGGTGGTACCATCATGCTGTGGGTATGCTGATCTTCAGAAAGGCCAGGGAAGCTGGTCGGGGGTTAAGGGAAAACCTGTTAGAGGCTGAAGACTGAGGAGTTCCAGCAAGGCAATGACCCTAAGCAGAGCCAGCGTTACAATAGAAAGGTTTATGCGCAAACCCTATTAATGCGTTAGAATGGCAAAGGCAAAGTGCAGACCAAAAAGACTGAGTTTGAGCTAGTTTACAAAAAAATAAGCAACAATTTGGAAAATGGATGGATGGATGGATGTGTGTTTCTAGATATGCAAAGCTGGTAGCGATAGGGATAAGGGCAGTTGAATACAAATGTTCGCCACACTTTTTCAGATTTTACTTTGTAAAATGTGAAAACCATTTCACCATTACGCACCGCTTTGTGTTGGCCTCTCGCATAAAATCCCAATAAAATATATAATACTTTGAAGTTTGTGGCTGTAGCACAGTTGCACACTTTTGCAGCTCTCGTTCGTTTCAGTGTGACTACTTTGCTGCCGTTTGCTCTCACTCAGTCTACGCCTCTCTGTTGTTTTTGTCGGCGAAGATACCTCTCCCGGGTGCCCTCCGGGCATGTTGCTGTGGTGACTAGAGCGAAAGGGGCAGATGAAATGAGCCCCCCCCACCCCCACCCCATCCACATCTCTCACTGTCCCAACACCTATCTGTGCAGCTCCACTGCATCCCTTTCCTCCATTTGTCATCCTTTTGTCGCCTCTTGCTCAGGAGGAAAGCATTGCATATATGGAGCATCAATCCCACACTTCTTCATAACCCGATTATCTCAGTCTTCCTGTTGCGTATGCCGACCACACAGTTGCCAATAAAAGTGAGATGAGAATATAGGAAATGACATTTAATATGTTTCCAGATCCCATCTCTAGCAGCAGAGGTCCAAATGCATATTTATGATGCGCTTTCTGAGTGTCATAAGTTATTGAACACATTTGTTCTTTGGAGTTTGCAACACGTGACGCCATGCCTGTGCATGCTTATTGCCTCCTGCAGCCTCTGCAGAGCCACGCTTTGTATTTTGCTACAGGCACTGGTTAGAGCTGTACCAACCCGACTCGTTACCTTGACCGTGGATCTGTTTGTGATTAATTCATGAACACTAGCTATGGGCATATTGATTATTCAGATAATTTGTTCTCATCAATCAGCCTCGACACCTTCATATATCCTTGTTGGCTAAATATCGATCTCCTTCTTCGTCCTACTTCATTACCGTTGTAAGCAATATTCCCGTAACAGAAAAAAATGTGCTGGTTTCTTCTTCTCTGGGATTTCTTTATTTTTTCCTCTAGGCTTCTGTCGCCATCCTCGCTGATTTTCCAACTCGCATCTGTTCACCGCTTCCCCGTGTCTCATTTTTGGAGTTCTCTCAGGTTTCAGTGTGAATGGGTTTAAATGAGGGTGGTGTGATTGAGCTTAGTGTCCAGTGGCGATGTCAGCAAACAGCGATTTCACTGATTAATCAGTTAATCTAGTGAAATGTCAAACTTTGAATATAAAGTAAGTGCTGCAAAAAATAACAACAGAACTCAGTTCAGTTCACAAGCAGATCACGTTTAAATTTACCAATGCAGAAAAATAAAGCAAAGAAACGCAAACAGTTCCTATACCACCCATTCCCCATTTGGTTATGTTGTAACGTAAACTTTATTGCGTTCAGTTAGGATTTTAACCCGTAAACAAAACAAAGAAATATGTTACTGAGAATTGGAAAGAGGAAACGAAAATATAAGTTTTTTTACACCTAAAAATATAGAAGGTGCAAGCATTTGTTGTCAAGGTTTTGTTTACTGATGAACTCAGGACGCACACACGGGACTAAAAGTTTGAGTCTTTATTGAAGGAAGTATGCTGGGTGGTGAATGAGGAAGACCGGAGGTTCAGGACTGCAGAAGGTCAGGGATGAATGTGATGGCAGGAGCTGACGGCCCGGAGACAGAGAGTCCACACTTGCAAGGTGCTGCTCGGCTAGCAGGCCTCATAGCACTCAGGTTAGCCGTTCATTGGAGACACCAGGGCACAGAGCTGAGCTTCACCAGGGCGGCTAGTCAGGTTAGCAGAACTTGAGAGACACCAGGGCACAGAGCTGAGCTTCTCCAGTGCGGCTAGTCAGGTTAGCAGAACTTGAGAGACACCAGGGCACAGAGCAGAGCCTTTCCAGGATGGCTAGTCCAGTTAGCAGTTCTCTGGAGACACCAGGACACAGAGCAGAACCTCTCCAGGAACAAACAGTGAACAAACAGTCTTTAGAGTGACTGACAGGACTAACCTTAACAACAGGAGCAAAACAAAGCTTCCAGGGCAAAACGGGGACTGGCATGGAGAGGTGTGGAATGATGACGGCCCAGTGCTGAACTGAAGGCAGAGGGAGGTTTAAATAGAGCACTACACAGGTGGAACAAGGATCTGGCTAATTGACTGGTAAATGATAACAGGTGTGACTGACTGCTGAGGAGGTGAAGTGAAAAATGACAGAAAATAACTGATGACTGAAAACTAACAATAAAGTCAAACCTAACCCAAAAGAGATGAAAAAATGAAAATAACAGAAAAACAAAGCCAAACCAAAACTCAACCATGACATTACCCCCCCCTCAAGGCCGGACTCCGGACGGCCTATCAAACAAAACAAACTACAAAGTGACCGAACCAGGGTGGGTGGAGGGACGGCAGGATGGCGGGCAAGAGTCATAACTAAGCTGATCTAACCAGGGTGGGTGGAGGGACGGCAGGATGGCGGGCAAGAGTCATAACTAAGCTGATCTAACCTGGGTGGGTGGAGGGAAAGTAGGATCGTGGGCTAAAATCAAACCAAAACTACCCACTAGGGCGAACTAAAAAGGATGTCTAACAGATGCTGGTAGGCAAAACAAAAGGCGTTTAACCGACGTTGACAGGCGAACATCGCCACCAGGCAAAAACGGGCACGACAGGCGAACATCGCCACAAGGCAGAACAGGCGTACGACAATGCCAGAGGGAAGAAACAGGCGTACGACAACGCCAGAGGGAAGAAACAGGCGTACGACAACGCCAGAGGGAAGAAACAGGCGTACGACAACGCCAGAGGGAAGAAACAGGCGTACGACAACGCCAGAGGGAAGAAACAGGCGTACGACAACGCCAGAGGGAAGAAACAGGCGTACTTAGCGCCAAAGGGAAGGAACGAGCGCACGACAGCGCCAAAGGGAAGGAACGAGCGCACGACAGCGCCAAAGGGAAGGAACGAGCGCACGACAGCGCCAAAGGGAAGGAACGAGCGCACGACAGCGCCAAAGGGAAGGAACGAGCGCACGACAGCGCCAAAGGGAAGGAACGGGCGTACTTAACGCCAAAGGGAAGGAACGGGCGTACTTAACGCCAAAGGGAAGGAACGGGCGTACTTAACGCCAAAGGGAAGGAACGGGCGTACTTAACGCCAAAGGGAAGGAACGGGCGTACTTAACGCCAAAGGGAAACCTGCCGGGGCGTGAGGAAAACGCCGGGGCTGGGGAAGAGAACGTCGGGATATGACGGAAGCAGGAACATCTAAAACGCCTAGGAACAAGAACGGAGGGCGTACTTACACGCCGGGGAACCGAGAACAGAGGGCGTCCCAACACGCCGGGGAACCGAGAACAAAGGGCGTCCCAACACGCCGGGGAACCGAAAACAGAGGGCGTCCTAACACGCCGGGGAACCGAAAACAGAGGGCGTCCTAACACGCCGGGGAACCGAAAACAGAGGGCGTCCTAACACGCCGGGGAACCGAAAACAGAGGGCGTCCTAACACGCCGGGGAGCCGAAAACAGAGGGCGTCCTAACACGCCGGGGAACCGAAAACAGAGGGCGTCCTAACACGCCGGGGAATCGAGAACAGAGCGCGTCTAAGCACGTCGGGAACACTAAATCTAAACGCTAGAAATCTAAACACCAGGGAACCAGGAACAAAGGGCATCCTAATACGCCAGGAGACAAAGGGCGTTCTAACACGCCAGAAAAACACGAAATCTACAGGGGTCAGAGGGCGTCCTAACACGCCAGGAAACAAAAATACCAGGAACTAAGGGCGTCTAAATTCCGGAGAATGGAGAGCGTCAAACACGCCAGGGGACTAAGAGCTAGGGGGCCAAAACAAAACTAAGAAGCGCTGGGACCTAAAGAGCGCTGGGAAACTACAGATCTAAACCAAAAACTAGAAAACCAGGCATGAACTAACCTATAGAACAAAACCAGAAGAACTAGGGTAGGGATAACAAAAGAAAAACCGAAGCAAAAAACTAGAAAATCAAAATGAAACAAAAAAACTAGGAAAAAGATCAAGACATTCAAGAAAAACTATAAAACTAATGCAAAACCAAAACAAAATACTAAGCAGAACTATGAGACTAAGGCTAAACTAGAAATTAAGGCAAAACAAGAAAACTAGAACATGAATAAGTAAACTAACGAGAAAACCAGAGAACTAAGGCTATAAATGAGGAAACAAAGCAAAGCTTGGAAACTAAGGCAAAACCTAGAATCCTAAAACGGAGCAGGAAAAACAAAAGTAAAACAGAGACTAAGAACTCTAAGAAAACAAGAACCCCTAAATAACTCTAAAACCCCAAAAATCCTAAGTAAATCAAAAACTGGAATCGAGCCCAAAAAATAACAGAAGGCACTGGCCTTAAGGGCTCAGGCAAGAACGGCTGCTAAGCAAAAAAGAAAAAGTCTTCGTGGAGGTCGTCCTGGACGAGGCAGGCGGCGGAGCAGCATCGCCCGACTAAACCCTCGAGGAGGGCGGCCCCGACGAGGCAAAGTCAAGCGGCCCGGAGACCGCGGTCGGTGGCTCCGGCCGAACAGGAAAGTCAGAGACGGGCGCCGTGGTGGACGGCCCCGACGAGGCAGAGTCGAGCGGCTCGAAGTTCGCAGTCTGCGGCTCCGGCCAAACAGAGAAGTCAGAGGCGGGCGCCGTGGTGGACGGCCCCGACGAGGCAGAGTCGAGCGGCTCGGAGTCCGCAGTCGGCGGCTCCGGCCAAACAGAGAAGTCAGAGGCAGGGCCAAGCTACCGGTCTCGGCGGAAACCGTGGGTGGAGGCAGGTCCTCCTGCACCTCCTCACGAGGCTTGGGCGGAGGCAGGTCCTCCTGGACCTCCTCACGAGGCTTGGGCGGAGGCAGGTCCTCCTGGACCTCCTCACGAGGCTTGGGCGGAGGCAGGTCCTCCTGGACCTCCTCACGAGGCTTGGGCGGAGGCAGGTCCTCCTGGACCTCCTCACGAGGCTTGGGCGGAGGCAGGTCCTCCTGGACCTCCTCACGAGGCTTGGGCGAGGCAGGTCCTCCGGACCTCCTCACGAGGCTTGGACAGAGGCCAAAGCGGCTCCCTCGGAGGCCTCGGGCTGAGGCAAAGCGGCTCCCTCGGAGGCCTCGGGCTGAGGCAAAGCGGCTCCCTCGGAGGCCTCGGGCTGAGGCAAAGCGGCTCCCTCGGAGGCCTCGGGCTGAGGCAAAGCGGCTCCCTCGGAGGCCTCGGGCTGAGGCAAAGCGGCTCCCTCGGAGGCCTCGGGCTGAGGCAAAGCGGCTCCCTCGGAGGCCTCGGGCTGAGGCAAAGCGGCTCCCTCGGAGGCCTCGGGCTGAGGCAAGGCTCGGAGGCCCTGAGGCAAGCGGCTCCCTCGGAGGCCTCGGGCTGAGGCAAAGCGGCTCCCTCGGAGGCCTCGGGCTGAGGCAAAGCGGCTCCCTCGGAGGCCTCGGGCTGAGGCAAAGCGGCTCCCTCGGAGGCCTCGGGCTGAGGCAAAGCGGCTCCCTCGGACTCATCCTCGTCGGCCGGTGGATCTATTTTCTTGGCGGCCGGCAGAGCGGAGCCTTCAGTGGTCGGCAGAGCAGATCCTTCGGCGGCCGGCAGAGCGGAGCTTACTGGTGGAGGCGGAACCCTCTCCTCGGCTACTTCAGGCAGTGACAGGCAACAGGCTTCAGAAAGCGGCGCCGGGCTACAGGCTTCAGAGAGCGGCGCCGGGCTACAGGCTTCAGAGAGCGGCGCCGGGCTACAGGCTTCAGAGAGCGGCGCCGGGCTACAGGCTTCAGAGAGCGGCGCCGGGCTACAGGCTTCAGCGGACGCCGAGGTTGGAGGCGGATCCTCCTCTTTAGCCTTGACGGACCCTCCGCGCCGGTGGTTCTGCTGTCTTCGCCGGGAGGGGACAGATGAGGAATCTGGGGCAATCTCGGGGGGTGGCAGCTGGCCAGCAGGGCAGAGGGTCGTCTCGGTCACCGTAGTAGAACTCCCACAGCTGGCTCTCCTTGATGCGTGGGGCTCTGCTAGGTGGAATGATGAGCCTCACTCGAGGGGCCAGCTGCGAGTCATGGAGGTGATGACCGAGACGACGAGAGGCTGAGCGGCTTCTCTCACTGGGCTCCGGGGTAGCTGTAACAACGCCCACGTGAACCACGGGGGAAGTGGAGTCGACCCGGATCGGTGGCGCAGGGTCCCGGGCAGAAGCCATCTTGGCGTACCTCTCCCTCATCTGGCGTTCGCACATCTCCAGATATGCGAGGATGTCCGGGTCGTCAACTCCTGCAGGTAAGCCCCGCATGGCGCCTGAGTTCACCCTTTGACTGGGCCGTACTGTCAAGGTTTTGTTTACTGATGAACTCAGGACGCACACACGGGACTAAAAGTTTGAGTCTTTATTGAAGGAAGTATGCTGGGTGGTGAATGAGGAAGACCGGAGGTTCAGGACTGCAGAAGGTCAGGGATGAATGTGATGGCAGGAGCTGACGGCCCGGAGACAGAGAGTCCACACTTGCAAGGTGCTGCTCGGCTAGCAGGCCTCATAGCACTCAGGTTAGCCGTTCATTGGAGACACCAGGGCACAGAGCTGAGCTTCACCAGGGCGGCTAGTCAGGTTAGCAGAACTTGAGAGACACCAGGGCACAGAGCTGAGCTTCTCCAGTGCGGCTAGTCAGGTTAGCAGAACTTGAGAGACACCAGGGCACAGAGCAGAGCCTTTCCAGGATGGCTAGTCCAGTTAGCAGTTCTCTGGAGACACCAGGACACAGAGCAGAACCTCTCCAGGAACAAACAGTGAACAAACAGTCTTTAGAGTGACTGACAGGACTAACCTTAACAACAGGAGCAAAACAAAGCTTCCAGGGCAAAACGGGGACTGGCATGGAGAGGTGTGGAATGATGACGGCCCAGTGCTGAACTGAAGGCAGAGGGAGGTTTAAATAGAGCACTACACAGGTGGAACAAGGATCTGGCTAATTGACTGGTAAATGATAACAGGTGTGACTGACTGCTGAGGAGGTGAAGTGAAAAATGACAGAAAATAACTGATGACTGAAAACTAACAATAAAGTCAAACCTAACCCAAAAGAGATGAAAAAATGAAAATAACAGAAAAACAAAGCCAAACCAAAACTCAACCATGACATTTGTATTCAACCCCTTTTAATCTGATACCCCCCAAAAATTAGTTCGGAAGTCAGTCAGTTATTTACCTGTTCTGTGAAGTTTAAAGAAGATTTAGGATATAAATCTAAATCTCAACTCTTGAACCTCTCGTAGAGCTCTGTTCAGTCCATACTATGAAAACAGAAAGAGCATTGGGAAATTGCAAACCTACCAAGATGTATAAATGACATGCTGGATAAGCAGATTACTGTACAAGGAGTTCAAGCACATTAAAGTTTGTGATTGTAAAGTGAAAAATTTTACACAATTCAAGGAGTGTGAATACTTTTACAAGACCTATCTCAGGGCTTAAGCCCACCGTCATCCCCCTTTCCTTTCCTTCTATATCTGCTTGAAGATTACATTTTCCAGCAATCTGAACTTCAACGCATCCATGCAAGTGTGAAAAAGTAAAGAAAACGGCAAAAGGATGCAACAACAAAAAAAAGAATCTTACAGTGATAGAAAAACGAACCAGGTAAAAACCTGGAGGCAAACGTTCATTGTATGAGGAAATAGAAAGAAAATGGAGAAACAAAAGAAGCATGTATAAGTTAACAGAAGACAGAAATAACAAAAGAAGCATGGGAAAGGAATGTGGAGAAGGAGACACAGAGGCATTTTTAATGCTGCGGTGCCAAGGGGAGTCAGGTTGGTCTGTCATGGGGACTCTGTCTTTGTGTCCATTGATGTGATTACAAATATATAAGTCAGGGATATTGGTACGTACCAAGCAATCAACACAAATGTTCCTCTGCATTGATAGAAAGGGATGCAGGTTTAACATTAAGAGGGAAGAAACCTTTTGATTAAAGGTTGTAGAAGACGCAAGCCAGGGTGTTTAGTGGAAAAGAGAGGAATAAAGTGTGAGTAAACAGACGTGGATTACTACATCAATACAAGAAAGGGTTTGAAAGAAGCCAAGCAAAATGTCTTACTTCATTGCTGTTTCTTCTTCACTGAGAACTTTATCGTATGACGCTCTCAGTTAACTTTATGTGATGAAATTCTTACTGACTTCGCCTTATGAGAAAAGGCTTTTAAACCCCCTGTCATTAATAAACTGGGATTAACCACGTTCTTCTTTTGGTTCATTTTCCCTAGCCACACCCGAGCCGGAATGAACACGGACCAGTAGAATCAATAATTCACTGAAATTGAACCTGTCTGACAAAATTAAGTAGGCTGTAGAAATGCAACACATTGCGTCCCGATCTAGAGAGATTCAAGAACAGATGAGAAATACAAAGATATCTATTGGCCTTGAAAGGGTAACAAAGCAATTTTTAGACTGTTGGGACTCTAGTGATTCTCTGTCAGAGTCATTATCCACAAACGGACAAAATGTTGAACAGTAGGAAAAGTTCCCAGGAGTCACTGGTTTACCAAAATAATTTTATAAAATGACGACTAATCCAGCAGGTCACAAATAATCCATAAACAGCATCCAAAACATTATATTTAGAGGCTATTTTTTCTTTGACATAGCTGTTCAGGGTTTGACCCCCGACCTCAGGACCTTTGCTGTGTTTCTTTTACATTCATTCTTCATCCTCTGTGAACTAGGGGATAAAAAGGCCACTAAGACTGCAAAATCTTTAAAAGAAGATCTTCATAATCCCCAAGACAGTTGAATAGATATTCTGTGGACTAACGAGACTAAAGTGGGATTTTTTTGGAAGGTATTGGGACGCTCCCATTGCAATTTGAGTAAATCTAACACAGAATTTTAGAAAATATCACCGGAACAGCAGTCTAACATCGTGGTGGTAGTGTGATGGTCTGTGGCTGCCTTGCTGCTTCAGGGACTGAGCAACTTATCATAACTGATGTAACCATTAATTAATTAATTACCAGAAAATCCTGAAGGCCAATGTTGGTCTATCACTTTGTAACCTTTAGTTCATGTGCTCAAGCGCACTCGGGTTATGCAGGACAATGATCCACAGCACATCAGTGAGCCCGCACCTGGATAACTCAAAAAACGCAAAACAAGGTGAAGTTTTTGGAGAGGCCATGTCAAGATCCAGACATATTTGACAGAGATGCTGTGGCGTGACCTTAAATAGGCAATCAATTCATGCTTGGAAACCATACAATGTGGCTGAAATAAAACAAAGAAACTCTGTAAAGGAGAGTAAAATAATTACTATCAGCTATCACAAAGGTGGCAGTTGTGGCCGCTGAGGGTGGCACAATAAGTGATCAGGTTCAGAGAGAATTGCTTTTTCAATACCACAAGCAAATGGCAACCGTGAAGAAGCCACAAGGAAAGCAGCAACAGCCAAATACCTGCAACAAGTAGGACAAGTTCTAAGAAGTCAGCTCAATGGCAAGAACAAGGTCCAGGCAATCAACAGCTATGCCTTACCAGTAATCAGATACCCTTGCTGGGGTAATAAGTTGGACCAAGGGGGATATACATGCCACTGATGTTAAAACACAAAAGCTATTCACCATGCATGATTGATTCCACCACAAATCCAGTATCCATAGGCTATACACTAAGCACAAAGAATGAGGCAGAGGCCTAGTGACCATCAGAGCCACCATTGAAGATTAAATGTCCAATCTCCAAGAATATATCAGGAAGATGGCCCCAGGGGAAAAAGTGCTCAGTGGATGTTTCCGACAATGGAAGCTGGAAGAGAAGGAGCTAGAAGAACCATCATGGGAGGAAAAAACCCTGTATGAGATGTAGCACTGACAGATAGCTGAAGTGGCTGATATGACCAAATCCTACCAATGTATAGAGAGGGCTGGACTGAAGGACAGCACTAAAGCTCTGATCATAGCAGCACAGGAGCAGGTCTTGAGCACCAGAGCAATAGAGGCCCAGATCTACTATACAAGGTGGAGACTCCAGGTGCAAGCTGTGCAAAGAGGCTCCAGAAACTGTCCAGCATCTCACAGCAGTGTGTAAGATACTAGCAGAGAAGGAATACATGGAACACCATAACCAAGTGGCTGGTATGTTGTACAGAAACATCTGTTCAGAACACCAACTGGAGACTCCAAGGTCAAAATGGGAGTCACCCCCCAAGGTGGTGGAGACCGACAGAGCTAAGATTCTGTGGGACCTCCAGATACAAACAGACAAAATGGTAATGGCCAAGCAACCGGATCACTGATAAGCAGCAGAAGACAGCCGTTGTGATCAATGTGGCCATCCCAAGTAATGGAAACATCAGGAAAAAAGAGCATGAGAAACTGGAGAAATACCAAGGGCTCAGGGAAGAACTAGAAAGAGCCTGGAAGGTGAAGACAACAGTAGGGCCCGTGCTCATCGGAGAACTTAGGGCAGGAACCCCCAATCTGGAGAAGTGGGTCCAACAGAACGCAATCCTAGGAACAGCTAAGAGCCTAAGAAGAACCCTGAAGCTCCCAGACCTCTGGTAGAGGACCCGATCTTGAGAAATGGAGAGCCACCTACCCTGCCCAGGAGTATGAGGGGTAGGTGCGAGAGCACTTTTTTTATATATATATATATCTATATATATATATATATATATATATATATATATATATATATATATATATATATATATATATATATATATATACAGAAAATAGATAGATAGATAGATAGATAGATAGATAGATAGATAGATAGATAGATAGATAGATAGATAGATAGATAGATAGATAGATAGATAGATAGATAGATAGATAGATAGATAGATAGATGTGTGTGTTCTTAACTTTCCTTGTTTGTTAATAGCACACTTCCACTTTTTGCAGAACAGACAAAATTACCTTTTGCTGTCAAAGTGATTTTGTTCTAAATAAACCTGGTGCATGTAAATGTACATCATGATTGGATTGCTTGTTTTTTGTGCCCATATAAACAATGCTTTCAGATTTTTTTTTTTTCTTTTTCAATCCAAACACGTTTCAATCCGGTCCAGAAATCTAACCATGGCTAATGTAACACCTCTATGGGATTATTCTGAAGATACAACTTCTGTGCGTTTAACTGCTGTAATGCCTTTGGGGTTTATGAGTTACAATATTGTATTTGCACTGTAATAGAGCTCTGTAAACTCTGAGACCCTTTATGCATCTCAAGGTTTCTCATGTGTCATCTATTAAGTTGCATTATTAGATTTAACTAGCAATTTGCAGACTAATTGTCTCAGCAACTCAGATGAATACGAACCAAAGTAATACCATAGCGCAGGTGGCTGAGCGTACTAGGGCTTTTATTAAAACCCATTAGTTAACATGCTGATGGTATTGGCAGAGCATTTTTTTGATTTAGCTACATGTTTATATACACTGAGGTGTTATCACTGAACCTGGATCTTAATGCAGAATGTGAACAGTCTTGTTTAAAGATGTCCACTTTGCATCTAACATGGGCCAGACCTTGCACCCACAAAGTGATGCATCACTTGCACATGCAAAGAGTAACAGAAAGAACCCAGCAGATTGACTTACAGCATGCTCTTTTTCCTGAATGAGCATGTAGCAATATAAGACAGTCGCTTGCATTTAGTAGTGGACATTGCAGCAATTCCTTATGCCAAGCATGCAACATTTGTTTCAGCTTGTTGTCCAAACTGATCAAGAAGCATCTTAAATAAGCCAAGTGTTTAGTTTTAGCACGTTCAAGTGTTGGAATCTCATGGTGAAATAAGTTTTGAGCTTTTTGGTGCAAAAAGGGATTCCTAGTTTTAACAAAAGACTATTGCAAACATTCAAACATTCTAAACCTTTAGGTTATTTAGCATCCCATAAGTCGGTGCATGATGAGCGATAAGAGAGACTGAAAGACCAAGAAGCACACACAGGGTTCAGATAGTGGATAGGGATGATAGAAAATTATGTTTTGACAGTCGGGAGGTGGTAGGGCAAGGGGAACGATGAGAATAGATGCACTTACAGTGGCATGAAATATTGAGCAGGATGGAGAGGGGGAAAAAAACAAGACTTGAGCAGCATGTGTGTGATGAGCAAACAAAAAAGAAGCAGATTTATTGTCATGACTATGACAGGAAAGAGTTTTTTTTTTCCCACTGCATTCACATACCAAAATAGAATAATGAATTTTTTTTACCAACAGAAATGTTGATATAGTAACAAATGTAATGATCTTTTCATAACACACGAAAGAATAGCTGCACCTAATTTAAAAGAATATGTTTATTTAAGGAGTAATGATTAATAAAGCTAATTAATGTCACAATTAGAAGAATTGCTACTTATTAAAATACAGAAATATAATCACATTTGTCCACTAAAGTTGTTGATCTGTCCTACTTGAACATATTTTGACGGCTATATAGACACATACTATCCCTGTATGTTCCCTCACTGTTTGAGATGAAGCCACAAAAAAACATATTTGTTCTGTTTCATCAACAATTAAAATACGTTGTGTTTACTAAACGCTAGAATAAGAAAAGAGAGATTGTTGTTGTAATTTCCATCAAATTCAGAAGTTCACATATAACTAAGCCGTAAACTATTCACACCCCTGCCCTGGCAGATCTTTTAAGTTGATTCTCTTCAGTTCCTTTGATTTGTAAAGGGCAAAATTATAGTATCAAAAAGTCATAACTGTGTTTATTAGCAAAAAAAAAAAAAAAAATGAAGCCATTTTTAATCAGGTCAGCTGATTTCCATTATAACCTTCTTGTTCACATTTGGTGCATTTAAACAGAATCCAATTTGATCCGATTATAATGCAATTTTAAATAATCACATTTCAAAATCTCAGAGAAAGTTTCTACAGTAGTATTTATTTAAAATTACATTTTATTTAACAAAGCTGTTTGGAGAATTAACATCTCATTTAGATGAAAATTGGCCATAAATAAATCATGGCTGGAAAGGATGACTTTGCCCAAGAAGACATTTATTTTCATCAGACTGAAGGACTGATGGATGATTATATCATTATTTAAACTTCGGTTTGATTCTTTATTCAGCTTTTAACCTCATTAATGCTCCTCGTCCCACAAATTAATTGTATTTGCCATCCACATCCCTTTTTGTCTTCGGAAAAAAAGTGTTTTGATAAAACCCAAGCATTGGGTTTGATCAGAATTACTTTGGGTCCCAAAGAAAGAATGAAACCCCACGATGAGACATCTTTCTCTTGTTACAGCCTGGCTGTATATACTAATGAAATATTTTTTGGATCAGCATTATTTTCTTTAGAATTCCTTTCATGCAGTGTCATTTTATCCTAGCATTACAGATTCTTGTCACTACTTTTCAGACTCTAGCAAAAGTTTTAAAATACATCCACTTCCTGCATCCAAATCAGGAGCGCTGGATGGGAGGGCAATTATTCAAGCTGCTAATTAGGTCAGTCAGCTCATGCAGCTCTGGAGGCGGCCGCTTGTGCAAGATGGTCAGACCTGACATACTGACCTGATGACAGCCAGCCTGAGCATCCCGAGCTGGGACTGATCCAAAGCCAAGGGCTGAGTGACCTAAGCATCGGTTGGATCCATGACGGAAATCCTGAGTACAGCCCTTCTGGGCATCCAGCCATTCATCGCAGTCTGTGGATGCATAACAGGATCAAGGAGCAGAACCCTTTTTTAGCAGTACAACACAGTTTTATTTAGTTCTGACGCATAATCTCACAAATCAAGATTTGCCTCATTTTGGAAAATAAAGAAGACTTAGCTACACTGAGGTGGTTTCATTTCATCGGGACGCTTGCTGGGCAGTTCTTAATTTCCAGAGGGGTGTTCCCAGGCACACCCCTCTGGAAGGAGACCCCGGATGAGACCCAGAAACTGTGAGGGAAACCGTTTATCCCTTTAGGCCTTTGAATACCTCAGGATCTCCCAAAATGAGCTGGAGACGGTTGCTGCGCCGAGGGATGTCTGGGTTTTCCCTTCTGGATCTTTTACAGGTCACGGTCAGAGAAGACAATGGCTGCATGGAGGTCAATTAACCAGAAATTTGTGCAGCTTAATATTCTCTAGATTGAACACAATTGTTACATATCAGATGCTGGGATGAAGTAGTTGTTTGCTTCGAAACTATTTTGATATTATATTGCAGACTGTATTGTACCCTGCTCTCTGCCAAACCATAAACATCCAAAGGATCAGACTGTTAATTTACATCGGGATGGAAACGGATCCTTTTTAATTTATTCATCTTTTTCTAAATTGTTTTTTCCCTAATTTCATCCAAAATTGCCCTTTTTTTCCCCACAAAAGCACAGACACACACACACACCCAGCGAAAGGTTGATGTCCATGCCAGGCTGCGCTCCGGCAGTGATTGTGACATTTCTCCTTCTCCCTCAGGGCCTTGCTCCTCCTCTGTGCCTCCCTCTCATCAAAAATGCTCCATTTTCTCAGGAGCAATATCTTCTGCTGGTGGCGGAAAAAAAAAAAAAAAGGTCACATGCTCCATTATTTCAAAGTGAACTTTCGACCTAACATTTACAGAGGAGGCAGAAAATAGCTGTCACTGTGAGGACGCGGTAAGTTTAGTAAACTGTGTGTTTTTTGGATGAAGGATGGCCGGGGCGGACGAGTGAGGAGGCGTTGGGTGGGATTATCATTCTGACAGCGCAACGTTCTTTGTTTACATACAGGTAAGGAATAACAATTCATCATACATTGATCTCTGTGTTTGAGATGCATGCTCTGTACTAGCCATTACCACAAAGTAGTTGCTATGCTAATAATAACTGCTCTCGGAGTGTATTATTGGGGCTTACATGTGCAGGGTATGGCCAGCCCCTGGGCGAGAGACGGCAGTGACTAACGCTGCCTTTTGACTCTGATTCACTCTGCCAAGCTCACTTCTCTCTGCCAGCGCAGTTCCACCTCTGCGGCTCCTCGTTAGAGGCGTGTGCAGGCACTGTGATGAAATGCTAAGTGAAATCTTCTGCCGTTCGGGGAGCGTTATTAAGTCAGTAAAATGACAATAACAGGGAATTTGTGTTCGCTCATGTTGCCATTTCTGCGAGCCACTTACTGATCAGTAAGGGATTCCTGACTTGTTACCTTTAATCCCCAACGACCGTCGACAGGCGTGGCCAGGAAGCATGTTGAGTAAAGCGCTCTGCCCGAATGTATTGAAAGGATTTCCTATTGTCCTCCTCGCCAAATGTTTGTCACGAGGTCAGTGAAAGCTGCAGATTTCTGCCCGGTTACTGACTCATGCTGTTCTATTCTTTGCGTTATAAAACCCAGTCTCCTGCACTCTATCAAGACCAGACCGAAGGGAGGGAAAAGCTAGAAAGCTGACAGGAAATACTCTACAAATGTCTTTTTTAGTTCGGATTCTCTTCAGTGATGCAGTTCCTGTTGCTTTTGTGATGTAGTAAATCAGAGGGTAACTTAACTACTCCTCATATTGTGGACCAAACGTCATTAGCACATGCTAGGATTTTGAGCAATACGCTGATTTGACCAAAAATTTATCGCTTACACTTATTTTCACTGCATTAGTTGTACTGAGTTCGACCAGACTCCCAACTCAGTTAGCTGCCATATCATACCATGGTACAAAGTGCAAATATGGTTAGATTCAAGAGCACGTGTTGGAGAGGTGTTGGCTTGGCCCACCTCCATTACAACATAAGACACCTAATATTATTCATTTTTCCGAGACACTTTTGAGATATGAGAGAAAAGTGTTTACCAAACTAATGGGATGGAGATTTGTTGAGACTAAATGCTGCGTGCATTACTCTGAGTACAATGTTTACTCCAGGGGGTTTAATGCAAATTGTGTCAGAATAAAGCCTAATTGCATTGCATGCATTCTGAATTTGTTGATTTGTTTGTTTTCTCTACATTTACCTTTTTCCTGCTTTGACTTTTCTTTATAGGAGTTCTTAAACAAAAAAACAAAAAAATAGTATCCAGATAAGGATATTCTGGTAAGGATTCTCAGACATCTGACAATAACAAGGTTATCTAACCTCGTATTTCTAAGTCAGTGTAACAGTAGTTATTTTTATTTAGTGTTAGCAAAGCCTGTTTTATTTCAGCATTTAAAAATGTCTGTGTTATAATATCAAACGTATGAATTAGAGACCAGATATCCAGAATTCTATGCAGCCATAGAATAAAATGTAAGTCTTTATTCACAAACAGGACATGTAACCACAATTTAAAAAAAAAAATCAAAAAATGATAAAAACAAACTTAAGGGAAAACAAATTAAATAGGGAAGAATAAGTGCCAATAAAGAAACTGTAGAAGTCTGACAGCAGATAGCCTGACAAACCACGAGGGTTAGCAGAGAAAAACACACCATAAATACAAAAAAAAACAAGAACCAAAGCACAAACACATAAAACTCAACCATCCAACTCTAAAAAAAAACATTTAGAACATAATATTTAAGTCTTTACAGTCTTGTTTTTTGTTATTTAAGAGAGGTGTACTTTTTGCATGAACAAAAGTCTTCTTTTTTCCTAAACATAAAACACAGCGTGTGAGTAGAAGCAGCAGAATCACAGTCTCAAAACAAAAGTGAAACTTATGTTAGATGCCTTCAAGCATCTTCTAAATATATATTTGAGGAATCATGGAGCAATATATTCTGTTATTTCTCCTTTTTCATTTTATGCAGGAGTGTTTTCAGACAAAGAATGTATGAAACAGCACTCACAAAGCCATGCATGGTGTTTTTTCTAAGAGCACAAATACACAAGATTTAGAAAACTGACAATCTTCTCCTTCTAATTTACAATTTCATTTCATTTACACATTACAATGATTTTTTTTTTACCACAGAAAGCAGTTTGTGACTCTTGATAAGTGCTTCTGTATGGTAACAGCAGAGACAAAGATATCAAGGCTGAGTGGGGTGAGGGGTCAAAATCACATGGCTTTTACATAATTCATATGTGCAGGTGGAGAAGACGTGCTGCATAACTGGTGAAAGCAGTTTGTGTGAGGAATCCACCATAATATTTCCCTTTGTAGAACTGGTTTTAGGCTTATATGCAAGTTTTCTTGTGATTCTACAAATCAGATTTTACTCAATTTGCCCTAATTTTGCTGCTTTTTTGTGTTTTAGTTGTGTTGAGCATAAAAAAAAAACTGGGGATTGGCTTGTTTCCAGTTTCACAGTATACCACAGTTCTTTTAAAAGCCCTCATCTGAGCAGCCAAACACCCGAGCACACCATTTTTTTTATGTAGGCTGTGATGACCATTTTGTGTTTAGCAGATAAATATAATTTCCATAATTTCTTCATGTCTAGGAACTTCATTATTTTTTAAATGATAATTCTTTTATCAACGCATGCTAACGTAACCAAACAGCACAGGGTGTTCTGGAGCAGCGGTTGTATTTACAGTAAGTCTATAAATCTAACTTAAACGGACTGAGAATGATAATTGTACTTCGTCGTTTATCATATTGAGACTAAATGAATGGATTGTAAATTAATTTACAGGACAGCACAGCCGTTAGCCATGAAAGTTAAGAGCTGACAGCTTTTTCCTGCCAGTGCAGCTAAGTGTCACTCCCCATCCTAATTTACGCTCATTCCATGGATAACAGGACGGATTGTTAAAGCATGCAGATATGCTAGCAGCCTGCTTCTCTGTGTAACATGGATTTGTAAAGTAATCGCTGAACCGGACTCATCACCGGAGACGGAGGGGTGCGGCCTGGGCATCGGGACGGGCACTGGTTGGTTTCTGAATGTTCTCACTGTTCTTTAAAGTTTCCTCAAAACTTGGCTTATTTTCATCAAAATACACGAGCAAGTAGACTTTAAAAAAGTGTGGACTGTAATGAAAAGAAATCACAGGTCACGGCGGGAGCAACATAGGTTTTGTCCTTCCGGCATATCACTCTATATATAAAATGTGATTAAAATATTTTTTGACGTGTCAAAATTTGTCCAAACTGGTCTAAATCTTAGATGTGCTATCATTTTTATTTGATCCTGTTCATTTCAATTTGTCTTGCGGTGAAAAATAGCAGGGAGAAGACTTTCAGTGTTACTTTGTCAGCCTGTCAGTTTTAGGTGGATGTTCATGTCTTTCTGCTTTTGTGCAATTCTCTTTCGGTGTTCAGGTAATGGACTGAACAGGTGTTAGGGTTAGATGTGAGGTGAGATAGGTCAGAGCTTGGGATACTGTTTTATAACCTAATTCTGTTTATTCCTGTTTTAAACTTCTCCACAACTTTGCCCCTGACGTGTCCACTGTGTTGCTTGGTGTTCATGATGCCGCTTGTTCACTGATGTTCTCTAATAAACCACAGTAATTGCACAATTTGGACTGCTACACCTTTCTGGGTGCAGTTAATTGCATTAAATGTTTCGTGTTTAAATATCATGGGCCAAATACAGGTGCAAGTCACGTTCTTTCAGATTTTTATGTCAGGAAACAGACTGAAGTACCTGAAAAGTAAATAAGACAAAGAGTTGTGTTTAAAAAGGTTTATTTAGGTTTAAAAAAAAACTTGCTGCAGGTGGGGAACTTCTGCAGTATAAAGCTGGTTTCAACCTGGCAGTGGCGAGAGACTTTAGTCACTTTGCAGCATCAGGCAGAATGGCAGAGATCAGTTAGGAAAAGAGGGTCCAGATATCAGAAGCTTGGTAGAAAATCTGACAAGGGCAAGGCAAGGTAGAAAAATCCAGAAGCAGATTCATGATCGTAACGTTGTGGTCAGACATTGGAGGGGGGGGAAAAGCTCTACATCTACTGACAATCTACTAACCATGACATTTTCCCAAAAGTCTTGTCAAAAGTTATAGTCTAAAGGGCAATTTTACTAATTACATCGGAAATGTACAGTGAGGCCCTAAATTACTCACACCCCTGGCAGATTTAGATTTAAATGTATTTTCATTTATAAAATATTTTTTTCTGAAAGGACATGACATAGGTGTCTGTCAATTAAAATGTTAAATGAAGTATGTTTTGTCTGTTTTTATTTTCGTTTTATAAAATAACTGGAGTTGAAAAATCTTTGTTGAGTTTTTTGCAATCAAACCCATCTTTTTGCATGTTCGAATTCTTTAAGGATGGAAGGCCTCCATCCCATAACCCTAATCTTTAGTTCCCTTCACAGGTTCTCTATAAGATTCAAACCAGGAGTCAAAATGGCCATCTATTTCTTTCAGTCAGGATAAATATGTTGGTCACGTTAGACCTTAGAACCTTGAACACTCTGAGCTGTTTTCAGCTTCATTATTACTAACAGACTAATGACCTATTAAAGGAAAATAGCCTCTGTTGGGTTACACAGCCGTTTTCACTTCATCGTAAAGCAGTACCAGTGTTCAAGAGAGGGAGGAAAAAAAATAAGACAGTGGGTATTGACTGCACAAAGCAATAAATCAGACAAATAAAACGTAATTTACAGATCGTTCCAAACATAATTACAACCACACCTCAACGGGAGGCTGCTGTATCGACAGATTTTTATGTGAAAGTCCATCTTCTGCTGACAAAGCATGAATTTGTAAGTAACGGCAATTTGAAGGGACAGCTTTGTTTATGGTCCCCTTGCACACAATCTGTGATTGGCTGCTGTTTATTATAAGTCCCCTGTCTCAGGGCTTAAGCTTAAAAACGACCCAAATGGGTCAGAAAAGAGATAAACAAGGGAGTTATAGCTCCCAGAGAAAGGTGTCTCTGCAGAGAAATTTACAAAAGAAGCCTTTGTTTTGATGTGTTCAGCAAATATTTCATAATTTTAATTGGGAATTATAAAATTTGGGACATCTTACAAACTACCTGCATCTGACTATGACCAATCCAAATACATCTACGCTCTAGCTTCAAGTGCCTTCACTTCAATTATACGGCCATAGTAATGGCTGCTGTGCTTGGAAGGAAACAAACTCCATTCAGCTAACAGATTGTCCATAAATCAGGGGGTCCTGCACCGTTTGTTCCAACACTTATCGCATGTTAGGATGAATCTCGCTGATTGACGTAGTTCTATCAATATTCACACGGATGCTGTATAGAATGGCTGCCATAAAAATGCTCTTCCGTTAAATGTGAGCGTTGTTATGAGCCTAAGGGGAATAAACTGATGCTCAGAGCCATTTTAGCTAGCCATGCAGTCTGCTTTGCAGTAAGCTCTCGTACAGAGACGGGACGCCTCCTCGGAGGATTGTTAGTCAGGACTCTGGTAAGGAGGAGTTAGGGTCCAATGAAGTCAGTGCTTCTTGTTAATAGCTCACAGACACCCTGCTGACACGGCTTCTCATGCGGTTACGATATATCATTTAAACTCATTTGAAAGTTTTCACATTTTGTCACATTACTAGGGTGACGTAAGTGAAACCGTTTACTTTAAGAAGACTATAACTTGTGATAGAGAAAGGTGCCTTCTCTGTGTGGTTATAAAGAGAAGTTAAATACACTTCAGACACAAGGACAAAAATAACTTAAACCATCTGGAATTAAATAATGACAGAAATAACTGTATTAGAAAATTTACCAGCAACAGAATAATAGCTCTATTTTCACATTTTAATTGGCAAATAAATAAACAAAAATCTGACAAAAAAATTCTAATTGTTCTTTACAATGTATGAAAACCAAAAGCAACTCTGTCAAAAGTTGTTTGATTTCTTCCTCCTAATTCTTTTTTCTTCATCCTCCTTATTCCTTCATATTTTGCAGTTTTTCTGTTGTTGTTTTTATTATTGCATTGAATTTCCACGACTAAATGATACTAAAAGTACCAGTGATATTTTTATATACATTTTTCTTGTCACTGGGACATGTTTTTTAGACCATGTTTATACCTGAAAATGACGTGGACTACACTGATAACTGGAGAACTTTCTGGGGAAAACCTGGTCTGATCCGGAGAGACGGCATCCATCCCACTTTGGATGGTGCAGCTCTTCTTTCTTGGAATCTGGCCGGATTTATTAGTTCTCCCAAATGCTGACAACCCAGGGTCCAGACCAGGAAGCAGAGCCGTAGTTTAACACAACTCTCTGCAGCTTCTGTACAGTTAACCACCCATTATCCTATTGAGACGGTGTCTTTCCCACGGCCAAAACTAAACAGATCAAAAACTGATCTAAAAGGAACAAATCATAAAAAGGTCATAAGAATCAATACCACTCGAATAAAGAAATAAAATGTGGTATATTAAATATAAAGGTCTCTCCCTCCAAAGACTTTTTTAGTTAATGAATCGATTTCTGATTTCTGATAATCAGATTGATTTATTTTGTCTCACAGAAACCTGGCTACAAGAGAACTGAAACTAAAAGTAGCTCAAACTCATTCAGATGTGATAAGCAGCATATGTGAACCTCAATTTTGAAGCGTTACTACATATTAACAGTGGGATTTGGGTCTAGACTTTGACTGGGCCATTTTCCACACAAAAATGCTTTGATCTAAACCACTTCATCCAAGCCTTGGCTGGATGTTTAGATTTTTTTCTCGCAATGTAAAGTGAACTTTTACCCCTGGCCTATGTCCTGGTCTTTGCTACCTCTAATGATTTGTGTTGTTAGAGGATTCCTCAGTATTCCCACAGCATGCTGCTGCCACCACCATAAATTGTTTACCACACATAGCATTTAGCATTTTGTCCAGAAACTATTATTTTGTTCTCATCTGAGAAGAGCAACTTTGTCCACGTTTGCTGTTTCAATTACATCAACGGTTCCCACCCTTTTGCTCACCTTTTGCCTAATTGAATAATCACAAAAACACAAAAGGAAAGGCGTACTACTCTGCAGACCATGGGCTTTGTTCCTCAAGATGGCTAACGTGTTTGTCACTTTGTGTAGCTTTCTTCTTGCCACTCCTCCAGAAATAGCAGATGTTATCAGATGCTCCCACCCGAGCACAGGATCGCTGCAGCTCCTCCAGAGTTACCATGGGCCTCTTGGCTGCTTCTTTGATTAATGCTTTCCTTGCTGCAGGCTTTTATAACCTAACCTTGCTTTTGGTTGCTACACATTTTTATCCCTAGTCTGCTTGGTGACATTGACTGCAACTGGTTGCACAGGACTATTTTTGTAAATGGGCCCTAAAATATTTTACATTTTCAAATTTTTGTGTCATTTTGAAAAAAATAACATGTATTATTGTCCATCCACTTCATGAAGTTTGTGGTTTAACGTGATAACATTTGAAAAGGTATGGATATTTTTATAAGGCAATGTGTATAGCCTGGACAAAGGAGCTATATCTTTCCACATGCATGGCAACCATCTTACAACTGCTGGGGGGAGGGGGCAGGGGGTTCTGCAACACAGCCATCAGATTCTGTTCTATTTCTGCTCCTATCACACTGCCAAACTGAGTTCTTCATGAAGCGATGATTGTTAATTAATCTTCTGAAAAAAATGCCACTCAACGTACAAGGGAAGCAAAGAGAAAGAAGGAAGTAAATGACTGGGATTCAGTGCCCTGGAGAGGCTTGAAGAAAAACTTGTTAAGCTGCATTTACACTGAACTTTGCTGTGAGAGAGAAGCTGAAAGCTAATATAGTGTTTTCCAGGACGAGGATGCCTCATTATTTGTGGTGATGTGAATCGCATCAAAGCTGCTTATTATGATCATCAGTGCTCAATAGTGGAGATGGGGGTGATCCACTCCTGTGCTGAGGGCACAGCCGTAGTGTGCTATTGATTTGGCTGTTAAGAGGTGCTTGTGTTACAAAGGGCATGCATCTCAGTCTTCCATTAAGATAATTATGCTTTCCATTGCTTTTTGCACACCTCTGCGGCCCATTGAATGAAGGAAATTGCAAATAATTAAGTTGCTCTTCGTGTGTACTTGTAGAGCTCAAGAAACTGAGCAGCTTTGCGTTATTTGCATGATTGGACAGGTGCAACAAAAAAAGAAGATCCTTCCTAAAATGCAGACTTTTAGCGCATTTGGAAAAAGTACTCATACTAATTGAATTTTTTTCTTTCATATTTTGACGAGTTACAACTACAAACTTCTGTGTTTGATTGGGATTTTATTTGGTAGATACATAGAAGGTAGTGCAGGCTTGTGATATTGAAGAAAAATTATGGGCTGGTTTCCAACAATTTTATAAATAAATATAAGAAAGTGTTTGGCATACATTTGTGTACAGCATCCCTTTATCCCTAAAAATCCAGCTCAACCAAGTGACCTCAGGTCAGCTACATATGGCTTACACTCGACCCGTGTGTGGTTCAATCTCAGCATAAATCCAGCTGTTCTGTGAAGGTCTGTGAAAAACCTCTGAGGTTTTTTTAGGAAACATCTGTAACCAAATAAATCACGAAGACCAACAAATGCAGCAGGCAGGTCAGGAATAGTGTTGGGGAGAAGTTTAAAGCAGAGTTAGTTTATAAAACTCACAGCCGTTCCCCGACACAGACAAGCTGGGCAGGGAGAGTATCTCTTACAGTCTAATTTTCAATAACATAGGGAAATAAGGTAACAAAATTGTATTGGCCTACTTGAAAATGCTTAAAATGGTGGTGGTGGTGGGGGGGGGGGTATTTCCTCACCATTAAAGTACTACCTTCATTGTAAAACATGGTGGTGGCGGCATATCCTGTGGGGAAGCTTTTCCTAAGCTTAATGTTTGCTTTTAGTCTCTGTTCTCCCATGTTCTGTTTTGTTTCTACATTTTATTACAATTTGCTTTTATTCTGTTTAATTTTCCTATATTTTAATCATGTAAAGCACTTTGCATTGCCTCTGTACTGAAATCTGCTATACAAATAAATTTGCCTTGCCTTGGATAATCCTGGAAGAAAACCTGTTAGGGGCTGAAAAACCTGGAGGCTGAGGTAGAGGTTTCCCTTCCAGCAGGTCAGCAACACTAAACATACAGCCAGAGCTATAACAAATTGATTTATATCAAAGTTTATCCATATTTTTGCAATGACTCTGTGAAAAAGTCCAGAAATGGTAAATCTGTAACAAGAGATGAAAATCTGATGATCACAGACTCTCTCCATCCAATCTGAGTGAGCTTGAGATGTTTTTTAAAGAAGAATGGCCCCAAATTGCCATCAGTAGATGTGAAAATATGTTAGAGACATAACCCAACAGGGGTAACTGCAGCGATAGGTGGTTGTAGCATCTCCTTGGGGGAGGGCATTGAACACAAATGCACAGCACCTTTCAGATTTCTATTTGAAGAAGAGCTTCTATTTAACTATTCTGTACAACAATGTGTTGGTCTGGCATGTAAAATCCAAACAAAATAGATTTAACTTTTTATTTTAGGGGTTATAAATACTGTCCAATCTGATACAACAAATTCACGTATTTAAGATTGGCCTTTTAAACTTTAGGATGGAATTGACGTTTTTCTTTGCCAGAGTCCTTGAAGAAATTTGACGCTACTTAAACATGCAGAGAAATTAGTTTCCCATCATACAGGTTCCTTAAACAACGTCTGTATCCACGTAACACACCAAGCTAGTGGTCTTTTTTTCAGCCTTTTATTTGGCACTCCAAGGGCCTTCTTGGAGGACCGTTTGGAATTAGCATTTTCAAAAGGGCAATCGAGTCAAGGCGTCAGAAAACAGAGAAAGGTCACCGGGTTTCCTGCCGCTTAAAACCTTCCCACTCCATCACGTTTTCGCCTTCCTGCCACGGCGTGGCCCATGCCAAATTGAGAGATTTCCCATTTTTCTCGACGTTGACATTAAGAGGCTCCGTTCGGCACTCCAGCTCTAAAATCCCTGATAGGGTTGGACAAGTTTTCCCCCCCTAAAATGAAACAAACTGGAGTTAGTGGGTTGTGGAAGAATTGCCTTGAATTGCCACTCGTCTTGTGGTATAAATGGCAGTGAACCTCTGGGTTGAAACCAACATGCTGAGGTGGGAAAGGTCTCTCAGAGCACAGGAGGGTGCTTGTGTGTGTGTGTGTGTGTGGGGGGGGGAATACTCTATGAACGTCTGTCTGGCTTCTAGCGGAAATTGGCGGTGCGTGCCCTAAGCGCGCTGTGTGGCGAAGCAAGCAGGGGCCCCGACGGAGGCTGATTCCAGTGGTGGGAGAGATGTGCTTACACGGTTGACTTAGTTAAGCCTGCAGATCCAGAGGGGACAAGGGGAGGTGGCACAGCAAGGAGAGGCAGAGCTCGAGGGAGCAGCGTGAGTCTTGGCTGTGGATAAAAGTGCTGCCTCACAGGCATTGATATCGGCGAGCACCCCGGGGCTGACCTTGGCAAACCAGCGTTTGCTTTCAAGCATACTGCCTGCTATAGAGCCGTCACAGTTCTGGTGGTTAAGCGAGGTCTGTCCCTTTTCCACTGGAAAGTTGCAGTCTTCACGTTTGTGACAAGTGTCTGATTAAAAGGAAGTTTGCATTAGGTTTGATTTTAAGAGTGCTGACTCAGTAACGGTGGAATCTAAAAATCTGCAATGTATAAAAAGAACCACGGTTGTATTTATAGTTTTATTTTGTAACCCTTGGTAAGTACGTGTAAAAACTTAAAAATTCGATGTGAGTTAATTTATTTAATGTGGAATGAAATATTGTTTTAGTAAATAACTGTTTAACACCATCAACATTATTGGCATGCTCCCTGTGACTATTTCCTACAACCCTTTTTCACCAATAGAACGGCGCTTAGTCTTCTACTACAACGTTATGTAATTTTTCTAGACCAGGGCTTTTCCGTTAAAATGCTTAGGGGGCCACAGTTACTGAAGACCAACAGCTCAGGGGGCAGACATTCAACAATTGAAGTCATGATGTAAAAAAAAAAAAAAAAAAAAAAAAAAAAAAGCATTGCAATAATCTGCTACCTATTAAATCGTTTTATTTTACTGCACCAAACCCGAAATGCAATAGGCAGAACCCAAATGTGAAATGTCAAAGAAAGAGGTCAAGTTTTATGTAAAACTGAAAACATTAGTAAAATATGTATACACTTTTTTTTTACACCATGTTGTCGTTCAAAATAAACACAAATGAAAGGAAAATGCATGAGCCTCATGCCCTTTAGCAGCCAAAACATGTGGCAGTTTTACTTTTTTCTGTTCACAAAGACGACAACAGAAACCTATAATGGTGTTTCTATTTCAAATTACTACCCTTAGGTTAAAAACTAGTAGACAGCAAAGTTGCAGCTAATACAAAAAAGCATTATGGCTGACATGGTAAACTCAAATGTTTCTCTTCAAAACAATATTGCAACACATAACACAGTACAGCAACCCAAAGGGCGCTCCTGAGAGACACTGTTGTGTTATTAGGCTTGGGTTGTCATGGGACTCTTCATTTGTTCAATATTTTTCAGTTTAAACTGGTCTTCCTTTTTCTATCTGTTCATTGGTGTAAGGGGTGCAGGCAGGGCAGGGCTAGATAGAGACAGATCTGAAACATGAGTTAAAGGTAAAGCAGATGATTCATTTTCTGGAAATGTTGGTAAGAAATGCCCAAGTCCTTTTTTTTTTTTGCATGCGCGTAACACCATATTATCAGCTCTTCCGTTTCTCAGGGAGATCGCGTGAAAGAATCTCCCAAATACACTCTGGTCTTATTCTTCTTCTCATACACTTGTAAGACGGTTCGCTTCTTGCGACTCTCCGCCATTTTCAACAAATACGATAAGAGCAGTGGAGCTACAATGAATGGCTAGGACCAAAGCTCACTGGATACCTAAGCACTAAAAAGGCACATGTGCAGCAAGAAGAAACTAGCAAGGACCGTGCACGCACATTGGCTTCACGCATCACAATGATTAGCATTTGGGACGACCGATAGATAAGTATATCCTCCCAGAGCTCGAAGCCAAAAAAAGATTGTCCAGTATACCTTTAGGTGTCTGTTCTGTTTACTGACACCCTCTGTTTGCTCTGCTTTCAGATTTATAAATATATATATATATATATATATATATATATATATATATATATATATATATATATATATATATATATATAAAAATCTGAAAATATTTGCATGTCTATTTGTCTTATTTGAAAGTGACTGTATTTCTGAAAAAGTCAGCAACCAGTTATGCTTCCCGTCTGCGACGGTGATTTTTAACCACACAAGCTGTTACACAATAAACAAATGTTTATGAAAAAATATCACATTTCTTTATTATTTTTTACTTTTTTCTGTAACAAAAGAAAACAATGTCACAACAAGCTGCTATCATTGATTGAAGGTACACAACATATTAGATATTTTTAGTCATTTTAGATCTATTTTGGTTAAATCTTATAACAATATTATTTTCAGTTCTTTTTTTCCCCATGGCAATACTCTCTCTACTATGCCCGATCTTCTCAAATTTTGGTTTCTGCGATTTATTCTCCATAAAACAATTGCTTGTGGCAATTTTAAAAATGTTTTAGCCAGTTTTGATGAAGTAACCCATTGTGTCCTAATTCTGCAATTTTTGCATGCTTGTAACCTGCACAGTTGAACCTTTGTGCACCTTATCCAAGCACACACTTCATGGTCTAGCAAATGGTAAATAGACTGAACTTATGTATCACTTTTCCAGTAATTGAACCCCCAACTTTCTGATTGCAAGACGACTACTCAACCCATCAAGCCACAGTGAGTATTGTGTGAGTATTGGGACTGGGCTTGTAACTGGCCATCAGAAGGTAGTAAATTATTAACATTGGCCAGGGATTATAACAGTTACATTTTTTGTTTGTTTTTGTTTTTTTACAAAGAAGTCATTCGCGGGCCGGATTGCAATCAAGCGCGGGCCGGAAGGGGCACGCAGGCTACCAGTTGCATCTGTTCTGATGCTACAGCTGATGTTCAGAAGCTAGTTAAAACTCATACTTGACTGCAAACAATTTTAAGGAAGATTTATTTGAATTTACCCTTGGGGTTTGCCTTTCTAATGTATTTGCATAATACTGTTATGTAATTATCCCCCACTATTCTCTTGTTTGTTCATAAAGTCCAAACAAGCCTTTTTGCATATAGGGAAAAATCCTGTGTCCTGTCAATTTCCAACAAATTCTAAAGTTCTGCATCTGAGTGTTTTGGTGTTTTTTCTAGCAACTGTACAATGACAAAAAATGTGACCCACAATGGAGCCGAATGCATTCCTGAACGTGTCCCTGTTACCGAATGTTTCTCTAGCCTTGGGCACGCTCCATGAAGTAAATACATAAAGGCATCAAAAAGGTTTTTGAGCTGAATACTGAACTTTTAAACCAAATGGCTTTTAGGTTTATTAGTTTGTTGTAGTCCAAGGACGTGTGCCTTTCAATGTACAAACACAAAAACTGAAATACACTTAATATTGTCATGATCAGGAACAGATGGACCCAGTATTCAGCCGGACAAGAGGTACGTTTTTTTTAAGAAGGTTTATTTCCAAACATGTGTGAGCAGGAATCAAGAAAAACAGGCAGGCCAAAATGAAGGCCTGGGGCCCGTTCTTCGTACGTCGCTAACTCAGTTAGCTGGATTTAATTGACGATTTGGCATGATCTTGGATCGTTTGGTTCTTCGAAACTCATCCTGGGCTTGCTGTCATAGCAACAGGTGTGCGCAAACTTAAGCCTGCTCGCGAGCAGCTTATTTCATGTAAACAGGATTAGATAGCAGCTCTATAAGCGGAGGAGATAGGGAAGTCTGTTGTAGCCATGTCCATTTTTACGACAACCTGTTGCGGAAGGTGCAAGAATAGTTTGCCGAGCCTTTCGGATTAATCGCGTATTGCGAGACAGACAGGATCCTTTAGCGCAGAGCAACAGTGTAATTGTGGAGAGATGTCGTTTTTCTCGTGAGGGTGTCATTTAATTTGTTGGAACCCCACATTAAGTGTTCAACATGGAGGAGTCAGGCTTTTACAACTGCGCAGCCTGTGTGCATTGCCCTCAGATTCTTTGCGAGTGGCACTTTTCTGTACACTATTGGCGATGCAGAGAACTTGGTGAAGAGTGCCGTCTGTCGTGCATTTCGCAAAGTGTACCTGGCACTGCAGTTTTCTTTTTAGGGATTTTGTAGCATTTCCAAGCCACTTAAGACCCCAGGTTGTAAAGCAGAATTTTGGTATTACAGGTACATTTATAGCTAATGAGATGCAATCATGACCATGCCAAAAAGTGACTTACTGTATGCGTCCTTCAGGCTTCCCTAATGTGATTGGTGCCATAGACTACACACATCCCCATCAAGGCCCAAATGAAGGGGATTTCTTAAACCGAGAGGGGGTTCACAGTGTAAATGTGCAGGTAAGTTGCTGTCCAATTTAAAATTTTCCAGATTAGCAATACATTTGTTTTTTTTTTTTTTTAAAAAAGGAATGGAATCAAAAGTTATGTAGTTGACCAACTAAAAATCTCTTAGATGGCATGTGATTTTTCGAGAGTCACATTTATGTACATTTGAATGTGGTAAGGGAACATAAATGTCAGGTTCACAGTATTAAACACACTTATGCTGAGCCTAACAAAACTGCGTTTTCCATTACAGGGGATTTTGACGGGATCCTGCTTGGAGACAGGGGCTATGCCTGCAGGCAGTATTTTATGACACCCTTCCCCAACCCAAACCCTGGACCACAGACCCGGCACACATTGAGATGACCTTTGCACAACTGAAGGAAAGATTTCAGTGTCTGAAAAGTCTGAGGGATGCACCTGACAGGGCCTGTGACATTGTTGCATGTGTCATGTTGCACAACATCAGAAAGAGAGGATCCCTGTGGTGGGGGGGGTGCAGCCTGATGATGACGACCAGTGCACTTGGACCAACCTAGTGGCAGAGCTGCACGGGACAGAATTGCGGAACACCATTTTTGAATGTTTAATAAAAGACAAGACAAATATGCTTAGTTCCTGTATTTTTATTTAAGCGATTATTCTTTATGGAGACCAGGCAGCAAGTCATCTCTTGCCTGCAATAAGAGATAGTTATGTAAAGTCAGCAATACTACTATGTGTCAAATGGTGCATTTAAACTTACTCTGAAGTTCCTTTTGAAGCAACTCGATCTGTAGTGCAATTTCTCTCTTTCTCAAGTTGTCAAGACGAATTTCTCCTCTTAATTTGCGTTTTTTCAACTCCAAATACTCAATTGTTTGGTGAAGATGCCTTTTATATAGGGAACGGATGTCTCCCTGTGTCATTTTGTGAAAGAAAAAAAGACAGTCAAAACATGCCACAATGCAACAAAAGTAAAAATACAACACTGTCCACCTCTGTATCAGTTCTTTGTGCAGACTCTTCAAGCCTTTCTCCAGCTATGGACTCCTGAAACTCACAATGCAAACAGAATAGGTACACAAGTATATATAAAATTAGAGTAAAGTTATTTATGCCCTTACAGGTTCCTCCAAAGGACAGTCATCTGAGAGGGTGTCTTCCATGTCCTGTGCAATGCAAATAAATGGGCATTACAAAGTTACAATATCTTCCCTTTATGCAAGTTGGAAAATGTACACAACTTACCGCATATGCCTCAGCCACCACTTGCTTGGCAACAGGTACAAGTGTTGGTGTACTTTGTAAAACTGCACAGAGGGGGGGGGTAATTAGAATGAACTCTACTGTAAAAAGTATGTGATCATTAACTCAAACATTTTCTATTAAAGTTTTGAAGTTTGCACTTTCACAAATGGTTGAAATAATATTAATTTAGTTCAGCAGCAAATAATGTTACAGTGTACTAAGAGAATTAAAAGCTCATTTAGCCTACCAGTAATGACGGTGTTGCTGCTACTGGTCCCTGGCTTTGGGTCTGAGGAAGAGCTCCCCCCGGGGATGCCCTCCACATTGGCCTGGTGTTCATTTAACCCAAGGGACAGGTCCTCTGCTGGGGTATAGTGTGGTGGTGCATGACCTCCACCAGTTTTTTTTCATTTTCAGCCTCTTTCTTGGTGGCTGTTAGAAACAGACAAACACATAATTTAATAGTGGCTTTTAAAAAGGAAGAGGTTCGGCCATGCCGAACAGCCAATAGCAGCGTTGCTGATCATTGTTTCTACTATCGACACATTTCCCCTTTTAAACAAATGCATGAACGTGCAATTATCTCAGATAACTCAATCCAGCCATACTAATCATAAACAGGTGTCTTCAAAGAACCCAATTAGCCGGATCAGGATTAGCTGGATGAAATCATCTTGAATGTCTCATTTGATCTTGGATGTTTTAAGCAATGTACAAATAACGGGCCCCAGGACATAAACAAAGCTGGTGGTAAATAAACAGTCCAAGACAAAAAAGGCAGGCAGTCAGATCAGGCAGGAGAAACATAACAGGGAACAGGAACTACTGGACAAAACTCACCCATGGGCATGGAAAAAACAATGATGCGGCAGATTGCAGAGGCAGGTATAAGTAGGGGAGTGAGCAGGTGAATGGAGTGAAACTAATTACTGGCATAGGTGGAGCTAATCAGGGGAAGGGGAGTGACTGGAAGTAAAGTGAAGCTGATTGGATGGTGACTGGAGAAGGGGCGTGACGGGGTGGTGACTAAGAGGTGAAAGAATGCTGGCAGGTGAACTGAATTAAGACTGGTGACAGAAGTGATCTGAGCAGGCCAGAAAAACTGATAACATAAAACAAAATCAAACCACAATAAAACCCAAACTATTCCAAAACTGATACAGAACCTAAACCTAATTACTTTATTTGTAACTATACTTACACAACCATAAACAGTCACATGGTTATTGATATTAGCAATATTGGCACCTGCCCAGGGCCATACTAGAAGAGTGGGTGGAACAGTAAATGTAAAACAGTTTATATATTTATCTTTCATTTGCTACCTAAACAAGTTTTATTTTGTTGAATGCATGTGCAGGCATCCCAGTGTGTTGAGTAGGAATACAGAACTCAGGCTCTGTTTGCTGTCAATCATAATAAGCTCTCTTTGAGTGAGGCAGAAGTTCCCCATGTGTGAGAGCTACCTTCAGCTATGAAAAACAGTAAATAAATAAAAAAACATGTTTTCACAAACTGTGTTGCGAAGAAAAGGGCCATTAATATAAGATCTGTTGTTGCTGGAAGCTGTTGCTTGTACAATCTTATCATTTTATGAACACTGGCAGGTGAGGGGAGTAACGGCTATATTTTTACTGCAGGGGATGAAAGTGATCAGTATTAACGAAAAACATCCTGAGCAGCAACAATACTGAAAGCTGTGAAATGCAGTCAGACCAATATTTTTTGACAGAAATAGTGGAGCTACAGGTCTTGGTCCGTGGTAACAAAGAGAATGTCTGTAAAATATATGTCATGTGGGAGATTAAGAAAAAGAACAGCAGCACTCGTCTTTTTTTCCAGAATTGCATATGTTAATTCTTTTGGCAACTCATTTACAATACATTTTAATGCTTTAATTGTCCAGTACAAACAATGATTCACAAAATCAAAATAAAGAATAAACAATTCTATATTCATTTGTCCCTTTTTTCTCTCAAAACCATATGTGATAACTGGAGCTTTATTTTTTATTAATTTAACCTTTATTTATTACCCAGGAAGTCACCATTAAGATTAAAAATCTTTTTATCAAGGGACATCTGGCAAATATATATATATATATATATATATATATATATATATATATATATATATATATATATATATATATATATATATATATATATTGTTATATGCTTGTATTGAAATAGTGCAAAATTCAGCTAAAATTCTATGCTTTTAGATAAGTAAATCTACCTCATTTAGTGTTGAATTTAGAACTTAGAAATATTTGTTAATCAGAAGCTCATATGGCATGAGTAAATATCACTGACAATCTGGTATTAACTTGGAAATCTAAACATTGTGAAGTAATGCAGCATTCTGTGCTTATAAAACATTCATCAAATCACCTTAGGAGTCATACAAAATTAATTGGAACAATTTACATGTGCATGATCTGCCTAATATAATAGTTTCTGTCCTAATAAACATATTTTAGATTCCAGCTCACTATTGCAAGAATAGTATGACAATGCAGTTCAGCTTTATCACCATTACTGGCCACAGCTCAACAATTTTCAATAAAAACTGTTACCAAAAGTTACACGAACCCCCAGACATAGCAACTGAGTAACCTACAGGTAACACAAAGTTTAAGGTTTTCATTTATAGCTGTTTCTTCCAAGTAATGACCTCCAAAATATGTTTAAAGTGTGGGTATAAGAACAGCAGCACCACTCATCTTTGTCCAGAACTGCATATTAACAGGAATGGAAATTGCTCCAAACTATGCAACCAGGGGAGAGGGTTGGGGGACTACATAGTGCCAAAGGTTCTGCTCCTCTACATTATTTAGCCAAGACTACTTCTGTGAAGTATGCAATCATAATTCTAATATTCATTTATGTCATAAAGGAACACTTACTAAGTAGCATTAAAACAATTACTTTTAAAATAACACCAAAAGTGGTTACATCCTTTGGGATGTACCACAGAGGGCACATCTTTGTAATTTTTTTTTGTGAGGCAAGGGCTGGACCAACATGCAGACAGGTACTTGGGAACAGCATGGTGATTGGAAATGGTTATGAATGAAGGACGTAAAAATACCAAATTTACAGGCTGGCCGAAGGAGAACGGAGCGTGGAGCAATGATAGAGAACTGGACTAAAACGTGAGGAAACAAATGGCATTGCAACAGGAGGATCCAGTGAGGAACAAATGAAACCGATAAGTATATACAGTATACTCTGAGGCAGGGAAAAGATAATATATGACAGATAAACCAGAAGGGCTAATCAGTGAGGATGAGTTGCAACTGAAGGAGAGAGAATGTTGTGCAATCAGGGGAGATATGGAACAGCTAAGACAAAAGAAAAGAGCCGAAATCAAAACGGGTATAAAAGACAAATCAGCATAAATGGACCTGAACAAGAAAATGTCAAACAGAGATCGGGAAACAAGCTAAATGCAAAAGGATCACAAATAATACTGAAAAACATAAACTAAACTAACCAAACAATAAAGAGCCTAAGGGAAGGAACCTGTATGGCAAGACCATACTAACAATAACCAACAGAGAATAGAACTTACATAAAGCAAGACATAACAAGAAAATGATCAAAGTAAAGACACAGATGATAATCAACATAAACACCAATGGATCAGGAATGTGTTTCATCATAAAAGCGATAACTGTGTTGACTATTTTCCTTTTTCTTCTTCTTCTTTTGTTTAATTGGACACAGAAATGGAAAGGTAAAAGGGAAAGAAAAGAAGACAAAAGATGAAGCAAAACGTTAAAAGGGAGAAAAGTAACAAAAATAGAGCTAAAGAAAAAAAGAGAACAAGATAAAATCTTTGAAGTCTGCTTCTACACCTGCAGAAAGTGATATAAAAAGAACATCAAAAACAACCAAAAAAAAAGTACCACAGGTACAAACAACCAACAACTTTGATAACATCACAGAAAAACATGCAGTATTATTTAATACAATATTTATTTAGTGGCAGCCAATGCTGATTATAGGGTTTATCTGTATAGAGGTGAATCTGTCAGCACCAAGCACCTGTGGGTGTTTCTGAGAGTGCACTTGTATATCTAAGGTTTATCCTGTCTGGTGGTGTAACGCTCAGAATTGCTTTCATACTACCGAAGAAAGCTCAACAGATTTACTTTCAGGTAAAAGAGAAAGAAACAACAAACAAAGCAACCAAAAGCAATGTTTACAAGTATCATTGCGTAGGGAGGGGATTTTTTGGTTCTTAGTAAACCTACAGTTGAGAGAAACTATTCTGTCCTTCATTCACCACATCTATAATAGCATCTAATAAAATATCATCTTTATGTGACCTTCACCTTTGCTGCATGTTGCTTACTGGCGTATTGAATGCCTTCATATGGTCCCATACAAACCGGTCTGTTGTCAATCCTCGGTAAGCTTGGTAGCATGAGGATCCCCAACACTTTTTGAAATCAAGTGTTTTATTTATGACTCCTACTAAGGTATTCCTTCAGTATTTATTAAATTAGCCCCCTGGAAATGTAACTGGCTGCGTGGACTCGAACACACGCAGCAACACAGAGGACAGCCACTTTCAGTTGACTAATACCTTTCGTCTCCCGCCACCTGATGTCCCTCAGCTGCTGATGTCTTCTCACTGATGACAGGCTCGAAATGAATGAGAAGTGGCATTCGTGGGGTTTGCATGGATTTTACTTTAGCCAAATAAAGATCCCCTGATTGAGGGTGACGCGCAAGGCACGACGGCATCGCCGAGTCCCAGGCGTGTTGTTTTCATTTTCTACTCCCCGCTGCCAGACGGACCTTCATCGGCCGTGTCAGTCTGTAAATGGCGACCGAACGTGTCTTTCCACCTGCTCCCCCTCATCGTCAGCCTGTTATCGTCGTCTCAGCCCCTCGTTTGCTCATTGCCTCCTCCTTTCTGTTCCTCATCACCTTTACTCTTGCTGATGCCTATCCTCTCCCTCCGTCTCCGGCTCCTTTACCGCATTTTCTCTCCCTTAACGGCCCTCGTCCGTTTGCCTGAGCGACGTGTGGCGTGCAGGTAAATAAATCACTTAGTAGCTCTGGAGAAGATAACGAGGCAACAGGGGATGTTTTTTGCACGCTGCAGATGTGTGCAGATGCCTCGCCTGGGGCCACACTGAGGAGGACAGCGGTACTTTAAATATATTGCCGCTATATGCTTCACCCCCCCCCTAGAAGACACAAGGAGTCTAATCAGATACTGCAAATAGGCGCTGTTTTGAATGGACGAGGTGTGATGTTTTGCTTGGCTGCATCAGACTGAGTAATATTTAGGGAGAGGGGGGGGGGGCATTGAGGGTTACAGAGAAAGAGGATTGATAGAAGTGTGCCCATGTTCAACGTTTTCTCTCATGCTCTGAATTCACCAAGTGGGACGCTGAGAGACAGCTCAAATACGCCCGGGGTGCAAATTCGCTCTCACTTGATTTTACATGCGGCAAATACCGAGACAATCGCTGACAAGCAAAGACCCAATTACATTTTCTCAAAAGAAAATTATGACATTAGGGTAATGAAGGGAAAACTCCGCTAATGAGAAAGGGAGACACAGAGGAGAGGAGAGAGTTTACTTCCACGCTGGTTCTGACGACAGACGAAGGGGCACAGTTCAAGAACGGTGAAAGACGCAGAAGAAGTAGACTTTTAAGATGCAATTAAACTGCTACTAAAAAAAAAGAAGAAAAAAAAAAGATTATTCTTGCCTCGAGAAAAACGAATATCTTTTCATCATTTTGTGCAAAAAAGTGGAGCGAGAAAGAGCTGCAATAATGTGTCCTGATGCATCTGAAAAAGAATGTGAGTTTATAGGTTGCATTCAGAGATGTACTGTATGATGTTAACAGGTTTCATTAGTACCGGCTGGAAAAATGTTAGAATATATGTTACCACATTTCTGTTAATGTAAGGATTTCATAATGCAACAAAACAACAAAGACCACATTTTTACAGGTGTATACAGGTAGACATCTCTTCACTATTGCAGAGAAAATGTGTGTCTGTCTTATCACAAAGCTACAGTGCTGCGAAAAAGTATTCCTTAATTAGAGGTTCCCTCTGTTTTTGTTCTTTCGTCACACTTAAATGTTCAGGTCGTCAAAGAAATTTCGATGTTACAGAGATGATGTTTAAATTAGGGTTTCATTTCGCCGGTGTAGATTCTCAGTCACTCACTCTCATCCTGTGAGTTTAAACGTTTAAATGTCTCCCAGAAACAAAAAAAAAAAAATAGATGTCCAGTAGCCTTCTACTAAAGCACTTAAGATTAGGATCTCATTTATAAAGAGAAAAAAGCTATCTGAATCTACCTGGTCCTATTCGAAACAGGGAATTTCTCTGTAAAACCAGTATAATTGGTTGTGCCAATCAATGGCAGCAATAACTGCCACCGAGTGCGTACGTTACAAAATTGGTAACGGGTCTTTTACATATTAGAGGATAAAATTTTGCCCATAAATTTTCAGAAAAGTTTTATTTCGGAAATTATAGGAGGTTTTTGAAGCAAGATTGGATTTTTAAGTTGATGCCACAGCATCTTAATCAGATTTAACTCGAAACTCTGGCCAGTAGGCCACTTCAGAACCTGCATTGTAGTGTGATTTCTTTGAGCCATTAGGAGGTACACTTGCTGCTTTGTTTCAGATCATTGTCCTGCTGTATAACCCTTGTTAAATGGAGCTCAAGGTCACAAACTGACGGCAGCACATTCTTCTTCAGGGTCTGCTAAAGAGCAAAACATTTTCTTGATGTTCTTCTTCTGAAATGCTGTGTGAGGTTGACATCAGATGTAACAGGTCAAACACGCCTTGAAACTCTCCCGTTGATGCTCGTTTCTGCCCAGTCTCTTTCCTATTGTTGAATAATTAAACCCTTTGTTCACTAAGTTAGGCCTGCGGTGCTTTAGATGTTGTTCTGGGCTCTTTTGTGACCTGCTGGGTGACTTCTTTATGTGCATTTGGAAAAATCTGGTAGCCACTTATGGAGAGAAAAAAAAAGACTCAATATATCTGCTTGTACATAATACTTGATTTGTAAATTGTGTAATAATGTTTGTGTGTAGCTTTGTAATTGATTTGTAAACTCTAAAAAAACATTTTGGGCATAACTTCGGGTACCTACAAATGTGTGCTCAAGTGCACCAACAAAAAAAAAAACGAACTATGAATACAAAATTATTATTCACAATACCAAATTACACAAACATCAAAATTTTATTTTTTATCTTCAGTCTTTTTTAGATTGATATTTTGCTTTTAGCCTACTTCATGTTGTCAGACATGTTCTATTTAAGTGGGTGTTCAATTTTAGCCATTTGAACCAAAAACGTGTTTGATCACTCATAATTTAACTAGGGGGCAGGTATTGGATGAATGGATGTATGTATGTATGTATGTATGTATGTATGTATGTATGTATGTATGTATGTATGTATGTATGGATGGATGGATGGATGGATGGATGGATGGATGGATGGATGGATGGATGGATGGATGGATGGATGGTCCAATGTTGTTAGCACATGCTTTTAATGATAAAAATCTCACTTTTTGATTTAAGCATATGAAACTCTGACACATCCACTTACAGTGTTTAATCATCCGTGTAAGAAAGCATAGACCTAACAGATGACGAAACATCTGGCTGTAAGGATAAATAAAATTGCACATCAGAACTAGAATCATCCTTATTGGCCAAGACTGTGTGAACAAACAAAGACTATAATTGATTTGGTTTCATGGTTTCATGCACTCACAGCATATGGACATTAAGCATACATTTAACATTTCTAAACTTCAGAGGAGCCTCCACTTTTATTTTGCGATGGAAAAGAAAAAGAAAGACAGGTTGTGGCAGTGAAAATATGCTCATTATGTTTCACAGCAGAATAGCTGACCACTGATATCAGTGTAGACAGTATATTACAGTATAGTGATATTTTATCCTGATGTAAACTAATGTTGCGTTTCTTTATTAAGCTTTTTAGAGGATAAAATTAAGGTTAAACTAAATAGGCCATAGTTTCAAGCTTTTGGGAACTCTGAAAAAAGGAGAAATGCTACCTACCGTTTTGGGTCTACTAAGTGAATCTTTTTGAACTTGAACTAAAAATCAGATAAAGGTTGGGGACAGATGCTTTTATGCATAGAAGAGAAAAATCTTTAATTACTTTATTTGGTGTTGGATTTTTTTTTGCCCCAATTACCTACATTATAGAATCTGATGCATATGTTTTTCTATTTTATTGTTCTTAGGGAGAAAAAAAACAGCCTGGAAATATCAGTGGATTTCTAAGTAGAATTGATTTTCATGCTTTTTTTTAAATGCTTGAAATACATTCATGTAAAAGGATCCTTACTAAAATTACAAGTTTGTTTTTCTAAATGAATCTTTTGCTGAATTCACTCACTTTTAGCCCTAAGGACCCTCATTGTGTAAGTTTGAAGTTTCGCTGTCTTGTTGATGAACCTCTAGTCAGGTATTAATTGTTGCTTGTGTATTTGCGTGTGACTGCTGCATTCTTTAAGTTAATGACCCTGAGGAGTTTTTTTTCCTCCTGCTGATTAGTCAGGTGAAGGGCTGCCGTATATTAGAATTTGCTATGCTAAATGCTTCACGGCATACAGACAATGGCATATTTATTAACACTTCTGCCAACCATTGACAACGCAAATGGAGGCTCAATTAAAGCGAATAAATTAGGATTAACACAGAAATGCAGCGCATTTTCATTTTAATTAAATGTGTTTATTATTTATTTCCAGAGTCACCGCAGGAGCGAGGCGGAGGGGAGGCAGACGCCTCATTGCCTCTCCACAGACCGAAAGCAACGTTCTGAGGTAGAGATGTGCGTGTAAAAAGTGGCTCAGACACACTGTTCACGTACACATTTTATGAGAAAATGATGTGGATGTCATTAGCTCTGATAGAAATTCCCAGATAATCCCAGAACCGGATTTTGAACACATTTACGATGCCTGCAATGCGACAGAGGCAGCTGAATCTGCACGGCCCTCCAATTCCATTCTTTTAAAGTTACGCCTGGCCAGGTTTTATGAGCTCCTACACAAATCATATTAGATGAGTTGCCACCAAGTCATTTCTTATATATTACTGCACCTCATCAAATCCCAGAAGGAGAGAAGGCAGTGGGGGGAAAAAAAATACAACCGTAGGCCCGCACGGAGCCGCATGCAGAGATGCAGCGGAGGGGTGACACGCGTTGTGTCATCAATGTCACGGCAGCTCGTCCCGCTGTCGTGTACGGTATAATATCACCAGCGCTGGTGTTAGACAGGCTCTCTCCAGCGTGCCAATGTGTCTTCTTGGAAAGGAGGCAAAATGACAAGTGGCAGAAAATCGGAGACATGATGCAGGCAGATGCACAAACAGGCAGATATAATCACACAAACGAGCTTTATCCTTCCAAACACGCTTAATGGCCAACTCAAACGGACTTCTAATCAGTTGCCTGCTTGGTATTCCAGACCGATTATCTATTGTGTTGGTAAATCTTAGTCCTATTTAGAGCAGATTTGTCAAACATACAAGAAAAATATTTCCTTTCAAGGATTCTCATGATACTTTAAAGTGGTCTTGACCACTTTAAAGTATCAGGCTTTCTAAAGGGGTTTGTTTGTCCCTATAAAATCTATAAAATTTTTGTTATCGGTGGTTTAAGGGAATAAATAACCAACCGCTGAGGGAAGAGGAAACAATGCCGGGGGGTTGTTTGTGAGCATGAGGTTTGTAAGGTACAAAAATGCGTTGTTTCAAAATATTTATCTGTACTCTGTCAGTAAAAGACCTTTCATTGCCATGTTCCTTCCATGATATATATTGGGTTGTGGCCTGTTAACTCACATCGTTGCTGCTCTTTCTTTCCCTGCTTTGTCTTACTGCTTTACTGATATTCTTCTTTAAAGTACAACACCTGGTCAGAACTAGGGTGGAAATCAAAAGTCAACCTGGATGCTGCCAGACGACTATTTTGTGTTACTGCTGTGGAGAATTATAGCCAGGCATGGCGACCCCAGCCAGCATTTAAATCTCATGGTTCCGAAGTATTGGATCTCCATGTTATTGAGTTTTAAACAGCATTTATCCTGACTTCCTTGCCATCGCTGCATAAATCCCTACATACTCCAGGTCTTTATTTTACAAACGATATTTCAGTCTTGGGTGACCATTATTATCCACTAATGCTGGAGTTCAATGGTCCAAATGTAGCATCGTCTCTTGGTAAATGGTAAATGGCTTTACACTACAGTCAGTTATTCACACTCACATTCACACCCTGACGGTGGTGAACTATGTTTGTGGCCACAGCTGCCCTGGGGCAGACTGATAGAGGCGAGGCTGCCATACAACGGCAGGTTTTCTATAAATTCCTTGATTTCGGACACAGATGAATACAGCTATCATCAGCTACAAACCTGGGAAAAGGTGGATCAGAGAGAATTTACAATTTTTAGATACTTTATCAGCAGCTGATGTTCTTCCTGTTTATTTTGTGTTAGTTGATTTAAAAAACTATTAAAAAAGTGGGAAATGCATAAAACGGTATTTTAGCACCATCAAGATGATTCCTACGGCAGGTGGTGAGCTAAAAAGTGATGCATCGATAAGATGCAGTGTCAGGTTTTTCATTTATGTTTTTCTTGTTTATTAATTATATAACTTTCCATTACTGTCCATCTGCTATAAATAGTATTTTTATAGACCAGGCACCTCTACTTTTGTCTTCCATTTATCCACATTCCTCGTTTTTGTTTTGTATTTTTAAACACAAGCAGCACAGTATGCTGTCATGTACAAATACTGGACGGAAAATAGGTGAACAAAATCTGTCACAGTCTAAAGAAAAACACATCAGATCTCACTACAACCTGGTAAACAATGCATTTGTTTGCTATTAACATTCCACATGAATATTTAATGTGCATACCCTTCTATGAGCATGCCAGATGTGTGATAGAAATTCAGCTTGGAAACAAATGCAAGCTGAGTTCCTTCTTTTAAAATCCTCGAAGAACAGAGACAGAGAGAAGAATCACAAACTGTGTGTTGCGTTTTCCTGAAGGAAAGAACATACCCCTTCTCTTGCTTAGCACATCTCACCTGCATTAAAGACGGATGTTTTGAACAAAAAAGAGAAGAAGACATTTAGGGAGAAGTCTGGCAAGAATAAAACTAGTTTTATAGGTTAAATTTGGTTGTGTACCTACCTACCACTCATTATAACACCTGAGCCAGAGCTGCAACATTATGCCAATGGTTCTTTTTTGTGTGTGTGTCTTTACAGCAGGTAACCTGAAATAAAGGATGCTTCAAACCCACTATTAGTTACAAAAATCCACAGTTTCTTAAAGGTGGATCTCACTAAAGTAACATTAATTTATTTCAGTTATCCAATTCCGAAAGTTAAACTCATATTTTATTCCTATTCAATACACAGTGATGTATTTTAAGCCTTTTTTTGTTCATTTTGAGGATTAAAGGGCTTACAGCTAATAAAAAAATAACAATTCAGTTGCCCCAACAGTTAGAATAGTACAATAAAACCAGGAATAAAAGGATTTTAAATACATAAATGATTTGTTTTGTTCTTATTAGGACAGCAGACAGCCACTGAAACCCTCCACAAGAGCAGTCAGCCAGACAACGTCAGTGCTAAAGAAGCTTGTTGACAGAGAGCCGACCTTCAGCATATTAATTGAAAGTTTAGTGGAAAATGTGCAGCAGATAAAGATGTGAGAAGCAACAGTGATAACCTGGACTGTCTCTGAATGGTCCAAAGTTCATGAACACGGTTTGCTTCCTGTTCCATTTACCATGGCCCGTCTCACCCGGTTTGAAGATTTGGCAGCAAGGGAGAAATAAATTATCAGAGACAAATATTTAAAACATGCCATTTTTATTGCAACTGGAATCGCTTCCAAAAAACACTTAGAAGCTCAATAACACCTCATTTTGTATATTTACCTGACATCCTACCTCATGGTGCTGCAAGCGATTTGTCTGTTTACTTCAGGTCATATCTGCTACGACACAAAGGATTTCTGTTCTCCTAAGAGTCTTTGTGAAACCAGGCTGATTTAGCACCCAAATGCCATATCAAGGGTCAACCCAGATGACCTCAAGAACCATAAAATAGCTTTCAGACCTTAAAAACAAACACCCTGTGAGTGGTGCATGTTATCCCTCAGAGCTAACCCCCATTTTCTGTACACTTCCAAGACACAGTTTAGGGATTTAAAGGTAACTCTTATTGTTTTCCATCAAAATGCCTGATTAATATAAGAAATAATCATATATTTCCATAACAATACATACACACTGGAAGTGTGCATGCACAGCCAGCAAGCGGAAACTAGGAAGGAAAGAGCATTGACACTGGAGTTACATTGGCACGTCAGAATGATCGGGACAACCAATAGATAAGGCGATTCCCCTGGAACGAGGGACAGAGGGGGGTTGAGAGCAGGAACAAAACAATGACAAATCTATGCCCTTCGGATCAAAAGCCCTGGATTGTTTAGAAATTTTACCAGCCTGCAGCTCCATCCATCCATCCGTCCATTTTCCGAACCGCTTTATCCCTCATGGGGTCGCGGGGGGTGCTGGTGCCTATCTCCAGCGTTCAATGGGCGAGAGGCAGGGTACACCCTGGACAGGTCGCCAGTCTGTCGCAGGGCCAGCCTGCAGCTCCCACAGAGAATTTTTTTTAACCTCCTTTTTGTGAATACATAATGTATTAACTATTTTCAGGATGAAATGACTATTTTACCCAGCATAACAAAAAGTGTTTCTGAACAAGATTAGCAACTATAGCTTCAAGATCATAAGACAGTAAAGCTCCATAGATGTAAAATATACATGAACAGATGACTCAATATTTGTTCACTGTAGTTTCTGACAGCATTTTTAATGCTTTTACAATTTTGTAGATTCAAACCGGACCTAAGTGCTTCGCTCGCAGCTTGAGTTGTGGTAGGCTGGTCTTTGCGTAAGCACAGAAACCTTTTGTTGTGCATTAGCTCCCCTCCACACCTGAACCCAGTAGGAAGAAAACTGTAGCCTCAGCAGCACTCTTCTCTGAGTGCCACAGAAACGCCTGAACGCCCATCGTCTTCTCGAGTAGAAGCGTGCATGAATCAGCTCTCCATTAGACTTTCAGGAGGGGGCAGAAAGACAACCCACAGCTTTTATTTCCTTTAGATTACCTCTGTGGCCACATAGGTACAAGAGAGCTTTGCAAACAGTGAAATATGGCATGTCTTATACAAGTACATTATCATAAAGAAAAGCCCTACAGTAACTTATCATCAAAGACAAAGACAAGTAGAAAATGATGAAAGCCCTGTGCTAACTCTTGGGATAATGCATTCATTCATTGGAAAAACTGTAGAGATCAACATTTAAAGCCGCTTAACAACAAGATTAATGAAATAACAAGATCTTGTCAAAGAAAAGGTGCAATAGAATTGGTCTATAGAGGACAAATGAAGGAGATATCACAAAAAAATGGAAAGATGTCAGTTTAGAGGTGAAGGCACAATGTGTGTGTGGAAAATGAGGAGGTAAATGCAGGAGGAAAAGGGGCAAAAAGGGAGTCATAAACTGCATTTATAAACACGTCTCTATAGTAACCAACTGGTAATTTCACCAGTGGGAGCACGGGGGAGGAAGAGGAAGGGGAGGGTTTGGGGAGACAAACTGGGCCACCATTTACCAGAACGCAGCTGGTTATTTCAGTGAAGGGAGAGATGAAGGTGGAGAACGCTGGGAAAGGCCGGGCACTGAAATGTAAAAACAAGCAGACTGAAAGACAGAGACTCTAAACTCTGCAGATGAAGAGAATAAAACGAGGGAGCCTCAAACTAATTTATTTTTCGTCAAATACAAGCAGACAGCAGGTTTTACTCCTCAGGGCTCCACAATTATGTGATTGGTCTGTGGTTTTACCAGGCTGCTGTTCATCCTTTTTTTCTTTTCTTTTCTTTTTTTTGTTACTGCAAGCCGCTTTTCCGGTGCTTCGATCCTGTCTGTGTGAAATCAGTCACAGCACACCTTCACTGCAGCAGGCAGGATGGTGATAATGTTGGGCTGGTTAAGACAAAAGGTGAGCATGAACGTGGAACGAAGAGGTCATTTTTTCTGTAGGGGAACGTGCTTCACATACTGTACAGAGAGCTGCAGCACTATATACAATTGCCCTCTGGCTGCAGGATAGTGATTACGCTGTCAGTGAGTCTGGATACAGTGCCTTGTAAAAATGTCATGTTACAGCAACACACTTAAAATGATCTTATAGGGATTTATCTGATTGAACAACACGTGACTCTGAAGTAGAGGGAAGGCAAAAGGAAATTAGTCATAATTTGCAATTATATATATATACATATATAAACAGTGTTTCCCATAGATAGACTCTACTTGGAACAAAATAAACATTCAACAACAGTGGTGCATCACATAGCAATCAGCATCAGCAGCCTACTTCATGCTCCTACAACTCAGGAAAGCAGGTGTTTCAGAGCTAAGTAAAAAAAATGTCACACATTGTAGGACTGACTATGTAATCTATAACGTATTGATAAAGTAGTTGTTGGCGCCCATCATTTCCATGAGGCGGAAAACAGAACAGAATTGCATGATTTACAGTAAACAATGAAACCCCCAAAGGTACCAAATGAACAGAACAGTGCGGTAGGCTCAGGGCGAGCACACGCCGTCAAATTAAAAATACTTTGGTGGGTTGTCTTTTCAAAATATGTAGTGAGTTTTTAGAAATAATAGGAAAATGATATCAAAATAGTTGTCCTTGTGTGGAGAGAGAATTTTTTAGATTAAATTTGATTTAAAACTCATGTTAAGAGGCAGTTGGTAACACATCATGCGGTTGCTGTGTTGCTAACGTAAATGGGAGATTGATCTTGTGTTTGTGCTGTTTGGTTGCCTGACTGCACATTTTGGGAAGCCTGTATGTGTGACGTTTTTTTCTTTTTCTACTTCAGCGCAGTTTGTGTTACTGGTGTCTATGTTTTTAACATAAGTTCAAGAGTGGTTGAACTTAGGGTTGGGTTAAGCCACACTTTTCATATATATATATATATATATATATATATATATATATATATATATATATATATATATGAAGTGTGGCATACATTTATATTTAGCCCCCCTGAGTCACTATTTTATAGATCCGAATTTTGGGACATGTCTCCATCAGCTTTACACAACTACAGACTGACATTTTTGCCCATTAAATTAGCTTGAATTAAGTCAGATTGGATCGAGAATGTCTTTGACAATAATTTTTTTAAGCCTTGCCACAGATTTTGAATCAGGGAACATCAAATCTTTGTAACACATGAATATAATTTGATCTAAACCAGAGGTCTTCAATCCTAGTCCTCAGGACCCACTGTCCTGTGTGTTTTAGATGTGTCTCTGCTGCACCACACCTGAATCAAATGATTGCATGATCTCCTTATCAGCCATGAAGGTCTGTGATACAAATGCACACCACAGCTTTCATTAAATTTTTATTTGTAAAAAAAAAAAAAAAAAATTCACCGATTCAAGAGTTTTGAATAAATTTACAATGGAGCGTAGGTATCAGAGAGTGTGTCATTTGCTGTTGTGGTTTTGAAACCATCAAGGCCATTCTGCTGGAGCAAAATGGTGCCTAATGTACTGTACCCAAGAGTCTTTCACTGTCCCTGCATGTCTCTTTTCTGCCAATCTCTCCTTCACAGTCACACAAATCATGTAATACTCTTTGCAAGCATTGGTGGGATTAGAAGGAGCCTAAACACCCACTTCAGACTGTAAATCTCTAAAATGCGTCTCTCTACATACAGCATATCTGACGTGCATACTGCAAGGTTTGATATCAGCACAGCATGTTTCATCGAGGTGTCATCTCAGACTTTCAGAGAGAGGGAAAAAAAAAATCTAATCCACAGTCAAGTACATGACAGTTTACATTAACCTGGACTGTCTGGGCTGAGAGCTGAGGCTGTGCTCTGTTACTTTTAATTTTTCTTTGGAAAGCGAGAGAAAATATATTTCCTTTTTCCTCTCTTTCTGGTTTCTCTATAACTGTTCTGACAAGGCTGCAGATAAGATGCCAGCTCTAAACAATAAGACCATGATTTCATGTCAAGAGACCAAATGGGGGAACTCTACGAGGGGTCTGAATGGGTTACAGATGAATAACTGTGGCTTGACTCCATAGACACCATGTGGACCAGAGGATTAATTATGGCCAGAGCAACTGCCACTCGACTCCCACGACCCAGCTGAGCCCAACACGCAAGTTTGGTTTCTTTGTGGTTATTGGCCCTGATGCATAGACAAAAATAATAATAACTAAGAGACATATTAATGAAACAGCTACCAGAAGAACATTTCTGATTCTGTTGTTAATTGAGCCTTGAGGCAAAAAGAAGAGGAGGAAGACGTGTCCATATGCAGAAACAATCGAGGAAAGGCAAGGTGTCATGATTCTGTGCCCGCTGTCTGCTATACTTCCCTGCTCCGTTGTAATCAAGCTCATGGATCACACCTGTGAGCTTGACTCTCTGCTCAGCTACAATTAAGCTCATTCTCCACACCTGTGGACTGTTTTTTATAAGCCCAGCTCAAACAGCAGCACAGCGAATGGGTAATGGGGAGTTGAGTAACTATGGTTAATTTATTAGGGAAGCACCCATCCCATAATATAATTCTTATTAATTATGGGATTAATAAGAACTTAATAAATATTTATAAAATATTTAAAAGTACTTATTAAATATTTAAAAGATACAAAATTAGCAGAGAGGATTTAGTATGTATGTGTGTGTGAGTGTATATAATTAAGTTATTTTAAGATTTAAAGATATATAGGAAAAATTAATTTCTGAATTACATCTCCGTCCAGTTGATGGCGGTAATACACAAAGTTTGTAAACTGCCAGAAAACGCTATAGAAGAAGAAGAAGCACTGCAGCAGGTTGTTAAAAACCCTTTTTAGTAGTCTAATGTTCGTTCATGCCTGATTACCTTGTTAAGACCTCATTTCACGTTCTTTGTTTTCCCTTTCCTTGTCTTGCATTGCATTGCCCTTGTCGGACATAATAATAATAATAATAATAATAATAATAATAATAATAATACATTTTATCTCAAGTGCCTTTCAAAACACTCAAGGACACTGTACAGGTAAAAACAATAAGTGGTAAAAGCAACACCGTCATAATAAAAAGAATAAACACAAAGTACACACAGGGAAGAAACAGAAAAGCATAATGAAAAGGCAATCTTGAGCATGTGGGTTTTGAGTTTTGATTTGAACAAGGAAAAAGACTGTACTGCAGATGTCCGGGGGGAGTAAATTCCAGAGTGTGGGCACAGACCAAGAAAAAGCTCTGCTCCCCATGGTGCTAAGACGGGCGGAAGGTGAGTGGTAGAAGAGGATCTAAGAATGTTAGAGGCAGTTGAAATTTTAAGTAAATCAGAGCGATATAGAGGGGAGAGATTGTGAATAACGTTAAAAGTAAGTAGGAGGATTTTGAACTGAATTGTGAAATTGACAGGTAGCCAGTGGAGCTGCTGTAGGACTGGCGTGATGTGATGAAAAGAGGGAGTTCTAGAAACGATGCGAGCTGCTGAGTGTTGCACTGCCTGAAGCTTGTGAAGGGATTTTTGACAAAGACCGAAAAGAAGAGAGTTACAGTAACCGATGTGGGAAGTGACAAGACTATGGACAGGTGGAACCAGGGGAGAGAGAGGGGCGAAGGCAATTGATACTGCGTAAATGAAAGTAAGCAGAGCGAGTAAGGTTGTCAATGTGAGAGGAGAAGGACAACGTGCTATCGAGGATGACACCCTTTTGATTTCTGGAGCTGGATTAGTACCATGAGCTTTACTCTTCCCCTGGTTTTTGTCAGCCTGTCTCTGCTTTACCGTGCATGAACCAAACCTGTCCCCCAGACTCTGATCAAGCCTCAGTCATCCTGCCTGTCACCTCTGCAAAGAGTTAAGCCTGGTTTATGCTTGACAAATCCGCGAGGTCATATTATGTCATGCCCCACCGTGTTAAAATTCCTGGACAGAAATCATTGTCACTCTCAGAAGAAATGAAGAGGCTTTAAAATGTTGAAAACGACTATGTTTTCTACTTTTACGAGTAGTGGGGTATAGTAAACTTGGCATAGGAGCACAACGCTGCCCTCTAGAGTCTAGGAGAATAGTGTTACTTCGGAGAAAAAGCTGCATGTAGTATTGAAATGATGCAGACGTTGTGTCCGCACGTTTGATTTCTGAATGGAGTATACAGGCGTCAAGCATAAACCAGCCTTAAGCCATTTCTCTTTACTGCCTGATTACCAGCTTGCTCCTGCAGAGTTTTGCTTTCAGGTCTTTATTAATAGACCTTTTTAAAGAAATACCATGTCTGGCTTGAATTCTGGGTCTCCTCTCCTGTCGTAACACTATGTTCTCAGAGTAGGGGCTTGAATGTTAGGACTATGACAGGAAAAGCTGGAGAGTTGACTGACATGATGCAGAGGAGGAATGTGGACACACTTTTACAGTAAGGAATGAACCCACTGTCTTTTCTGGGATGTTTTCCTCTGTATATCTGAGTCAGCTCATGAAAAGGATTTAACAAGGTAACATTTACAAACTGCAATCATTTTCCAACACATATTCTTATGTTTCAAAGATGCTACAGAGAGTTACAGTTTATGTTTATGTAGCATATCTCAGCATTGCTCCTCTCCCACCTGTTTCTGATAGACACTTTTCTCTTCCTTACATAAAAGACGATGTCTGCTGTTGAGAAATATTTCTGGCCCTATATAGAGTAGAAACTATTGGAAAGCCACCCATTCTAAGGCAACACTGTTTAAAAATACCACAGCACAATATAGGCTGGCTAACTGAGCATCAGCCCAACAAATTGACCAGCTGATATCAGCTTCTTGGATTTGTTACTCTGTAAAGAGCAGAACAGCAAAAAGATGATGATATTCTTAATAAGTACACTAACATATTCTTGATTTTTTTTTATTTTTTGCGTATCTAAGTATGAAAATCCAAGTAACAATAAATACTGAAGGCAAAATTAAAACTGCTATATCCATAATTTTAGCAGCAGTAGGAATAATTATTGGCCTGTAAATCAAGTGATATAGTGTTTTTTCTCTCAGGGTCTTCATACCTTTTCATAAAATTAGCATTCATACTTTAGTTTGTTATACACATAATACCTTATTCATGGAAAAACAAAATGTTAGCTTTCAAAAAACTTGCAGAATCTTTAGTGCCAAATTGAAGTAGTACATTGAGCTATTTTGGTGAACAAATGTTGTGCATATACATTTTTCATTTTGCGTTGTCACCTCACCTCCCAGCAGTGAGTAAACCCACGCTACAGTCCATAAACAAACGCATGCTCTGTGGAAAAAGTATTTGCTTTGACCAACGTCTGTCCTCAGGAGTGATGGCGCTGACACATGGCCTCCAGTAAAACTTATCCAGCCACTTTGGAAACTAAGCAACGCTGTTCGCAGATTGCAATGTCTCTTTCTCACATTCTTCCAGTTTAATTGCTTCTTGCTCATTTTTCCCTTCTCTCATATATTTCCTCTTTTTCTGCTTACTGATTTGTTCTTTGTTTTCCCCAGCTCTGCTCTGATTTCTGCAACAAATATAGTTCCGGAAATCTTCTCTCCGGGGAAACCCTCGAGGCAACATACAGAAAAATTCATGTTGAGGCCACCTCGGCCACGACGTGTATACATGCACTATGCTGAAATGGTACAGCCACAGAGGGTTTATGTAGATTAAACCAGCAGCAAAGGACCCACGGTATAAATTCTACTTTAAACATATAAAAAAATCCACTGAGACGAGAGCTGAAAAGTTTACGCCATCTCACAAGACTGCTAAAGCAAATAAATGACTGGTTGAGGTTAAGTCTGCATGTTTAATTCATTCATTTATGTTGTGTTTTTCCCACACATGTTTAATAAATCAGATGTTAAGCAGTGTTTATATTTAAATGCAGACCCCCGGCTGAGATTCAGACTATAAAAATTAAGATTTACAACATTTTACCTGCAATAAAAAGCCACTGTGGATGGATTAAAAAAGAAAGCTCTCCAAAGAAGAGAAAGTAAAAGACCCCCTCGTGGACCCAAACTGGAATTTATTGCACCTGACAGGAAAAGCGTGTCCCTTTTATTATTGATAAACAAAGAAGTGAGAGGAAAAGACTGAATGCAGCTCCCTCTCTGTGTTGAAGCCAGTCCAGAGTAATTTTGCTTTAAGAAAACGCCGGGGTCCATTCATCTGTCCCAGCTGTCTGCATTTACACGTCCAATAGAGCCCAGTCCTATCGGTGCTGTCTTGAGGAAATTGAGCAATGCCCCTTTTCTTTTGCCTAAGGTTTCTTAGCGCCCTTGATTTGATTAAAAGTCGTAAGGCAAGAAAATCTCGCCCAAGTTTCTGTTATTCTGTCCGGTGGGAGGAGGAGGATGAAACTTGGCAGTTCAGCTCCTCTCTTTTCCAAAAATATCCTTTACCCTAAAACAAGCCGAGACGTTGGAAATAAGGTAGGTTGTCGTTCAAGGTGGAACATTGGACTTTGCTTGTTATCTGCTTCCTGACTGCGGGGAGAAACTCTGCTTGAAAAATAACAAAAACCTAATTCAAGAGCTTGTTTACAGGTCTGCATGCCACCCAGGAGGAAGGACAGTACTTTGGTAATACCTGTGTTCACTAGTTTTAATTATTTAAAGTCCAGCATATAGCCTTTGTATCTGCATGTCTTATTAGTTCAGTGAGGTTTTATCGCTTAAGTCAGTTTGGAGAGTCTAGTGAGAACCTCTTTGGATAACCATGCACAAACCAGAGTTAATATGCAATGTGTCAATCGCAACAAATTTCCCAGCTGGGCCATAAATAATTATTAAACACAACAAAAACATTAATGTTGATGGAATGATATATGTTAAAGTATTTGTCTCCTGTTTTATGTTTCTTAGTGATTTTTATAATACAGTACATATGCTGTGCCTTATTTTCTACGTTTTTTTAAATTAATGTTGGTGTTCTTTTTCTATGTATGGCACTTTGGTCCTGTTTGGTGTTTTAAAGTACTTTATAAATAAAGCCGGATCAGGTTGGACTGTCGGAATTCTTCCGTTTTTGTTTTTCTCTCACATGTACTGCAAATGTTTCAGATCGAACTAATAGCAACCTCTAACCAAGATAAAATCACTTAATACATACAGAACATAGTTGTTTAATGATGATTTTATTCATTAAAGAAAATCGCTAAACCAGCCTGGTACTGAGTGAAAAATTAATGGCCCTGTAAACCCAACAACTGGTTGTGCCACACTTGGGGGCAACAACTGTAATCACTTCTGTTTTAATACTTGGTGTTTTTTTTTTTGTTTGGTTGTTTTTTGTTGGGGGATTTTTTACATCGCTGTGGAGGAACTAGGAAAACTTTTGCTTAGGATAAATTTAGTGCAAACATTTTGTAGCACATCAAACCACATTACATTTAGGATTTAAGCAACTAAAATGTTATAGATCAGAATTTTCTGGGTTTTAAGTTGTTTTTTTCTCTTACTAAAATTTTGCTGATTGAAAACTGGGGACGTTCAGATTTCAGATGAAATAAACATCCTCTAACAGCTTTGAAAGTGATGATGGAAAAACTGTATATTTAAGCACGATTTACACCGCTAATCGCTTTGTCTTAAAAAACGTTCAGCTATTTATGAAGGCTAATTATTTTAGCCGAAGATATCCTTGACTTAGCTGTAAAAAATTATGTCTGTTGCTCACCGGGCCCTTCCAATGTAATTGGACCGAGTGGAAATCATTGTACCCAAAAGCTCAGGTAGAACATGCACTTGCCTGGCAGAAAACAACCCAGTTTGGCATAAACCTGGTAACCCTTTTTATTCAAGGCTACGGTTACACCCGGACAAGCCAGGAAGTCTCATCTTCTCTGTAAACAGTCAAGTCTTGTCAATTTGCCAACACCTCAAGTTTATTAATATCTCTTTATGCAGCCTAATGATAATAATGAAAGGCTAAACTTCTTTCCTGCTTCAAAGAAAAAAACTTGTCAATGAACATTTGCTGCAATCTGAGCAAATCGTATCTTCATTGCTCGGTTTACATTATAGCCCAATGAATGTCTATGAACGTCCCCTGTTATCTAACAGGCACCAACTAGCAGTCGGATGTATTCAGACGTTGTCATTTCTGTCTTGGAGTTGGTTGTTTTGTGAATTAAAATGTAAGTCTTGAATTCTCAACAATGTTTTTATTTTTGTTTCTCTCCTCTGTGTAAAAATTACCTTGACAACTGAAGCATCTGCTGACGAGAAACAAAGCACAAAGGAAACAAATTTTTTTTGAATAAACCAACAGCACAGAAATGTCACGTCTGCCACTGGAGTAATTGCTTGTTTGTGTTACACTGTACGTATTTGCTTCACCTTTTTCTCCAGATCAATGCAATACAAATATAGATCAGGCAAGCTTGCGTTCGTCGTCCATCTTGACAGATGAATTTAATGAGGTGAACTCTGTCATTGTTCCAGGATAAAAGTAGACTATCTAAATTTATTCAAGCCTTTGCAACTACAAAACCGATCAATTATCGTGATTGTTTTGCTGAGTTTATGGGAGCTCATTTTAAAATGTAACCTTTAAAAGCTTCCTTATGTAGTTTTTGTTCATCTCTTAATGCTTTTATAATTGTCTCCACGTCCTGTGTATGCTTGTGTGCGGTATTGTGAGGGGTGGTGAGTGGGATTGTGTGTGTTCTGCCTGAGATGTCATTCAAATAGCGTACTGTGAAAGCTGCAAGCCTGAGATAAGCGTAAAGATCTGATTTCACTTCTCAGTTTGCCTACTGCTTCAGCTAATTTTCATAATTAATTAAAAAGCCGGTAAACATTACATCATGCGGCTGATAAGCGTCCCTGTTGTTCCTCTTGCCTCCCATTAAAAGGGAATTATCACTTTGGGATACATTTTCCCCGCTGTACTTCATTATTGAACGCCAGTGGATTGATGCTAGGAACTTAATGTTTGACTTCGGCGTGAAGTGACAAAATGTAGTCCTGTCAATCTGTCAATCACTGTTATGAGACTGAACTCAACAACAGAGACAAAAACAAACGCCTTTAGGAACTGTTCAGTGGGCTCAAAATGCAAATGAACCCTTTTGTTTTTCCTCAACTGGTTAATATGCATTAAGATTGGCTTACAACACAGATTTAGATTTCCAACAGTGCAGATAGATAGATAGATAGATAGATAGATAGATAGATAGATAGATAGATAGATAGATAGATAGATAGATAGATAGATAGATAGATAGATAGATAGATAGATAGATAGATAGATAGATAGATAGATAGATAGATAGATAGATAGATAGACAGATTTTAATATGCATTCCAATAAGGTTTGTTTCAATGCACCTTTTGAACATAGCAGCCTTCAAGCAGGTATGACACATACCTTTTTAATAAACCATCAATTATTATTATTATTACCCAGCTACTCTGGCTATTGCTTGTGCAGTCATGGATATTGCATATTTTTCTCACATTGTTGTGTAAATTGGCTGCTGTTTTTTCCCTTCTGTTTAACTAGAATATTCCAATTTTTACATGAATATGCCATGTTATCAATAATTGTGCATTACTTACTCAATTTTTGCTTTTATTTTGGCCTGATTAGTTCACTCTGTGTTGCTTTAAAATTCACTCTAGATTGGCTTAGCTTGTTTTTTCGTTACTAATCTAACTCTCTCTCTCTCTTGTCATGCCTAAATGTCCCCAATGTGGGGCGATAAAGGAATTTCTTATCTTGTGTATTTAAATTATTTTTATATTGCTCTGATGTAGTATTCTAATCTTAATTGTTGCATTTTAATTAGCTTTATGGGTTATAAGAGGTTAGGGAAATAAATTCTTAGAAACATTAATCTGTGTGTAATGAACCTATATAATGTGTTTCACTTAGTGAATTGAGTTACTAAAGTAAATACATTTTTAATAATATTCCAATTTATTGAAAATAAATGTTTAATTATTGATTCCTTTCTTAACTTCTCAGACATTCCCTTAATATGAATTTACTGATTTAACTTGTTTAACCAGGCCATTGAGCACTGCTTGTTAGTTGCCAAATGTGACTTTCACTTTTATCTAATTAACTAGCCATTAGCTTGTTAACTGAAGCAAACCACTTCCGCAAATTCATTTAAGTCATAGAATATTTTATGATTTCTGTGTCAACTGTTTTCAAACTTGGCTATAAAGGATGTTTCTTTAATAATAGCATTTAATAGTTATTATATCAACACTTCTTTCCTGCATGAGTTTTATTTTGCATGTAGCCTATTGACTTTTGTGCCAGTATCCACTATGTGTAGCATTAATACTATTAATATTCAATAACTTCAAATATTATTGAAAAGTTCATTTATTTCAGCAACTTAACTCACTAAGTCAAACACATTATATAGAGTAACACAGACTGATGATGTTTTAAAGCCTTTTTTTTCCTGTTAATTATTTTTGTTTTCCACCTTCCCACCACCAGCTAATAAAACACAGCATTTAAGATTAGAAGATGCATGAATGGGGTCTTGATGAAACGTATGTTTAATATTGGCTTAAAGGTTGTGTGTGTTTTTTTTGTTTTTGTTTTTTTATCTGACAAACAAGCCTCAGATGAATCTTCTAATTTATTGAATATGACTGTGCTTTTACAATTTGTGGCTTTAAAAGCTGTCTTCCTCTCTACCTGCTGTCATTTCTCACATTCACAAACCAAAAACAGAATAAACAGCTCATAATATGAGAGAATCCTGAACAAATTAAAGCAAGGGAGAACAGATGACAGAGAGAATATGTGAAAATGTAAAATAGGTTTCAAAGTGACTTGCTTGCAGCTGCCTGCTGTGAACAAGCCCTCTTAGCATCACAGCCCTCAATGGTTTGGACGAATTAGGGTGAAACCACAGGCCCTTCACTCTATTCCACCATCATCCTCCAATTCCATCTTCTCCCCATTAATCTTTCACTCTTATTCCTTTTCTTCCTTCCTCTTCCTCCCACTTCTCTTGTTTCATTTGGCTCATCTCTTTGCCATCCTCTTCTTACTTTCCTCTTTCCTCTTACATTGCATTCCTCTTGATTCTTTTTTTTTTTCCATAGCAGTGAAGGATCCTCTTCTCCTCGTCCCTTTTCACTACACGGCTGTGTTTGTGTGTCATTACGCAGGAAACAAATTAATTTTCATTGCTGCTTGTACATCATACTTGTCCATAGGTCAAATTATATATAGCAGTCCTAGATGCTTCACTTATTGTACTTATTGTTACCATCTTACCCTTTCTTCAGTCCCCACACGTTCCCCTAGTTGTCAGCCTCCCCCACGCATTGAATATCTAGCATTTGCTTTGGGATTTTTCATAAATAAGTAGATTTCCAGTTGTTTGTGTGTCTCCTTACCGCCCCTTCGCAGGGAGTTTCCTGTCAGGATTAAGGCCTTGTAATGAAGAGCGGAGGGAGTCGTAAATCTGAAGGTTTGGGTTAGGACAGTATTTCGATGGATTAATGCAGGACACGAGTGCCTGGTCGCACCCCACACAATGCTATTTGAGAAACTAATTCCCGTGTAAATAGTCTCTTCCAGTTGCTGCAGAGTCAGAAATGGACACAGAATCAGAGTGGCACTGGCACACTGGGAAAACAGATCAATGGATCTACAAAGAACAAAATCTGAATAAGATGAAGGGGGCTTTTGTTTCATTAGCAAAGCTAGCTGTTCAGCACCAAGCAATTCAGAGAGATGGCATCTAATCTGAAAGTTTCCATCCACATGCTCAGAGTACTTTTTCATTCATTAGCTACAATCCTGCATGAGGGAGAGGTAAAAATGTCCTAATTCCCTAGATGTCCCTCTAACATACCTAAAGGTGATAGAAAGATGGCACGGCACCTTGCAAAATCCCCCCAAGCTCCTGAAATCAGGTGTAAGCCTAATAAATATGGACCCACACAGCACAGAATAACTGTCCAATTTAATTGCGCATTTTCCCCCAGTAATTGATGGAATAATTAAGACTCAGAGGAGCCACTGAAACCATCTGGTCAGGTAAAGAGAGATGATGTCCAAGAGGGACAACAGAGGTGGAGACAGAGACGGTGGCATGGAAATTAAAAGGAAAGTGTGAAAGACAAGGCAATTAAGACAGAGGACGAAAACAGACAAAGGTAATGCCAGATATTGCAGATGAAGAGGAGGACTGTAAGAGACTCACATTTTAGATTTACCTGTGTGTTAATTTTTTTTAGAAACCAGATTTATTTAGGCAAACTAAGGGTTTCTGTGCTTTAAGTGTTTGGTTGCATGTTCGGTTGTGATGAACAACCTCTGAGATTTAGACCCAACAACCTCTCATCCCAAAACGAATAGCATCCTATGTCTTCGAGACATGCATGTTTTTATGACCCCAATGTGTTATGCCTCTCTTATATTAATTATTCTATTTGGCTCATTTAAAAAAAATAGGTTTAAAAGTAATTCTGGATTAGTTGACTGAAAATATCAGTTAATTAGTAACTCTGAAAGTGAGCGCGTCTTTCATCTCTGCAATGGTTACACTGCTGATAGTATTTTTTTTATCTGCAATCAAATATTATTTTCATGCATTCCTTTCTTGTCCAACAAATAGGCTAAAAATATGTGTAGAAACATTTATTTCTTATTGGCAGACTAATGTGACTTCACCATAAGATTGCAAAAATCCAATTTGTATTGGTTGATTAGGGCCATGTGACGACTCCTTTGATGAGGAGCTGCTGGATCCCAAAGTGTTCTGAGACTGACACAAAAAAACATTAGAACAACTGAACCAGCAAGATGTTTTGTCTGGCCAAGTCAAAACCAATGTCCCCCTTTTAAGATTCTGCTAAGATAAATGTTTTGTTTTGCACTGATAACTTTGTTGTTTTATTGTAAAATTTGGAGTGAAGTCACTCAGTATCGCTCTTTAATATTATTTTTCTGTCCTTTGTGCCCAACCATAAAGGATATCCAACAAACTAAACCAGACCCAGCAGCATTTCAGTCTGACTGACCTTTTTAGCTGAAACTACAGCTGTTGAAATTGATTTAATTGCTGCCAAGCTGAGAAATGGGACTGTGGGAGCTGCATCAGCCAATGTCCACAATGGAGTTAGTAGGCCCAGCTACTCCATGGCCCTCCTACATTTTTTCCTTCCTGTTAGATTGTTCTGGTGTGAGAGGCAGAAATATAAAAGGTTGTTTTAAACCCCCCAAACTCTCCATCTCAAATTGAGGTTGGGTCTGACAGACTCAGGATTCTAGCCTGTAAAACCCTTTATTTAAACTCTTCAGAGACCTGAATTCTTGCTAAAAGTTTTGATCATGATAAATAACCAGTTGAATGCTGGTTTATTTTTCCTAGAAGAATGAGGTTAGGGTTAGGGTTATTGTTGAATAAGTGCTTGTCTTGGTTTTTATATTTCTTTCTTTGTTTCTTTTTATCCTATTAAACCCAGCAGAAGTACTCATGAATGTAGTTATTAATAAATATAATCCCATATTATTTGTAACTAATCTTCTGATGATGAATAAGCTTTAATCTAAAAAAATATACAGAAATATTCTCCAAAAATGTTCGAAGAGACGGAAATAATGTATGCCTTGGGCAGAATATTGCAAGATTTTGGCTATGTCCACACTGCAGATCTTGATGCTCCATCTTTGATTTTTTTTTGCTGAAATCAGATTTTTTTTGTGTGTGTGTGTGTGGTCATTGATTCTGCTAATTAAATGCAACCGCCATTAGTCTTCTATCTGAAAAGTTCAAGACCCCAAAGCAAGCTGCATGCGCAGATAACAGAGGGATACGTCACACAGCAGCGCACGGTTTACTATATCACAACAACAACAAGAGTACATCATAACAAGAAGAACGTAAGAAGGAAGCAACACAGCTAATAACAATGTTTTTTAGGCGTCATGTCTGCTGCTGCTACTGTAGAGAGATCTGTGTGGATGTGTAGTGAGAGCCAGGACAGTGACATAAAAGACACATGGAATGCGACATGACTGTTCATACTGCAGATGCTTTGAAAAATATTCATACCCAATTTGGTACCACATATGAAAGTGACATAAATCTAAATAGTTTTTTGGGTGAAAGGATCAAAATTGGGTCGTTCACACTGCCATGAAAAAGACAAATAGGTCTACGGGTCGGATATGGGCACAAAGATCAGATTTGGATCGCGTTTGCCTGCTGTGTGAATGTAGCCTATGAGACAGATCATGATATTATTTACATACATTAATAAAGATCAAAATAGGTTTTTTTTTTAATCGCTTCAATCATTTTTGATGTTGATGGCCATAAGTAGCCTCTGCTTTTGTCTGTGAATTATAGAGTAACTTGTTGGCAGATCTATAAAATAATCCATTTTACAGAACAAACACAGGGATTCAGACAGCCGAGCACAAAGATGTGAAGAAAATGATACTCCGGGGTTACTCTCATGATGTCGTCCCTTCTGTGAAGACATTTGTCCTATGGTGAAGATGCAGATATCCTCAGGACACCTGCATGGTACACAAACAGGTAAAAACAGCAATCTTCCCTTTTCTCTGCCAGTGTTACAAATTGCTGGCAGCGGCATCTGATTGTGTCGCAACAGACATGCGTAAGATTCTGACAGCATGAGGAAATGCAACTTACCTTCAACAATACATGTTTTCTGCTTTGTTTTTTCTTCCCAGGCCCACCCTGCTGTGCTTCTGAAGCTATATTCACTCTGACAGTGTCTCAAACTGCTGCCACTGATGAGAGGGATTTTTTTTTTCCTGTCTGTAGAGCTGGATAAAATCAGCCCTGCATGTGTGTAAACAGGTAAACATAGTCAGCTCCCAATTAACGGTGCATTATTAGCATTAGTAACCATGGTAACGTTTAGTGCAGGGCAGAGATGGCAATGTTTGTGGCTTACTAAAGTGCTTAATGAACCTGCACAACCAGGAGCTTTCATTATTTAAGAGGACATCTATTGTATTTTCCAGTGTATATGTTCATAGAATCAGTATATAATATTCAGAATTTGTTTCATAAATCTGAAATGTCATTCAAATCCTCCCAGGGGAGCCAAGAAAGACTGCACGCATTTTATAGTTTTGATTTGTTTCAAGCTCATGTGTTTACTAGTATAGATAACCAAGTTAGTTTTCTCATTATCAAGTGAAATCTTTATCTTCATGTGTTGAGATAATAATGGTTTGCTGTTTTATGAGAAAACAAGCAAACTTTCAGTATTTTTATCGTTTAATACCATTGTTATGACACTTGGAGATATTTCATATTAGTAAATTAAACATTGCATATGCTCCTGTCTAGGTGTTTTTTTGTTGTAGGACCCAGGCTCACACAGGAGGTTAGCAAGAAAGGTCTATAGAAGGATGCAAAGATTTATTTAAACAGTTTGTTACATGAACAGAGAACAAAGCTAACAAAAAATAAAACATAGCAAGCTCAAGGGAACTTAAAGCATAGGAGTATGAAGTAACAAAGGAGATTCTGACAAGGAATAAATGAAAGAGAGAGCATATATGCTGGGAGAAGTGGGAACAGGTCAGACTGATTATCTGAATATAAAAGAGCTGTGAGGGAAGATAAACCAAGGGGCTGAGTAGAAAAAGGACAAAACCTTAGTGAACATAAAGAGAACAGCAGGATCACATACACAATAACTAAACTGAACATGACGGCAAAGGTACTGAAAGAAATGGCAACTAGGAATGCAAGGAATTTAAATATAGTAAGTTACAATTACCCAAATAAGACAACAACCACAACTCAAAGCAGAACCCAAATCACATGTATAAAACCAACATTACACCAAAGTCAAACTAAAGTGAGAAAAAATAATTGTTATGGTCAAGACAGTCATTGCGACCCCTTTTAGTTCATACCACTGCAATAAAAGTATATCCTTGAACACCTTATAATGGATCACTTTGTCCTTTCACATCATACAAGATTACTGGCCATGTGGGCCCATAGTAGTTGCCTGCCATTACCTAGTTAGCGCACATATGTTCTCTTTAACTATTCTATTATTGTTAGTTTGAAAAACAAGTAAGACTTGGCTATTTTTACTTAGCTTACTAGCACTTAATTACTTTGATCTGTTGGCTGGCTAACAGTTGCCCACTTTTACCTAGCTTACCAGCATTTAGCTTTATTTAGTTATTGTATTAGCCTGTTAGCTTGTTTACTGTTACAGTTCTTTGCAGGTTATGTTTCTAATAATAGCTGTTGCCCACAATATGCTGGATAACTTGCACTACGCTACATTTAATTACTTACGGGCAACGGTGGCACAGAGGTTAGAGAGTTCGTCCTGCAATTGGCGGGTGCTGGTTCAACCCCATGCTCTGACTGTCTCCGTCGTTGTGTCCTTGGGCAAGACACTTCACCTGCATAATGCAAAATGCGTTATCTGGAGTAGGAAAATAAAGGGCAACAGATATAGGCAACAGTGAATATGCGTAAAACTGTTTGACGCAAAGCTAACGCTCATCTTTTTTATTTTATTTTTTTACAAACGTTATTTCTCACTCAAATGAGCACCATCTGGTCAATCTGGCCTCAATGAACTGTATGTTAAAGGTAACGCTTGATGTGCGTCTGTTAATGTTTTTGCCACACTACTGTTGTGTGTTCCCCTAAGGTCATGCAATTGTTTACAATCCATTTACTGATTTTTAATTTTGCTGTTTCACAGTTTATTTAATATTTTTTAGACTATGTTCCTGATTTTAAAAATGACTAGAATAATAATTTTGATAGCAGGTTTTTTGGCATTTATGCTGATGGACATCTGCAGTCCATGTTCTGTGTTTTAGTTTTAATGTTGTATCTTGCATGATATTCTCAGCTCTTTTTCATGTATTTTTTTTATATTTCAGTTTTAGGTTGTACTGGGTATAGAAGAATACATATTAACCAATGACAAAGATGGAAGGGTGGAACCAGTGGGGTAGGTAACACATTATAAAAGAATGGGTGGTGAAGCAGTCAACAGGCCTCAGCTCCCAGAACATCAAGAGGCTCCCAGGAGGAAAAATGAGGTAAGGAGCCAGGTCCATGGAGGCCTGTGAAACAGAACATAATTTATTACTGCCATTGACAGTGTAATGGGCCAGATGGAGAGAAAGGACTGTTGAAAGAAAGGGACATCCAAAGTACAAATGATTCTCTAAAACTTGAGAAGTGTTTGAGCTGTATGACTGAGGCAGATCATGAACTCTGGAGGTGTAAGAAAGCATGCATGTGTCTCTGTTGGTGGGTGGTGGAAGGTTGATGATATTTGAATACCACCCAGAGAGTGTTTTTTAATAGGAACACCTATAAAGCGGAGATGGGAGTCCTACCAAACATGAGTGTGACATTGGGAATTGGTTGTTAAACAAAATTACTTCATTTCCGCAAGAGAATCACAGAGCACAATTCTAAACCTTTCCAAGTTTGAATGGAGCTGCCAGCTTAAAGCTGCTCCCTGGCAAGACAGCCAAGGATTTGTATTAACATGTGACCTGATAATACACATATACTACAATTATTTACTAGAAAACATTCCTAATTTAACACACATATTTTTGAATACCGTGGTTAAATTCATCCACATGTTGTTAAAGGGACAGTGTCTAACTAATTTGTTTTTAATTGGCAAAAATCAACTATGGCTTTTATTAATACATATTCAGGAAAGGTTTAACAACAGCTCATCAAAAATTAAAGTGTTTTAATTGCTTAGAATTAGTAGTTTATAAATACATAGGTGGAGGTATACCAACTGGGAGACGCCATGTTGTGTCGTCATTTCTGATATCAGTAGCAAAAAGGGGACAAACTTGTCAACTATATGCATTTTACCTATCTGTCTCCTATATGAAGACATGCTGTCAGTGGAGGAGGAATATAAAAGACGCAAAGGCAACCATAGATCATTCTTTGTGCCATTGTCTGTTGAAATCGAAGACTATCCATACTCTTCGTTCAGCGAGAGGGAAAAGAAAGTAAGCAAGTAATAACTAGGAGAAAACTAGAGTCTATATTGGTGTAGCTATTATTACCAGGTGGAGATAATTCATGAGGGAGTGGGGATTCAAAACATATGCAGAGGTTGCAGGCTTTCTGCTGGACTGGTAAGCTGATTCAATATAACAGTGAAGTTTATCTTGGCATCATGTTAGAAACAGGGTAGTGTACTCCAGCAACTAGCCTGGCAGAGACGGCTAGTTTGTTCGTCCTGTCTCCCTCACCCTCCCAGGGAGTATGTGTGTACGCGGAGGGGCAGAGTGATATCAGCCAGCGCTGCAGCGCGAGCAGGTCTGATTACTCGCGTTTAAACTCGCTAATTTTAGAGCCCAAATAAGTGACAGCACGTTTTTTTGTTGTTGTTGAGGTTAACACTGTAGGCTTTAATTTTTTCTTCAAATGGTATTTTTCAAGTACTTTAATATGTAATATATATCTCTATCTATCTATATATATATATATATATATATATATCCATCCATCCATTTTCCAAACCGCTTCTCCCTCATGGGGTCGCGGGGGGGTGCTGGTGCCTATCTTATATATATATATATATATATATATATATATATATATATCAAAGTCAAGTCAAAGTATCTTTATTAGTCTCCCTTGAGAGAAATTCGCTTGGATACAAGGATCAGCTGTATTGTACAACATATTCAATCACTAGTAAAAGGAGTTTCAGTAAAATAATATATAAATATCCAATAGTAACAACAGTTCATAAATCACAGTTCGGCTAAAACGATCATATTAAAAACAATGCAAATCAACCTTTAAAAACAGAATAATTTCAAACACCACTGCCCTCCCAGTTTGCTGCAATAAATCATAAGAGAGCATAGATGTGGCTACCTACGTGTCCTTGCCCATCCTGTTTTATCCCGTTCTCTCTCTCTATATATATATATATATATATATATATATGAATGGCTGACACTGACAAAAATCAGGGTTCTGAAAATGGGCACTTGGTCTTTAGTCTTTATGGTCAAGGCGGTATTTAATAATTGCATTCACAAAAAAAGACTGCAAATATGCTGACACATAATATTTCTATGGCAGTCTTGAAAGGGGCTTTACCTCCAGGATGGCCTGGGGGAGTCTGACAAATTTCACACTTTCTTTTGGTTTGGTCTGTTTTGCTTGGAAAAGGTCAAGCAGTTATAACAGCTGCTTGTTTGGAGCGCTATCATAAGAAACTCCCCAGTATGAGCAGCAAGGCAGCAGGCTATCCAGGATGCTGCTCTAAATACATGAGATGAATGCAGCAGTACCAAACAATATGGTTCAAAGAAAGAGACTATAACAGGTTTCCCTGGTTACACAATTACCAAGTGAGAATTTGAAAGTTTTGAAATCACATTTATGTTGGTAAATTGTGTGTTTAGGAGCTTTCTCTTCCTCTGCTTAGTTTGCTGGATAGTCCATTTGCTTTCCAGTTGTATGGCAAGCACACCAGGGTTCACTTGCAAGCATATTGAAACCTCTCTTTTTTGTTTGGTTGGCACCGGAGTACAGATAAGCTTTCACACATGCCCCAGATCATTTTAAACTCTGGTCTGTACAAAGCAGTGTGAAAGCCTTTTTTAGTCTCCAAGGGATGCAGGCATATAAGAAAATGAAGGAACCTCCAAGAAGCTCCTGGATGTGACGCATGATCTGTTGCAACATCATACCATTTTTCGCATTTTCAGGGTTCCTTTTTCTCTTGAGAGGCCAAATAGGCTGTTTCATTTGTATCAGAATTATCATTAATTTCTTAGAGACAGTACAATTTCACACTAATTGTGTGTCGTAAACAATGGCAGTCTTTAAGAATTGGGCGGCTTTTTCTTTTGCTGTAATTAACATAGATTTACATAGACATGGGGGACTTATCCCATAAATGTATGCAGAATGCTTCCTTAAAATGCCTGGGTAACCACACCAGCATAGAGAGATGCTATATGCAAACCATTTTCTTTATTTGGTTGGAGTAGTCTTTTAATCCTGTAGTGAATCAGGTCAGGAGTCTTTCTGTTGTCGCTGGCCAAAGTAAATTTGTGATCGTTTTTTTCTTACCATGGAGTGATTAATTTAATTAACATTACCATCTGTTCTCTCGGGCAAAAGCCTGAAATTCCCGCTTAAAACTGAAATCTTATAAGCAAATACACATACTTTCACACTAACAGTGATCAAAAATGAAAGTGATTTAGGATGAGAAAGTGAAGTTTGGAAGGTAATACTGAGTAAAAGGAAAGGGAGTTAGAAAAGTGAGTTGATGGTAAACGATGCCTAAGTGACTTCTTTAGCCTTAACTCAACAAAAAGAAATTAAACATTTTACCTCCAGTCTCAGACATTTCCATACCCACCTCAACAAGTTTTGACACAGTTTGCCACCTGAGATTCCAGCGTCATGTTTTTTGTTTTATTGTTTTTTGTAGCTGCGCTGGAGGGAGACAAAGCAGGCAAAATCTGTTTTAATGTAGTTTAATGATAAAATAAAAAATAAGTTATAGCAAAACTGGTTCTCACAATTGTGAGAAAAGATGCATTGAAAGTCTGGGGGGACAGACGAAGCAGCAGAGACTACAGAAAAATTCAGTGGAGAGCAAAGGGAACTGGTAACTGTGGACATACTGTATATCTACTGTATATATAGATAGATATATCTAGAGGCAAGGCAGCAAAATGACAGGCAAACTAGAAGAGCTAATCAGATGGAATAAGTTGCAGCTGGGGCACAAAGAAGACAGAGCAATCAGGGGAGATGTGGAGCAGCTGGCAGAGTGAAGCAGAAAGAAGAGTGGCAAATCAGAAAGAAACTCAGGGATGTATCTGACAAAAATAATCCAAAAGTACAAAGAACATATAAGGCAACACCATACTAACAATAATGAACACAGAAGAGGGATCTTAAAAATGAAAACACAGATGAAACTCAAAACATAACTCAGGTGGATCATGACAAAAGCAGTGTTTTAAAATCCAAAAATCAACTATGAAGTAATTAAATCTTTAATGCAACACTTTAAGTTAATATTTAAACTGGACATAGGTTTTTGTGGAACACAGGCATTCAAAATGTGCATCATTCTTAATATAAGGGAATGCAAAAGGATGCTGAATCACATCATTATTCTTCAGAAATATTTGAACTAATGGATCATTTCTGAAAATGTCTTACCAATCAGGAATCAGTCACAAATAAATCATATATATATATATATATATATATATATATACATTAAAAACCAAAAGCAACTGAGGTTAAAAATAAAACAACATATCTCTAAAAGCAGTCCTGCTACTTTGCAAGGGTTTTCCATTTAAAACAATTGATTAGTTCTATCTCATTTATGTCTGAAGGATTCCAAATTATCCAGTAATAGTGAATATGTTCTCCTCCAAATAAAATATAAAAGGTTTTAGATTTTTAGTCATAAAGACGCTGATGCCCTTCTTACATCTTTTTTTAGAAGACCAAACTACAAACAAATGTCTTCTGTTTTCATTGGAGTTATTCTTTTAGTACAAACAGTGACAGAGGCTATTACTGTAAAATATTCAAGTCAAAAGATATGAGATTTTTGTGCTTTCTAACTTGGAAGCTGTACGAAGTTGACTTTGCTCTTTTTCTCTTTGTGCGCCGCTGTAAGGCAGCGTTTCCTTTCATAATTGCAAGCTGACAAATATCTCTTTCTGTTGCTTTTTTTTAGGGATATTTCTGTGCATAGGTGCAGCAGCTGTGGATCCCCTTTCCCAATGGCTGTCTCTGGACCAAAGGTCGGCCACTCAACTGTCACATTCAGTCCGTCACAGGATCCGCTCCATCCCACAACAATGGTGCGAGGTTCAAGGTCTCCTGGCAACACTTGACCCTCCGGTGTGGGCTGCATGTGAGCAGCGCGGAAAGTGACAGGGCAGGGCTTAGAAATGGCAGCCGACACGGGGGTCACGGAGCCAAAGGTCCATGAAGTGAGTCACAGGGATGACGAAAATACAGGCAGGGTGATGGAGGTAACCGAAGAGAGGGGCAACTTTGTGTGTGTTTTCCCTCTTTCACACCTGACTCTTCCTCACTTGCTCGCTCTGCTGATCCGTTAGCTCCTGGCAAGGCTGTCCGTTCCCCCCTCTCGCTCTGTGATGGAGTGGTGACTTGTAGGATGTAGGAGCAATGAAGCGACAGAGGCCTGAAGCACAAGGAAACAGTCTTCTCCCTCTTATTGTCATCTTTATTGGGCTGGAAACATCTAATTGAATAACAGCTCAATGGCTTAATGTTAAACTACAGGCTACACAAATTACAATGCAAGTTCTGTAGAGCTCGGTCATTGTTTAATCACTTTTTTTTTCAGATCTGCACTTGGATTGGATTTCACATTAATTCCTATCTCACATTTCAGTTATTTTGTTGAAGGTTTAGCTTCTCAGCTTGGGATCATTGTTCAGGTGCGTTTTTTGACATTGAGGTCCTGCTGAAAGGACAACTTCTGCCTCAGCCTCATGTTTTTTCTCCCAGGATTGCCCCATTCTAATGTCCATCCATATTCCCTTCATCCTCTGATCAGCTTTCTTTCTGAAGAAAAGCATATCAATAGCATGATTCGGCCACAGTCATGTTTTACTGTGGGGACGGTGTCTTCAGGGTGATGTGCAGTTTTAGTTTTCTGTCAGAGATAATAATTTTGGTCAAACCGAAAACAGGAGATCTGGAGAGAGGCCAGGGTTTGTTTTGGCTGCACAGCTAAAACTCTACGTGTGTGGCTCCCTCTCAGGTGAGACAAAGAAAGCATTAATCAGAGAAGCAGCTGTGAGTTTAAGTTTTGCCCTGTTTTTTTTTTTTTTTTGTAGCTGCTCTGGTGGGACAAATTTGAAAATAAGTTTATGGCTTCAAAGTGCGCCCAACCACAGGGCCTGTGTAATGTCATTTTTTTATCACCTCTCATTTTGTCTGAACATTTGCAGCCCAGATTTTTGTAACTTTCTAAACTGTGTGCAAACACATACACTGCGAATAAACACCTGTAAGTTGGGGTGTCAAAAAAAAAGGCACCATATCAAGAAGATGCACATGTGTGATAAAATGTAGAAGGAAAATGAGACAGACTTTTCTTTTAACACTTGGTAAGGAGCTTTTCTAGGGTCTATATTTGTACATTTCACAACTCAGAGGATGCCAGAAAATGTAAATTGCATAGATTTTGTTGGATAAATCAGTTGACATTCTTTTGTTTTAAACAGACAGCTAACAAACCAGAGGACTATTTCACAAAAGCCAAATTTGAAACTCCAGGATAAGCGCTAAAGCCAGGCTTGACATAGCATGATCGGCGCATCCTGGCTTTATCTGCTTCACAAAACCAAATCCAGGTTTAGGAAACGTGACTAAATTAAGCCAGGGGTAAGTAATCCAGCTAATTGTGCATCACCAGCTGTCTACAAAAGACCATGAGGTCAATCACAGATTCACTGATGCTACAATGGATGAGTTGCGAGCGCCAGTCTTCAAACCAAACAAGCAACATCTTTTGATGGAGCCATATGAAAAAGTGAAGCACATTATACTCAAGAAAGGAAACACTGCTGCTGTTATAAATGAAAACACATTTGTTTGGAGCTACTTACGTTGCAAAAAGAAAAAGATAAACCATTTTCTCTGATCTATCCGATTCTGACTCTAGAGGGCGCTGTTTGGCTGAACTACAACTCCTGACGCAGTATAGAGGGATTAAACTTTTTCAGCAGGCAGCATTTGCACCTCATATCAGATTTTGATAACTGCTTTAATAATTAATACAAATATTGTTTGCGTTTAAAACACTAAGCATAGAGTCTAAAACATATTGAAATAAGTTAATGTAGGATATCTAATATGCAATGGATTTACCTATTCATGATAAAAAATATATCAAATAACACAATATTCGTTCCATTAACAGTTGTCAGGTCACTAAGCCTTATGGTATTTTGTGCATTTAAGAGGAAATGGAGGAATCAGCAAAACAGCGCCCCCTAGAGACGCAGAATTTCAAAGAAATTGATGTAGCACCGGAGTTTATTGACAACACCTTTTGCTTCTTCATAAGCCATGCTAATTCGCTCAACACATGCAATAGTTTAAAGGCCTTTCTGTCAAACTCAGAGCAACAGCAGTCTTCAAAAACACAGATAAGAAGGGTAACAATGCCCATATAGATAATTATAAAGTCAATTATGGTAGGCTACCATCATAATTTTAATATAGTTATAGTACTCGACTGAATACCAGTATGTATCAGTCGCATTTTAATGCAGGCTGATAAAAGAATAAAAAACCACAGGTAAGTGTGACCCTTGGTACCAATACCGTTGATTATAACTGGTGGTGAGAGAACATCTAGTTTTCTTTCTACCAACCTTCACACAGATAAGTTTGTGAGTAGGAACAGAGGCATGGCTTTCCCTTTAGATACATTTTATTGAATTAACAATTTTAGACACATTGGCCTGAAACCTAAAAGCAGGTTTATCCACCGGGTTTTAACTGACACAATTAGAAAGATATAAATTATAATGACAAAAGGGATTGAAAATAAAACCGGCAACTAGGCTGGCCCTGAGAAGCACTTAGAGCTTGTTAAAACCTTTCTAATAAAAGTTGGAATACCTGGGGGGGAAAACAACAAAATAAAAACTCCCTGGTGATCCCCAACTCATACTCACTCACGCCAGACCCTAGTGTGCACAACAATTAAGTAAAACTCCCCTCCAGCTAGTCTCTTGAACACTAAAAAAAAACAAGCATCGATCTCAGGGAAAGCACAGTTTCAGTCCCGCACCTGTGCTGAGATCTAAGACTGTCAAAGAAATAAATAAAATAAAACACACACTAAAAACACAAAGAAATTAAACCCGGGAACAGTAGCAGGCCAACATAATGACAGAAAGCCAGTAGACATGCACGCCTCGTCTATGTCACTCCATCAAAGGTTCCGATCCTCTTTGCCGGGTTAACCAGGGTAAGCCAAGGTAATGTCGCTCTGAATGCTTCCTGCTTTTAAATGCACGCACTGATCTACCTGCCTCAGTGCGTCTTCCATGTATAACAATACCTCTGGTTGTAAGATGCCTCTGATACATAAGGAAACAGAATCCCAGACAAAAATCATTTGGTTTCTGATCAGTGAGACCAAGAACTGAACAGAGAAGGTACCAGGATTAACTAAGCCTGGCTTTTCGCCTGGTCGGGAGCAGGCTGGCTGCACAGAATAAGTCGCCATGGTAATTTGGTAATTTGGTAACTGGACATTTTACCAAATATTAGTGGGGGGGGGGTATAAGTATTGGAACCTGTATAACTATGACCATATGAGGGGAAATCCATAATAAATCCAGTTCTTGTTTTTGTGCAATTCACTCAAGTTGCTATGTGAATCATCATTCCACTTTGAACAATAACTTTCAAATAGATTCCAAATTAATATACTTTTTATGTCAAAAAAAGGCTTACATAAGGAAATATAACATAAACTGTCTGCAAGTAAACTTTAAATGGCGTACACATGCTAACAGAAGCGAGGTGCAGGTGTTGGTCTTAGCTAGGTTACAAAAACATGTGCAGGAGTTGTTTTTTTTCTTAAGAGTGGAAAGCAGTTTTTCCTCAGCTTTGTCCCTTCCTTTGTTTATCTGCTTATTTGCCTCAATTAGTCACTTAATCGTGTTAATTCAGTTTTGGCAATTTGGCCAATTTAGCCATAATGCTATGTCCCTTGGGGGTTTTGATTCCTGGAAATCAAAGCGCTGCAACAAATGGCTTTGAGGAAGGACGAGTATATTTGGTTTGTGTTCAAATCGTGGCAGGAGAAAGGCGGGGGGCTATGAGCAGCTCAATATCATAATGGTGTCTTACAGCTCCAAAGGCTCCCAACGCTGCAGCAAGAAGCACCCGAGGTCAGCCATAATATCATTTAGCAGAGATAGAAGCATCTGTGCTTTGAGCGCAGGGTCTCTTTCTGGAATTATCTCCTGAAGGCATTATCGTTTAATTGCCAACACAGCCAGTACAAGGGTTCAGGACGGGTTACCCATAATGGGAAGGAGAGTTATTTTTAAAATGTATCACATGAGTCGTTCTCCATTAGACGGAATCGTTTCATCCCTCACATTGAATGCATTGATCTTTAAGCTTGGTTTGGATCTAATATTCAGCAGAATCCTCAGCACTTTAACATACTTTTTTTTTTAAAGTCTGGATCTGTATCTGGGCTGACCTCAGCATGGAGGTGTGTAATACTTTGCCTTAAACGCTCCAGCTTTATGACTCTTGCTCCATTCTGTCTCATTATGTGGTAACATCTGAGCAGTAAGCATAAGTTCTAAGTTAGCATAATTATCTCCTACCTGTAATTAAGGAACCCCTTGTAACTCAGCACTATCTGATTGTTTCACTGTGGCGTTATTAACATTTACTGAGAAAAGACACATCCTGCTCTTCTGCTGCCTGCCTCTTCAGCATAGGGCCTATTTAAGTTCAATATACGTTTAAACAGGCATACAACATCTTGCTGAAGTATTTATACCCTTTAAACCCCAAATTTGGGGGTATTTTATGAGTATCTTTGTCATACACTAACAAGGGATAGTGCATTACATTGAAGTGGAAGAACAATGTATAACTCATCAGTTAAGATTTCCCTTTTTGTTTCTTTTACATATAAAATGTGAAAAATGTGACAGGCATTTGTGTTCAGCCGCCTTTACTCTGAGACTCCTAAATACAATCTTAAGTCACCTATTAGTTAATTAAGCCTGACTAAAACAGACTAGTTTTAGTCTGGGGTTGGTTTTAGCACCACCCAGTTCTTTTGCATGTCTATATTTAAATTACATTTGCCCCAGTAAATTTAAGCTGCCATAGGTGTGACTTTAGCCCCTTCTACACATAAATCCCAGTACTTTACTGGCACTACATTCCTGAAGAATTAGCGCAAATTATGCAAATTAGTCCCAGTAAATTCCCGGGTCAGCTTTTTTCACACTTATCCCTGCAAAGGTGGAATGGATCTATCTAATATCCCCTGCAGGTGGCAGTAATGCAAGGGGTATAGCTTTAACTGATCAAGCCAACCGCTAAAGAAGAATTTCAGCTTGAATTGATGTCTGTCAAACAGCTGATTAGCCACAACAAACAATGGCTTTGGGACTGGTGGTTCTTACAGTGGTTTGTAGCTTTATGAAAACTACGGAACAAATACAATTTCAGTACATTTCAAGTCAAAGAAGCGACTTGCAGACATCAAGGGAAGAGCTAAACAAAGACTACGAATATCTTACGTGATCAAGCATATATGAGTGCCTAACCAAGGAATGTAACGGCTTTATTCACACTAATGCGGTCCCGGTAAATTAACAGGTATGATACTAGGTCTTGACCTGATAAATTACCGGGTCAGTTTTACCCAGAAAATTAGTTCTGGTTTTATTCACGACTAACCCTGACTCAATATACTTCCAGTAAATTACTGGGCAAGGCTGTAAGTGTGAAAGGGGCTTTTGATTGACAGGAGACATGGATTGATCAGATTGGTTGAGGATTGTCGTAAAAAGTGCTGATTGGCTACAAGTGCAGAGAGCTGCACCCAGTGGAGAATTAGAGACCAGCAGGAAGTTTAGGAATATACATACACATTGATGTGAACGGCGCCCTTCACAGTTGACAGTGTGTACTTTGGCTTCCACAACAAAATAAACCCAAAATGGAATGGGAATGCTGAAAGATCAAAAGCCAGACACATTTTATAGGTGAACAGTGATCATTGTTGTCCCATACTATTGCTGTGCAGCACTTAGGGTGTTACTCGTATAAGTTTGAAATGTTAAAAAAAGAAAGCTGCTCCTGACATTTAACATACTTCCAGAGCTAAATTAGAATGGTTGTTTACTTCAACAATATTCGTTAGAAAGTCCAGACCTGAATCCAAATGAGAATCGGTAGCAAGACTTGAAATTTCACAGAAGCTCTCCATCCAATCGGACTGAGCTAGAAGAATTTTGCAAGAAGGGAGGGGGAGAAATTTTATTCTATAGATGTGAAAATACGTTAGAAACATATCCTGAAAATCTTGCAGTTGTAACTGCAGCAAAATGTGGCTCAGGACTAAATAAAAATGTACCCTTTTAAAATTTTCTTTTGTGAAAAAACAGTTTTTCAATTCCCTTTGTCTTGAAAATTAAGCCCTACTTTGTGTTGCTCCGTAATGTAAAAAACAAAGACAGATACACTTACGTTTAATAGTTAATGTGGAATGAATACTTTTGCATGGAGCTGTAAATCTTTTTCTTTTTTGGTCTCGGTGGATTCTCTGACAACACCATCTTTCACTCTGACGCTTCGTAGGTGTGCTTAAACAACTCCTTTATCAGTGTATATGCTTTCAAAATGAGCACTTAATTGAGATACAGGGTGTTTGTCTTGGACTGAATACACTAACATAATATTGATCCTGAGGCCTTGTTTATGTCACATTTGACGGAGCGTGATCAATCCCGTCCTGGCACTTTGATTGATCACCAATATGCCGTCAAAAGAATTGATTTGGGCTAGGCTAAGAATAATGCCACCGTCCTAAATAGGGTGGATGGAGAAGAACATGCTGAGCTGGCACTGATTTGTTTCTGGAAGTTTTCTTCCTCTGGTAGGCTCTAAGTACTGAATCTCTTCATTTTTGTATATCTTTTTGTTTTAGTCCCTTAATTCACCTCGAACAATGCACTCATCTCTCTCGTAAGTCTCATTTTTGGCCTCCCCGTTTCTCCATTTTTTTGCACACAAACACACTCCTCCTCTGTGTCTCTGTTCATTATCCCCGCCTACCGCAACTTCTTGACTTGTCATTTTTCCAAAGCGTCTCCCAGATCTCCTCTGCGCATCTGTGAATTCTCTCCGTGGCGTTGCCCCTGTACAGGCAGACTCTTCACTCCATCCATCTCTGTCTCTATCCTGCCTCTCCACACTCCCCTCATCCATCTCTCCTGCTCTCTTATTCATATCCTCAGAGCTTTCCTCTCTGCTGTGTGTCATGGCAACCAAGTTTCTCCTTGACCCTTCGCTGAAAAGCCACGTGAACATGTTCCTGTGAAATGTCAACATGAGTGGATTCTTTAAGGAGATCGTGCAATTTTTGTCACTGCACTGCATTTTGAACCAAGCCGCTTTTAAGTCAAAACTGTGGAAAAATATGATAGTTTAGTGATATTTTATGGCTGATATTATTTGTTTTGTTTGTATTAAACCTTACCTTTATTTTGGGTTCAGTCAGGAATGGCTTCCTTCATCGATACCAAAAGTGTTCCCTGGACATCAGGAACCTCAGGGAAGTTATTTCAATGGGAAAGCATTATTCGCTGTTTGTGTGCACAGATAACAAAATCTGGCTGACATTATTTGATGAATTTTAAATTATCCAAGCTGACACATCTGCAACCTGTGGCTCCGTAGCCAGAAGTGGCTCTCTGGACCCTCCACATTGTCTCTCAATACCTTTGGTTAAAAATTATAAAGAACCAATTAAGTTTTTTTATTATACATATAATAAAAAAAGGCAGGTTGTTTATTTTCTTGTAATTAGGTTGGAAACTGATTTGGTTTTATTGGCATAACTTTCCACAAATATCAACATGCCATAAAAGAAAATGTATCCATCTAATTTTTAAACTGTAACACTAGATAAACAAGTTCCTTAAAAATGACAACAAATGTCCTATGGCAGATATTTATCCAAAATTATGAATTGTCTTTTACAAAGGGGAGTGGTGTCCTAGTGGTTAGAGCACAGAGCTTCGGTCCCAGAGGTTCTGAGTTCAACTCCCACAAGCTGCCATTCTGGGTCCCTGAGCAAGACCCTTAACCCCCAATTGCTCCCCAGGCGCCGCACAGTGGCAGCCCACTGCTCCCCAAGGGGATGGGTTAAGATGCAGAAGTGAATTTCTCCATTGTGAGATCAATAAAGTTCAATTATTATTATTATTAAAAAAGATTTTGTAGCATTTGCATCTTTAAACGAGTTTTAGTTTCCCGGACAGGGGTCAAAATGTCTCTTTGGATTGGAAAAGCTGCAGACCGCAGGTCTAGTCTGTCCACCAATCAGAGTTATTCTGGATGCACTTGGCAAAGTGCAAAGCTGATAACAACACAATCTAATACAAACGTCCTTTTGTTTCTATAGCATACCAAGGGCTTTATTATGATGTCAGCTCACCCTTTTGCATCTGTAACAGCTTCATCTCCTCTGGGAAGGCTCTAATCAACCTTTAGGGATGATTAGGGATGTTTCTGACTATTCTTCTAAATGTGCATTGGTGAGATCAGACAGTGATGCTGGATGAGAGGGCCCGGCTCACAGCCACTGTGCTAATTCATTAAAAAAAGTTCTATCAGGACTCCGAGCAGGCCAGTCAATGTCGCTGACATCAAACCCATGTTTTAAAGGACCTTGCTTTGTGTACTTGAAGAGGTCATCCCCAACCTGATTCCACAAAGTTGGAAGCAAGAACTGGTCCAAAAATTCTCTATAATAGAGAATATCTCTATAATAGAGTCCAGCCCCTATTATAGAGTTGCTGCTAAGACATTTGAGTCACAGCTGCATCAATGCTGTATGGGAGCAAATAACATTTCTACATGTCAACATAAAAGAATCACAATAAATGTTCTTTATTCTTGATATTCCTCTTTTTAACTTGAATATTGCTTTTTTTTTACACAATGTACATTTTTACATGAATATGCCATATTATCAATTAATAATTGTGCAGTATTTTTCCTTTTCTGTTACGTTCATTCTCCTCTGCTTTACAAATTAACTTTAAATTAGCTTTTTCATTCATATTTCTTTGGTGTGTAATTCTGGTGTATCATGTCTACATGTTCTTGCCATTGTCAAGTCATGGTGATAAAATGGCACATGCTATAATGGCAAATAGGTAGTATGGCAATGCTCACTATAGCATTGCTATAGGATACTAGATTTCCTTCCTAGTTCTTAAAAACATGACTTTCAAATATTGTTCATATGCTATAAATAGCTTTTTAGGCACCAACTGCCCAATATGACGTTATTGTTAGCTGCAAGGACTGGCACAGAAAAGTGGCAAAAAGACGTTAAGGTCCAACTAAAACTTAACACTTTAAAGCAACGGCCATCAAACTGGGATCCCCGGACCCGCGGGGGTCCGCGAACCACGGGTTGGGGTCCGTGAACCGCATGTTGTCGGTTCTGAGGAGGCACTGGTGAGGATGTGTCGGGGTTGAGCTAAATAACACAACAGATAAATATTTAATTACGTCCACTTCATCAAGTAAGGTAAAAGCCAAATCAGCTAAAATTAGGAAGTATTACAACAGTTACATAGAGTTTGGTTTTATCGAGAATGAGGATCTAATCTCCACCAAATCTCTAATATTAGGTGAATGTATATATTTTTTTAAAAACATACATAATTCCTAATGTATTTAACAGTACAAGATGTTTAAAATTACTATCAGCATGAGGAATCTAAAGGGTCCCTTGAAGAAAAATTCTACAGACCCTTTAAGAAAATCACAAAAACGTGTAGACTGTTTTGAAGGTGATATCTGGATATAGTTTAATTCGGTAGTTTAAGAAGGAAACCTGCAGCGGTTATGTGCATATATGGTTGTAGCCTGTAAGAAAAAAAAGTTTAAATTTATGTAATATACTCTATTTTTCACAGACATTTTATCTTGATGAATGAGTCTTGTGGCAAAGTTCCTGCTTAGGAGAAAGATTTTGAATATACTGAGATGCCATTATTTCATTTCAATTAGTTACAATAATAATATTTATTCTTCAAACTGCTTTGGAACAAAGTGACCAATTAAGAACTTACCTTCCAACCCAGAAGACAGGTGTACAAATTAGGCGTTGTAGACAATTATTAAACAATGAGGGAGGGTTGGAAGTCAGGCTTACACCTGGGAGCCCAGAGGCTCTGCAATCTGGGCTGGACTGACTCTAAACGCAGAATAAGAAGAGCAGCGATGATGTCTTTGACTAAGCACAATCCAAACCACTTGAAAGAACTCACATCTGTCTGCGCAGACCTTGAGCTCTTTATTTTTGCCTCTGAAAGAACAAAAGCTGGTGCCTTCTCTCTCTGTAGCTTCCCTTTGTTCCAGGCAATTTGGTCACATCCATTGCCCTTCTGACTACGAGGGTAATCGCTCAGGGGCATTTAGTGCACCACACACTGGCATCCTATTTGTTGCAAGTTTTAGTTGTCTCAGTTGGTTTCCTTTAAAAAGAGGTCACCTTCCCATTAAAAACCCCGTCATTTAGAAACATGCCGGGACAAATGACTTGTTTCTCCCAGCAGTGCTTACTTTGATTTGAAAAGTTAGAGGTTTTAATCCAGATCAACTTTCTCAGTCCGGAGAAAGTGTGTGTGTGTGTGTGTGTGGGGGGTGTAAAAGGTTTCCCCCTCTTGTTCCACTTCTGCAATCTCTCATCAAATGTTTACTCTGGTTAATGACATGTAAGTCACTCAACGTGTAGTTTGCCCTCCATAAAACAAAATGTCACAGTCAGGTTTTCAGCTTGTTTTGCTATTTTGTCGTAAATCATTTTAGTGTATTAAATAAACCCTTACAGCAAACCAGCCTTTACTTTCCGTGTACGTTCCTCAGAGACGTCATAGAAGGTGGTATTTTTAACAGAGCATTTCTAAGCATGGCTAAGTGTGCTCAAATTAGGACTACGGCTGCAGCATAAAGGATTTCACGTAAAAACTAAAACATATTATGAAGGATCTGCATTCCACTGAATAATGATCAGACCTCTTCGTTTACTCCTCTCAACGTGGAAACTACCTCCTGGCTGTGGAGGAGACCACAGAGCTCAACACCTGCGTAGCTCGGTTGTTTGAAGAAAGTTTTTCTTGAGGTTGCATTTCAAATACATTATAGTTACATCCATCCATCCATCCATCCATTTTCTAACACGTCTATCCCTTGTGGGGTCGCGAGGAGTGCTGGTGCCTATCTCCAGCTGTCAATGGGCGAGAGGCGGGGTGCAACCTGGACAGGTCGCCAGTCTATCGCAGATTATAGTTACATTTTAAAATGTATTTCCTTTACCAACTCATTTAACCTGGAGATTTACAGTCTCTTTGCAAGAGTGTCCTGGCCGAGACTGGCATTGATGCACATTTTCATAAGAAAATTAATTAGAAGTGTAGAGTAGTTCATTAAAACCAGCATGGCTTAAAAAATAAAACGTACTTCTAGTATGTCAGTGATGTTTAGCACTGTGAAGCAGACTGGGATACGCTCCGCATGTGTTCCGCTGGGGACGAAGCGGTTCTGGGATTTGTTTGGGAAACTGGTGGATAATACGGTTTTAAAAACAGCAGCGACAGCATTTGCTAACCTGAAGCCATTGGTGAATAAAACTGTAACACGCTGAACTCTCACGTCGCTGCCTACAATGTGGGTTTATCATCGGTGGAGGAATATGAAGCTGCGTTTTAGGGAGTATGGCAGGTGGTAAAAGAGGCAAAGCCACCGGCAGGAACTAGATACACAGTTCCAGCAGAATGACTCGAGCCCTGTGGCAGGGACTACGAAAATCATGAATTACAGAAACCACTGGATCTCCGTCCGTCCGTCTTCTTCCGCTTATCCGGGGTCGGGTCGCGGGGGTAGCAGCTTCAGTAGGGAGGCCCAGACGTCCCTCTCCCCGGCCACTTGGACTGGATCTCTAACTTTAATAGTAATACAGTACATTTAATAATACAGTGAACTGCCAAACACAGAGAGTATGCACTTTTGAACAGGTGGGTTTTGAGTTTAGACTTTACCTTGTAGAGGGTGTTAGGCTCAGGGGGGAGAGAGTTCCAGAGTTAAATAAAGCTGGGCTCCTCATGGTGCTGAGGTGGGAAGGAGGAACAGTGAAGTGAACGGAAGACGAGGATCTAAGGGTGGGGGAAGGAGTAGCGATGCAAAGAAGATCAGAAAGTTAGCAAGGTTGCGGATGGCCTTGAATGTGTATAGAAGGATTTTGAATTCTATTCTGAATCTAACCAAGAACCAATGGAGCCGCCATAGAACCGGGGTGATGTGATGAAATTAGGGGGGTTTAGTAAAAACGTGAGCATGAACTTTATAATGAACAGAACACACCTCTGTACAGGTAGGCAAGCAAGTCTCACCAACCCTCACCCTGACTACTTGAGCGCCCCAACAGTTCCCTGCTATATACGTTGTACATCTATGACTGTGTGGCAACTTCCAGCTCTGCCACCATCATAGAGTTTGCTGACGACACTGTCGGTAGTCCTGAACTCCAACAATGAGGAGAGGGCCTACTTGAAGGAGATTAAACACCTGATTGATGTCTGTCTCCTCTGTAACATCTAGTCTGAGCCGAGGGAAAGATAGGTGACGCTAAATACAGGGATATTCCTGAACAAGATGTGATACTAGGATGGAGTTCACCTTCCAGCAGGACAATGACCCTGAGCATACTGCTAAAGCAACACGTGACCGGTTTAAGAGGAAACATTTAAATGTGTTGGAAAAGTCTAGTCAAAGTCAAAGTCTCAATCTCAGTTCAGATGGTATCTGTGGTTAGATTTGAAGATTGCTGTTCACAAGTGAAGACCATCCAACATGAAGGAGCTGGAGCAGTTTTTCCTTGAGGAATGGGCAAAAATCCCGGTGGCAAGATGTGGAAAGCTTAAAGAGACTTGCCCAAAGTCACTCGCAGGTGTAATCTTTGCAAACTACTGAGTTGGGGGGGGGGGGGACAGTTATGCTGTCTGAATTTTCCTTATATTTTGTCCGATTTGGTGTTTGACTCACAAAAGAAAAGAAAAGCATACACCATCAAAGTTGTAGGCGTGTTCTGTAAATTAAATTATGCAAACTCATTCCAATAAATCGTTAAAAGCCCAAAATAAATGTCATATTCATGTTTAAAATGAGTATACCTATAGGACACCAGTCAACCCAGAGACAGACACACATTCATGCCGGGAACTACTAAGAATCTAACCTGACCCTAGCCAGATGTATTTCGCTCCGCCTAGCTTCACTCATCCATCTGGGACAGATCCATAGGAATTGCCTTTTTTGAAGGCTGGGCCTTATCAAAAATCCTTGCATATGATTGGATAAGCCACTTGTCTGTCATGTTTATTGACGTGCTATTTCTACGACTCACACCGAAGCTAACCCGTGACGCTGTGAGAGCAACGCAGGAAAAAACAAAACTTTTTTTTTTATGTGTTTGCGGCTCTAGTCGCACGCGTTTTATTGACAGTAAGCTGGCAGGAAGAGGGGGGAAGAGAGGCGGCAAAGCGCCGCGGGTTGTAGTTGATCCCGGGTTGACCGCGTCGAGGACTGAAGGCCTCCTAACATGGTTAGCGCTAACCGCTCCGCCACGGGCGCGCCACGGAAAACAAAACTTGCCAAATCCGGTCGGGAGAAGGACGAAAACATCGTTTCCACCAACAAAAGCCTTCAGAGGCGTTCTCTGATGTTCTTTTAATGAAACAATATTAGGTAGATTGGACAACACGGAAGAAATAGCAGCATCAATGTTAACGCTTGCTTCCTCGATGCGAGCCGCCATTGCTGTCTAAATCAAAACAGTCTCACGGTCGCTTCTCCACTACGTCACATCTATGAAATGCCAGCCCTGCGTCCTGATTGGCTAGACAATAAAATTGTTTCGAGAAATCACTCTCAATGGAAGATGTCCCAGATGGATGTGAGTGAAGCTAGATATCAATCTGGCTAGAGTCAGGTTACTAAGAATCACCAGTTGACCAAACAAACTTGCTTCGTGGCTGTGGGAGGAAACGAGAGCCGATGGCAAAACGTCAGAAAGGCTGACAAGATGTGAATTGAACCAGTCATTCCTTATTGCTATAAAGCTACTACTCTGATCACCACACCACTATTCGTCCTAAAAGTTTTTTTTAATTGTACTGCAAAAAGAGAGAGGTTTAGCTAAGCTTCTTGTCTCTGTGCAAATAATTAAACGGAATAACCACATTCAACACTAAGACAAGAGGGAGGGTAATTTATCAAGTCAAAATATTTCTCCAAGCTAATTAATTCCACATCTTTGTTGTTTAGCACAAATGCACTATAATGAAGGCTGATGCTGAGGTTCTAAACCTCTGTGGACAAAAGCAAGCAGACAGAAGTCCAGTCAGTTTCCTCCCCTGTTTCTTCACCTTCCTCTTGTGTCCGTCTCCTCTCGTCTTAGCTCCCCTCGCTCACCACAAAGCAGGGCCAATTAGAGAACATCCCATGTTCTGTCTTGGCCAAACCAAGACTCTCTCCAGGGCCACTAATTAAACACAAACCATTCTCCTCTCCGTCTCCGTCTCCCCCCCACCCCTCAGTCTCTGCGCCGTCACCTCTCTCCATCTGCCTCGCATTCTCTCCCCCACAGCAACCTCTTTCCATCACTCCACTCATGTTCCCCCTCTCTTCACAACTCTCACCCGCCGCTCGGTTCCTCGCCCTCTTTGCCTATTTGTCACGGCGGAGGTTTGATATTCACATTGGGACAGTCTTCAGAGTCAATCTGTACAAAGCACAAGACTTGTTATCCCCCTTCTTGCCCGTGTTAAGCGTGCACCCCGTGACCTCGTGTTCGCTTTCAGAGAATATCCAGATCTGACAGCACTGCTCCCTTTTAACAATGTTCCCCCCAGAACCGCTGCTGGCCGCTGTCCACAGCTGAGCCCACTGGCACTGACAGTCGGTCCTGTTATTAGGCCAGCCGTAGACATGTTTTCTTCGCTTGCTCCTTTTTTTTTTCCTTTCAGCCCCGTCGCTTCCCGTCAGGCCACCTCGGAGTAAATATCCGCCGCTTGACGTAAACATTCACCTGGCAAACGTGGTTCTGACTGCATGTAAATGTTGGCACAGAAAAATAGGAGGCATCTGTTGCCGCAACGTTTTCGTATAATGGGTTTTATCCGGGAAAGTTGATTAGGCAAACATATGATCCAGCAATTGTGTTTATTCTCATTAAACACTGATATTTGTTTTTGGCTACTGTGCAAACGGCTGGCATGACAACTCAGGGAAGAAAGCTTGGTAGTTTTTTTTACCCTACCATACCACCGGAGACCACAAATGTTTATCTTTGCAAAATGTTCTTACTCCTTGGAAAGTAAGACAGGGAGTTATATTTTTTAAAAACACCTTTGAAAGGCAGATATTGTATTTTTCATCCCGGAAAAAAAAAACTAAAACTCATGAAAGTATGAAATATTAATAGTTTTTGCAGGGTTTTTTTATAGCAATTTTAAAACATGGACAAAAAAAGGATTCTGTGTAGCTCTCTGTTACATTTATATTTCAGATACCTAATCGTTTGTTAGTGAAAACACATATGTAAAACATATTAAATAACAATACAGTAACTGGGTTTTTCGACTGGTTTATCATGTTTACGTGCAGCGTATCAATGCATGTGTCTGGGTGAGTCTTCCACTCAGTTTAAATGCCTCTTCTTGCATTCTCTCTTTAAAAATGTGAATAGACAATAACTGCTGACGTTTTAGCATTTCAGCAGATGATTGTTCCATCTGCAATAACATAAAGCAAAATGTTTTACTGAACTAAAATACTGAAGTTCACTGTTTCCTTGTAAAGACTTGCATCTGCTATTTTCCAACTCCCAGCGGGGGTCCATCCATTATCTAAAACCCACTGATGACGGGTCCCTATTGGGCTGGTTCCTGTCTCCAGCGGTCATTGGGAGAGAAGCGGTGCACACCCTAGACAGGTCACCAGTCCATCACAGGGCAACACAGAGACACAACAACCATGCGCGCACACATGCACATCCAAGGACAATATTGAAAGACTAATAAACCTAAGAGTCATGCTTTTGGACTGGAAGCCGGAGATCTGGAAAGAACCCACAGGGAGACCATGCAAACTCCATGCAGAGGCCATGCAGGACCTTCTTGCTGAAAGGCAACTCTGCTACCAACCGCACCACTGTGCAGGCTTCCAGAAGCTGTGCACAGACAAATAGTTCCCTGCTATGTCCACATTTTATTTTATTGCACTTTATTTAGCCTTTATTTAACCACATTAGTCCCACCAAGATAAACTATCTCTTTTACAAGAAAGAAACGTGTGTCATCTCAAACACTTGCACACATACGTGGTGGACTTCAATGATTTCAACAATGCTTTAAACTCGTTCAGTGTCACCAGAGCTTAAAGTTGAAGATTTGTTATTGGTTGTGGGACAGGACACTAACAGAAAATGGATTAATAGTGGTGATTTAGCAAGATTGTGCTTAATGTCTTGAATTAGGAACAGTTATGGGGATGGAATTGTCATAATTTCCTTTCATCTCGATTGTATTTAAGTTCCATTTTTTTTTTTTTTTTTTGTTCCTTGATCGTCAAGTCCCCTGTTGCTGTTACCCGAGCTGGGCTTGTGTTTATTGCTGCCATTTGAGTCCAACCTCCATGGCTGCTCAACCATTATGACAAGCATGTAACACTCTCATTATTGTATATGGAGTGACTCTGCCTTTCGTTGTAAACCCAAAATAGTTTTCTTGATAAAAGATAAAGTTAAACTCATAACTATTCCTGCTGTGCAAAACTTTCTTTCAAAATGCTTCTACTTCATACCTGTGAGCCCTCATGATGAGTGGTTTGCACCGGGAGAGGTAGCCCCCATGGTCCGAACAGAGTGTGGATACCCACAAACGTGCTCAACTGGGGATGGAGCTAAGTCTGCACTCTGTCTTCTGCGTAATCAGAACCCAGAGTAAGGAACCAGCCTTTACAGAAACCTGCTTTCGTAATTTTGCTCAGTTTTTGCAGGAATCTGAGCCGAGAGCACATGAGAAAGTTTCCCTGCAGCTGGACAGTGCCTAAATGTTGGGACACCCCCTCCACACCTGTGCACAGCCTCACACACGAAGCCTAAGGAAACACTTCTGCAGCGCAGAGGTCCACACGCTGCCAGGGAAGCGCGTACAGCTCGCCCAGGCCTGGCTTCCCAAACGACCCCCTTCGAGCCATCCACCTGCTCGCAGCTCAGATAACCAGTGCTAGTTTGGAGTAATTCACTGCAACCGGAGACAACGGCAGAGGTCTGGCACAGAGAAATGAGCAGGGAAAGTTTTGTTAAGGTTTGACACAGTAAAAATACCTGGAAATTATAGGCAAGCTTCCGCGTTCTTGCAACAAAGCTTTGCTGATGTGTTTGGGTGTGATTTACTGTTATAACAAACTTAATTTGCATAAGGGTTTTATACACCGATGGGACATGAATGTTTGTGTTGTCTGGTTTGCTCATTACGACCAAATCGAGCTTAAAAGTCTTAGCGCCAAATGTCTGCTAGCATAGCACTATTAGCTTCCCGGGTAACATTAGTGCTACCACCTACTAAATGTAACTATGGTTCATTTTAAACGTAATGTTTGTTTTTGTTTCGGAGAAATAACTGAGCAAAGTATTATTTTCTCAAATAATGTTTCGTTTTAACTCAGGATTTGCATTATCCATGATTGGAACATACCAAATGTTTTTCTAAATTAGTTAAGCGAATTTGATTTAATTCCACATTATTTAAGATGAACTTTGGTTCTCTAACTTATATCTTCAGCAAACCAGGATTCACTGAATCATCCTGATGATGGTTTTCAACTATTTTTATTCTGTCGTTTTTTTGTTTCTTTTGTGTGCACATAGTTCCTTAGCTTCTTTTTATCTTAATTTTGCTTAGTAGTGTAGTTAAGTTACACTAGCTTAGTAGAGAGGATGTGTTGATTGAAATATAGTGTTAATTCAGATAAACAGCATTCTATAGTGATGTTCATTTATTTCTGTTAATACATTCTTGAACTTGAAGAGAAGTTGTCACTCCTTGTTCTACATGTGTGCAGAGTTTGCTGTTAAAAGATCGCCAGCGCTCGAATCACCCTTCCAACTATTGTCCTGATATCAGCTGCTACTTTCTTCTCAGATGACCATTGTGCTTGTTTCATATGTAACGTGATCTCTCTGTGGCAATTTCTAGCGCAAACTTGAAGGTCTTGCCTTTTTTGACATATTTCTCAGCATGGAATAAAAGTTGTAAAAGTTATGCCATTGTCCCTTCAAACCACTAAATAAAACACAAAATATAACAAGCAAACGTTTGTTAGTTGAAAAAAATTAAACATCTGCGCATGCCGGTGCCAATTCATGTGCTGCAGTCTAGATTCTTGTATTTGACAAATGGAGTAAGCAGTCTCAAAAAAAAAGGAAAGTTTGAATGAACTGAAGAGGGTCCGTTACAGTCTGTTTACTCACTGTTCTATAAGCAGGCAGAAAATTAATGCATGACATTGGCTGCCAAACTGGGGGTCAGCCCTTCCAGATAGATTTGCATAGCTGTGAGAATGATTAATAATCTTATTAAAATTTCTTCTAGATGTTGCTGAATGGTGTACGTGTGTGTATGCTGCACAACCTGTGAAACAGTCATAGATTTGTTTCCTAAAGCTTCTTCCAAACAGTAAAAGAAATGTTTTATAAATGACCTACGCTGAATTTCATAAAACCCATAATGCTTTTTGTTTGTTTAATTTTTGAAAGTCTGGAGCAAGTGTCAACATTAAGTTTTTACCCAGAGCTAGAAGGTGTTATCCTACCTCATGTATATTTAAACATCTTCTGGTCATCTCATCACAAATGCCCATGAAAATAAAGCAAAAAGTTAGTAGTTTTTAAGTCTTTGTATAACAAAATGTGGGACACTGCACAGTAATTCTAGGACTTTAAATCCCATATCGGTTCTCTATGAGCAGTGTGTCCTCATGAAAGTGCACAACTTCAATTAAATAGAAATGGATGCAAAGGCAAGAGTGTAAGTGGGATCAATATTTTATAACACGTTTGTCTACACTATTATTCCGTCTTGCTTGGGGATTCTATATTTTAGCAGCATTTGCATTTATAGAGCTGTGGGGAAAAGAAGCATTCAGTGACTGACTGTCAATATGGCTCTGTGAAAACTAAGTACACTGCATACTTCTATAAGCTTTTGGAGGGAAAGTAAAAGCCAGGTAGCACTAATCTTACGATCTTGATTCAAAGTAAGAATTTTGACAGTTTCTTGAAGTTTGCAGGTGTGTATCAACGCAATGCCAAGAGGAAAAGACATCACCTTGGAGAAGCAGCGGATGTTGCCCATCAATCCAAACAATTTATAGTTTGGACTTGTTTGGAACAGTTTCCAGGAGAGCTTGCTCTGCAAAAAGAAAATGGCAGCACGGCTTGGCTTTGCTAAGCAGCACCTGAATGAACTACAAGACTTTGGAAACAATGTCTTTTGGCCAAAGACGAACCAAGTAAAGTAAAAATCGAAAACCAGCGTATCGGCAAAGATACCTTATGCCAGCAGCCAAGCACGGTGGTGGAGGACTGATGATTGAGTCAAAACTCCTCCGAACACCAAATTACTCCAGGTTTCTTTAGAGAGTTATGCACAAATGAACACCTGCAAATGTAAATGAACTGAAGCAATGATGTGCAGAAGAGTCAGTCAATGTTCCTCCACCAGTATGTGAGAAAGTGATAAAGTCAGACTTTAACTTATTGCAGCTAAAGTTGTTTTTCTGTATCATTAAACCTTCTGGCTGTATTTACATTCATGAAGGCCTTCTTTTTCTTAAGATTGTGGCTCATTCTATACTAAAATATGTGCTTTTAAAAAAATATATTACTTGAATTTCCTTCCTGCTGTGTCCAAAAGCAGATTAGTAGGGTGTTAAAAAGTAGACTGTAACTATGCACAACAGCTGTGAGCAAAGGCAAAACAGTCAGCAACACCTTTAATTAGATATGCTGTTAACTGGGAACTTAATTGGTTAATTAATGATTGGTTGTCAAGTCTGATGTTCCTCTGTGTTCAGATGCCTCTATTAGTACATCTATATTTATCACACAATGTGAATTAAGTACGTTCTTGCAAAGCGGATGTGATTGACTAAATTCTTTTGAGTCTAATAGTAGCAGGCAAGTATAATATGAGGGGCCTGAGTTTGAATCCTGGTTGCGTCAGGAAGGTCATCCGGCACATAAATGTTGCCCAAGTATGTGTTCAAGTTGTAATGCATTGCTGTGGCTCCTCGCTGAATAAGGACTTTTCAAAGGTGGCATATGACGGCCATGTGGCAGTAGAACGTTTTTAAAGGTTAATGTCACACCCCCACCATGCTCAATGCCTTCTTCTCTTCTTTTGCTGTATTTTTGTTGCTGCATCACAATGCCACATCCGAGGCTGGTAGAGTTGCTGTAGGATTGTGGAAGATTTTCCGCTCTTTTGTTTGGATGAAAGACATTTCTAGAGAGGACAGCATGTTTATGAGAAGTCTTGTAGAGGCAATAAGTAGAAACAAATTGCATTTATTTTTGTCCGGGGATGTAAACTGTGCAAACATTTAAATCGGTCCGTTTTGGCAATTTAAATGGCATTATGAGAAAATAAAATGATATGGAAAAATTGAAGCAACATCTCAAGACACCAGAAGGAAGTTAAAGCTTGATGCAGAAACGGGTCTTCAAAAAGGACATTTGACCCTAAGCATACAGCCAAAGTAGTTGAAAAGTAGCCTAGGGACAATAAACGCTTAGCCATCACAATCACAAACCACAGTCCCTAATAAATTGGAACAGAAATGAAGAGGTTTTTGGAAGCAATGCAGCTTAAAAACTTGACTTAGTAGCACCAGTTCTGTCTGAAGAAATGGGCCAAAAATCCAGCAAACTTTTGAGTGAAGCTTGTGCAAAGAAAGCCAAATAATTCACGCAAATCGTGTAGTTTAAAGGGCAGTTCTACCAAAGACTAAGATGTCTATGAATTCCATATTTAAAGAAAGTTTTGAAATTTTCTCCAAAAATATATACCTCCCATTATTCTTGAATTTAGCAATTCAGCGTCTTCATATTAACTTACCTGAAACTGGAAATGTTTAGACTGATTTAAAGTCAAAGAGTGAGGAAAAAACTTTCGTTCAGTTCTTTCTGAAAATGTTTTGACACCAATCGACACCGATTCCCGCTGATTTAAGCCTTTTTGCTATTGTGATGACCCGTATTTGCACAGGCACCGTAAGGAAAAAGATTTTTGTCCTTCATGCATACCTCACACTATTCTTAAATGTAGAAAACAGAAAAAAAACATCTTCATATTAACTTACCCAAAACTGCAAATGTTTAGAGTGAGAAAAAAAGATTTTTGTCCTTCACGCAGTATGTAAATGTCTGTTTTGAACAGCAAGAGACTAACCCAGATTGCTGCACATTGAGCAACTCGATCCACTGGCAAGGTTTGGTTAGTTAAATAGATTTTAGTTTGTTTTACCACATTGGGATTAAACGATCAACTTCATTTGATTCTGCTATGTTGTGATTGGGACTGATTATAAATAATTTGATCTGCGTTGGACTATACGGGTAACCTGACTTTCGCCAGATGGATGTCATTCCGCCGAGTTACACACTGCTCATCACATCCAACAGAAGCGACTGTTTTGATTCAGACAACAATGGCGGCTCGCAGCGAGGAAGCAAGCGGTACCATTGATGTTGCTATTTCATCAGTGTTGTCCAATCTACCAAATATTAACTCTTTAAAAGAACACCAGACAACGACTTTGAAGGCTTTTGTTAGTGGAAACAATGTTTTCGCCCTTCTCCCAGGTTTGGCAAGAGCTTGTAGCGCATCAGTAAAGATGATGGACAAGTGTTTTATCCAATCATATGCAAGGATGTTTGATAAGGCTCCTCCTTCTGAAATACATCTCCAATGGAGCGATCCCAGATGGATATTTGGAGCTCAGCGGAACTACATCCATCTGGCGAGGGTCAGGTTACTATACGAGTGGATTGATGAATTTTTGTTGGGCCTGTTGGTGTTCTAAAGCACCGTGTTATGCCATTTGTGTTGAATTGCTGAGACATAACTAAACTGGATTAAAATAAATAAAGGAAACCATGTCAACAGAGCAGAAGGCAACATTATCATTCGACTGGCAAAGGATAAAAATAAGATGGATGGATGGATGGATGGATGGATGGATGGATGGATGGATGGATGGATGGATGGATGGATGGATGGATGGATGGATGGATGGATGGATGGATGGATGAAAAAATAAGATAGATAGATAGATAGATAGATAGATAGATAGTATCATACATACATACATTATGTATGATACATACACACATTATATATGTATGTATGTATGTATGTATGTATGTATGTATGTATGTATGTATGTATGTATGTATGTATGTATTGCTATGCCATAAGCTGGTTGAATATGCTTATTATTATTATTAATTATAATTTGGTATTATAATTTAAATAATAAATCATTCAACTCAAAATTTCGCTATAACAAATATAGTTCAAATGGTGGTGATGTTAGCTATAAGCTTATAAGTATTTATACCACTAATGCATTAGTTAACTTGCTGTTATGAACTCATTTATGCTGGAATAAATGATCAGGTCGGACTGTTAACCGACCAGGTTTATCCAGCAGGCTGTGAGAACCCCAATGTAACTGCAATTAGAGTTTAAATCCTTATTCCTTATCACCATCCAATGATATTGTCTCTGTATTAATGTCAGATGTTAACTCCAAAGGAGGTTAGCTCTGATTTCTGAATAACCATGTAACTGTGAATTGGACTGAACACAAAACAATGTCTATTCCGCAGTGGTTGGTTTTATTGAACCAAAAGCAATTCCCTGTTACAGTAATTCTCTGATTCAAACAACTTTGGAATTCTTACTCATTACTAAACTAAAACATGCAAAATATATATGTGGAAATAAAGAACAAAACAAGAATAAACAATGGATTAAAATGAGCGGTTAGCAGATCTTAACTTAACTCAAAGTTGTTTAACACCGCCCTCGAGACACCGGCATTTCACGTATCAGCCTTGATAGACAGAACAGCTTCGGGAATCTCACTGGACGCTTTGATGTCTTACACAAAGCTAGTTCAGCTAAGCTACCTACAGTTCAGATACACGTGACCCTCCCAAGATGGCTGCTACGATGACGTATGAGGGGAGGTCCTAATGACGTAACCACGCTTACGCTGATAGGATAATGCCTCGCTTCGAGAGGGGGGGCAGCTAACTGGGAGTTTAAAGCAAAGCCCGCGACTTGAGCTCGGACAAAGAAATTAAACTGATAAGAAGCGAAAAGAGAGAGAGGGGGGAAGCAGGGAAGAAGGTGAAAAGAAATAAATCGGTAACCCACGGCGGGGTTCTTGATGGATCACAAATCAACACAGCAAATCAATTGTACAATGCATGCACATACAAAGAAAATGTTCAGCAAAATAATTCCAACTTCGTCGTGGAATAAAAGCATTAACCAACACCTACAAAGTTCTACCGCCTGCCCAGGCACTTCTAAACACCCTGTTGGTGAGACAGAAATGAAAGGGGAAAAACCCCGTTACTTTGAGTTGCCTCGGGGCTGGTCCGGAACGCTCCGAGTGTGGCTTTCTGGACGCGCTTCGACGAGCGCAGTTGTCCACAGGCTGCAGCGGGACGGGGAAGAAGCTCCTTCGTTTCTTCCTCCGGGTTCGGTCGCTTTGTTGGCCAGACAAAAGCGGGGTCCTCTTCGATCAGTGGGAGATGCGGCGTCTCTCAGTCTTTTGATCAGAGGGAATTTAAAAGTACTTATTTAAGTCGACCTCCTGTTATAAAGCAGGGAATAACCGTTGCGTCGAAAAATCTCGGTCCAGCGAGCAATCGAACACGTGGCGTGGGAATCAGCTGTGCGTGTCTTCTCGGGTTGGCTAAAAGCCAGGGAAGAAGGAAGCTCATCGTGTGTGATCGGCTTTTATAGCCATCACCATGGCAACCTTATCTTGATCGGCGGCCATTTTGCCGTGTTGCGTGATGGGAGTTGGTGGCCATTTTGACCACATTGCATCATGGGTAACGCAGTCCGTTACGTCCCGAATTGATGCCATTTCCTTGATCGGCGGCCATTTTGCCGTGTTGCGTGATGGGAGTTGGTGGCCATTTTGACCACATGAGTTGGTGGCCATTTTGACCACATTGCATCATGGGTAACGTAGTCCGTTACCGCTTTCTGTCACGTCTGAACTGGCACAACATACCCCCCTTTAGCTTTGAAGAGTGGGATGCTGGTCACAGTCTTTAAAGCTACAACCAAGTCCATTCTGGCGTGACGAAAATCCATTGTGCATGAGTGGAACAACCTAATAGTCTTTCTAGTAGTCCATTGGGATTCATGCAGTTCAGTTCATCATCCAAGAGGAGGAAAAACGAAGCATTCATTGTGCCTGGGTCAGTGACCTAGCCTGGGCAGGACTAAGCTATAGCTAGTCATTTCTATTGGCTAATAAGGCAACAATAAAGTAATAAAAAAAAGAAATGCAAACTTCACAATCACCATTGTCAATACATTCATTGGTCATCAGGTTTGAACTTTGAACCAAAGAAAGGAGAGAGGGAAAAAGGGAAAGGAAAGAGACAGCGGTTCGTAGTCTAATCAGCTTATGGCCTTCAAGGAGCTGGTGCTACGAACCTGGGAGCGACAAAGGTGAGGGCGTCAATCCTGGTTTGCAACTGTTTGATCTGCTTGTATGCTGCATACGCCACCGCGGTAGTGATGGCCCATCCAAATACAAGGAGAACCACAATAATGGTCATAATGTGAGTGTCAGTCGACTCTGTAGCTCTGGGGAAGCGAAGCAGAGGGACCGAGCTCAACTCTGATGGAGTGAGACTGAATTTAATCAGCTGGGTGCCTGCAAGTAAAAGCTGTCTTTCAATGCCGACATCAATGCTGAAATTGTATCCCTTAAAGACATCTATTATTTCAATCTCTGAGTCGTATTTGGTTTCCACACCTGCATCTTTAAGGGTCATTCTAGCCTGACCGTTCTGTTCAGGGGATTCATTCCTTAGACCACACAGGTAATTGGTAACGTCTATGATAAATGGGTTGCTTGGGCATACCCAGTGGATGTCTTTGGTTTTGGTACACAAATCCAAATTAGGGACTAAATAAAGTTTGGGGTCAGCATCATGATAGGCCAATATTGAGGGAGTTTGTAGGTGTACGTGGGTCTCACCTTGCCAAAAACCGACATTCAATACTGATTTAAGCCTATACACGTTAGCTCTTTCAATGATGGGAAGGTTTAGCATAAATCCTATCTCCAAGTTGTCAGGATTTACAAATATCGGAATTGCACTACCTAGGCTGTACGCCAGGTGCGTTTGTGGTGGTTGCAGTGTTTCACTAGAGGCAGATTTGAGAACCTTTTCAACCAAATCTACTGGTACCAGGTACGGAGGAATCCGTCCTTCAGCAAGGCTATTTATGGATGAACTAACCTCTCGAGTGAGGTCCTGCATTAAATCTCTAACAACCTGAGTATACATCATGTCATTCTTTACCACTTCTGTGAGCGTTTCCAAAGCAATGCATGGTGTTATGGCTGAGTGTGAAATTATAGACGTGAAGTTATGTATGGACACTTGCTTTATTAGTGCATGTTTAAAGTGTCCTGATTGAACATGCACTTGTCCTATTTAATGCTATGCATTGTTCTCTTCAGCGGAGTTAGGCTCCGTTCCCTGTGAGGAGAGTTTAGTGGACGGTTTAGTTTGGTTTGCTTGAACCCATGTGTACTCTGGACTTTGCACGCTGGCTTCTAGGTTCTTTCGAGGCCACGCGAAAGTCGTTCGGAGACGGTCTTTTAAGTCAGTGACGCACTGGTGTGCAGTGTAGACGGTTGTCACACTGACGCCTTCGGGCTGGTAGATGAGATTCAGGGGAAGTGTCCTTTGTCTTCCTGTCATCATCTGGAAAAGTGTCATCCCTGTGGAGCATGGTGAGGTAGAGCGGACTAGCATTAGGACCAGGGGAAGCTTTGTATCCCGGTCCCTGTCATGGCTGCTGGCATGTTCCTTTGACATGCTGACCACGGTGCAGTTCATTCGCTCCACCTGTCCGGATGACTGTGGGCGGTAGGTGATGTGGAATTTAACTTCCACGCCCAACATGTTGAAAAGCACGGTCATAATGTTTGACGTTCCTCTGTCCGAGTCGATGGACAGGGGAAGGCCCCACCGGCTGAAAACGTGATTTAGCAGCAGGGCTGCTGTGGTGACAGCGGTGTCATTCGGTGCCGGCAGACATTCGACCCATTCTGTGAAACTGCCTGTTATTGTCAAAAGATATCTGTTACCTCTTGACGATTTGGGGACTGGACCGATCCAGTCAGTCTGCAAATGTGACCACGGAAATGTAACCCCCCTTTGCTGAAGCAGGGCTCGGTCTAGTGGCCGTGTGGGTTGTAACTGGCTGCAGGTTAAGCAGCCTTGTACATACTCCTGGGTGTCCTGGGCCGTTAAGGGCCGGGACGCCACCTGTTGGAGAGTTTTCAGATTAGCTTTGCAGCTTCTGTGTTCTCCTACTGGTGAGTCATGGATGTGTGTCAGTGGGATCCCAAGTTCGTTTGAATCTTTGGGCTGAATGGGCTGAAACTCATAAAACAGCTCCTTAAGTGCTGTTTCCTCTGTTTCAGTGGTCAGTGCATCAGCTTTTTCCAGCTGTTGCATGATTTCTGTTTCGAAGCCAGGGCAGGGCTCAGTGGGTGAGTCCCAATTCTCTGGTTGATTTGGTGCTGGTTCTGTTGGGTTGGTTGCTATCGCATACACCAACAGATTTCCTTCAGCTTCAAGCGTTGCACCACAAATGGATCCAGCAGGCCGAGCTTCATGTCGCCTGATTTGGATCATGCTGGAAGGAAAGGTAAACACGGTGTCTGGAGAGTCCTGTCTGCCAGTCAAGAATAAGGGCAGGTCTCCGATGACGGGAATGCTCAACTCAAAGTCGTGGAAAGAGCTTTCGATGAGCACCCCAAGAGGTTTCTTCGCCACCACTTGGATCGGCATGCGAGTTGGATTCTCCACTAAAAGGTAAGCTGAGCGGTTGTTCAGCTCAAGCAGGGGTGTGTCAGAGGATTTGGAAATCGGCTCTGTGGAAGGCAGAAATGGTGCTAAAAGTTCTTTGGGCTCCTCGGAGCATGTCACCTGGTTGATAGGGACGGACAGTCCACTTCCAGAAGTGAGGGGCTTGGGAGTCCCCACTTGGGCCCAAAGATGACCATGATAGCAGTCAATGAGTGGGGCTAACCTGTTCAACAGGTCCTGACCCACAAGAAAAGGTTCTGTGTCCAAAGTACATATGTAGATGGGGTGCACCAGGGTCATGTCACGGAAAGTGATGTCTAACCACGCCCGTTTGGTGATGCATGACTGATCCTGAGTGTAGCTGGTGATGCCCACGTTACAGGTCTCCACCTGGAACGGTTTCCCAAGAGACACCATAGCTCTGGTCACCTCATCAAACAAATCTGAGCACATTAGACTGATCTCGGAACCCGTGTCTAAAAGAGCATTTGCAGTTACACATCCTCCGATAACTGTTGAGCAGTATAAGCGGTGTGCATTTTCATGATGGTTTAGCTCACCTAAAAACCTTAGAAAAGGGGCTTTCTGATCACCTGCTGATGGGATCTTAGAAGGTTGTCGGTGAATTTTCGGTTGGTCCCCCCCCTTAATCAGATAAACTCTGTTAGAAGGGGAAGCCTGCTCCACGCCTAGTCATGCTGGCTGGGGTTTTGGGCCTGGCTTACCTGGAGGGTCGGCAGGATTGGGTGATGGCTGGGACGGCTGCGGCGCGATCTGATGCACTGTTTCGGCTAGCACACTGCGAAAAGTCTCCTCTATCTCCTTTCTCATTGACTCCTCCATGCGCAGGTTCCAGCCTTTGTTGTCATGTGTGCTTTTCGACCTATCTGACCTGTCAGTTTGCTTACCGCCTCGGGCTGGATCCGGCCTGTGCCATTTTTGAAACCTCTCACCTTCCATGCTGCCATGCTGACCTCTCCTATCCTGGGAAGCTTCCTTCTGCTGCGGCTCAAAACCATGTTGCTTCTTAGGGCCAAATCTAGTTTTAGGTTTGAAGGGAGGCATCTCATGTCCCTCCAGACCTAAACTCTTTTCTGGTTCGGCGTGAATCTGCAGAACCTTTTTATCACTATCGGCTCCTTTGTTGGGCCGGACACGTGTTTCCCATGCCACCTGCGCGTATTTCCTGATTTCCTGCATGGTAAGTTTCTTGGTTCTACAATGCATGGTAACCTCATAACGCACGTTTTCATGAAGATTATGGAGGAACAAAGATTTTAAAGTGTGGTCTTCCTCCAAGCCGGGAGCATTTCGTCCCTGAAAGTAAGCAGCCCGCAAGCGACGGTAGTACTCTTTTGGTGCTTCAGTTCTCTTTTGCTGAATTGCAAAAGCTCCAAGAGTGGCCGAAGCTGGGTCTGTAAACACAGAATATTCTTCTCTTAAAGCCTGACAAAAAGCTGAGTAACGGTCACGTGTAGCTGGAGGGAGGCTTTCTATGAAAACATGGACACTTCTGGACGTGGTTTTCCAGATAAGCCTCAACTTTTCTCAAGCCGAGGGGCTATATAAGTCTAACAGACAGCGCTCTACCTCTCTGAGATAGTCATCAATGGTGGATTCTGTATTGCTAGGATCAAAACGCTCTATGTCTCGGGCCAGGGACTCAAGTTGACGCATCCGCAGTCCCTGTTCAGGGATCGGAGCTGGTCCATCTGAGTCCTCTCCTGACGACTCTTGCCTGTGGTAACCACGATAGGAGGGAGGCTCCAGTTCTGACCACCTACCTGGCATCGGCGGCCGTTCGTGGGACGCCGGGGGACCCCCCCTGTCATGAACTCTTGTCTGTGGACGCAGTTCAGAGGAGTGGGGTTCACCTGTGTCCCAGGAACGGTGCTCTCGTCGCCCTGGTGGGGGGAAAAGATCATAGCGAGCCGTGTCAGGGGTCAGGTGGGAAGCAGGTGTTTTCCCATGATTTACATCATGTGAATCAGTCCTGATTGCCACCGTAAGTTGTTTAGGCATTTCTTTCTGTATCACACTGCTATATCTGTCCTGACCTTCGCTTACCCTTCGCTCAGAAGGTGTCTGAGGGCCCAGTTCATCCAATGTCCTCCAGGTGTGATCTCCATGTTTTCCTTTGGAGTTCTCACACTCAGATCCTTCTGTCTGCAAGCTAATGCGATCCTCCTCTCGCTCCTCTGTGGGATGACAGCTGCCCTGAACACTTCTCTGCTCTAGCTCCCTGATTCTTTCCTCAGCTAAAGCACGCCTCTCAACCTCTCTGTTACGCAGATTGGTCTCTAACGTTAACCTTCGGTGGTATATCGCAGTTAATTCACCCAAAACATCTGCTACCAATCTATGTTTAGGTTTGCTCTGGACCTCCACCACCAATTCCTGAATTCTCCTCTCACAGTCTCCTATGTTAAACTGATTCGGACGGGTTTGTTCGTCCGGTGTCATTTTAAGCAGTGAGCTAATGACATCCTGGGCCTCCATTCCAATGGAATGGTTTGGACCTTCAGCTCCTTTGACTGAAGAGCCGCTACTATCCATTCTTTGTCAGCTATGGATAACAACACAACAAGTAACACTGTAGTTTAGCAGAGCGCTAAATGACAGACAACAAATAACAACGCTGTATTCTAGCTTAGCACTAAGCAACAACGCATACACTTTAGTTTAGCTCAGCGCTAAACAACAACTGCTAACACAACTGTTAAGTGGCTTCACTTTAACTGTTAACAGCAAACACGCACTATGACTCACACTACTGCAGGAAGTGGGTTCGATTACGTGCGTTTAATTAGGCTGCGCAGGGGAGAATCAACCCTGCGACTTACAATTCCTATGTTTAGGAACGGTTAATATGCTTGTTTAACTTTGAGAAAATTAACTTTGAGTGACATGGGCCACTAACCTTTCGGCCAGTGATTAAATGATAAAGCTGTGGCTTTGTTTGTGATGTAAGTTATTTCAGAACAGGTGCTCTACACATGTGTGGAAAATAGCAAAGTGTTTTGGAGCTTCAGAGGTGGCAAAGAATGACAGTTAAAAACCGCTAAATTGCAACCTTAGTTTCAAAATCACAGCTCAATTTTGACCACTTATGATGAGCAGAAGGGGATAAAGGAGAAAAAAAAAATATATGAATAAAATAAAATTAAAGAAGACAAAAGGGCGGAACCGTAAGGTAAGTTTAAAGAAACTGACTTTCAAAACTGTCCCTCCGGGACACTGAGCGATCTAAGCTGTCTTTAAAACCGTGACTGCAACTACCTATCCTGGCCACCAGATGGAGGCAGGGTCTCTCTTTTCAAAGCAGAACACGACACAGACTCCGATTGACAAGTAGCAGACGCTGGCTGCTGTGTATTTCAATCTAGCTGACTTCCAGTCCAGAAATCAATATTCAAACCTCAGGTTAACAACCTCAAACCACCACAAACACGTATATATTTAGTAATGATACCTCCTTAATCAATTATGACTGAATAGTCCTTTTGGCAAGGTGAGCAGTCAAAATGCTGGAATATGGATTGTGTTCATTCAATTCATAAGTTGCTGGTTATTCGATTTAGTCTAAAGGAACGCCAATAAGTAGACTCCAGCCCACCCAGGGACGCCAATTTATGCTATGCCATAAGCTGGTTGAATATGCTTATTATTATTATTAATTATAATTTGGTATTATAATTTAAATAATAAATCATTCAACTCAAAATTTCGCTATAACAAATATAGTTCAAATGGTGGTGATGTTAGCTATAAGCTTATAAGTATTTATACCACTAATGCATTAGTTAACTTGCTGTTATGAACTCATTTATGCTGGAATAAATGATCAGGTCGGACTGTTAACCGACCAGGTTTATCCAGCAGGCTGTGAGAACCCCAATGTAACTGCAATTAGAGTTTAAATCCTTATTCCTTATCACCATCCAATGATATTGTCTCTGTATTAATGTCAGATGTTAACTCCAAAGGAGGTTAGCTCTGATTTCTGAATAACCATGTAACTGTGAATTGGACTGAACACAAAACAATGTCTATTCCGCAGTGGTTGGTTTTATTGAACCAAAAGCAATTCCCTGTTACAGTAATTCTCTGATTCAAACAACTTTGGAATTCTTACTCATTACTAAACTAAAACATGCAAAATATATATGTGGAAATAAAGAACAAAACAAGAATAAACAATGGATTAAAATGAGCGGTTAGCAGATCTTAACTTAACTCAAAGTTGTTTAACACCGCCCTCGAGACACCGGCATTTCACGTATCAGCCTTGATAGACAGAACAGCTTCGGGAATCTCACTGGACGCTTTGATGTCTTACACAAAGCTAGTTCAGCTAAGCTACCTACAGTTCAGATACACGTGACCCTCCCAAGATGGCTGCTACGATGACGTATGAGGGGAGGTCCTAATGACGTAACCACGCTTACGCTGATAGGATAATGCCTCGCTTCGAGAGGGGGGGCAGCTAACTGGGAGTTTAAAGCAAAGCCCGCGACTTGAGCTCGGACAAAGAAATTAAACTGATAAGAAGCGAAAAGAGAGAGAGGGGGGAAGCAGGGAAGAAGGTGAAAAGAAATAAATCGGTAACCCACGGCGGGGTTCTTGATGGATCACAAATCAACACAGCAAATCAATTGTACAATGCATGCACATACAAAGAAAATGTTCAGCAAAATAATTCCAACTTCGTCGTGGAATAAAAGCATTAACCAACACCTACAAAGTTCTACCGCCTGCCCAGGCACTTCTAAACACCCTGTTGGTGAGACAGAAATGAAAGGGGAAAAACCCCGTTACTTTGAGTTGCCTCGGGGCTGGTCCGGAACGCTCCGAGTGTGGCTTTCTGGACGCGCTTCGACGAGCGCAGTTGTCCACAGGCTGCAGCGGGACGGGGAAGAAGCTCCTTCGTTTCTTCCTCCGGGTTCGGTCGCTTTGTTGGCCAGACAAAAGCGGGGTCCTCTTCGATCAGTGGGAGATGCGGCGTCTCTCAGTCTTTTGATCAGAGGGAATTTAAAAGTACTTATTTAAGTCGACCTCCTGTTATAAAGCAGGGAATAACCGTTGCGTCGAAAAATCTCGGTCCAGCGAGCAATCGAACACGTCGCGTGGGAATCAGCTGTGCGTGTCTTCTCGGGTTGGCTAAAAGCCAGGGAAGAAGGAAGCTCATCGTGTGTGATCGGCTTTTATAGCCATCACCATGGCAACCTTATCTTGATCGGCGGCCATTTTGCCGTGTTGCGTGATGGGAGTTGGTGGCCATTTTGACCACATTGCATCATGGGTAACGCAGTCCGTTACGTCCCGAATTGATGCCGTTTCCTTGATCGGCGGCCATTTTGCCGTGTTGCGTGATGGGAGTTGGTGGCCATTTTGACCACATGAGTTGGTGGCCATTTTGACCACATTGCATCATGGGTAACGTAGTCCGTTACCGCTTTCTGTCACGTCTGAACTGGCACAACAGTATGTATGTATGTATGTATGTATGTATGTATGTATGTATGTATGTATCATACATACATACATACATACATAATGTATGTATGTATGTATGTATATATGTATGTATGTATGTATGTATGTATGTATGTATGTATGTATGTATGACACATACATACATACATAATGTATGTATGTATGTATGTATGTATGTATGTATGTATGACACATACATACATACATACATACATACATACATACTGTATGTATGTATGTATGTATGTATGTATGTATGTATGTATGTATGTATGTATGTATGTATGTATGTATGTATGATACATACATACATACATACATACATACATACATACATTATGTATGTATGTATGTGTCATACATACATACATACATACATACATACATACATACATACATACATACATACATACATTATGTATGTATGTATGTATGTATGTATGTATGTATGTATGTATGTATGTATGTATGTATGTATGTGTCATACATACATACATACATACATACATACATACATACATACATACATACATACATACATCTACAATGATTTTAGGATGTATGTATGTATGTATGTATGTATGTATGTATGTATGATACATACATACATACATACATACATACATACATACATTATGTATGTATGTATGTGTCATACATACATACATACATACATACATACATACATACATACATTATGTATGTATGTATGTATGTATGTATGTATGTATGTATGTATGTATGTATGTATGTATGTATGTATGTATGTATGTGTCATACATACATACATACATACATACATACATACATACATACATACATACATACATACATACATACATCTACAATGATTTTAGGAGAACCTGTAGCTTTTTCGATGCTTGGGATGTTCTTCTGATGACATTAATTTTGGCATTGTTATTATCTACTGGCACATTGTTTCTGAGGAGAAAAAAACATCTGTCTGGAGGAGTGTAGCCAGGGCGCAAATAGAAAAAACTGAAGACTGGGAAGGTGAGTGGTCATTAAACATTAACCATGAATAACAAGACCGAGCGATTAAAATACTACAGGGAAAAAACAGGAACCAGGAAGGCAAAAACAATAATCACATCAGAGCGTTAAACAGAACACAGAGATCCAGAACCCCTGACAGTTTTTGTAAGGAAAATGCTTTATTTGTGACAGTGCAATAAACAAAGGTCAGAAAAATCAATAAAATCATTAGAATTCATCATCTGAGAACCATGAAGGTCTAAAACAAACAGACTGCTGTCAGGACTGTTCTATAAATGTCAGCCCATTATGGGGTTGGGGGAGAAAACGTTGGTTGTAGATTTCTTTTATTTGAAGTGGCTAATTTAAACTTTTCGCACCAGAACATCAGGTATAAAAACTGTTCTGCCTGTGATGCCCAGTAGATTTACACCACCCCGGGGACGGGAGGGGAATGAAGGAGAGATTGCTCTGGGGCTCATTCTGTCAACAATTGATTGATAAGAGGTTTTGTTTTCCTGACGCCAACCAGATCACCCAACTCTCCCCCCTTCCTCATTCAATCCCCGCTCCCTGAAGCAAAACTAATCTTAACTAAACTCCCAGGATTCCTCCCATTTCCCGACCCACTCTTATTTCTCTCACTCCCCCCACGCTCTGTCATTCCTGAAGTGGCACTAATCCTCCCACCCTTCTCTCTTTTTCATCTCCCCTCTCCTCCCCTTCGCGTTTTTATGATCTGTCGCCACCAGACCAAAACTAATCTTCCTCCTTCCCTCAACATACTCTTAGCTTCCCTCCCTTACACTTCCCCACTCCAGGTCCTCCTTCTTCCCTTTGACATCCTACTGTTATTCACCTCAGACCATAACAGTATTTACCTCTCTTGCTGTTCCCTCCCCTCCGGAGCACATCTCTGCTGCTCTCTGTTATATTGACAGGCAGGAAAAAGGCAGGAAAAAAGGCTCACATGAAAGCCGGTGCCACGTAAGTGACGTTACCGCCTTAAATATCCTACGGGAGAGGACTTTATCTGACACTTTGTATCCAGACGCTCTACCAAGGAGAGCCAAGGAGGTAGGTGTGCTAGTTAATTTTGCTCCTCTGCCTTTTATGACCGGAAACGGCAAAAAGGGCAGTGAAAATACAATGTATCAATCTGGGATATCATGGGATAGACTAACGTAAAGTAGTGCATCTTCAGATGTAATTTTTAATAAAAATCTTGAAAGTGCACCACTTGTATTTAGCACTTATATCTCTAAATAAAACCCAGTGCAAGCAATTGCATTCAAAACACATGGGTTATTGGCCTTTTGACCAAGATCAAATGTAGCATCTGTTTTTCTGTCTTCTATTTGAGGACTTGTATATGAGGAGTGGTCGTCTAGTGGTTAGAGCAGGATGTCTGTGTCCTGGAAAGGCTACAAGTTCCCCGGTTCGATCCCAACTGCCTGCACTCTGGGTCCCTGAGCAAGACCCTCAGACCAAAAATGCTCCCTGGGCGCCACTCAGTGGCAGCCCACTGCTCCCTAAGGGATGGGTTAAAAGCAGAGACCACATTTAATTGGATTGTAGAAAAGTCGCAATGACAAATAAGGACGATGACTGTCATTGGATGTAAATTAATAAACAAATAGAGTTCACCTGTGAGTAATTTAATGTCAGTTGTTTAAAGGAAAGCATTAACCTGAGAAGCAGACCAGAAGCCCATCATAACTCTAGAGGCGCTGTGGATACGCACAGCTCGGGTGGGGGAATCTGTTTACAGGAAAGCTATAACTCATGCACGCCATAATTGACCCAGCCCATACAGGGGAAACAGCATACCGAAATTAAATCCTGGCTAGTGCATTTCTGTAGCTATCATTGGATGGAAGCGGTTTCACCCTGGACAGGTCACCAGTACGTCACAAGGCAGCACATGGGACAAACTCAACTCAAACGTTATTTATAAAGCACATTTAAAACAACCCGGGTTGACCAAAGTGCTGTACAGAAATCACAATTGCAGAGCATAAGATAAAAACCGAAAGCTAAAATACATAAACACAATGCAAAAAAAAAAAAGATAAAATAGAATAGAATAAACAACCATTCACACACTCACACTAGTTTTGAGAGCCCAGGTAACGCATATTTTTAGACTGTGAGAGGAAGCTGGAGTACCTAGACACATTCGTGGGGGAGAACTTCTTTACAGAAAGGCGCTGACCAAGATTCTGACTCGCGTCACGTTTTTTTTGTACATTTTTCAGATGAAAGATTTCTTTTTAGAAGAGATGAAGTTGTCCTTTCACAGAAGAAAGGGAAAACATAATCTTTATGAATATGTTGCAAATTCCTGGCAAATTAAGGGGGAAAAAAACATTGTTTTTGCAAGCTAATATTTGACAGACAATTGTCATCCAGTCTGGCTGAGCTTGAGCTATTTTGCAAAGAAGAATGGGCAGAAGTTTCAATTTGCAGATGTGCAAAGACATATCCCAAAAGGTAGGCAGCTGTAATTGCAATAAAAGGTGGCTTTACAAAGTGTAAAGAGTTTGAAATTTTTTTAGACTTTTGTTGCTAAAGACTAAAACTAAAAACTATGTATCATTTTCCTTCCACATTACAATTATGCACCAGATTGTTTGTTTATCAAATGAAATCTGAATAAAATAGATTAAGGTTTGTAGCTGTAGGATGACAAACACACTTTTGCAAGTGATAGTGACTGCCAAGCCACACCAAAGCTACCACCGTCATAGCTGAATTTAGACATCTTCGGCCTGCTGCATTCAAAAATCCCTTCGTGTACTCATTTAGACAGCAACATTTTCATTTAATTGCACTGAAAGTGGCAATTTCATCCACACGTCAAAGTCCAAGTAGGGAGTGTGGACGCAGAAAGAGCACAAGGCTGTCATCTCATTCTTCACCACCCTGCCGCTAATGCGTATATATCTGCCTTATCCACGTAATTACAGAGTTATCAGAGCCTTTCTCGGGTCCTCAGCCACCGACAGCACATAAAAAGAGTCCAATTAGGCAATTATCTTTAAAGGTAAGGCCTAATTCAGTCATTTGATCTTCCCGAAGAAGCATTGAGGAGGATACCGCAGAGCCCTGACAGCTAATTCAGGAAGAGAGGTGAAATGCATTGAGGTTCAGATAAAAATGGAGAGGACTTGTCATCATGTAACACTCTGGAAAACGTCTATTGCAGCACCTGTATGTCAGAGTCCTGCCCAGAAAGATTAGTTTCTGTATGCATGTTGTAAACATTCACCTGGTTTTAAGGTTCTTTATTAAACTGAATTCTCTTTGATACCACAGTTAAATATGGTTAAATGCTCAGCTGTCACTTTTAGAGAGCAGACTGGCCTTAGGTTGTGAAAATACAGTTAATTTTTTCTAAAGCCTGTAGTAATTTACAATACATATTTCTTTTTGGCTACTGTGCCACATATCTGCAGTCAAAACAAAGGATGAAACAACAATGTTCCCAGCCGGTGGACACAGCACATTCTCTCTCTCTGGAAAGACTGCTCGTGTTTCTTTTAGCTGCCAATGAAACTCATCACCAATAAAATACAGAGACCTAAAATAGACTTTAGGTGTTGCCCAAAAATAATGTTGAGACACTAATTTCAAAGACAAACTACAGTTACATTGAGTCTTGTTTTTTTTTTCAGGAGCTTATTAATATTATTCATCCACAGGCATTCATAGCTACGTTACCCCAATTCAGTGAAGCCGTTGTTCTGAGGATTACCCAGAATCCCTTGCTACTCTTACAATTAGCTGTTCAAAGCTCAAAAATCAGTATTTATGTTTGTATTCATAATAATTGGATCAATACCCCTACTTGACTCTGGGATTTCCTTGCGACTCACTCAAGGAGTCCAAGTTAGTTTGTCATACTTCCACAGAATCAGGCGATAACACAAATTTTAATTTGTGAATGATTTGAAAATCATTAATCGATAAATATATCAAAGTTTTTTTGACAAACTTCTTTTCCATTTTCCATTTCAAATTCAATCTCCCAGATTCCTCAAACAACGTTTGGACCTATTTCGAATCTGTACCTTTTTCCAAAGCCATTTAGAAAATCTGTCTTTTTTTGTAGGCTGTGAGTTGGACCAAAATACTAACAGAAACAGAAGCAAGTGTAAGATTTTTTTCTTTTAGATTTTAATAACGAAACAGAAAGCTTACAGGAGCAAAGACAGAGGATTGGGCAGTGTAACAGAATAAGGAACAATGGAAAAAGGAGTTTAAATACAGAGGCAGGGACAAAGAAACTAAATGTGCTAATCAAAAGAGAGATGGAGAAAGCAGAATTAAAGCAGGGAAGCTGATGGGAAGAGACTAATTAACACAAAGGGGCCTGAACTAAGACACAAAGGAACAACTAAACAAGGGTGAAGACTACCACTAATTTATGAGAACTAAATATATATATATATATATATATATATATATATATATATATATATATATATATTATGAGAAATAATATATATATATAATAACTCAAAAATTAACAAAGAAACCAAACTCAAATGAATAAACTAATAGGAAATTACCTTACTAAAAGTAAAGAACACAGAGAAATATGGTCCATCTATAAAATGGTTAGCATGCATTCTTGTGGAGGTTTTCTAGGCTCAAAGCAGAACCTGACCTCACTGGAGGAACAATCGGTCCCATCTTAGCTGTAAAAAAACCCCAGTAGGAGCTGAAGTGAAGGATCTGTAGGGTTCCCTTCTGGACCTGTTACCTCTGGGAGGGAGGAATGGATGGATGGGTATAAGATCAAACACTAAACTAAAAAGCTATTTTGGTGGTTTAGGCATGACAGGGGAAGCATTGGAACAGCCTTGCCGGTTTTGTGCAGAAAATTAGGTGTAACCTAGCCTGAAAGCTGAATTTTCGCATTATTTGTGTGTTCACAAACACACAACAGTTTGGGCAAATCACGTTGCAGTATTATGGTTTAAGGCTGGACATATGCTGGTGAAGATTCTCAGTCGTCCAAGTCATGATCATTCCAAAAAAAGTAAAAAAAATAATAATAATAATTGACTTTTTGCAAAGTTTGAAGACGTTTCGCTTCCCATTCAGAAAGCTTTCCAAGACTTTTGAATTGAGAAAGCTTTCTGGATGGGAAGCGAAACGTCTTCAAACTTCGGAAAAAAGTCCAGTTGTTTTTTGTTTTTTTTTACTTTTTTTGAAAGGTGGGACATACCGGTGCGACAAAAGCAAGTGCTGCTGAGGCCACAGTCGACCCAAAAAGTGCAGGATGACGCATGCGTGGCTGCTGCTATCACATCTGTTTTGTAAGAATCTACAATTTCTTTGAAAGTAGAACGGCAAGAAATGCCTTGACTAGCTTACCTTTTGTGGTTTCTCATAGCCCCTGCTGCTTATGTTTTACTTTAATACCGTGACTGGCTAAAACCAACCTTTGGTAGACAGGCACTAGGTGTCGCTTTGCTCGATCAGGTCGGAGAGTTCTGCTTAATGTCCGCCCTTTCCCCAAACGGCTTCATAGGAGCAGTCCCAAATTCATAATGTGCAGAACGGAGAGTGCTACTCATAATTAATCTGGCTGGCCAGGTTAAGGTAGGTGTATCACAATTAAAACAGGTCGGTGGAAACACTATAGGTAAGTCCTGCTAAATGGGACAACAGCACCATCTGCTGTTTGGTCTGTACTGGTGATCAATGGTAAGAATAGCAAGGGATTCTGGGCAATCCTCAGAGCAACGGCTCCACTGCATTTGGGTAACAAAGCAATGAATGTCTGTGGATGCATAATATCAATAAACCCCTGAAAAAACAAAACTTTATGTAACTGTAGTTTGTCTATGGAATTAGTGTCTCAACATTAGTTTTGGTAGACACCTAAAAAGTCTATTTTAGGTCTTTGTATTTTATTCATGATGAGTTTCATGGCTAGCTAAAAGTAAAATGAGCAGCTTTTCCAGAAAGGGAACGTGCCGTGTTCACCGGCTGGGAACATTGTTGTTTCATCCTGTTTCATCCTTTCATCCGTCTGCATATAAGTGTCAGATTAAAAACGTTTTATATTATTTTTTAGTATTGTATAGTTTATAAAATGTGGCAATGTTGAAAACTTCCAGTTATGAGAAACCGGTATTGTTATAAATTGATTTAACTATTATAAAATGTAAACACGGTTATGAGTAATCCTAAGATCAACAGCTTCACTCAACTGAGAGAGAGAACAATAAAAGTTTAATTTATGAGATGCTGGGGATCTGCAAATTTTTCATTCTTCAAAGGTGGGCACCACAGAAAAAAGCTTGAGAACCACTGGCTTAAAATGGTTGATATTGTTGAACTTCAGCCCTCTTCACAGTCCTGAGCGTAGATATTCTTATATTTCGACTCTTGAGCCCAGTTGTCCCCAACTGTTCTCTGCGAGCTTCTGCAGAGAAGAGAGTGTTTTGCTACTGGCTGTTTAGTTATGTGCTGTCCTCTCTGTGCATCTCTGCAGTCACATCAATCTCAATTGTCTCTGTTTTGCTGTCAATGTGTCTATACTGCTGGGGCAAAGTGAAATGATGGAGGAATTTACTTTCATCTTTCCTCTCGAGCTTACGATTTGCTGGGAAGAGAGTGATAATGATGGTTACTTTTTCTTCTTCACCGTTCCACTGCTCCATACACAGCGTCATTAAAAGTGTCCATACCCCTTAAACCAGGGGTCACCAACCTTTTTAAAACTGAGAGCTACTTCATTGGTACCGAGTCAATCAAAGGGTTACCAGAACTGACCTTTGAACTACAAGAGATTAGATTAGATTTAGATTAGATTCAACTTTATTGTCATTACACAGGTACAGGTACAAGGCAACGAAATGCAGTTTAGGTCTAACCAGAAGTGCAATAGCAGCAAGTGGAGGATATACAATGGTTCCATAAGTACAGGACCTGGGTTTCTACTGAATAAATATAGAGATGGATACTAGATAGATAGATAGATTTGTCCTATGAGTATAATATATAGATAACTAGTATTGTGAACTAAATTTACAGCTGGATATGTACCGAATATACTGAATATATATTTATTCAGTAAAGAGTCCAAGCTCACCTTAACTTTACGCAATATAAATGTGTTTTAAATGCTTTTGTCCTTTTTGAATATATTTAAATACAAGTATGATTAAAAAGAAAGAGCAACTGAATAAAATGGCATTTTAAATGCAGCTCAATGGAGGGTTGTGCTATTTTTTTGAGTAGGCTTGTGGGCACCACATATGGTCCTTGAGGGCTACTTGATGCCTCCATGTTGATGATCCCTGCCTTAAACCTTTTTCACAAGACAGCTGCAAACATCAGGGTATGTTATTTGTATTGAATGTGATAGACCAACACAAAGTAGAGAGTAGAGTAAGTGGAGGTGGCAGCGTCATGCTAAGAACAAGACTTGAGACTGTGGCAGAGGTTCACCTTTCAACAGGACAACAAACCAAACCTAGGTTAGATTAAATTTGTACATTAGAATAGTCTAGTCAAAGTCCAGAGCTAAGGCCACAATCAGAATCTGGAGTAAGACTTGAAAACTGCTGTTCACAGATACTCTCCATCCAATCCAACTGAGTTTGAGACGTTTTGCAAAGAACTGGTAAAACTGTCATCTCTAGATGTTCAAAGCTGGTAGAGACAAACCCCAAAAGACCGGCAGGGGTTAAATGCAGTGAAAGGTGGTTCTGCAATGCGTCGACTCAGGAGGACAGATCACAAATGCATGCCACACTTTTTGGATTTGTTTTCTGCCTTACTTTGCAAGGATCTACCACATAAAAATTCCAATAAATACGCAGAGGTTTGTGGCTGTAGTGTGAAGAAAAGTGAAAAAGCTGATTGGGTAGGAACAGATTTGCATGGAACTGTAAACAGCATGTTTTTAGACTGACTGAAGATTTATATTTTGCTTTCAGATGGGGGGGGGGGGGGCTAGAGCCAAGCTGCATGTCTTTTTTTATTCCAACAAGAGTACTTTGGCTCATTCTGACATCATCAGCACAATGATACCCAGACATATTTCCATGCATTATTCATTTCTGTCTGTCTGTCTGATTACCTACTACCATTTGAAAACCATCAGTCTCAAATGTGTTTGGATTACAAGTAGTGAGGAGTGCAAAGGGGAAAATGGCTCTTATATTGCCCATCCATCACGCACAAAGAGCCATTTGCAACAGCGGGGGGAAGGAAGCAACCATTCACTGACTTGCTGTTGGTACAGTTCATAAACAACAAACCCCAGTTTGACACAGTGGCTATCCTGAGGGAGGATATGAGTGGACAATGAGTCATATGGTGTTCCAAAATAACTCTGCTGTGCTAAGGCTGTTCATACCAATGGGGCTGTGAGGAGTTATTTTACCATTTCCATTGATTATTGTCAGTTCTGAAGTGCTATTGTCAAGAGGGCTTGAATATAGAGGCTACTTTAGGCCCAACATGCTGATCAATAGCGCAGTCTCGATGTTCAGACGGCATTACACACACCAAGGCCATGTGGAAGTCCCCCTCTGGTCTTCTACAGCTCGATCAATAAGCCATACTTCCAAACACACACACACACCATTTGCTTTCAACCTCAGGTGTGCTTAAATGTGCCTCATTTATATGAGTGCCTTGGTGCATCACCCCCAGATTGAGTCGCCTTGTTCTACATACAGAGAGCAGTGAAACGCCTCGCCGGTGCGAGAAATATACTAATGTTTAAAAGACCCCCTAAAAGATCTGCCAAGGTGGAGAATCAAGATAAAGTGCTCACTTGACTCTACAATTGATTTACAACCGACCTCACGCAGAGGTTTTGAAAATACATGAGCCAGCGCCACCACATTTAAGGCTGATTTCATTTCAAGTCTGAAAAAGACGAAGACATGATCCAGCAATTTCCCCTGGAACCTTACTGCCATGAAGTGATGGAGAGAGTAGTGAGAGGCCTTGAAAAGCTTTGTAGTGCCCTTACAGTACGGCGTTCGTAAGGACAGGAGGGTTGACCTCTGCTGCTCATATCGACGGACGTTACCGATTTTCCCGCTGCTTGACTGAGTCTGCCAAACAGCTGAAAGCCTCCTGCTCCCAACCTCATTACACTTTTCAATACTACAATTCATAGAACAACTTTTTACACACACAGGTCATAAAGTCCGATAAGCGCAGTCTGCAAGGGTCAATCAATTAACCCAGATGCAGTCCTGCCCTGAAGCACAGATCTGAAAATCAGTATAACCAGAGTTGCTCCTGGGACTGGATCAATGTCTGACCAGCTGACTCCTTAAAAGGACCCTTTTTTTAAGAGCAGCAGTGATTGGTTTAATGTGGAAGGACTGGTGATCACTCTCGGACTTTAACATCTTGCAAGACATGTGGATGAAGTCATTTGAGATTTTACTAAACTAGCAGGAGTCCAATAAGGTTTTAGCGACATTCGTTAAAAGAAACAGCAATATTAAGGCAGAGGTGAACCAAGGCAGACTGCTCCATCCAGGTTGGAGGTCAGCCTTGATCATAAGTGATGGTAGCATGAAGCAGGAGGAGGTTACACAGCTTGGTAGCTCATCTGACAGGATGAAGGTGCATCTCCGGTCTGTTGTGGTAAAGAAACATCCCTCATCTATGGTCAAGAGATCATGACCGCATGCATGAGATCCCATTCACAAGCATGGGGTGAAATGTACCCCAGCCAACCAGACTGACTCATACATTGCGTTATCACTCTGGTAAGGAGCCAGTAGAGCCAAATCTTTAACAGGGTCAGCGTCAACAGGTTAGAACCAATCAGATAACTACAGATGTGACGCAAAAAACTTCGACACTGTCTGTTTTTGTAATTTGTAGTCCGCAAAACGTCATGCCATCGAGCAAACTCTCAAGTGAACGATTTTTGTTTGTCAGCGATGGATGTTTGTCTGAAAACTCTGAAGCTAGATGGTGTACTCACATGTACTTTCTTAATTATCCAAGGCACAAAGCGGAAAAAAATCTCTGTATGTATTGTGACTGCTGTGGTTACAGAAAAGCACTGCTGCATTATGGGTAATTCTGCCGCTGAGGGTGATGCGTCGTAAAGTCCCGCCTCCCACGCTGCGATTGGTCTGGTCTGTTTTATTAGGGTGTCCCTGGGCACATCCCTTTGAAAGTAGGAGACCATGATCCAGAGCTGGTACTCTAAATGGAATCCCTCATAATGGGAAAAGGGGGTGTTGGTTTCCCTCTTGGACTTAAACACCCAATCTCAAATAAAAAGAAAATAATTGAAGCACAGAGTGGTGGACAGATAATCAAACCTTTCTGTATTGGTATAATCCTACATGTATTGACAATAAACTGTAACAGTACAGATGTATCTCAGGGAAGTATAGTAGTGGTGTCAAACGCCAGTCCTTAAAAACTTCAAGTTTGTTTTTTGGTCTTAACTCTTTATTTCTGTTTGTCTCAAGATGTCGAGATGCTACTATATTCCGTTCATCCAAGAAACCTTTTCCCTTCTGCTTCAGTATGACATTTAAACATCCATTGCAGATCAGTGCATTACTGTTACCGATTGTTAATAGTCACGGTTGGGATAGTGGACAATGAAACTTGATGTGACACAATAACTACTCAGATTTGACTACTAATCACGCCATTGTCATGATCTTGAGTACAATCGCGTCCAAATGAATGCCAGAGGGTAAAGGTGTTCCCTGTTTCCAGATCTCTGTCATATATAATAAGTCGGAAAATGGCTCCACCTCTTTCAGAGTATGATTTTTATCTTCTTGAAAGAGATTCTGGAAACACATTTTCATGCATAAGTAAATATTTAATATTAAGCGTTTAAAAATACTTGAACCATATTCCATACTTATCCATACTCAAGAATCCCCGATTAGATGTTTATACTGTTTTTTAATTGCCCCCCGCTCCCAGGCCTTTTCACCATCCTGCTCAATGGATGCAAGGCCTGAAGACCCAATATCTGTTTACTTAAATTAATCAAGTATTGCAAAGTGGCAGAGTGACAACAGAGTCACTGGGAATATTGAAGCCAGCGCTGCTTTCCCTATTTCACACCAACTTACCGACTTGGCTAACCTTGGAGGATAAGAGACTTCGCAGTGGCATGCTAACTTTGACATCTCTGTACTATTTTAGACCTCATAAATCACATCAAGATGGCCAGAAGGCGGCTCGGGGTTAAAAGTCTCGTGAGATTAGTAACTTTCATCAGTAACTATTCACATCAAACCTAGAGCCACAGCGAAAAACTTCCGGTTCTTGGACAAAACAAGTGCTGGAGCAAAATGCATGTCTCCTGTTCTTTTATTATATAGCAGCTCATGGGGTTAGTCAGATACACTGCAAACAGCAGCTTAAAGTAGATCCAACAAAAGCTCCTGCTTTGACCCCACAGACCCTGATGTAAACACTTCGTTTCTGGAATATATGGTATGTTTGCTTCTTTAACCGAGGGCCACCACTGAACTACTTGCAGGTAAATGTTAGCCGTTGCCTTAAAAACATCTCTGTTTATCCTATTATACCATTCTGATGAGCTACACATATAGGGATAAAATAAAATACAATATGGTATTTAAATGCAAGGTTTCACACCAAGCCTAATCAAATTTACCAAGTGATTAGATTTCAAAACACTTTTCCTGAACTCTGGTATTACTACCATAAGCTAAAAATTTTGAAATAATTTATGTTTCAATTAGGTATCCTAGTCTAAAATCTAATAAAGGCAGAAAAATCCATACAAATCGTATAAAGGTTTGACTCCACAGTGTGACTCACTGTCCCTTTCTGGTTTTTTTTTTGTTTGTTTTTTTCAATGATATGATGATAAGGAGGGGAGAATAATTCTGGGTTTTTTTTTCAGGTTTTCTCCATATTTGGCTTCAAGTCTTAAAAAAAATCTATCAGTGATTTAATCTGAAAGTTAAAGCATTTGTGTCAATGGTTATTGAATCAGGATAATGAGCACAGGTTTTATGTATGAATCCAAAAAAGATTAAAAAACAAGACAACTGGACTTCCATTCTGAAGCGGAAGACGTTTCACTTCCCATATAGGAAGCCTTCTCAATTCAAAATGTCTGGAGTGGTGTGGAGTTTCATGCTTTATAGCCCTGCTTGTGAGGTCTTGCTAAAGCTTGGGTGTATAGATTCACCTGGAAATGATCGCCCCTCACAATGGAGAGTCGTTAGGCTCATCGTTAGCCTGGCTCCCAGGAGGAATATTGTGGTCACATGCAACAACTTTTTCTTTCATTTTTTTTAATTCCGAAAATACCAACATCAGCAAAATGATGTTAGTTATGGTGATTTATTTTGGTGTCAGTAAATTTGCAATTTATCGCCCTGGCCTGGTGCAGGTATTTATGTGTATCATTTGCTTATTACATGATTTAATGGTTTGCAAAGAAGGTTATTCGCTGTTATTTAGCAACAAGGTGACCTAACCATAGGATCTTTGTGGATCATAATTTTTAGTTGTATTTTTTTGTGAAACTCATAATCATTACAATTAGCTGAAGAGCATAATTTACAGTGGCTTGCAAAGATATTGAAACCCCACGAACTTTTTTACAATATTTTCAAATTACGACCACAAGCCCTAATGTATTTTTATGTTTTTATACAATACATGAACACAAAGTGGAAATTCTGAAGTGAACTTTCTTTATAAATTTAAATCCAACAACTGTGGCGTTCGTTTGTATTCAGCCCCCCTAAGTCAATACTGTGAAACTACCTTTCACTGCTAGTGCTGTAAGTCTTTTGGAGTGTTTCTAAGAGCTGAAGGCATCTAGAGAGTGAAATTTTGAACATTCTTCTTTGCAAGACAGCTCAAGTTCAGTTAAGTTGGATAGAAAGTATCTGTAATTCATCCATTTTTCCATCAGCGTTAAGCAGCTTACCTGACCCTGCTGAAGAAAACCAGCATGATGCTGCCGCCACCGTGCTGGGGAGATGGCATGTAAAAGCTAAAATAAGTCATTTTAACATAAACCAGTCCAAAGTGTGACTTTTTCTGTGACCTCAAACCTAATTCACTTCTTCTATTGCCGATGCTCTCAGTAATTTGCATTTGGATGAGTTTTAATCCCACCAGGATGTTTAATTTAAACATGTTTGCCAACCCTGCCCCTGTGGCCTCAGTGTGTCCTTGGATGCAGACACTACAATATTTAGATTTTCTTTCACATGCCTTGTCTGCAGGAAATTGCTTTTTAATGTTAACTAAATTAAATATTGTGTTAGATGTACGACTGAAGGATTAATGTATCAGGCAGCTTGTTGTTGTGCGGAATATTAATCTCCTTTTTTTTCCATGTGTACTGTAAAAAAGTGGTGATATTAATTATTTAAACTGTTCTGAAATTCATTTCTGGAAAATTATCCTGTGGACGGTCTAATGGAGCCAATTTTATGGCTCTAAGTTCCATCAGCCATCTTTTAAATATCAACCACCCTCCACCCCACCCCACCCTGCACTTTGCAGACGACTTGGCTTCATTTTAGACGTTGTTCCACTTTGCCGACAACACCAAGACATAAATATGCCATCTTCAAGAACAACATTTCAATTCCTTATCTCTCCTTCAGTGTCTCCATTTCCTTGTCCCTCTTATATTACTTCCTCATTCACATATCTCCGGTACCTTCTCACTTTGAAGTTGAACGCCTACCTAGCTCGGCTTTGTCTCCTTGTGGCTTGCCTCCTTTTTTTCAGCCCCTCTGCTCTCCGCTCTCCTCCATAAACTGAGCACATCTTCACACTCCCTTGTCATCCATCACACTTCTCTTTCGCTGCTTTCCATTCCACTTTAAATTATTCATACACCTGACCAAACCTAATAACAGTCTGGAAGTTCTTTTGGAAGTTTTATATTATTGAACGGAGGTACAATGTCAGGCGCTCAAACTGAGCAGCAGAACCAAGTTGTGACTCTGATGTTGTGCTGTGTTGTATGAACGGAACTGGATTTTGGGGGGGAAAGGGTTTATTTTCTCGTCAGGGTAGGACTAAATCTCCACGTACAGTTCGGAAACTGTTCATACTTTATCTGTCCAATGTCTATAACCACTGATCCATGGAGGGTCATGGGAGGGGTATCCCCAGCAGTCATTGGGCGAGAGACCGGGTACACCCTTGACAGGTCGCCAGTCCATCACAGGGCAACATCGCCATGCACACAGCTAAGAGCCATTTGGAGACACTGGAGAAATCAATTAGCACTAACAATCATGTTTATGGAGTGTGGGAAGAAGCCAGAGTACCCAGAGAGAGCCAATGAAAAAATAAACAAAAGACCTTCTTACTGTAAGGCAACAGTGCTACCAACTTCAATTGTTTACATAAACCGCTGCTGCATCTTTATCTTTATCCTGAAATTTACTGCAATTTACTGTGATTTTTTCCTTACAATTTACTGTGATTTTTTTTTCCACTGATTACATTTCAATTGTTTACATAAACCGCTGCTGCATCTTTATCCTGAAATTTACTGCAATTTACTGTGATCTTTCAAGCTGTATGCAAACGAAATTTCGTTTTGTACGCACTTTGTGCATACAAAATGACAAATAAAGTTGTCTAAGTCTAACTTCCCCACTGAGCAGCACTGCTCACATGTAATGTTCAAGCTAATATCTGAAAGTTAGGTAGCATGGCTGCATACCAATTTAAACATGGCCGACCATCTAAACTGACAGGTCAGGCAAGGAATGCGTTAATTAGCGAAACAGCCTAAGTAACTCTGAAAGAGCTGCAGAGATCCACAGCTCAGGTGTAATTTATTGACGAGACAACTATTAGTCGTGCAATCTTCAAATCTGGCACTATATGTGAGAAAAGCAAGAAGAAAGTCAGAAGAAGTCTTGTTTGCGGTTTGTCACAAGTCATGTAGAGGACACGGGAAACGTGGGGGAAAAAATCACCTACACTGCAAAAACACATATAAAAATGAGTAAAATGTTCTTAAAAACATGTTTTTGTCCTCGATTTGAGTAGTTAAATAAAATCATCTGCCAGTGGAATGAGTATTTTTACCCCTAAAATAAGATAATTAGACATCCTGCACTTGAAATAAGATGATGGAGATGAGATGTTCCTATTTTAAGTAAAAAAAATCTTATTCCATTGGCAGATCATCTTATTTACCTGCTCAAATCAAGGACAAATACATTCATTTTAAGAAAAATTTACTTATTTTTAGGTTGGTTTTTGCAGTGTACATGCAAAACACCGATGGTTGCGATAAAGACAGTAACCACTGTGAAACAGGTTACTGAGCTGATGGAAAAGCTTTCAGTATCTAAAGGTGAAAGAGACATACCCCAAAAGCTGTAATTAGAGCTATAGGTGTTTTTACAAATGACTGACTCAGAGCGGATGAACGCTACTGTGCCTCATTTCTCAGAATTGTGTTAGTAAAACAGAATCTTTTAAAATGCATATATCATTTTCCTTCTGTAGGTCAATCACATAAAATCATAATAAAACGACTGAAGTTTGTGAGAAACTGCAGAGGTCTTGGGTTGTGTGAGTGCTTCCGCAAGGTGCTTTAGACTGTTTAAACCCAAGTAGTCTTTGTTCTCTGCTCAAAAATAAAGACTGGAGATATTGCACTTAAGGTCGACGTGCACATAAAAACACTGGGATGTGGCGGTGATACATTTGCTTAAACCTTTCTTTTAACTGTGATTTCTCTATTGAATTATTCATTTGTCTTCCCCCTGCCCTGAGAATATTCCTCTCTCCTGACTGATTTTTTTTTTTTTTATTTGGGATATTTATCACCAAAAACACATAGCTGCTGGTTTTGTTTTGATGAGCAAAGATTACAGCAGACCTAATCATGCACAGGAATAACACTTTACTAAAGTTAAATTTCTGTGAAGTTTTCTGCTTTTTGTTGTTGTTTTTTTTAAATAGGGTTCTGTTAAAGGGTTGCACGTAGTAAATGTATCACCCACAAAAGATTAAACTCTGTGTATTTTCTGTTTAATGAATCAGCGATTATGTTTAAAAATAACAGCTAACGAGAGCAGGGGACAGACCACAGTGGACTTCTACCGATCCATCCATCCATCTGTCTTTCTTGTGCTCACCCAGAGAGAAAAAGCAGACATCCTTCTCCTTACACTTTCAAGCTGATTCTGGGGGAACCCAAAGCATTCTCAGATAAAATTGGAAATGTAGTTCCTCCAATTGGTTCAAAATCTGCCCTGGGGTCTTTGAACAGGACCTGGTATTGCAGAGAAGAAGTGAATCTGAATGAAGGCTGGGATGTAAGTTCCCTGTATAGCTTGAACACTCTCTGCTTCACTTTCTTGCATTAGGAGGAACCCAGAGCCAACTGCACCAGCATATGCTCTCACAATGGGTCTGAGGATCTCATCTCTGTACCTAATGGCAGTCAGACTACCTCTGGTGAGCACATGGAGGGCTGTGCAGCCCCCCAAAGACATGCCACTCCACACCATTACTGACCCACTGCCAAACCTGGTCATGCTGGAGGATGTTGCAGGCACTGATCTCTATTTATTCTCTGGTTATCCGATTGGCCATTGGTAGTAAATCAATATACAACAAGCGTTCGTCCTGATAGTCTTTACTTATGTTGCCTTCCATTTTCAGTCGAAACTCAGAAATCCCGGCTTCCGATCAGAAAAGTCAACTGTAACGGCAGCTAAAGTAGGACTTTCCCCTCGGAAAGTCTGAGAAACTTTTTAGGTCGGATCCAGTATGACAGCTTCTCGCATCAACAACAGTAAGCTGCGATAAAAAACTTATTTCACAAGACAAAGTTGTAAGAGTGTGTCTAAAATGAATGTTACATGTAGCGGCTCCAACTCTGAACCTAACACATTAGAAGTGGTGTTTGCATGTGGAAAGTACAGCTTTAAAGGACGTTTGTAAGAGGTTCCACGAACAAAACAGCTTTCCTGGCCAACGCAATATTGGAATCCAAACCTGCTGTTAGACTTTATGATCTCTGCTGCTCACAACAAACCCAATAGCTGTTTACAACATGCTAATGGTTGCACGGGTTCTGATTTGATCATGAATCTTTAACACAGTCTCTCAGATGCTAAGGTACACTTGCACATCCCTTAGCTACATCAAAATGCTGCTCTACTATCATGCATATTGCATATTATTTCATATTGTTGTAATAGGCTGGTGCTTTTTTCCATGGTTAACTTGAATATTTCCACTTTTTTACCCGAGTATGCCATATTATCAATAATTGTGCAATATTTAATCTGGTATTTTTTTTTTTTTCTTTTACTCTTGGCCTTTCTTTTCAACAAACTTTAGGTTAGATTAGCTTGTTTTTCCACTACTATAAACTGTGTGTAATGTGTCTTTGCAGCTGTCATACCCTAGTTTCTCCATTGTGGGACAATAAAGGAATTTATCTTTTATTTATTTGGAATCCTAGCTTCTGCGACTGTGTTAACTGGAATCGCTGTTCATTCGGGTTTAGTCCTTTTTGAGCCTCAAAAATAATTTTACACCAGGGGCAATCAGCAGAGTTGTTGTGCCATCCGTCAGCAGTACTGCAGAACCATCGGAAAGCAAGATGGCAGCTACTGTACGAGCCAGTCCTGCAATGCCTCGCAGTAAAGTGACAGTTCGCTGTGGTGGAGGACCAACAAGGAGAGAGTTACTTTACCTCTTTGTTTGCGCAACTCTGCTGCCTCGCTCAGCTCCATTGCCTCTCCTTGATTACTTATTGCGCACATGCGCAATATCATACCTTCTGTTAAATGGTCTTATGGCAAATTTACACAAAATCACTTTGCTTACTAACAGATAAAGCAAAAAGAAAGTGGAAAACACAGAAATAAAATATAAGAAGTCAACAGGGTGCAATAATTTAATCAGAAACATTTTGTATGCAACCAGAGAGATCTAATTTGTAAAGTCATAGCATGTGACCAGGCCCCTTTAATATAATTTACAGGGATTTTATGGTGTGGACCATCACAAAGTAGTGCATAAATGTTTTGTTTCAAGAGTCAGTGCTTTGTAGAACCACCTTGGTTACCAGTTAAAGCTGCAGGTCTTTTAAAGCAGTGTTTCTCAACCCTGGTGTTTCTGACTCTGGGACTTCTCCACCACTTTCTCCCGGCCTTTCTGCCACGTTCCCTGGTTTTCTATAACAAACCTCTGGAACCTGCACTGGAATTTATTTATGGGTACTGTAATATAGGGGAGCTGAATAGAAAGACCCACCTTTTGGATTGAATTTCACAATAAAGTGTGAAAATCATGAATCCCTATTGTTCTAAATCACAAATCTGAACTATTGTGTTGGGTTTTTACGCAAGATTCTAGCAAAACTCAGAAGTTTGTCATTGTAATGCAACACATTTGATTTGTAAAATTCAGAGAGTATGCATACCTCTGCAAAGCCAAAAAACATATATTTAACATGTAAAACTAGTATAGCATGCACATATAAACTTGATTTTGAGTTCCACCTTTAAAAAAAGTTTTAATTGTTTTTGGGTTTCCAGCTAATTACTGAGTCCCATTGGATTCAAGTCAAGGTGAAACAAAATTATCATTTAAACGTACTTAAAAAAAAACACACACCAATTGTGTTTCAGTAAAAAAAAAATCATTTTTGAAAGCGACTATCCTTCAGCTAAAGGAATCCAGTACTAACCATCATTTTGCTCTTATCTCTGTCCCCAGCTTCTTCCACCTCAAACATGTCAGACGTGTTTTTCTTTTCCTCCTTCTACACATCTCTGCATCACAGGAGGCGGCTCAGGCTGCTGACCATCACAGCCTGATCAGTAGCTTGGGAACACTTTGCAGAAATTGTCACAAATCTCCCTGTGATTCCCAAAGCAAACATGATTTTTTTTTTTCTTCTATCACCCATGACTTATAAAGTTGTGTAGTTACTACCCACGGTGTCTGAGTGTCGCCACGAGCTGTTTGCACCCACTGTCAACCTGAAAGCACCTGGAACACAGAGCGACAGATTCATCTACCTTCCCGGACAGCCCATCTCAACATGTCAGCGGTTCAAATTGGAAACTCAAAGTGATGACGTAGCTTAAAACATATACACATAAAATTGTAGCTTGCATGAATTTATTATAAAAAGTAAATTTCGAGCTCATCACAGGATTTATGCAAAGTCCTATTGTTTCAGTTTCTGTTGTGTTGCACTGCCCTCTACAGGTCTGAGGGGAAAAGACAACAGAAGCTGGAAAAAAAAAAAAAGTTCAACTTTATTTTCAGCTGGGGGAAATGTTATCTAATTTGTAAATAAAATTAAAGAGAGGGGGGAAAATTCATGATAAAAAAAATACAACCAAAATTATAACACGTCTATGACCTTAGCAGAAATGAATGACATGACTGGAATAATATACAAACTTTACAATATGTGCATATACTTTAGGAGTCAGTAATACCATAAAGTAATACTTTAATGGGGCTATGTTGATCTTTATGAGTCTGCATTGTTAAAGCTTTAAGTTTAGTTTTCCATCTTTCAGGAATCATAAACACAGTTTTATTTAACTTGAATGTTTTGCAGTTGAAGCATTGCTTCATCTCACGGATGTATATTCACAGAACGTTGTTACTGGACTTCAGTTTAAAAACGGAGTGCAATATCAAAGATTTTGGTGCAATTTAATATCAACTGAAAGTTAAGTCATTAGAATAAGAGACCTTTTTCTTCACATTTAAAATTAATGAAATAAACGTTACTATAAATTGCCCGTATCGCCAAAAATCTGGCTGGCTATTCAATGTTTAGTTCATTACGAGTAAATGTAAAAAAAAAAAAAAAAAAAAAATGGAGGACTTTCCCTTTAGAGGGCAAGCCTATTCTAACTCTTGAGATCTGCATTTTATTATAGACCTGCTCATTTGTTCAGCTGATCTAATCATTGTTCCCAGTACATCACATTAACTAACCTGTAAAGCCTACTTCCAGCAGTATATCACAGAACACCCCTTACATTTTTGCAGATTTATTATCTTTCATGAGAATACTGAAGACATGACACTCTGATATAATGTAGTCAGCATGCAGCCTATATTAGTGTAAATTATCTCCTCAAAATAACTAAACAGAGCAATTTATGTCTGAACAATTTGCCAACAGAAGTACAACCCCAAGTACAAATGTCCAAATTTTGTCCAATTAACAATTTTCCCCTCCTCTGCATCGTCTGACTCGTTAGTGTCACAAGGTGTCAAGTCTCAGACATTTATTCAAGTAGGTTTTGCTATCATTTTGGTTCCGAGCCCCAAAAGGAAACCAGCAGAGTAAACAAGCGAGTTACAAGAAGCGCCCACTGATACATACTTGGAAACTCTGCAGATAAGGTCTTAAACTTTTTTTTATTTTTTTATTTGCCACATCAAATGGTGAATTTCTAAAGCAGTCCAACTCTGCAGGACCAGCTTTATTGTAATAATCTTTAAAGTATGCCTTATTTTAAACCTCTCAAATTAAAGGCGTGATGAAATTAGAAAGCACTGAGTGTTGCAAATAGCCACCAATTGTTGATAGATAATAAAAATGTCAGTATTTATGCAAGGTTGTAATGTTTTTCATAGGCTGAATCAAACATGTGAACCGCCCTAAACCAGCATCTGTTAAACGAGCTTTACTGCAACATTTCTGGACGTTTTTTCCCCCCCACACCGTTTAATCAATCTTTACGAATCCTTACTGCAACCAAAACCCCAAAAAGACAAAAGAGTAAAGTGGTAGTAGTAAAATTTCAAGTTTACATTTATTCAAGGGCAATACAATTCATAAATACTGAGCAGCTCATTGGTACATTCAGACCAATTGAAGTGAATTCCTCTAAATCAGACCGAAAACACAATCAAATCCATTTTTAAAAAAAAGGGACTGATGCAGATTTTGATCATGTGTTCAACGCCAATTTACAGTCTCCATTGACTAAGCAGTAACATGTCAGCTAAAAAGAAGAAAATAAACCACAGAACACTGGAGTCGAACTAATCTAGAAAGACAATCGTGTCTGGATTCTTAACTGTACGCTAGAACTCATGTTAAAGCGTCGCTCACCACACTGAAGCAATCATTTTAACAAACTGCTGATCAGAGCAGGTAGAGTAGCTGAAGCTGGTTTAAGAAGTCAAAGGGTTTGAATGTGTCCGAGACGGCATGTTGTTGCAAGATTCTTTTTGTTACATGAAGGTTGACATCTTTCTTTTTTTTTTTTTCCTCCACCCCCTCTCCAACATGTTCTCCACATCCATTGTTCATAAGTGACAGTCCATCTCCAGGTCCGGCATCGTCAGCCCAAAGACCCGATCCGACGGGAGCTTGCTTTGACGGCATGATGGGAGCTCTGTTGATCCAAGGCACGTAAGGGCTGATCTTTGCAGGACCCAGAAAAACCTTAAGCTTTTGGGTTAGACAGAGGACGCCGGAACAGCAAGATGTGTGGTTCTGTAGGGAGGAAACGCAGAACACAACCAGTCAGTCAAACACAGATATACACGAAACCACTCAGTTTTTGACTAGATTTGAGAAAAAAAATGTAGTCAAGAAAATGTACATGCACAACAGCAGAGGTGGCCAACCGGTCCAGCACCAATTTAAAAACATAAATTACTCAAATGCTTTATAACAGGTTTTAACATTAGATTGTTATTCCTGAATGATTTAAAAACAGCTGAAGCCACGGTGTCCACAGAAGCACATATCGACTACACTCCAAGCCACCGCAGAAATGTAAAGAACTTTTAAAAACGCCACAAAAAACAAAATGTGACTTGTGTGTTTCCAGCTACTGGTTCGTAGTTAATTAACCAGGCGACAAAGCGTAACGTTGTTATACGTTTGCATTACGCATGGCTGTAACCAACAGGAAGTAGAGGTTTTAAACTAGTACGGACCACAGATCAGTAATGGAGTGAGGTTTTAATTAACGTGGTGTCCCCCCCTATGGATGAGCCTAAAAATGCTCACTTCGGTCCACATGTACCCGTTGTAGCTTCCAGCCATGCCTGAGAGTTATGGGAACATCTGGGAGGATGCTGGCAGCAGAATGAACTGATCGGTCATGTGAGGCAAATGTTCAGAACTTATTCAGAGTTGCTTGCAATGCTGAAAATGTTTAGAAAACTGTACCGTTTAAAAAATAAAAATAAAGTGAACTCTAAAATAACATCCTAGATCTGAATGAAATATTCCTATTAAATACTTTGTTCTTTACATAGTTGAATGTGCTGACAAGGAGAAAAAAAACAAAAAAAAAAAACATTAATGAAATAAAATCTATTAATCCATGGAGGTCTGATTTGGAGCTACACTCCAAATTGAAGTGGAAAACAATACAGGCAGATCCAACTTTGATGCAATGTCCTTAAAACAAGTCAAAATGAGGCTCAGTAGGGTGTATGACCTCCACCTGTCTGTATGACCTCCCTACAACGCCTGGGCATGACTCTGCTGAGGTGGCAGATTGTCTCCTGAGGGATCTCCTCCCAGACCTGGACTAACGCGTCGACCAATTCCTGACTTTCATCATCGACTCGTGTTGAGCTTTTAACGTGTCACAACAAATTACACGCCTTGAACTAAGTCCTCAAAAGATGGGGCGCATGTCATGCTTTACAAAACCAAAATAACAGGCGAGATTTGACACGGAAGCACCACAGTGATGATACGGGAGCTGAAACATGGAGTCATTGATGAGGGCGATGGGAGCTCAACAGCAGGGCAAGTCGTTACAATATCTGACGTTTGTTCCGTTTTAAAGTGTCGAAACGCAGACAGTGATTGGCTCGCGGGCTGTGAGCGGAGTCCTGCGCAGCCGAAGTCGTGCTGCCTGAACGTTAGCCTGATGGCTCGTCTGATGCTTTTAGCATGTTAGCTGGTTAACAAGAGCTTTATTTTTATTTTTTTAACATGTGTAACATTTTCTGACCGGATTGAAACGTGCACAGATTCAAACCATTCTGAAAGCAGTCTTATATGGGCTCAAAATCATGACGTGCGTTTACCGGCACCAAGATTTATTCAAAGTAGAAACTCCGACTTTAGCAGAGTTGTTGAACAAACGCGCAGGTCTGTTGGTTCTGAGCGCATAAAAATGGTTCTGAGACTGGTTGAGAACTCATGCTGCTGCTGTTGAGAGAGCGGGGGCAAAGTATTATCATCCCAAAATGTTCTGTGCTGTTTAAGCTTTAATTTACTGGCAAAGTCTGAGTGAATGTACTGTATGGGAGTCTTTGTTATGCAACCATCATGAAATTTTGGTGAAACACACTGATAAGAAGCAGACCTAAATTTAGAAGACATCCCTAATGTAAAACATTTAGATAGAAGAAATACAAAGTATTAAATAACATTTTTGAAAGAAAACTTATATTCAGCCAAACTGCATTTGACACCAGTTTTAGTTTTGTTGTGTTAAATCACTGTTCATATAGACAACATTGACTAATGATTGACTTACAAGCTCATCAACAAACTTCATGTGAAGCACAATAATTGGGTAAATATTTTTAACAGAACACCCAAGTATCAACTTGTTTGTGCGTGTTTATTTGCTCTGTCTAAATGTTCTATTTTGGATAAAGTGGACAAACTTTTGTCATCTGATTCATCGTAAGAAATAATCAACCGGTTATTAAAATGTTACAGTCCTAAGTTTAATCATAATTGTCATTTACTTTTTTTAACTTAACTTGAAGTTACATAAGTGAAACCTGTTCTTGGCTCCTTCTATAATACTACTAGCAGCAATCATTGTTCTAGTTTCATTGTTTACAATGGCAGGCTCTGCCATCTTGTTATAAAAAAGCATGTGTCACAACTTGTTGCATATTGAATTCAGGTCACCTCCCAGACTTATTGCTTAAAATAAAAAAAAGGTTTTAAAAATAATGCATCTGTGAAATGAAAAAAGCCAACAATGATCTGATTTGGTATTAAATAAATAAAGACATTTTGTTTATAAGCCATATCACCGAGCCCTAAATGCCACATCGCAACCACGTTTCAACTAACAATTTAGAGGCAGAATTTCTCTAAGTATTTGCGAAAAGCTGAATTTCTGAGGGTAAATTCCTCCTTGACAGGGCTTACTGCTTCCTTGCATTACAGAGTTTGTAGTTTGGTCACATTGCAACAACAAAATTCTTCAGCCACCACAACAATCAGGAATGCATTGCTTAAAAGCAGAAATCAGATCATTCTGACACATTTAAAACTTCAAAGTTGAAATTATTACATTGTAGCCTTTAAGAACTTACAGAAATCCTGTCCACAACAAGAAAAAAAAATTAATTTGTTTTTACTTGAGAGCAACTTCTTGTCAGTTATTTACTGAAGTAACAGCAACCTATTTCCACACAGTATACCAAGACGGTACAGCAGCAGGTTAGATACCCAATTAATTTCTGGAAAAAATTGCTGACAGTTATATACCACCATCTAATTATGCAGCTACATGTGTAGATTCTTAATTTGTGAGAAGTTTTAGATCCCATTAAAAGTCAGCATTAGCTTCAGGATTCAACTACGTTTTATCTATACAAGAATACATGTTGAATGCTGAATAGAACATTAAAAATTAAATTAAAGAATTTCAGCATTTAAAACTCAGTGTTCTTAATTTTCACCCTAAACATCTGTCATTTCAAAGCCATTTTGGTATTGTATCCCCCCAGATTAAGTTGTTCTGACATACACCCACTCCAATAACTACTTATAAGTTAGCATTACAGTTAAAGAAAGAAACTTCAACCAAAAAACGAGCAAAAAGCAGAAATGACTAAAGTACAGTAGCAGCTTAAAGTTTATTCTAGGCACTTAAGATAGTAATTCACATACCTGGTTGATGGATCATGTAATGCACCCATCCCTGGCTCTGCTGGACCCCCAGGTTCCTCCACTCGGTCTCAGACATCAAGTGGGTCTTGGGTACACGCTTTGCGATGTCTTTGGGCAGCATTACATGTCTGTAGGACACACAGACGTTTACACGGCTTTAGAAGAAGTTACACGCCTTCGCACTGCGTTTTGAGTTAGATGTCATGTACAACAGCAGGTCATGCAAAAGTTACGTAATAGGAGGGCAACAAACGTCAATCATAAAAAGGTGAATACTACGAGTAAAGCCTACCTGTACTCGTATTTGTCATCGTCGTATTTGTCAGAGTAGTAGATCTGTTTGTGAGACATGGCGAGGGTCTGAAAAAAAGTTCCAATCGTTAGTTAGCATCCAGAGGAAAACTAAGCTAAGTAGCATTAGCATCAAGTTTTAGCAAAGCAAGCGCTGCTAGGCTAACGGCTTTAAGTTAGCCAGGAAGAACTGATGAGAACAGTAAGCGACATAAACGGTCATTTAATCGTTCTGAAACACAATGGAATAAACTGTGGCATTACCGTATATAAAAGTAAAGTTACTCTGATCGGAAATAATCAATCCACGTCGTTGTTGTTCGCACCGACAATAGCGCCTTGTTTGCTCTCTCTTTGTTTCCCTCTCGACTGTCTACCAGCGCGCTTTTCTCCGTTCAAAAAGACCTGGCTTGAACCCATTGGTCAACCCAACGGAAGAACCTACCGTTCATTGGCTGCTCCCAAGGAACACCTCAGTTCCATTGGCTCATACGTTCTGTCGGCGGAAATGACGTAGTTATCCACCTGGCTTCCCAATTGGCTAGCACAACTTTGTGGTTTTAGTGGAGCTAAAAACATCTAGCACTTTCCTTTGATTTACCTGACAGCTTCGGTCGCAAATGACCCGACGACTAATAGAAAATCTTCCCAAGTCATGTTGTTTAAATTCTATTATATTTGTGAGTTGTTTGTAAGTTATTTTTCGCGCAAAAATACAAATGTATTGCTTTTTTAAAAATCGCGAGGCAGTTGTCTTTCTTTTGAGTAATGTTGAAAAATCAGAGCTTTGGACTCCTTTACAGAAAATGGGTCACTTTGAATCAAATTTGAATTTGTTTAACGAACTTTTATGTTCATAGACTTAATTATTTAGATTTCATTTCCTTTGGGATCAATAAAGTATTTTTGAATTTGTATTGACTTAAATAAATGTGAAATAACAGTTTGCTGATTTCCATAATTTCCACAGCAGGAGTTGTTTTATACAAAAAAGTAGAACACAGTTTTCTGCAAATATGATATGATACTTTGGTCTTCTACTTAAAAAAAGAGTAATCTAACTGTACAATCTTCAGCACAAGCTGGACGGATATGGCAACATGCTACTAGTGTTTCTGATTAATAGTGGGGGGAAATTAACACTTGTGAAATGCAATAAATAGAGCGAGATCCATTTGTTTTTGTTTTTTTGGGGGGGGGGGGGGTTGTTTTTGTTTCTTTGTCTAGAACACCAATCCAGCTAATGTCAGGCTAAATAAACCTATCTCTAACAACTGCATTTTTATTATCCCTATACCTACTTAATCTTTGCAGGAGTCAAGGACTAACATCCACACCCATGAGCACTTTACAGTATTAACTTGATATTTATGTTTTGGGAGGGTGAGAGGAACCTGGGGGAACCTTTGCAGAATCCATTCATGCAAAAGGAAAACATGCAAATCCCATGGAGACACTCTCCAGTTTAGACTTAGACTTAGACAACTTTATTTGTCATTTTGTATGCCCAGAGTGCGTACAGAATGAAATTTCATTTCGCATACAGCTTGAAAAGTTACAATAAATGTGTTTACAGTGCCTTCCAAAACTATGGACACTGCTCAAACTTATTCACGCCATGGAGGGAAGCACAGACCTATACAGGACAAAACGATGGCCCACTGCTTTTTGGTATGGGGATGAAACCTTTAGACCCATTGTTAGACTCTTCACTGGTGCGGTGGTCCTGGGTTCCTCCTGGTGCAGGATAATGCTCGATCTCATGTAGCAGCATCCATGTTCCCTTGACCTAAATCCAACAGAACATCACGTTTTGTCCAGCAGACACCGCCAGGGAGGAGACACTCCAGCACACCATCCCGACATTACCAAGCATACACGCAAGCATGTGGCGGCAATACAAAGTACCGATTACCATTTTAAGTTGCTGTGATGACATTTCGGCAAATTGGCCTGCCACATCGCTTTTTCAGTTTTCCTTTCTCAGTGATCCTTTGTGGGCCCTTTGTGGTTTGATCATTTCCTTTTCATCAAGGGATGTTTGTTTCTAACACATTACCCATTCTATATCAGTATGTATATCCAACAGAGTGTGTTTATAAATGGAGCGCTGATGTGTTTTCAAAGTGTTCCCTCAACTTTCTTGAGTAGTATCTAAAATTCAGGGACAAATGTCCGTCCAAGTCAGTACTCATTAGCCCCAATTTTTTGCCCATTCCTTTTTACCAAATTGCCTATCTCCAGGTCACCAATCCATTGCAGAGTAACAAAGAGACACACAAAACAAAAAAACCATACGCTCATATCTGAGGGCACCTTGGATTGATCTAGCGCCATGCAAACTCCATGCAGACAGAGCCAAAGCCAGGACATTGTGCAGTCCCACTGAAATATATATTCAGATTTATCCAATCTTATAGACAGATTGTTCTTCCCATCAATTCTGATCCGCTTTTTATCCCTACTGAAGATAAACAGTCACACAGTATGATTCTGTCACCGCCGTGTGCCATGGTAGGGCTGGAGTGTTAAGAATAAGCTACTGTGCTACTTTTGTTAAGCAAATTGTTTACTTATTATCAGCCAAAAAGTTAACAATTTGCTTTCAATTGATCAGAGCAACTACTTCCACATCATGTTTGCAGTTTCCCTGACATGGTTTCATAACTATTGGCCTTTATCGGCTGTGTCGCTGATAGCCTACTGCCCTTGCTATGCCTGTACAGCTTTTTGACTCAAATTTGCTGTTTTGAAATGAGCGCAGATAGATTTGACAGGACAAGTCTCCAGAGGTTTTTTTTTTTTTTTTTTGTCAATTCAATGTATAATTTTAATAGGTATTGGTAAGATTATATTTTGTTTCCTATATTTGTAGATCTGCAAATATGCGTGAAGCAGAAAAGTGCTTAACACACTAATTTTAGAGGACAAGGAATCAGATGATGAAAGCAGTGTCCACTCTGCAGCAATAGGAGAGGTGGGGTTGTCCACTCTGGTAAGTCCCACAGTCAAATATAGCTGTGCAGACGTGTCAGTGAGCGGCTGGTCTGCGCAGCCTCTCCCTCTTGTGTATAAATATGTGGACACCCATCCATCCGGGGGATCGGGGTCACTCCTGTATTATTATAAACCCAGGAGAAGGAGCTCCGTCCGTCACCTGCCGCTCTTTCACCTGCGTGCGTCAATCACGTCGCTTCCCTGACCCAACGCTTTGGCCTGAGTGGCTGAGCCTTCATCCGGGGGCGGGCGCTCCTCGATGAATCCTGAAATCCCATTGGACGAGGGGTTTCTTGGGTTGACGTGACGCAGCTTGGAATTCCCAAAGTTCCCAAGTTCACGGGAGGAGAACGGCGTTTGATTTAACGAGTAAGCAAGAGGGTTTGTAGAAGATTAAAAAAAAAAAAACGCCAGCGACTGGACTTTAAGCAGGTTTGTGAAAATAAACCGTCTTCCGCGGGGTTTGGTTTGGCCGGTTCGACGCTCCTTGCTAGCTGCAGGGCCTGAGTGGGAACGCGGAAGAGTGGGAATGCTCAGGCTACCATCCTTTGTTTACCATCACGAGTGTACCTTCAAACGTGTTGCTACAACAACCGCGGCCCCCAAAGCGTGTCTCATACGTGATTTAAACGGAGCCCCGGCGCTCCCGGGCCTGCTGCTTAGTGAGTATCCACCTCAATTTTGTCGGCTTGTTTTTTTTGGATCAGTGAGCCGCTCCAAGCTGTGGTTTCACCATCTTTGCTGGTTTTAGCTGCTTTCTCCGACTGTCTGGATGAATGGATGTGGACGAACGGTGGTCTGGGGATACTGAGCGAGTTGTTTGCTTGTTTTTCCTTAAATTCTTTATTGTGCTGCGCAGCGGTGTATTATGGATGCCACCATCCCGTTACATAACTGGAATCGGGCACAATCAGCTCTTTATCCCGGCTGCACTCCGCATTGTTGCCTAAACCCCTACCTCGGTGGCACAATTGAGTCATTTTAAACTGTTTGCATAATCACCACCGTAAATACTGCAGCATTATGGCAGAATTTGCCTCTTTTTTTGTTGTTGTTCTTCTCCTATTTCAAAGTCATGCACGCTATATAAAAATATTATTTAAAATATATCTCTTTCTATATATATATGTATACATTGCGGCCAGCTCATTTAGTTAGACGTGGATGATTTGTTTGACAAGATTTGTCATTTCGTCACGCCCACTGAGGACACGTTGTTGCTGTCGTCATTTGCAGGATACGCTAAAGGTGAATCTGTCTGGTGCTGTGCCAACCTGAGCCTCTAGAGGGCGATGTCTGACAGCAGCAACAGCACAGGCAGCACTGGCTCCTCCGCCAACAGCTGGACCCTCCTCTCCCCTGAGGTAAGAATCAAACTGTGGCAGGCTGGTTGCTGCATGTTCCGACAGGGAGTCCAGCTCCTTTGGCTGAGATTCCTGAGAAGAGGGAGCAAAACCTGAGTTAGCAATTCTAAATGACGTAAGCGGTCTTTAATTACCCCCCCCCCCCCCCCATAACACTATTTTATGCTTCTTTTTCACTATTGTGAAAGATCTTAGTCAAAACTTTAAATAAACAACCATCCACAGAACCACAGGTGCCTCAGCAGATTTGTTGTTAATCCTCCACTGACCGACATTTTCAAATACTGCACTCGGCGTTGCATTCTCTAAAATCATGTTTCTCACATGCATTTCAATCCACCTCCTTGTCTCCTTCTCTGTGGATCTGGCCCGTTCCACCACGCTTGCAGTCTACTTGACTATAAACAAACACATGTACATGGCAGCATTTGATAACCTGAAATTTTTCCCTATAGGAGGAACCCAGTTTGTGTAGATCCATAGTTCTCCTTCTGATAGCTTTATTTTGCAATACATCCACATGTATGCCTCCATTTATTTAGAATTCTGTAAATTACCCTGTCAGAAACTTGCAATGCCAGGACTGGTTTGATTGAATTTGATTGAATTTGACTTTGTAAAGTGCCTTGAGATGACATGTTTCATGAATTGGCGCTATATAAATAAAATTGAATTGAATCATCGTCAGGGTTCTACCAAATTCTTTAAAGGCAATGAAGTTTGATGTATGTAAACTTCTCAGTTTGTAGAAAGTAATAAAAAAAAAATGTCTCATTATTCTGGCATTTAGTGGATAAAAATAATTTTGGTTATCTTAGCTGACCCCGTAAAAAATAATAATAATTTAAACTGGTTTTTAATGTCCATGACAAAAGTGGTCGTTTTCTTATGTTTTTTGTTGATACGCATGTGGTTTCAACTGTTTGTCAGTTATATATTATTTTGGCTATACTTACCTGAACGGTGATAAATCTTAGAAGAGATCGAATGCATTAAGCTCCATCTTTATTTCTCTTCTGCTCTCTGGGGTGCCTACAATCCCAACTAGACAGACTGCCTTCTAAGAAAAACTTAGGCAAAATACATCATTCCTAAAATTTGGGGCATGAGGGTTCAGTTGATATGTTTAAAGCAAAGGAAGAGGCCTTATGAATAAAACGTCCGCCATGAAGACAAATATTAAGTACGCTTAATATCCTGAACCGGACGCGCACGCAGCATTCACCAAGTGTCATTTCCAGGAGAAATGTTGCAACTCTGTCCCGCATAAAGAGGCTAAAGTTTGTCCATAAGGTTTCTCGTTTTACATGTTTTGTTCATTTATTTATTTTAGGTTAGATATTGTTAACGTTTTTGTTTGAGAATTTAAGAACTTAACATCACTCGTGAATGGGGAACATTTGAAGATATTTGTGCAGAACAGTGCTCACACATTTATTTTTTTTTGGTCAGAATGACTTTCCAAATGTTGTTTTCATTGATGAAAATCAGTGAGTTAACATGTAAATCACCTGATTCGCAACTTTCCAATGATATTTTCCTCATGAAGTTATAATAAGAGTTCTGATTGAGTGGTTCTCCACACGACTAGCTTTAAGCGCCGTTAATACTCGATGAAAGCTTTCGACTTTGAATGAAAAGATGTTGCATTTCGAACCTGAGACAACGTTGCATGGCAACAAACACACACAAAACAATTTTAATGACAAAACCAGAACGACCAGCAGGGGGCGTTGCTAGAGTGGAAAATATTCCCCTTTGTCTGTATTTGGGACCAAAACACATTTGTTGCATCAGCCTTTTTAAAAGAGACCCATTTTATGCACAACCATGACGTAAATAAGTCCAACTACTGAGAAGTAGCTTAAAAAAGACCCAAAATACAGTATGTAGCTTTAGCTGAATACTCACTCATTGACAGATCTAACAATATCCCTTTAAAACTACCGAGTCACTTGAATGAATAAATAAGATATTTTTTGAATAGATAAACAGTGATAGTGATGTTTTCATGCATTAAGTAAAGTTTTAAGTGCTGAATATATATTTTGGGGGAAACTAATGGGGCTTTAACTGGGAATCACCTCTTACTGCATCTCTAGCAACCAACAGTGCTCTATAGGAGGAAGAATATCAAACAGTCTTTGCTTTCATGCTCAATTAGCAAGTGTAAACAAACAATCTGGGTCTTTTTCTATGGTTTTGAAATGGTTGGTGTCAACTCACATTACCAGGCAATATCAGAGTATTAATAGATGACTCTGTGGATTTAGTTTTGTCTTTTAACGCATTTCTATAACCACACATTTGTGACCAATTTTTAGAATAATTACTTATTCAGTTGCCACCTTTTTTTTAATGCATAGGATCACATCACACTGCTGCTGCTTCCAGTTATAACGCCAAAGGTCTCTGACCTCCACAATCATCTCCTATGCAAAATGGTACAAACTCAGGGACACCATCCTGGACCAGTGGAGAAAATAACCATTGATTGCGAGAAGGGAATGGATTAGCTGGTCAAATTGTCTACCTGTCGTCATGTAGTTTAAAGGTGAGGGTGTTCCAACAGGGAAACGAAATGTCTAAATCAGACAAAACTCTGCCTAAAGGAAGTAATTTTCTCTAACAATACGCTGTCCTCCAGCAATTTAGCAGGAAGCACAGATTTACTGAGGTTTTTGATAAAGACCCCCACCACCACTCCCCTTTTTAAAAATGATTTGCATTGACAAATGTGAATAAGTAATTGAATTTAGTTTATTTTGGGGTCAGCTTTGATCTGTCTTGTCATTTATAGACGCTGGATGTCTATTGCAGATATCCACATCTCAATTCTTATAAATAATAATAAATAAGCAAATAAAACATGTGGGATTTCTTTCTCTCCACAACCATCAGTGCTGGAATCTCACTGTCATGTAAGCTGTTTATCAAGAAATCACCCAAAGTGGATGTTAATCTGGCTCATGAATACAGGTTGACGTACAATCATTCCCTGTCTGAACTTGTAACCATGAGCCTCGTTTAAAAAAATGCTAAAACTCTGGCGGATGTTTGCAGAACACCAAATTATGAGTCAGTCCTACAAAGGGCTCGGTATGAATGAAAGCCCCGCCTTCTTCTGCTATCTCTTACTGTAGAGGAATGTAATTGCTTTGTTAGTTTTGTCTGCCTTACGTGTAAACACGGCTCAGAGGTCTGCCTTTGAGGAACTAAATGCTGGGAATCGTTGCTTGGTTGTGTTCTGATATAGTCTGCAAAACAAAACCAATCCGCAAAAGGTTTTGCTGCATTGGGAGATCTGATCAGATAATAAATGGTTGTAACGTTAATATGGAAAATTTCTAAAGGCAAAAAAAATAAGTGTTATTTCTGAAGAAATTTTGATTTATATTCTGAATGTAGATCGTATGTATGTATGTATGATTTCATAATTTGCATGTTTTTGCTTAAGTGGGAGATACTTAAGATTCCATTTATCCTGCTTAATTTTTAACTTTGGAGCTGTCTGCTGTAATATCTGCTTATTGTACTTTTTTCCCCTATTTTTTTTTTTCTTTTCTTTTTTTTTGCTTAAATATTCCAGGCTTAGACAAAAAAATAAATTCTGGTCAGCATTGCAGGAATTGAAAAGACGCGTCAAAACCTTATGTAAATTATACTTTTCATTCTGTTCCAAAATTTCCCCCTTTTAATTTGTTGCTTTTTTCAGTACAAAACAAAATGCCAGCTTGAAAAATGTTTTTTTTTTTTTAAACCGCAGCAAATAGTGGTACCAAGTCTCAATAACAAACATTAGGCGCCACTTCCACTCCGTCTGTTTGTTCAGGAAGTGTGCCAGATAGAAATCCATTATTTTTCCTACTATCACAAACGTAACCCTTCTATTTGTTAAACCTGACTGGAAATGTAACAGGAACTGCGGTCTTGATGATCTCTGTAAATAATAGAATAGAGCAGAGGTTTATTAATCATTCACAAAGAATGCTTTGTTGTAGCAACAGCACTATTGCAACACCACAAAAACACAAAGATTAAACTAATCCTGGTCATTATAGTCTAATGGTTGATGGCAGGAAGGACTTCCTGCACTGAGGTGACGTCAGTCTGTGACCTGGAGGTGCTCTTCCTAATCACCTCCAGGTCATGCAGAGAGTGTGAGTCCTTCATCAGGGTACAGTTAAGTTTCCTGAGCATCCTCACCCCAGCCACCTACTGAACCTGGTCCAGCTCTGTACCGATGGTGGATCTCACCCAGAACTTGAAGTTAACATTAGTTAGGTTTCTCCCTGAATATACTTTTTATTTTTACCCTAATGGCAGCCTACGTAAGGGGTTTATGTTCCCAGGTGTGTATTCTTGCCTCGTTGACCGTGGTCGTTTTAACCCTTAACCCGTTGGGTCTTGTCTCTCCGCAGGAGGGTGCCATTGAGAATGTCGGGCCTGCCGACGATGGCACCGAGAGTCTGGGCGATGCCCCCAGTCTGTCTGAGGAGGTGGCAGGTACTGACCAGTCTGCAGCGGTGGCTGGAGCATTGATGAGTCCCTGTCTCTGTTCTGACACAGTGTGAACCTCGTTTCAGGAGCTGCTGCCGAGTACAAGCCAGCGGACCTTCCCGTAGAAACGGTTCTGTCTGAAGAAGGCCATCAGGTTCGTCAGACATTCAGAGATTAGTGAGTGGTAAGGACGAAAAGCCAAACCCCCGAATAATCCCATTTCCTTTCTGCCAGGTTTGTCAGGAGACTTCCCCAGAGTCAGGCGAGGGTCCCGTCCCTTCCAGCCCTTCCCAATTGAGCCCTCTTCCCCCCGACCCTCTCGATTCCTCATACCTCGACGCGGAGAGTCAGCCCCCAGTCATCCACGACATCGTAACCACCTCTCCCAGTGATAATGAGCCTCAAGGTGCCATGCCTTTGGTCACCAGCATTGATCTGGTAGCTCAGCTCCACATCCCAGCTGTTGATGTTCCCCTAGCAGACCCCACAGCGTCTTCCCTCTGCACCTCACGTGACCGAGGCCGCCACCACTGCTGAGCCTGTGCTCCACACGCCTGCTGATTCTGGACCGCTGCCTGCGAGTCCTGCAGCCGGGAGTGACGCCTCGAGCGCTGAGACCGAGGTCAACGTCCCCACGGAGGCCCCGGCATCCGCTGAGCCCCCGACAACCGCTGAGCCCCCGACAACCGCTGAGCCCCCGCTTCATGTTGTAGATGAGATCAGCGGTGGTCCAGAGAGCGCGGAGCCTCCAAGCCCAGCCCCAGAGAGACTTACGACGGAACACCAAGCTGAGGAGAGTCCTGCGCCAGAGACGGTTGGCTCTGCCGAGACCGAAGAAGACGAGGCCGACGCCGAAAAGGACGAAGAAATACCGTCTGAGTCACCGAACGTGGATGAAGAGGAGGAAGAGGAAGGTAAGTTAGTGTCAAGTCATATTCCCAAACATGTTCTCATTCATTTGTTTTTTTTATCATGAGAAAATTAATAAATTGCGAAATTTAAGGCTATAAAGCAACAATCCTATCTGTTATTCCCTAATAAGTACCTTTGTTTAGATATCTTAAGATGTACTGACATGTTCAGTGCTTTAAAGCATGACAAAAACAGCCCAGAAGTATCCATCTGTGAGACAAAACGCCAAGATATGGCTAATATTCATCTATTAAAACAATGGCAAACATCACACAGGAGCACAATCAAAAGGAGTTTCATCACATTTAAGCACCAAGGTGAGAGTAGAAGAAGTGTTTACCATCATGTCTTTACCAACATACAGGAAACATTCAAATGAAAAGGCACTAAAGTAACAAAAGCACAAGATTGCTGTCGTAGATGGAAATTTTGATCACACTTTTACCTAGAGAGGGTCTGTCATGCTTCCCGCACCTGAGTAGATCAAACTGACTGAACAAAGGATATGAGAATAATTTGAGCTGTAAATGCAACTCGCTAATGGGACGTTGCTTTTGCTGCATATTTAAACGGCATTAACAAGGTGTAGGAAGATATACTGGTGAAGTAATTGACAGTCCAACGTCACCTCTCCAATCCTGGAGCTCAGCCAGGCTGCCGAGTAAAACGGCTCTCTCTGTGTTGAGGAAATAGATGTCATTCGCGTAGCAGCCACATGTCTGCATCACTGCTGCAAACGTAGACAAATGTTGCAGCAATCACTCGATAGCAACGTTACTCACTCTCCTGAAACACTATGCAGACTCTCTTTCTGCACCGATAAAGGTTGACTTTGACTTCTTGTAGTGGCCCCACATGCTGGTGGAGTTCGCTCTGACTTATTGGACCAATTGGGAGCAGTCATGGACTGTGCATATGCAGTAAACCTTTAGCCTGAAATATATGACAGAGCTTCATATTTCGCTAAATGTGTTGAATTTTTTTTCACATTTAAAAAAGTCACAGCAGCTACAGTCCCCGAAATCCCACTTTGTTATATAGTTCTAGTAAAGTGTGGATTAGAAATATAATTTCATTGATAGTCTCACATTAACACATACTATTAAGTTCATTAGGTTTTGAAGCTTTGCATCAGGAAGGCGTCCCGGGTGCTGCGACAGCCTTTATCTGGTTATGGTGCAGCAGAACCTGCAGAGATTCATTCTGATTCTTTGCACTTACAACAGACTGAGAAGGAAGAAGAAGGAGAGACAAACTCTGTGAAGATTTCATTCCTTATCTGTGCCGTGTTAGCATCTGGAATAAGATTTATTCGTCTGACAGCGAGGCCCACACCCCGTGAGAAAATGAATAAACCCTCAAGCACGAAATTACTGCTGTTGTAATTTAGAGGAGGGGGAAAAAAAATGTCATGCATTTCCACAAGCAGCCGTCTGGTTTTGTCACTAAAATGTCTCACATGGTGGTTACAAATTCCCTTTGTTTCGTATGCCACGTATTCAATTAAATTCCCAGTGTGTTGTTTTGTTTTTTTCTGTGTGTTGGGCAGGCTGCCAGTGGATAGTTAGAATTGTGGAAATGACTTCAGCTCTGACAGTTTAGCCTCCAAAGATGTTTAAAAGATTGATTGAAGTTGCTCGGGGGGCACAGCGGAGTATTTGCGGTTCGGTTTCAGGCCCGTTCGTCTCAAAGACTCCGCTGTCCCGCGTCTTCCGTCTGGATACTGTCCGCCTGAACCCGCCGCCTCTCTGCCTCTTTCCAGAGCAGTCCAGCGGCTTGGAGTTGGGCGACGCGAGCGGCTTTGATGATGGACTGAGGAGGAGGAATGTTCCCTCCTTTGAAGCGCCAAGGCCAAGAACCTCTGACGAGGAGGACGACGAAGAGGAGGTGGAATTCATGATGGCCGAGAAGAGGGAGGAGAAGCCGTGGTTCTCCATGAACAAATGCATAGTGGCTGCTTTGGTGCTGCTCTTCTTAGGTTCCCTGTTCCTGTCAGGTGAGTTTCCCCCTATTCGCACAACTCGTCCTATTCGGTTCTGCTTTTTTTTTTAAAGCTTTGTGCCCGAAAAGTGATGATTTTTTTATCGGTTCCCCATCTCCTGTGTTTTTAACTACAAGAGCGTAACTATTTTTATGAAGTTCGGCAACAATAGATCAATGATTTTTGTGAGGAACTACATACGGTGGCTTGCAAAAATATTTTTTAGCATTTATCTTCACATTGCAATCTCAAAATTATTTGGTGTTTTTATGTAATGGACCAACACAAGGCAATGCGTAATTATGGAAGCGGAAAGAAAGTGATTCACGGCTTTACAATGCAAATCTGAAGAGTTCGGCATGGATTGTAATCAGCCCCCTTTCCCTCTGATGTCCTCTGGAAGAATCTGTAGACGGGGCAACTATGAGTCACGCTCTTCACAAGAGTTAAAAAAAAAAAAAAAAAAAAAGTGTCAAAAAGACAGAAAGCCAATAAAAGTCCCATTTACAGGCAGGCCTGGTGAGCAGACAGAGGGTCTGCCTGGGTGACGTGTGGAGAGCTAGCCTGGTGGAGATGAGCTCCCCCATTCAGGCTGCTTTGTTGTGCCATAACTGGGTAAAGCGTGGTGCTCCACACAGCAAACTGCACCACTACGTGTTAGAAGCATATTGCTGCTGTGTTGCTAAATTTACTTGTTTACTAACCCTAACCCTACCCTCGGGGAAAGGAATCTGGACTTAAGTCCAATTGAGATCCAGTGGCAGGTCTTTAAAATTTACGTTTGTAGACAGTCTCCATCACTGCAAAAACGGAACTAAAAATAAGTAAAATGTTCTTAAAATTAGTGTATTTGTCCTTGATTTGAGCAGGTAGATGAGATGATTTGCCAACAGAATAAGAGTTTTCCCCTTAAAAGAGGAACAACTCATCTCCATCTTATTTCAAGTGCAGGATGTCTAATTATCTTATTTTAGGGGTTGAAATACTCATTCCATTGGCAGATAATCTTATTTACCTGCTCAAATCAAGGACAAATACACTAACTTTAAGAATATTTGACTTATTTTTAGATCAGTTTTTGCAGTGATCTAATCTAACTATTTTTTTATTTTATTTTTTTCAAAGATTTGGTTTAAATATTGTACTCTGCCAGCTCTAAATGTGCGGAGCTGATAGAGACATGCCTCTAAGTAGAACGTGGCTCTGCAAAGTACCGGTAATGCTTTCCACTGTCTTATTTCATCCGAAAGAAGCTTGACTCAAGGAATGTGGCAGGAGGACTTAATCTTTGTCTAATTTATCTTCTTGTTAGATGGAGTTTATATGAATGTTAAGAACCCCTGATATGATCTTTGTTTTTAATTCATTGCTCCCCGAGGCCACCGAACATCACATTAATTTAATGTTTTGTGTTTCAGCCCCACCACACGTGCACGCACCCCACCCCCCCCCACAATATATTTTTCTGTACCAATTCTCCTACATTTTCAAACATGTTTTCACTCTGTTTTACAATCAATCCAGTTAATTCCAAGACCAAGAAATATAATCATTAATGTCCGATTCAAAACAAATAGCAGGCGGTCCAGTTCAATCTCTATAATACACTACAGTTAGTACAATTAGTACATGGTATCATGTTTTAGGCTTTTAAGGAGCTCCTTAGGAGGAAACGTTTTCTCCTAGGAGGAAACATTCTCTTTCTGCTTTAGATATCAGGAACAGGTTGTACACTGCAGCTTTTTTCTATACCTTATTGGGGGTGTTTAACAGTATTTTCAACAATGCTCAGAAAAGAAAAAGAACACGAGAACAAAGGTCGGTACATGTTGCACCGACATCACATTTAAAAGTACGTAGATTCAACATCCAGCAAATCTAATTCAGGGTCTCCTGGTTGGTCGGTGAAAGTCCATTTTGTCCTTGACGTCTCAGTATGGAAATATTCCCAGTCATTGAGTCCAAATTAGTTTTTCTCCTCATTTTTGGAAAAAAGGGGGAGCTTTTTGTAAGGTGTCAATGTTTTGGCTGTCAGTACGGTAGTCTTATAAGTTTTAGCAGATGATCTGAGTCCTTTATGTGGAGAGATAGCTCCCACTGAAAGGAATTTACACCAGGCTCACGCACAGATACTTCAAATCTTCAGTTAAAATACATCTTCCACCTTAACCATGTTTTAGGTATTAACTTTTGCCCATTAAGGTGTTCAGTAGAGCTTTTCTACCAGTATTTGTTAATCTTTTCTAGGGCTGGGCAATACAGGAAAAAAAGCATATCGATAAAATAGAAATCATATTGTATCGATAATTATCAACAAATTCAAAAATATATATTTTAAGTGCAGCCCTGGCCATTTTATGCTGTTGTTTAACAACCTATTTTTGGACACAGAACACACAAACACTGAATTCAAACTCAAACCTTTATTCAACCAACTTTTTACCAAAACGGCAGGTTAAAAAAAAAAAAAAAAAAAAAAAAAAAAAAAAAAAGGGAAGGCGTGCAAGATTCTGAACTCTCTGAAGGGGGCGGAGCTTGGTAATGGAGCAATCCTGGGTCTGCGTTGTGATTGGTTGGGAAGATGTGATAACTGTAATATTAACCTACACGATGCAAAAGGAAGGAAAACTGTTATTCTACTGAACTTTTTATTGACCCTTTTTTTTCTATCCTTGATATACGTCTATCGATCGATATATATTGTTATTGAATTATCATCCAGCCCTAATCTCTTTCATTCTAATGTTTAAAAAAAGTGTGACTTTCTCCATTTTTGTTATTTACTTTACTGTTTATTTCCATTCTTTCCTCCCCGTAGGTTCCTTCTTTAGCCACTTACTGGTAACAGCTTTTTTTACCAGCAAAATATTAACATATTGGTCCTCAAAGATGTATTTAAGAATACTTCCCAAGTGATGTAGACTGCAGCTATAATATCATTAATCTTATTATATAACACAATTAATGAAATCTTAAGAGTTTTAATATATATTACGGTTACTGTGTTGAGCTATTATGCCATGTATACAGGTGACCCCCCCCCCCCCCCCCCAGCTTCTTTTAAACCAAATCATGAAGCAAACATAATTGGGAAATGTTGAAGCCCTTTTTAACATTCCTTTAATTTTTCCAAGCCTTTGTTTCCCTTTTTGCAACATTTCTGAAAACACTGAAAATAAAATTCTAATTAATTTCCCGGTATCTGCGTTTAACTTGAAACTTTTAATATACATCATTTATGGTGTGCATAATTATCCGAAATGGGGTTTTAAAGCAAATGTTGGACCGCTTCCAAATTTAACGCACTCTCTTGTTTGACGACGGCTGTATTTGGGTTACGTAAGCGTGTTTATTTGCAGTCGTCAGCAACGCTCTGATGTCCGTTTTTTGAATCTTGTTGACTAAGCTGCGCTATGTCAACAGGTTTCCTCTCTGACCTGGATAATGGTAGGTCCTGCATCAAAGATAAGAGCGCAGCGTAAGCTTGTGCCCTCACCGGCCGGCGCTCGGTGGACCCTCTGAGGCTTTATCTGGCCTGACGGCTCCTGCAGCGACAGCAGGAAAAAAGCAAATAACACTCTTCTGAGGTGTCGAGTGACGTTAAGGGGGATTCACCAAATCATACGGGTGTGGTTTGATATCAGGGGAGAACAGCTGGAAGGTTTACATCTGACGGGGGTAAAAAACAAACATAATTCCTTTTAAGGAATTTTAAAATGTAAGCAAGTATGTGGCGGCTGTAGACTGTAGGGGAAGTTATTTGTTCAAAAACATTTTTTTTTTTTTTTGGCCAGATTTAAGTGAAAATTGTGTGTGCTTGTCTTGCAGGGGACATTGACGGCCCCGAATTGAGCGACGGAGAAGAAAACCAGGTGGGTTTATTCCTTTTAATCTCACATCCTCAGTTATGAACCTGAACAGAGCCACAGCAAAAAAATAAAATAAAAAGACGTCCTATTTTACAAACATGGATTCTATTCACACACCCATAAATATCTCTTCAGGACTGGCTTAGCGGTGATCCACAGGATATGAAAGAGCTCCTGGACAAACTAACGGAGGAAAACCAACAGATCACTCAGCTGGAGGTTCAGCTACAGGTCAGCATGCAGTCCTATTGATTTAGGTTATTTACCTTCATCCTCTCTTACAATTAGGCCACTTAAAAGTGGGGCATTTAAAGTTAAGGCTTTATGTTTATTGCTGCAGCCTTTGCAACGTGTCCAGTTTTCCCCTTCTGTCTCAGACTAAGCAGGAAGAACTCGACTCGGAGATGAAGGCGGTGGCTGAGAGTGGCGATGAACAGGGCAAGGCAGATTTGGAAGAAGAAAATTCAAAGCTGAAGGAGGAGCTGTCGGTCCTGCCTGAGCTGAAGAAGGAACTGGAGAGTCTGAGGGCCCGAGTGACTGAACTCAGCCAGCTCACAGGTATAACTGCTGAATTGTTAGCTTATATCTGGTTTATCAAAAAAAGTCCTCACACCCCTGATACAGTGGCAGGTTTTCTGTGATGTAAGAAAGAAACACCAGGATAAGTTATTATTCATTTTTTTGACATTTTCCTAACGAAAACAATAAATCTCTTGTAGGGAAAACTCTAAAAACTTAAAAGACTAAAAGATTATGGTTAGACATCACGCTTCCCGTACTTTGTCGTAGTTCATTTAAATTCAATAATATCATTCAGTCTTTATTAGGAGTCTATCAGCACACCACTTCTCCATTTGCAAAAGCACTCCAGGTGACCCCTATAAATATTTTGTCAGATTTGGTTCCAAAGATTTAAAGAAGGTCCGTGTAAGTTTTGACCTGACTATTAGCTTAAGTTGAGATATATTAAATGATTTTTCAGGTCAGTATACAGCACTTATACATATCGATGCTCCCCCAGTGGCTAAAAGTTACACTGTGCTCCTTTTAACTTTCTTCAGGTGAACTCATTATGTTTTAGGATGAATGATGTGATGCTGAAAAGGAAAATCCCCCCCATCTGCAGCTTTCTAGTAGTAATCCCAGAGCATGATACTACCACCACTGTGTTTCACGTCATGCGATGTTATTTTAAATTGTTTATTTTTGTTTACATTTTCAACTTTTTGCAAAAAGGAAAAATAAGCAAAAACTAAAATAAAGTATACAAGAATTCACAGAACAGGAGGCCATGGGATGTACAGCAGCATCAAGTAGGTTGTATCTGTGAATTGTGGCTCGTAAGCAAATACTTGGTTTCATCAGACCAGAACACATCCTCCTCCAAAGATTTAGGAGATTGTTGCCTCATCTGGATGATTCCTCTGAGCAAAAAAGATTCTGTTTGGGAACTTTAAGCGGGTATTAAATATACTTTTCATAAATCCCACTTTTCTGTGTTAAAAATATTTTCTAACTGGTCTTATGTAATATTCTAAACTTAAATGTCATGTTTTTAGTAAGCCATAAGACGATAATTGTCATAATTAACTCATATAAGGCTTAAAAACATCATTTTGTGTATTTTATTATTATTATTATTATTATTATTATTATTATTATTATTATTATTATTTATTTATGACTGTATACAGAGAATACTGGAGATTTTGTCTCATAGCTCCCTGACCAGTTTCTGTTGTCTCTTCATTATGAAACATGATGCACCATATAATATTTTCACATTAAACGCATTAAAATACTGCTGGATTTTTTTTGTAGCCTTCTCCTGACTGCTACTTTTGCATAATTTCAATTCAATTTCAATTCAGTTTTATTTATATGGCACCAGTTCATGAAACATGTCATCTCAAGGCACTTTCCAAAGTAAAAATTTAATCAGATTATACAGATTGGTCAAAAATTTCCTATATAAGGGAACCAGTTGATTGCTTCAAGTCTTGACAAGCAGCATTCACTCCTGGAGAAGCGTAGAGCCACAGGGAGAGTCGTCTGCATTGTCCATGGCTTTGCAGCAATCCCTCATACTGAGCAAGCATGGAGCGACAGTGGAAAGAAAAACTCCCCATTAACAGGAAGGAAAAACCTCCAGCAGAAGCAGGCTCAGTGTGAACGGTCATCTGCCTCGACCGACTGGGAGTTACAGAAGACAGAGCAGAGACACAACAAGAGAGACAAAAAAGCACAGAAGCACACATTGATCCAGTAATCTGTTCTACATTAGATGGTAATAGCGGGTGATCTGTCTTCCTTGGATGGTGTCACAGTTAACAGAACGCCAGACCAGGTGTACCTACTATGAAGAAAAAAAAGAGAGAGAACAAAAAGTTAAAAGCTGAAATGACAACAGTCATTTCAATGCAATGCAATGCAAAACTGGAGAACAGTAGAACTCAGTAGAGTGAGAAAATTAGGCCCTGATGTCCTCCAGCAGCCTAAGCCTATAGCAGCATAACTATAGAGATAGCTCAGGGTAGCATGAGCCACTCTAACTATAAGCTTTGTTCAAAAAGGAAAGTTTTAAGATTAGTCTTAGACAGGGTGTCTGCCTCACGGACCAAAACTGGGAGTTGGTTCCACAGGAGAGGAGCCTGATGGCTAAAGGATCTGCCTCCCATTCTACTTTTAGAGACTCTAGGAACCAACAGCAGACCTGCAGTCTAACAAGACTCTTTTGGTACTTTAAAATCTCTTTTCCTAAAACGAAATGTTTTTTTTTTTTTCTACATCAAATTGTAAAGGATTCCTGCTGCATTAAAATTGTGAAACTATTCAGATCCACTTTTGTAGTTTGCTGGGACGACCTCTGAATCTTTAATACCTTAATGTCTCTTCATTCGATGCAGGAATGGTGTCGCCTGCTTCCAGCTCGGCTTCTCAGCCTGACGCCGAAGACGCTCAGAGTTCCCATAAAGCAGCCGGACCAGAGTGGAGGAAGGACGGAAAGCTGAAGGAAGAGCTCCAGCGCCAGAAGGTTCTTTTGGACGAGAGCAAGAAGAGACTGGAAGGGATGAAAAAGGATGGAAGTGATGGAAAACAAGTTTGGGAGAACCTAGAGGGGATCCAGAAGAAGCTCTCCGAACAGGTCGAGAGGTGGGAGAAGACAAAGCCACAGGGGCCAAAATGGAAAGGCAAAAAAGACAAAAAGCAGGAGCGGGACCACCGGAAGAAGGAGGTGAAGAAGGAGACGAAGCACAGCAAAGAGGAGAAGAAGGAAAACGAGTGGAAACCCCAAAAAGAAAGCTCCCACAAAGAAGCCTGGAGGAAACACCAGGACGAGTGGCAGAGGAAGAAGGGTGAGCGCAGGATGGACCGGGAGCAAAGGAGGAAGGAGAAGCCGTGGCACAGCCGGCCGGGTAAAAGCCCCCACCACCACCATCAGCAGCCCCGGCAGCCTCAGCAGCACCACCACAGCGACTTCTGGAGAGACCAGGAGCTCAAGCTCCACCGCAACGTCCGCCCGCAGCTGGGCTGCACCTCTGTGGAGGACTGCGCCACCAAGGAGGGGCTCTACCCCGTGGAGCTGCCCGAGTTCGAGGAGCTGCTGGAGGGCTACCTGAGCAAGCTGGAGGGCTCCTCCAGCGAGAGCAAGGACAAGATCCGCAAGCTGACCGCCGACTTCTTCGAGGACGGCGTCTTCATCCACGACAGGGTGCGCTTCGGGGACTTTGCCGAGGACGTGGCGGACATCCTGGAAGACATGGTGGACGTATTGGCGGGCGGCGGGCGGAAGGACTCCGACTCCCTCGAGGAGGAGATGGAGGAGTTTGAGCGGGAGGCCCTGTGGAAGTTTTCAGCCACAGCTTAGAAGCAAAGAAGGGTTTAAAAAGGCATTAAAACCCAAGACGAACAATTCATGGTGGTTTTGTAGGACATGTCTTCTTCTCCTCCTCTGAGCTGTGATTGTTGTAGCTTTTGGTACGGACTCCTAAATGTGTCCCTCAAAGTCTCTAATTATAAGCTAGACTGTGTTTGTCACTTTGGGCTTAGTTGTTGTCACCTACCTCTGTCCCGGTCATGGCTCCCGCTTCAGCGTTAAGCGGCTACGCGAACTTTAGTTTGTTTTTGTTTTTGTTTTGTTTTTCTCTCTGCTTTTGCGTGCTTTAATCGGTGCATGTTGCAGTGATGTGAATTTAAACCCAGATCAGACAGGAAGCAGGAATTTGATCAGTATTACCCAGAAAATCAACCTAAGCAGTGAATCATTTCCCAGTCCCAGAGGAGGAGATCCTGCTGCGTACGGTAATCATTACCAGATCAGGTCCGACCGGTTTCTTTGTCAGCATTCTGCTTTTTTTTTCTTTCTTTCTTTTTCAGCAAACACAGAGAAAGAGGGAGAGACAGATATGTTTATAAGCCTGAAGCATTTTTTCTTTTCCGTTAACCTCACTCACCTCTGTTCTGCTCCTGTAGGGGGAAAATAAAAAAAATAAAAAACGCCACAGAAATAAGACTTCTTAAAGCCACTTTAGCACTTTTCCTCAAACATGGTCAGACACTGCCTTTGCTGACTTTTCATTTCCTTCATGGCTTTTTTTTTGTAACGCATAAAGAGGCTCTTTATTCCCGTGACAGTACAGTTATTAACGTGTAGTAATTCCTGGAGAACTTCCTTCACTTCATCTGTTGACGCTCCAGAATATCCCCCCCACAACCCCCCACCCACCCCCAAATCTGGTTTTGTGCAGAAATAGGTTTGAGTTGACTTGCATGCAGGTGATTTAGATGTAGTTTCCAGAGTTTAGAATATAAAAGACATTAAAAGCATTTTATTTTCACACGTCGGGCAAGAGTGAAAGGACGAAAAACGGCCCAAAGTCAAGCCGGGAAATTACGCGTTGTGTCCTTTTTTTTTACTTTCACCGGTTCCTCTTCTTTTTTTCTTTTTTTTTTGTTGATGTGAAGTTTTAAAGTCGGCAGAATGTGATTGTGCTGAGAAGCTTTGACGTGTTTCCTGGTTTATTTATTCTGACAGACTCGGTCCTAGGCTGTTCACGCTGAATGTGAAGGCGGCTCCGACTTACTTTGCGTATACCAGCTGCTGCTCATGTGCCTTTATCACGATGAATTATCTCCGACCGGACCAGAGGGCTCCGATTTCACTGGCTTCTAAGCGGAAGAGGAAGAAGTTTACGCGACTTTAGTTTGTCCTGCTGTTTTATAGGACGCGGCGTGAATGTTACAGAGTTTACACGCGGGGCGTCGTGCCGGTTCACTTCTGGAGATCTCCTGACCCCGAAGGGTTTGAAGGAATCGGAGGGAGAGTTCAAACGATATTTCAAAAATATTTCTGTGTCTGCAGGGGCAACGATAGGGCTGAACGGTCAACGCGGGACCTGGCTCGGATGTGAATTTAATTGACCCCCGGACAATTATAATTTCTTTCATCATCAGTTTCTGTCCTGTTTTTATTAAATAAATGTTGAGTTCAATAAATTTTTCACCATGGCGCTTCAAGTGTTTTTTGTGTATTTTCAGAAGATTGACAGCTCAGTAGTTTTACGGGCTTTTATTGGTTCCTTTTTTGACGAGTTTCTTTCCAGGGTCGAGTGATGATACTAGACCAGACTGACTTTAATTACAGTTTGAAAACCAAGAACTGGGTTTACAAGTTTGTTTTTATTCTGATTGTCTGTAATCCTCATAAGGACGAAGACAGCGGTTCCAAAGTTTGGGTCGGTACTCCACTTTCTGTGTTTTTGATTCTGCTCACAATTCAATTCAATTCAATTTTATTTATAGAGCGCCAATTCATGAAACATGTCATCTTAAGGCACTTTACAAAGTCAAGTTCAATCATATTTTACAAATTGGGTCAGATTATACAGATTGGTCAAAACTTTCCTATGTAGGGGTACCATTTGATTGCATCAAAGTCCCGACAAGCAGCATTCACTCCTGGAGAAGCGTAGAGCCACAGGAAGAGTCGTCTGCATTGTCCATGGCCTTGCAGCAATCCCTCATACTGAGCAAGCATGAAGCGACAGTGGAAAGAAAAACTCCCCATTAACGGGAAGGTAAAACCTCCAGCAGAACCAGGCTCAGTATGAACGGTCATCTGCCTCGACCGACTGGGGATTACAGAAGACAGAACAGAGACACAACAAGAGAGACAAAAAAGCACAGAAGCACACATTGATCCAGTAATCTGTTCTACATTAGATGGTAGCGGGTGATCTGTCTTCCCTGGATGATGTTACAGTTAACAGAACGCCAGACCAGGTGTACCTACTATGAAGAAAAAGAGAGAGAACAGAAAGTTAAAGCTGAAATGACGACACGCAATGCATAATTGAACAACTAGAACTCTATAGAGTGAGAAAATTAGATCCTGATATGCTCCAGTAGCCTAAGCCTATCAGCAGTACAACTATAGAGGTAGCTCAGAGTAACATGAGCCACTCTAACTATAAGCCTTTGTCAAAAAGGAAAGTTTTAAGATTAGTCCTAAAAGTAGACGGGGTGTCTGCCTCACGTCCAAAACTGGGAGGTGGTTCCACAGGAGAGGAGCCTGATAGCTAAAGGATCTGCCTCCCATTCTACTGTTAGAGACTCTAGGAACCACCAGCAGACCTGCAGTCTGAGAGCGAAGTGCTCTGTTAGGAACATACGGGGTAATCAGAGCTCTGATATATGATGGAGCTTGATTATTAAGGGCTTTATACGTGAGAAGAAGAATTTTAAATTCTATTACTGATTCAACAGGAAGCCAATGAAGGGAAGCTAAAATAGGAGAAATGTGATCCCTCCTGTTGATTTTCATCAGAACTCTTGCCGCAGCATTTTGGATCAGCTGAAGGCTTTGAACTGCATTTTGTGAACTTCCTGATAGTAAAGAATTACAATAGTCCAGCCTTGAAGCAACAAATGCATGAACCAGTTTTTCAGCATCACTCCTGGACAGAATGTTTCTAATTTTGGCGATATTCCAGAGGTGAAAAAAGGAAACTCTAGAAACCTGTTATAATGGGATTTAAATGACATGTCTTGGTCAAAAATAACACCAAGATTTTTTACTTTATTACCAGAGGCCAAGTTAATGCCATCCAGATTAAGTGATTGGTTAAGAAGTTTATTTTTTGATCAAACTTGAAATCAAAACCAACCACAGTGAGATATATCTGGAATCATTGTACCTATTTATTTGGTACTCCTTGCATACTTGATTGATGATTGGGTTGCAGGTCTCAGATTTAGTTTTGTGGGTCGGTAGCGCAAAGGTCTGAGAACCGCTGGTCTGAATTACACAAACAGGCTCAAATAGGTACACACACCCCCACTGATAATTATTGAAATGTTTCAAAGCAAGTTGGACCTTCACCATTTGCTTTTTGAAATTGGTAAAAGTCTTCTGGTATAATTGTAACTGAATATTTGTTATTAATCTCTTTAATATGAGCCTGAATTGGTGTTTTCTGTGTCCAAGTTTAAATCTACAAGTCGGTTTGAGATAAAGTTGAAGAATGTGAAGGTAGAGCTCTCTCTACTCAGTCTGTGACATTCCAGAGGTTTCCATTTTTAGAGCCTCCTTCTTTCTTCCTGAGCATCTTGCAAATTTCCTTTCACCTGAGGGTAGCTTGGGGTCGTCTTCAAGACCTCGACAAAGTGGTGAAGCGTTCAAAAAAAACTTTCAATTGCTTAGAAACGGCTCCAAAAGACGTTTCCCATTTTTCTGGAAACTTGCAGCTCTCCTCAGATCCTCACCAGGATTTCTGGACATTCCCATTGTTCTGAATATTGTCGGATCCAGTGAGTAGGGCTCATGATTAACAACACAATCATGAGCCCTACTGAAAATCTAATAGGCCTAGTCCTGCACAAGTTACAAGATTTTTGCAGGATTTAAACAAATGCGCATGTATATTCGAGCTAGTTTGTTTAATGTTTACCCTGATCAGATTAGGTTAAATCTTTAATAATCCCTGTTTGTACACTCAAACCTTGTTTGTTCCATACCTGAAACAGTGCTTCAAATTGGGCGTGAAGCCCCAAACTGAGTTACGTCTATGCCATCAGGAGTATGTAAACTTCACCAGAACTGTGGCTGACTAATGCAGTAAAACGTGCATGAACTGGGTTATAATTCCCAGTAAAAACTCTAGATCATCTCTGAGTGACGAATTTTTGGCGCTGAAAACGAAAGCCGCGCTTGTGTGACACACTGCAACGGACTCCTTGTGCCCGGGAACCGGATCCGATGGCATGAATGGCATCCATTATCGCAGCCGTGAGGCCAAACCTGAAATGTTTACGCCCAGACTCCGCTCTGTGAATGAGCGCCTTGCCTTAACAGAGGTACGTACTGCATCTGGGCTTCAGCTGATATCACCCAGCTGATATGCTGATGGACGAGAACAAGACGGTCGTTACGAAACCGCACACAGAGCCTGCCATTCTTCGGATTCTACAACCGGTCAGATCAGAGGCGTTTTTTTGCCCTGAGATGACCTTTACTTTTAATTTAAAATCTGATTCTTAATAACTAATAAAGGAGGATGAGAAGCAGCAGAGTTTTGCAAACACGAATGAAACAGCATTTATGTCTGTGCTTTGAATGTGTGCAGCTCGGATTCGGACAACAAGGCTTGTTTTTGACCTCGGTACCATTATTTGAGTCATGTTTTGTATAAACTAATTACTGCTTAGAAATGCATGATTCAGTCAGTTGATTGGACTCGCCTGATACTATCTCTGAATCCCGCACTCTGCCCACCGGCTCAAACAGGGTTTTGTCCAGTCGTCAGTACTAACTGTGACCTTTTTTGTAGGTCAGCGTGGCAGTTTTTCTTTTTTTTTTTCTTTTTTTTTTTTTTGATGTCATGGAAATCCGACAGCGATGAGGGCGGCGTGCAGGACAGGAGGGGAGTGATGGGGTGTTTTCCGCTGATGTGTGCATCAGTGATGGAGGTGAAGCGCGTATATTTAGAGAGGAGATGATCAGAGATGAAAGGGGAAAGGACCTTCTGCAGACCGCCGCACCGAGCCCAAACACAGCAAGGTAACACGTCGGCTGGCTGCTGATTGCAATGCTTTACTTGCTTTTTTTTTTAGGAGAATGCATGCTCAGTTTGGAATGATTTCTTTTGCAGCACAAGCCGCCATGGAAGCTGCCATCACCACCATTGTCACCCAGTTCAAGCTGTACGCTGGGAATGAAGGATCCTCCTCCACGCTGAGTAGAGATGAGTTCCAGAAGCTGGTGACCTCTCAGCTTCCCAACTTTGTCAAGGTTTGTCTCCTCCGGGCTTCTTTGTGAGCGTTTCGTCTCCGTCTGCTGATTTACAATATCTGCACTGAAAGGAGACTCGATGTGTTTATTAACCACCGTTGAAGGCTCTTTATATTGTGCAAAACGGAAAACTAATTTAATCTGTTAGTTTTTCAGACGTTGAGCATTTTCTTAAATATAATTTCTATAGCCTGGGAATGCAAAACTTTGAAGAAATTACAAAAACATTGATGCCAATATTTACATTTGTGCCTAAAGCTTTTGATTCTTTATTACTTGTGTGCATTTATGCTTAGATTTATGATTTTACATTTTTTTCATTTTACTTGCATGGTTATATAATTTTATTCCTTATATAGTTTTCTCCACAACAACACACCCTTTTTTTCCCCTTTTTTTGCAAGCTATATTATAGAAAGTGGCAAAAACCATTTATTTTAGTGTATTTGTGCTAACTAAATATTACAATCTTATCAAAGTAATGTAGAACTTATTTATTACAATATAAAATGTGTTAGATTGATGGATTTCTACATTGTTTTGTTTTCCCGTTCCTGTTCTTGCTGACATGTAGTTTCCGTCAGAAGTTCCCTCATCACGGGTCTGAATGCAATAAAGATTCTGAGCTGACGATGATTGATGCAACAAACAGCTGCAGTGACCTTTTAAAAACAAAGAATTTGACGGACAGGTTTGACTTTCTGAAAACCGCGCAGGGTCCAGATTATACAAAGTGGTGCAAATATAAACCAATTCCACCACTAATATTTGGACAAACGTCCCTTAGCAAGCTCGGCCTCGTACACACGTCATCAACAAGCTTCAGGTGTCATTCCTGCTGGGTCTTTGGTCGCTGTTATTAGCAGAATTGGAAGAGCTCATTTCAAACAGGTTGTCACATATTTGGATTTAAAGCATATAGCCCACAATTTCTGCATAGAGGAGGCCAGGTAGTAATCCAGAAACTTAATATTACAGTGTTTCTTCTTTCATGAAGCAGTTCTGACGCGTTTGGGATCCTTGTTCTGTTCTAATGCCAAGAGGGGCCCAAGGTCCACCTATCTAGTTGTTGATTTGAGATAACTTTGAAAAATTTAGAGCTAGTCCCCTGTCATTGTTATGACACCCTCTTTCTGAAAAGCGTACAAAATGTAGCAAAACAGGCCCTCAGCATTATGCTCCTGCCCCCTCGCTTTAGTTGAAACGCTGTTGTTGCATTTAAATGCCTCAGCCTGACTCCTCATTTAGACACATGGCTTAAATCTTTGTCTCATCTGATAACAAAACCTTTCTTTAGTCCGTGTTTAGTTGAAAATTTCACTAGAGCTCAAAGGATTGGAACTGAAGCTTCCTTCTTGGGCTGATTGTCACTGACGTAAACTGTGCACACTGACACAGGTGGTCACAGGTGATAGTTTAGGTCCACTGATTGATACGAAGATCCAAAACCTAACTCAAAACTGGTTTTAGAATCAGGACAAAGCCTCTCCAAAGAGATTCCTAAACCCCCATACAAAACTAAAATGTATGGGTTATATGTACAAACCAGGTCCCTCTTGTCAAGTATCTAACCAGAATCATGGCAAAAGCTTGTTGACGGCCAGAAAAAGTGCGTTTAACCAGATTTAACCAGATATTAGTCTGTATGCATCTGAGTGTGGTAAGATTTGGTAAAATGACCCTGTGCGGATTAGAGAAAATACACAATAAATCCAAACGTGTGCATATTATTCGTGTATTTGAAAAAAAAAATCTCTAGATTTGTGTGATTAAAACATATCAACGACTTAAATACATCCAGACCCATGAAGAGTGGATATAACCAATCTTAGCATGTAGCTGCTGACAGACCCAGTAATGTACTTTCTCAAGCCGGACAGTTTTTGCTGCGCCTCTAATATTCTAATATTGATCTGTGTCCCATTTGTGATCGCCCACAGAACGCCAACGACCCCAAGGCGCTCGACCAGCTCATGAGCTCCATAGACGACAACAACGACGGGGAACTGACGTTCTCCGAGTTCTGGCAGCTAATTGGAAAACTGGCGAGCAAACAGGGGGGCATGAACTAGTGGACCCAGCCCAGTCGGCTCGGTTCATCCGTGCCGTCCGGCTGTAAACCGAGGGGCATCTGAATTCCTTTATCTCTGTGCCAGAGCCACATGTGTAACTGCGTGGTTAACCATTTGTTGAATGAGAAGAACTTTGAATTAAAGGCTGTATTGTTTCAAACCCTGGTGCACCAGCTTCGAGTCCGCTGTCATTCATTCACCACATTATATGATTTCCAGCAACCTGCGTTTGAGCTGTAGTGTGTCACGGCCTTGATTTAAGAGCTTGTGGTCCTAAATGAACTGCTGCTGCTGCGCCGTCCCGAGCTTGTAATGCTCCACAGGCATTGTGTTGCATCAGCGAGGTCGGAGACATGTTGCCCAAATGCATCCTGTTGTGTGTGTGTGTTCCTAAGCAGGTAATTTCAGCGTTAACTCCAACGTCTAGACTCTAGACGGAGTTATGTGCTCTTTTATTGCCTGGAGGCCTGTTTTAATTTGCTGCCGACTTTTCTGTGAGGCTCTGCACCTTTTTTTCAAACGAATAGGTAAATGCGACCTTTGTATCCAAATCACACACCCCCCCTCCCCCCCGCCTCCTTGTGTTAAGGTGCGAGCGTGGGAGGGGCGGACGATGACCAAATGAGTCAGAGTGTCTGTTTGCAGCCGGCAGCTTTGGCAGATAAGCATGAGGGCGAACCCGCCTCTCCAAATCTGCAGATGTAAATCTTCTACATGGTCGTAAAAGAATCTGCCGAGGTCGCTGCGTGAGAGATAATTCACTCTGTCCCGTCCACTCATGACCAAAATCAGGCTTCAGCGGACTTAAACGTTGTCCCCTTTGGTATCTTTTCTTGCGCTTGTTTGAAATCCGATGATCTTTTTTTCTAAACGGTAGTCCCACCCCCGTGAACCTTTTCCACGTTTTGTTGTATTTTAATTGGGGTTTTTACAAACATATAGGCAAGGCAAGGCAAATTTACTTATATAGCACAATTCAGTACAAAGACAATGCAAAGTGCTTTACATGATTAAAGTATAGCAAAATAAAACAGAATAAAAGCAAGTAGGAATAAAATGTAGATAGAAATTAGAACAAAGAAGTGGTGATTCAGTTAATTAGAACAGTTGAAGGCAATCCTAAACAAATGTGTTTTTAATCTTGATTTAAAGGAACTCTGCTGTTCCAGATAAGTGGAGCATAGGAACTAAATGCTGCTTCTCCTTGTTTAATTCTGGTTCTAGGTATGTAGACTAGGCTGGAGTTAGAAGACCTTAATGGTCTGGATGGTTGATACACTGATAACAAGTCTGTGATGTATTTAGGTGCTAAGCCGTTCAGGGATTTATAGATATATAAGCAGCATATAAGTATAAAGAAGACTTAAAAGCATGCCTGGTTATTGCAGATTTTCAGAAATAAAAAAAAACTAAAAAAAAAGGGTGGCTTGAAGTTGTGTTCAGCTCCCCAGAGCTTGTGCTTCCTACCACCTGTTTGCTGCACTTCCAGCTGCATGGCCTGCGGGATTCCCGGTCAGATTCAGGTCTGGGCTTTGTTTAGGCCGTTTCAACACACAAACAAGCTTTGAGCTAAACATTTCGCCGTATCTCCACAGCATGATGCTGACATGTCTGTGTTTTACCATACTATGGGTGATGTGTTCAGGCAGAGGTCAGCTTTCCACGCACATGGATTTTGCATGTAGGCCAAACTTGCTCTCACCTGACCAGAGCGCCTTCTCCCACATATTTGTCGTGGCCCTGCGTGAATTTTGCTTAAAAAGGCAAATGGCTCTTCTTATGGCTTTCTTTCAATCAGAAATCAGAACGAGCTTTTTTTGCCAGGCAGCATTTCACACGTACGAGGAATCTGCTTTGGTGATAAGGTGCTATAGACAAACATACAGTTTACATAAGTAGACGTAGGATAATATGGAGTAAACACAACAAATAGAAGTTGTACAAGAACAATAGAAGAATAAAGTGGCTAAAAAACTATTTGCAGGGAAGAAAAAAGTGGCGGATATTTACATTATATCTGCAATTATTCTGGATTTTTGTTGTGCAGTCGTGTTGCGACGGGAGAGGGCATAGTCTACATAAATACGTTTATACATATGCATATAAACATATAAACATGTATAAGCATATAAACATGCACATATATCAGAGAGAGGTGGTTCCTACGTGACAAAAAGCTTTAAGGGTGGGAATACTTTGCTATTTGATTTGTTAAATCCAACAAATACGGAAAAAGCAAGCAGATACTTTAAATACTGCTACAGCCTGTATTAAAAATTTTGAACTCTACATTTCCATTTAGCCTCCCTCTGCTTTAATCCTTCCAAAAGTTATCATCACTTCGTGTTTTAAAATGCATTCTTGTAGTAAAAGAAAAATAGATTAAGCTTATCAGTTGTGGTATTTTCAGTTTCAAAGTGAATTTAATAAGTGAAATGAAATACTTTTGAAAGGGTCTGACCCTGGATGAAGTCATCCCACCCGCCCTGTCCCCCTATCCCAGCGGATGAAGCTGCTCCAAGCCGCAAATTGAGAAAATCACGCATGACGTGACACAGCTGCTCCATCAGCCAAACATTAACTTAAAACATCTAAATATTACATTAAAAAAAACCAACTTGAGGAATTTCTGCTTGCATTTCTTCCTCCTCCTTTGCTTCTAAGGGTCGCTGCATGTCTTCCACTCCTCTCCCTCCCCACTCTCCCAGGTACACGCCCTTTGACTTATGAAGGGGGAAAAACTTTTAAGGATAGGAGAAAAAAAAAAAGAGCCCAAATCACGGAAGAGATTCTGCAGTCCTACTAGTCTGGCAAGTCCGCAGGGCTCAAAGCAGCGCAGAGGGGAGAAAAAAGGCGGAGAAGAGGACGGAAAGTCACTTTTGGCGCACATTTTACACAGTTCTCTCATCCTGCAGACGGTAAACGGTGGGTTTGAATGTTATTCTTTTGCTTTGCAGTGAGCGTTTCCTGCGTGAAAGCGGTGTTTTTTCCCCCCCCTGTCTTTTCTTTTTTTTCTGTTGCCACGTTTCGACAGACTCCGCTAAAGGCTCCCCGCTCTGGTCTGACTGCAGAACGCGTTCAGTGGCTGCTGTCCGACAAAGTTTGGGGGATTAAAAAAAAAATGCGCTTTCAAAGGCAACAATCTAACCATTTCGATAGTTTGCTTTTTGTTAGACTTTCTAAATGCCCTTACGTCCAGATCTGATTCGTGTGAAGATCATTTATACTCAGCTAAGTGATCAGATCCAAGCGGTTTATCTAAAATCCAGGTGACACAGGGTGACGGGGTCTGAACGCAACACAGCCTATATAGGATCGCGCGTAAAAGCGCAACTTTTATGCATTCTTTTTATTTAAATGTAGATGCAGGTGGGGGCCACAGGTTGCCTCGGGTATATTTAATTTCCCTGAAGCTCTGGTAACTTCTCTTCCCATTGTTCCCGTTTTTTTTTTTAAACTATCCGGATTGTTAATCATGTGTCCAGGCGCCCACCCACGGCTCAGATGTGTGGATTTTTCTTGGATGGAAGACGGTGACTCCCCGCTGTTTATAGCCACAGCCTGACTTGCTCCTCTGTTAATATTTCATGCCACACCAGCGGTAGTATTGTCATTACTCTGCGCACCCACCGTATCACGTTCACCCGTTTTTGAAACGCAACCCAATCCCCCCCTTTGGGGCTCTGCGGGGAAACGGGAAACCTCTGGTTGTAGGACTTTGCGTTTAATTATTTGCGATGTTTTTCGTTTGTTTTTTTTTGTTTTTTTGGGGGGGGGAGGTAAATAAGTTGATTGGTAGCCTGGTAGTATCTTGGATTTGGATAATAACTGTTCTGAATATGAGCTATATGTTTATCCATCCTTAGTGAATAATGTGACCAATGCACAGCAGTGTCAGAAGAATAGAGATATGCGTGGATAAGAGGCGTCCGTTAAGGCCCTTGTGTACTCAGGACTGTAAAGGGCGTGTCAGGCACAGGAAGAAGTCCCCTAAAGTTCCAGCTGAGCTCTGGATCTGCTTGGTTGTTTGGATTTAAACTGTTTTTGTGACAACCAGGAGTGGGTATACAGCACTCGTTTTTCTTTTGTCCAAGGCGCAGAGTCGGCCAAAGACAAGATGCTGAGCAAAATTGTAATTGTAAAAGACAGCCTGGATCTTGATGTGTTTCAAGTGCCACATATTCTCCCTCTGCTTGGTAGTGATATATCAGGCCAGCTGAATGGGCATTTATTGCCCGCTATCCTCACATCTGAGGCCAATGCTCCCAGAGAGTAATGGCGGCACCTTGATGATAGAGAAGATAACACATCAGCGAAGAAAATACAGTAAATCATAATCAACATTTCATAAGTATATGTTCTCAGTACTGTACATCCCTGCCGTAAAAGGCAAATGGTTGTTAAAAAAAAAAACAAGCACTAAGACATCATGAGCATTTTCAGTTTGAGAATTGTGTATTTTGTGTATGTTTGTTTTGGTAAAAAAAAAAAAGTGATAAACAATGTCCATTGGTCACAGCAGAGGGGGTCAGATTGGGGCCTACATAAAGTATCATGTAGGCCCCAATCTATATATATATATATATATATATATATATATATATATATATATATATATATATATATATATATATATATATATATATATATATATATATATATATATATATATATATATAGACTGGCGACCTGTCCAGGGTGTACCCCGCCTCTCGCCCAGTGAACGCTGGAGATAGGCACCAGCAACCCCCGCGACCCCATGAGGGATAAAGCGGTTTGGAAAATGGATGGATGGATGGATATATATATATATATATATATATATATATATATATATATATATATATATATATATATATATATATATATATATATATATATTCTTGCTTGGTTTATTTTAAAACAACCAAGTAGCCTTTATGTTCATGTTTTTAAGAAAATGCCTGTGCAATTCTCAGTTATCCAGGTCATTGCAACAGCAAACAGGCTTAAATCGGAGGCAAACAGACTTTTGCTCAGTTCTTTCTGAAGACGTTTTGACACCTATCCAGGAGTCTTTGTCAATTCTGGTGGCTTGCACATGAGCAGCCTATATTTGGTGTGCTACTGTTTTTAAAGGACATGGATGCCCATCCTGCTGGGTGCATTCTTGGTCAGATGCATGTGACTTGCGCCCAGGAGGATAGGTGTTGAAACGTTTTCAGAAAGAACTGAGCACAAGTCCGGTTGCCTCCGATTTAAGCTTTAACCAATATACCAAAAATCAGTTGAAATTAATATGTTGGAACACGCTTTTTAATCCCCATTGGCCACTTTTTCCTCAATTTTTTTTGCCAGCATAACAATGTCTTGAACTGACCATAACCCATCTACCTCGCCTTTAGGATCTTGGTCACCAACATCAGTGTTAGGCGTGTGCATAAAAAAGACAATAAAAATCCATCCAACAGGCTAAAGAAAAGTTTAATATGTAAAGTTTTGCATCCAAGTAGTTGTTTACAATCCTGATATTTTACAAGTCGATATTAACAAATGCAGTTCAATCTATGGGTCACCTCTACTGCAACTGCAAAAACAATGAAAAAAGCCCAGTGGCAGCTGGTGGATGGGTTGATGGGCTGCTGGTGTCTTTTTTTTAATACCTAAAAGAGAGGAGTGAAATGTTAGATTCAACAGCTCATAGCTCCTTGTCACTCTATAGATGTATCGTCACTAACGGGTGATATTTAATGTATGGTTTGGAAACCGCTTGTCTTTCAGCCTGACTTGCCCTCCAGTGATGTAGATGTCAACATGCTGTCTGTCTGTGCTACAAGCGCCGCTGCATCCTTTTTAAAACAAAGAGTCAACAGCCTCTCCCCTCACAGTTTATTTGCTCATGAGCATTTGAATACCGAAACTGGCTGCGGAGCGTGTTTACCTCCAACGAACGCCGTCTCCTGCTTCGGGGCAAAGCGAGCTCGGAGGTAGCCTGTAAATTCCTGTCTAAGTGATCTCTGCAGACAGCAATGAGTGGAATTCCTGCAAACGTGTCACCCTCACCGCCTTGTCACAGTTTGTGCAATATGTGAAGATTATCTTTGCATCGGTGCGAGGCTTGAAACCTTGGTGGAGTCACAGTCCGAGTCGGAAAAAGTACTCTGAATTGTTTGTGCAGTTGCTTAACGTGCCGGTGCAAGCCAGTTAGAGGACAGCGTCCCAAGAGAGGCGGAGTACGATGAGGGACCGAACGGCAAAGGAAGAGCGAGCGTGGCAAACGAGAGGCAGACAGAGAGGGAAAGAGACAGAAGGGCAGACAAGGACTAGGTAATCCCTTAGGTAATCTGAGTCCCAGTCCCCTTGGTAGCTTCAGTAGATCAGATGACCTATCAAAGATCAGAACTTCCATTGTGCATCACAGCTCGTCTCTCAATCAGACTCCCTCTCACCTTTTCCACCTATCTCACGTCACCATCCCTCCCCAACTGCAGCTCACAAGTCTGACAGCTGAAACGAAAACTTTGCAGCGGTGCGCGAGTAATCCTTGGTTTCAGTTATCACAGGGCATGTACCTGTCTAAAAAAATATGAGTTAATCCTCAACATCTATTTGGATCAGTGGACCTTTGTGTTTGGCATAAAAACAAACAAAACAAAAAGAAATAACATCCCTGTCCATTTGCAATGCCTTACTGGTTGACGGTTGCCGTTTAATTTTTATTTTTTTTATAATTAAAAGTAGAAAAATTCAAGTTAGGTGCTGGGAAGCAAAGCTACAGGTTCTCCTGAAGGTGAAATTCCAAGTGGAACCTCAAGATACGACATGGCATGTAAAACCAATAGAAAAAAAATAGTTGTTTGCACTTCTGATGATTAATATCTCAATGTTTCACACAAACACACCTCACAGTAGAAATTGCAGAGCGATAAAAATGAGCTCTTGTTGCCAATAGCCTGGTAGACAGCATCATAAATCCCACTGGTGTTCAAACTTAGGACTGGAACAATGGTTTGTTTTGGTGTGATGTCAGTCCCAGATCCAGGTTCGGACTTCAGATGTTAATAGAACAACACATGAGTAGCACTGTCAGCAGTAAACTAGGAGGTTTACTGCTGGTTAACTCCTGCTTGGAGATCTAAAAAGGTTTTTACCACCGCTTTTCTGTTTTTATAAAGTTTCTGACTACACAAAAATCACCGTACTTTAAAACTCACCTTCTTGTTTGTTGGTTGCTTATCAGCCTTTTACATCAAAGTTACTTCATAGGGAGACAGACAGACAGACGGGCAGATGGATAGATCGATATACCAGTAATCTGTTTGCTCATGGAATGCATGTTCTTTCCCAGACTGGGGAAATCATGGAGGATGCCATCCAGGTCGTGGTGAAAACCTTCCTAAAGTCAACAAAAGGAAAAGAGAATCTAGGGAAGAAACAGTTCCAGAGCCTTGTCTCATCCCAGCTCAGCAACATCCTTACGGTGAGAACAATCTTCCTTGTATTTCTCGCAACTTGTATGACCCGTTTATTTTGAGTTTTTGTGTGCGTGTGTGTGAGACTCGCCAGTTCTAACTTGTTCTGCGTAAATTCTAGTCAAATTATGAAAGTAGTGGATGATTCTTAGAAAGAGCTCCAAGGTAGAATAACGTTGTGTTATTACTGTGAAATGTTGGCCAAGAATGGTGGTTCCTTTTGCTCGCCATCGTGGTTGACTTGTGGTTATGTGTGTCCAACATCCAGGACACGGACAGCAAGCAAGCAATCGACAACATGGGCCAGCAACTAGACAGTGACAATGACGGCAAGCTCGGCTTTGAGGAGTACTTGAAGCTAATAGGCTACCTGGCTTGCTCATACAGCGAGCAGCGAAGCCGCGAGAAAGAGGAACCTGCGAAAAACGCTGCATCCGAACAAGTGGCACAAAGCCCCCCGGACAAGTCGGCGGAACAACCCAAAGAGAACGAAGAGCCAAAGGAGGAAGCAAACCCGAAGGAAAATGAAGAAGCAAAGGCAAACGCGACTGCCGAGGTAAAGGCGGAAGCAGAGGCGCCGGGGGAAACGAAGCCCGAGGCAGCTAAGGTGGAAGCAGCGGCGCCGGCAGAGGCGGAGGTAAAAGCTGCGGAGAAAGAGCCAGAGAAAGTTGAGGAAACACCAAAGGTGGAGGATCCAACAGAGAAGTCGCCGGCTGCTGCTGAGGAGGAAGGAGCCGAGAAGACGGAAGAGGCTTCTTCATAGGGGACAATTCACTCCTTCGCGAAAGTCACACTACAGAAATCAACCCTTCAGAGAACGTAACATTGATTCCAAAATAATTTGGAAAGCCACTATTTTAACATACATTAAAGTACAATTATATTTTAAACACTACAAAACAATATTCTTTATGATTATGTACATGACAGTAGCTTTGTACTACTTTTACCACTATGTTTATATGTACAGCATGTGCATCCCACTATATAAGCACATTTACCTCATTATGATGGTATACTATGACAGCATGTAGTTTTACACTATAACGTGCATGCGGTATCCATGTGAAACCTACCCTGGAAACGATGACTTTCCTGCACACTTGACTGAAGTATCTTAACACACCATTGCAAACTAGAGGCCTTCCATCAACGCTTTCTCATTTTAATGTTTTCACTTTCTTTCTCTTCTACACTAACAGCAGAGTCAAATGGGTCCTTCGGTGACAATCTCTTAGCCAAGCACTTGTGGCTTTAAGGAATACTGGGACATTTTCACAGCTTGCTAGCCAGAATTTAGATAAAATGAACTCGCTAAATGTTTGGTTCTGTCAAAATTTACATTCAAAATAATAAAAGAAAAATTAACAAGCACCCTTAAAAATTACTTATTACATTGTGACCTCTTGTTGTTTTTTTTCCCCCATACAAGTACAATTTTGTGTTAGCTTGTGAGGCTAAAACAAATGGATAGCTGCTTTTCCATGTTAGCTCATAGCTTCTGTTTTACCCGGATAATATATCTTTCTCATTATTCAGCTATAAAATATTCCCTTATTTGGTGCTCTTGAATGTATTTTTTTATATATTCTTTAGCTTAGCGATCGATAGGCAAAAAGATGCAAACAAGATAGTAGCATGTTGGTTTTGCTAAGTAGTAGGACAGCTACAAAATAGCTGCTTTCCTTTGTTGAGATGGTTTATTGGGACATTCTATTTGCACTCGGAAGCTGAAATTTTAGAGTTCCAAGTTTTAAAAAAAAAAATCAACTGAAGCATCCCTTGATGTGAGATTTGATATAAGCAACTCGGAAAACGTATTCTTTATCCAATATGGCTGCGGCGCGTTGAAGACATAGCAAAAGCAGGGGTAATTAATACATTTTTTTGACTTCTGAGGATTTTTTTTTACCTATACCCACACATGGTGCTACACAACCTGCCTCTAAAAACGTTTTACCAATTGCAAACAGTGGTCTGCAACGTTATTTAGCACAACTGGAGCATGCTAGGCTTGATGTGATGCAGTTCCTATTTCTAAATTCAAACTTTCAAGTTTAATATAACACTACATTTGCTTAGCTTCAGTAATTTTGTCCTTGTTCAACTTGAAGCTACAAAAAAAAAATGCTCTAATACTATTTTTTATGCTGCACTTAAATACATTTTACGTGTTAGCCTATAAGGTTAATAGGAAGTGGTAGAGCCGTTGCTTCTTTCCTGATTTAGCAATGTATGTTGCTGGTATTTGTAATTGGAAGTAGTGACTTTGGAGTTTCCAGTTAAATAACATGAACTGGAAAACTCCCAATGTTGGAATTTCTAGCAGAAAAGTCTGATTCCTCTAACAAAACCAGACTTCAAAATCCAATATGGCTGCCACGTGAATAAACAAAACGATAGCGATTGTAATAACCTATTTATTTTCTGTTCTGGTGGTTTGAATCCCATTATGTGAGTTGTATATTGAACTGCAGCTGGAGCAAGTTGTTTGTGATTCCATTCCTCGATCTGAATCCAAACTTTTTTAAAGTTAATAGGGCACATTTAGCTTAGATTCATTTGTTCCTGAAAGTGGTTATTTTCTTAATTCAACTGGAGTCTGTAAAGAATGTCCAAATGTTCCTTTTATTGGATGCACTTAAATCACTTTTTTTATATATTTCTATAAACTGGTTCTATGGCTAATTTAACAAAACAATAAACAAACTAATTTACTAAAGTTCTGCATACTTCAACTTATCTTAATTGTTTTGTTTTTTTTCATGGCCCATTTTCTGCCTTTAACTTGTGCACTCTGTGATCTGTCTAATTTCTTTTACCCTGTCTGCAGCTTTCAGTGTGTTCCCTCGACTTGTGCTCAGACGTGAACTGCAAACTAGAACGCTGGGTGTGACCTTCGGCTAAATAATTAAGGCACCTGGAGGGAATCTATACCTGTAGGCCCATAAGGTCAAAAATGGAGCCCAGAATAGTCCTGTGGGAGTGGGCTGGGGACTAGCAGGACAGGTCAGAAAGCGTGCTCGTGAAACTTTATCCCCCTGATTAGGTGTGTGTGTTAGAGGGGGGGCACCAAGGAGTTTAAAACATCATCTTACTTGAAAGCTTTTAGTTTTCTAGCTATAAATCCACAGCAGGTTCTTGAAGTGACCACCTTTTTGAGAAGCTTAGCAATGGAAATATGCTAAAAACTGACCTTTTTGTAAAGTTGATCACAGGAGGTTGCTGGTTTGAGCACCAGCTGTTTGTTTCTTATGTTTTGTCGGTCACACCCTTGTACATTTTAAACACCTTGTTTTAGCTGCAACTTAATCCTCGGGCATTAGGCATTGGGAAATTACTGGATTAGGCATTTCACGAGTAACACACCCAGGGACGCAAACAATTGCATGTAAGTAATGCTGGATATGGGATTACACTTCATCCCTGTCGGCGGTTATGCTTTTTTTTTTTTTTTTTAAATCAAGGAGTAACACCGACTATCCCCGACAGTATCACTGCATCTTGTGTAATATAGAGTCGTATAATTAGCTTTACCGCTATTCAATTGTTTCTTCCTTCTTTACATTTACCTTTGAAATCTATAGCTAACTCATGGTTTGACCACTGCAGTGAATGCTTGCCAAACAAAGTGTCAGATTCTGCTCAACTGTTGCCGGTCTGCAGCATGTTAGCCTTTCGCATGCTCCTCCACACACACACACACACACCACTAAAACATTGCACCTTGTTCCCAATCAGAGCAAATAGCACTTCATACTGCTGCCCAACAAAAAATGGGAAAGATAAATAAGCGCAGATCATGTGATCACCTTGCCTCACTGAAACACTCCCATTGTAAACACTCATTTACACCTACTCCGTGCAGCTGTTACGCCCACAGCGCACAATGCTTTGTGTGTTAGTTGCCTCTTTCAAACTTCCTGGGCTTTTTAGATCGTCTTATCATTACTTCTTTATGAATATGTTGCTTTTTTTTAAAATGCATTTTGGTACTTTTTGGGACTAATGGTGACATCAGTCTCCTGAACCACCTACAGCTCACATGGGCCTGTGATAGCTCAGTTAAGGTACAGTTGGGTGGTTTGTCGAATTGCACTACCAGCAGACTCCAGCCTGATGTTAGCAAACTTAGATTCAACATCCCGTGGAAGAGGATTTTATCGCCACTATTCTTCATTTGAAGCCATCTTCCTCTTAACTGTTTATAAAGCTGGTTGTTTTAATGTCCCGTAGCGAAAATCCACCCAGCTTTAAACGATCGTGAAAACATACTGGGACTGGAGCACAGCAGATATGCAAGCAGGGAGTGTTCGCATTGCCACACAACAAATCTCCTTCACTCTCAGATACAGAAGATGAAGATAAAAAAGTTATTAATCACCGAACTGGAACGGCAAGTGTATATAAATCTATGAATGTGCCTTTATGGCTCCTGGGGGTCAAAATGTTTGTGATAATGAGTTGTTTCCCAGGATGCAGTGCAGGGCCTCATCTGTTTATTTTCTAGGAGTGCTTGTGTGTGTTTGGCAGCAGGACTTGTATCAGGCCAATGTCATGTTCAGTGAGCTTCACTGTTCCTATTACACATGTAACGCTGTATCATTTTTATTGCTTATAATCTATGTACTGGCTAATACAGAATAAAACTGTGACAGTAACATGTTTTGTAACGTGTGGCGTGCTCTTTTCATGCTGTTTCTCACAAAAGTATTTATAGCAACCTCTAACTTTTGATTTTTTATTGGGATTTTATGAGATGGACCAACACAAAGTAGGGCATAACCAGAGTTGTGCTCATGTAAGAGATACACTACTTCAATACATTTATAGTCAAGTAAAAGTGAAAAGTAGCCATCCCAAAAATTAATCAAGAATAAAAAAGTATATAATAATAATAAAATAAGATAAGATAGTCTTTATTGATCTCACATTGGAGAAATTCACTTGTGACATCAGCTCAATAGTCAGGAGAAGGTGCCAAAAGTAGGAAAAGGTGCATCAGTTATATACAATGTATCTGCCTATATACAGTGGATCAAAAATAAAAAATAATAAAATAATAATAAAAATACAAAAGAAATCGGAGTAGGCAGATGATGTCATATATATATATATATATATATATATATATATATATATATATATATATATATATATATATATATATATGTTATGGCAGGTTATAGCAGAGTGTATTAAATAGATTATTGCACATTAGTTATTGCCCATAAGTTATTAAAGTTGTGGTTACAGTTATTGATAGCAGCAGAAGTCACTTTTTTCAGGATTATTGCACGGGTTATCGTACAGTGAATTAAATAGATTATTGCACATTGGTTATTGCACATTAGTTGCAATCAAAAATCAATAAAACAAAGCTAGCATTAAGAAATGTAATTTCAGGCAGAAAAACCTCCCGTATACCTCCAAATCAGTTTGGCATAAACATTTATTTTTTAAAGCATAAAGCTTCTGAAACTAATATTCACGATTGGTAATATATGTACGTTACAACAGTGTAAGGCATTTCCAGTGTTAATAAATACCGTTTACTGCACGTCGGCTTGCACAGCAGACTCATTGAATGGAAAATAACTTTAGAACAGTGAAGCTTGTGTACAAACAAGAGGTCTGACTTCAACATACACTGTAGCTGTGTATGTGTGTGTGATGCTGTGTGCTAAAACATTGTTCTTCATCCAGTGACTTAACCAGAAGTGGGTAGGTTAGCCAGAAATTGTTTATTCAAGTAAGAGGAACATTACCTCATGATAATAATACTCATGAAGTAAAAACCACGGTGAACTATTACTTCATGTACATTTGCTCTATGTAACTTAGTAAATCCAGTTACTACCCACCTTTGTGCATTACCAAGAAATTAAGCATAAAGGCTATCTGGTTTTGAAACCTGTTTACAAGTATGAAGCGTGGTGTGCATTTGTACTCACCCCCGTTTACTCTGAAGTAGCCTAATTAGTAATCAGAGTCTGCCGCCCTGTGTTATATAATCTCACAAGGAATCCAGCTGCTTCATGAAGGTCTCAGCGGTTTGTTGGAGAACATTACTGCACAAACAGCATCATGAAAACCACGCTGAACATAAGTAGGTCAGGAATTAAGTTGTGGTGAAGTTTAAAGCAGGGCTAGGTTATATAAAAAAAAACAAGCACATCTAAACTGAAAGTCCAGACAAGAAGGGAATTAATTATAAAAGGAGCCAAGAGGCCCATTGAGGACTCCCAGTGGGAGAAATCTGTCAAGACAGCAGCTGTTACTCATGCACGCAAACCTCACCTTTATTGGAAGAACAGCAAAAAGAAAGCCATTGTTGAATGGGAAGCCAAAAGAAGTTTTTTTTGCTGTAGCAAACATGGAAAACTTCACTAAAGAAATTATCCCCATGGTAAAACAAGGCAATGGCAGCATCATGCTGGGAGGATGCTTTTCTTCAGATAGCGACAGGGAAATTGTCCTTCCAGCAGGACAATGAGCAAAAATATGCAGCCAAAGTTGCTTCAGAGTGCTTTAGATTGAAGCATATTTCTGTTTTAGGATGATCGAGTCAAAGTCCAGAACTAAATCCAGTTGAGAATCAGTGACAAGATTTAAAAATCTAGGGTCACAGATGCTCTCCTTGTAATCCCTGACTGAGCTTGAGATAGGGGCCACAGAGTAACAGGGGGCTAAATACAAAACATTTTGGCAACTTGCGTAAAACATTTTGAAAGCTATAAGGCTGTTTCTTTCCAATTCACAATTATGTGCCACTTCTTGTTGTTTTATCTCCAAAGATCTCAATAAAACATGTTAGAATTGATCATTGTAACGTGGCAAAATGTCAAATAGCACAAGGGATATTAATTTTGTATGACACTGTCATCTATTTTTTTCCTTTTTTTGCGGAGGGGAATGGGAGAAGGGAGGGAGGAAGGACACCTTCAAGTCCAAAGGGGGTGATTAGGTTTGGGGGGGAGCAAGAGGAGGGGGAGGAGAGAGAGAGAGGAGCAGGTGATATTTAAGCCACTGGCCGACTCTCTCCCCATCCATCTCTGCCTTGGCTCTGTCCCCTGCTACTCTTTAAAGACAAAGGAGGCCCTCCATCAGCACTCAGGTAAGACAGACGCACAGACATGTCACTTTTCTGGACTTTCTCCTCTGCAGCGGATAAAAGGGCTTCTTGCAAACTATTCAGTGCAGCCGAAGTAGATAACAGACTGGGTCCGGAACAGGTTTGTGGGCAACAGACCAAGAGAACGGCCTGTGTGAAGAAGAGAATGACGGCAAATTGATAAATAAAACAAGTGAAACTGGTTTATACCTTAATGTATTGTCCTATAGCTGACAAAAGCCTTTTAATGGCTAATTACCCAACTCCCAGCGTCCCTCAGCTTAAACATTGCTCCATCGCTAAGTGTATCGCCATTATCAGAATGTCTAGGATTGGGTTACAGATAGGATCTGCATCTATTGTAACGCGTCAGCCAGTGAGACAGGTGACCATATAGATTTTCCAGGTAGCCAGCCGTGTTTCCGCTGAGCTCTTCAGCCCTCTGCAGCGTGATCAGACCTCATCACCAGTGACTGACAGCAGCCTAACACAAAAAAAGGTGCAGAAAATCTTTTTCATATCATAACTGATACTTTAGGGAAAAGTAATTATTACTAAAAGGATGCGAATGACATGCATCCTAAAACATGTTTAAAGCCTGTACGTACGCCACAAGAACAGGGAAGTTTTGTTTTTTTCTTTACCCAAAATAGCAAGAGGAAAGTTCTAACAGGCCAAGACCTTTTAACTTCCTGAGAACTTGGCTAAAGACTCGCTGGTCCTTCCTACTGTAGCAGTACTTTATAATAATTGTTAAATACATAAAAGAAAAAGGTTATGCCCAGACTGTGTTTCAAGAAAAAGAAAAAAGAACTTGAAACACAGGCAGCGAGAATAGAGGGATATTACTTTATTCTTGCAACCTGGAGAGTAAAAAAATAAGTATAGGTCATTAAACATCTTATGCCATTTTTAATTTTCAAAAATCACTGCATTCTGCATTTAAAAAAAGAAATGATTGCATCAAAAGGGATCAGGTTATAATTATGCACAAACATGCTGGGAGCTTAGGTTGTTAATTTTATAAGGCAAGGCAAGGCAAGGCAAGGCAAGGCAAGGCAAGGCAAGGCAAGGCAAGGCAAATTTATTTATATAGCACAATTCAGTACAGAGACAATGCAAAGTGCTTTACATGATTAAAATATAGGAATAAAAGCAAGTAGGGATAGAATGTAGAAAAAAATAATAATTTTTGAAAACAGTAAAACAGTTTAACTTGAACATGCAAAGGCAATTTTAAACAAATGTGTTTTAAGGCGGTTATATATATTTAATAATATTAGCTTAAGACGTAAATACTTGACAGTTATTTGTATCAAAAGTGATGCGGTTGATGTTGTAGAGTTATTCTTCTGCACAGAGGTGCTGGGAGTTTAATTAACTCTGTTTGGTAACTTTATCAGGTGCTTACATATTTTATCAAGAGACACAAATACTTGAGAAATATTCATATAAAAATGATATGTTTATAATTACAAGGTAAAAAAAAATAAAAAGTTATAAGGTTGAAATTATTCACAATTATGTTAGGAGCTTAATTGTCTCTTTTGTTCATGTTATGAGCTGTTACAAATACTTGAGAAGTACTTGTATCAAAAATGATACGTATGAAATTATGGGATTAAAGTTCTTTACGCAGATGCTGTGATCTTAATTGTCACTTTGAGCAACTTTATAAGCTTTTTTTTTTTTTCCTGTTTCTCTTAACGTTATCTTAATGATAGCATCTGTTTTGGTAAGAGCCTTGCAAAGGCACCTCAGGTTACTTGCCTCCCGAGTTTCTGAATGTGTCACGTATCACATCGGAGACCTGTTTTACTACAGTGTTACATGCATTAGCAATTCAACCTACACGAGTGATAACAAGTAGAATGCATCTGTTGCTTAGACTCGCACGCTCCAGATTTGCATCATTGACAGTGACTCATGTGTGTCTGTGTGTGCACAGTCTCCCAACGAGTCCAGCACAAGACGCTCGAAGATGCCGGACACAATGTGTGTAAGATTGTTCGCAAAAGGAACGCTTTTCCAAAATCTCCTCTCCCTTCTCCATCCAAAATGTGACTCTACACTTCCATCCATCAGCCTACCCTAACCTCCAACACTTCCAACGTCTTTGAGGTTGCTTCACCCCTGATTGCCATGTGACCACACATGCAAGCAGAGGCTGGAGCGGGCATTTCATTTGAGATTTTAATCTGTCTGCTTCACCCTTTCCCCTCCTTCCAGCATGTCCAAGGAGCCCACTTCCAACCTGGAGAGTGCCATGCAGATGCTCATAAAAACCTTCCACAAATACTCGGGGAAGGAGGGCGACAAGTTCACTCTGAGCAGGGGCGAGCTGAAGGAGCTGCTACTAGAGGAGCTGGGTAGTTACCTGGGGGTAAGCGTAAATATGTGTTTGTGAAGAAAAAGACAGAGTACATTTTGCAAACATGCAGGACACAAGAACAGATATGCGTGCTGATACTGATGTGTGCAAGTTTTGACAAGCCTACGTAGCTTTCTCTGCCTGCACACACACACACGCACAAGAAAGTCCACATTATTAACTCTGTCTGTATTACTCTCACTAACAGAGCTCCAAAGATAACGAAGCAGTGGAGAAGGTGATGAACGACCTGGACGCCAACAACGACGGCGAGGTGGACTTCACAGAGTTCATCATCCTGATGGGTGCCCTCACGGTGGCCTGCAACGACTTCTTCCTGGAGTACAAAACAGACGACAAGCCCAAAGACGGGGCGGCGGAGAAGAAAGATTGAAACTAGGCAAGAGAGGACGGAGTAAAAACAAGAGGAGGTGGAGGAGGGAGTGGAGGAAAGGAGGAAGGGGGGTGGGGTGGGGAAGGACTGTAAAACTGATGGCTTTTCTTTTTCTTCCACTTTTCGTCTTACGCAGTTTCTAAACGCTACAAACACACATCAGAGGAGATGTCCAAGCGCTGGGTTTGTGGGTCACAGAACATGAGGAATTTAGTGGGAGTGCTAGCTGTTTCCCCCTGCAAATGTTATTCATACCAGAACAAATCCGGATCGGGTTCCACGGCTCTCGACGCAGAGGGCGACCTAACGTACACATCAGGGTTTATTTCACCATGTTTAAGCTCAGACTCGTCCGAGTTTTACAGTAGGGGAGAGGTTAGAAGAAGGCGCCGGATTGGAGACGTGTGTTTGAGCCCTTTCTTGCACAGTGAAATATTTGTGACCGTATATATAAATATATAAAGTTTCAGACCATTATATTATTGTATGTACTCAGTGTTGAAAGATAGGGGATCCTGCACCTATCTTTCAAGCTTTTATGAAAATAACCAATGCTTCAAAATATTAAACATTGTATTTAACCAACAAGGATCACTTGGTGTCTGTTTTTTTTTTACGTATAAGACTCTATTTGCACAACTATGTGTTTGCTGATTAGATGTTTTTTGTTTTCTTTTTGTTTTTAGGAAAGGTAAAGCGACGAAAAATCATTTGCAGCATGTGCACTCATCAAACCACACATATATTGTATTTGGCAACAACGCGTTTGGTTTCATGTTGTTACAACAGCAGCCGGTATAAAAGAGATTCTATGTTTCTTGGTCTTCACCGCAGGGACTTTAAACAGACGACCTGAGGGAAGCAGCGGAAAGTCTCTAAAGCAAGGATGGTCTGAGCATAACATGAAAGAGGCTGACTTCCTCAGCCTGCCTTCCTGAATGTTGAGAAACTCCACAAGTCCCTGAATTCTCACTTGAACTCACTTTCCCACTTTAACCAGGTTACCAAGTCTGCTTTTATAGATCAGAGACAAATTTCCATAACAAGAAATCATACAAAACAGATTCAATTAAACTTAAACGCTCTCAATTTCCTTAAAAAGTATGGCTGTTGTTGAGCACTTTTGTTGTAGCAGCAAAATGTGACTCAAAGGACATAGCATCATCAAGAACAACCCCTAAGTACTTATAACAATTCACCTGTTAAATGGCAGCACCCTTTACTACTGTTGGTTCCTAAACTCAATTACAATGTCCTTAGTTTTCAGGGTGCTAAAAATTGATCCACAGCAGGCCCACGGTGATGCTCTTCAACATGAAAAGGTCTTACAATGATTGTATCGTCTGCATATTAAGGAAATGTCTGTTAGCCTGCAAACCGCGGCAGTCATTAGTAAATAAAATATACAGCAAAGTATACCCTTTTTGGAAAATCAGCTGTTGATTTGTCATATAAAAAGTCTAAAATCTGGATTGTATTAAAAGCTGAAGAAAAGTCAATAAATAGCATCCAACCATGGGCTTTGGTCCCATCCACTTGACAAAATTAGGATGGTTGTACCACCTCTAATTTATAAAGCATCTTCTTTTTGTAATATTTTTGAGACCATTACATTTAAAATAGTTTTGATCACGACTTTAGAAGTTTTCCATTTCCGTCCTGTCCTTTCACCTGGCCATGGCTGAGTGTTTGAAAAACCGAGGAAAGCAGACAGATGGTGACAAAGACTATCCACAGCAGATTAATGGTCTCTGAAACTGGAAGTTATGTCCTCAAGGGACACATTTTATTGTATTTTGGAGCCATAAAAGTTCAGAATCTTAAAGGTATATGAATCACAATCTGCTAATACCCCTGATTTTAAAGCAGATAATCAATTTCTATAGCACTTGTCTGACACAAAGATGGTTTTTGATGCCACACATCTCTATAAACAGTATGAACACCTATTTAACGGGTATATCCGTACAGACTTCTCATCAACCACTAAAAACACCATCTCTGCTGGTAACACTTGTGACACATGTCAAATCTTGGCTTCAAGAGAAGTAAAAACTAAAAGGTGAAGGAATCGTGACGCAACGCAGTTCATACCAGAGCTACGAAAAATATCTCTAACAGTGTCGGCACCATGACTAATGCGGTGACCGTGGGGATTGTTTGTGAGCATGAAGTTTCCGAGGTAAAGAAAGTTATCTTGTTTGATGTCCTTGGCCGGTACAAAGTATCCACTGACATCAACATGTCTTTAAATTGACTCAAAGCTGCTGTCTCTAAACTTTGCTCCAAAATGTTTAACTATATAATAGATGTTGTACCAGTGTTTATTCCCTGTGTCTAAACCAAGAAAAAAGACCAACTGTGTATCTTTACTTTGATTTCCCTTCCAATCCCCACATGTATTAGCTTGGTAACTACTTTGGGCCAAACAAAATGTTGTGACTTACAGGAGCCTAGTTATGTGCTATAACAATAAGGAACTCTACAGCAGTAGCTCTCGCTGATTGCTTACAAAGGTTTTCCAATTAACTAATTGAACCCTCTTGGCGTAGTATGTTTCATTTCTGTGTGTCACATATTTTTTTGCTCTTTTTGTAAGTAAATAAAGCACTTTTGTGTATATTTACCATAAAAAAAGATCACAAGGGTCGATGTTGCGCATGTGCGCAAAGATTAAACAGGGTGAGGCACTGGAGCCAAGTGAGTCAGCAACGGCCAGCTGCTCTGAGGAGGATTCACTCGAACTTGGAGCCATTGTAGATCAGGTTGGTATTTGACCACGACAAACTTTACTTCACTTTACTGCAAGGCAATGCAGGACGCTCTACTGGTCTTACAGAAACTGCGTCAATTTCGATGTGCGATACTGCCGGGAGATGGCACACAACCATGTTTATGTGGACAAAAAATATTTTCAGGCTGAAAAAGCAGAAAGTAAACATAATCAGGATGAAGGCATGCCGTACTTTGTTTTATTTGAAGATGGATATCTACTATTTTGTGCTGTTTTTATAGTGGTAGTACGTGACTAGGCCCCTTCAAAAAAGGGAATTCTACAGTGTATGTTATTTAACAAAAGGCGTCTCCTCAAAACATTAAATCCTTGTAGTGCTAGTAAATCCTAATCACTGTTAATTTAAAGAAAAGTGAGTGCTGCTTCCAATAATTGACATAATATTTTTGACATTTTGCTATGTTTCAGACCTAACCTTGGGACTCTGTAACCAGGTCCTGTCGTAGATTCTCAGCCATCCAGGAGAGTATCCGAGCTGCTTAAGTAGACGGGACCTATTTTCTTAAAGATGTTTTCCCTCTCATGCAAAAAGCTTCTTCTTCTTCCACGAACTGAGGAAGCCTTCAGAGTAACAATGCTGGTCAGAACTGGAGCAGAAATACCTGAACACTGGTAGGATATTGGTTTTTAGTTGCACATGTGGTCACAAGCACCTATGTTGTAAATTACAGGGAGATTGGGCGAGCAACAGAGAGCTTTTAAAAATCAGGGTAGGGTGCTAGTCTTGTAGGTCTCCCAGCTGCGTTTTTTAAACAACATTTCCCCTGAGTTGCACTTCTTGACAAGAGAAACAGCCATTTCAATCTTCACCTAATGAACTTCAATTTGAGTGGCAGATTTTGTTAGCACTCTTTTCTTCTTGGGCATGCCATGCATTGACGCTGAATTTTCAGAACATGTTCCCATGTAACATCATCGCTCATACACAACTTTTAGCTGTGTGCTTGGCTGCCTTGTATTTGTTTTTGTTCTGTGGGGTTTCTTTGTTTTATATAATGCTCAAATTTGGACATAACTAAGCATACCACCCATCAAGAACTGTAAGCCAAAGATAAATGAAAAGGAAAAGTCGTTAACATGATAATATATACAATAGGCTTTAGTAAACATTAAAAAAACATCAAAGACTTGACACAGGACCTGAGAAATCTGTGGTACACCAAGCTTTCAGTTAACTGTTTTTTTCTTTTCTTTTTTTATGTTTTTCAAACAAACAAAAGGCCAGGTACTTGACTGAAATCTAGTTTAAAAAAAACCACACAGTTAAAGTTCAGAGGAAAGTGTTGAAAGGCGCTCAGAAAGTCGCCATTGTCAAAGATTCCTGTGAAGCCAATTACAAGGAAGCAAATGATTGCTTAAGACCTTTGGTCGGTACTGCATGAGAATATTATTTTTTCACATAAATACTGCTTTGTCTCCCTTGCCCCGAAAGCACTTAGATTGTCTCCACAAGAGGATGTGATGCAACACAGAGAACTAAACAGCACCCTAACATTTGAGGAAAAATAGCCGGTGCTTGGAAAAAGAGCCGGAGCTGCAAGCCTCGTCAGTAGATATTGAAATGTCTGTCAGGAGTTGCTGCACCGGGTTATGGGATGTGAGTGTGTGTCGGTGTGTAAGCATGCTCTCTCTGTGCATGAGTGTGTGTGTCTCTTTGTGTTGGGGATTCCCACAGAGTAAACAGCCTCAGCTCACACATCATATCCTGCCAACAATATCCTGCAAGTCTTGTTCCGCTGGATCTAAGCTGACCCAGATGTTTGACTTGAATCTGCATAGAAAACTCCTTCAAGAGCCGAGAGAGAGGGGAGGGGGGGGGGAGAGAAAGAGGGTGTGATGTGTGAGAGCACATGTGTACATGCCTGTGTCAGTATGGTGTGAATAAAGGACAGCAAAGACTTGGAGGGGATCCAGACTGTGAAGTGTGTTGCTGAAGTGCGGAGCTTGGAAAGCAGGGGGATAAAAATCAGGGAGGAATGCAAGAGTTGCTGTTACAGCAAGCAGCTCTTTCTGTCCCTCATGCATGCACATCAGTAGATTAGCACGTCCTCCTTCACCACTCAGCATCAGACTGAAAAAAAAAAAAAACACCAAAACGACAAATGTAAAACAGCTGAAACACAGATCCCATCAGCCAGAGGGATTTCTTCATTTTTTGGGTGTACACAGTTAACGTTAACCAACTTTTTCTTTTTTTTTTTTTGCCTCCAGCAAGATTGAGAAACTGACTCCAGGTCAGCCAGTTGTCCGTGGGGCGTGGCTTACCCGATCTGCTCTCATTCCTCAGCCATCTGTGTTCTCCAAAGGTGTCCTTTGATAGATTTGTTTGAATGTTTGAGTTTCTGCAGCCTGCTGACAGGTCCCCCCCCCCCCGATCCGCAGCAACGTCCAAAAATGTTCACCCTGCTGTGACCCTGAAGGGAACCGAGCGGCATGTTGTAATCGCTCACAGCCTCTGTAATAATGTGCTGTCACCTTCAAAACGATCCACAAATGGTTACCACACTGAGCAAAAAAGCTCAGATACCATGCAGTATTTTAACAGGGTGTGTAGTATTTCGATACCAGCTGTTTCTTAACTGCAGATTGGGTTAAAAAAAAATCTCTTTAGGATACAAAAATCACAACTCCATATGTCCCTAATGTCAAAAACAATCAGTTTGCTCAGCCCCTGCACCACATATGGTAGACATGTACACTACAAGTGGAAGAAGATAGGATGCGGCGTTGAAAACCAGCATGATTTTATTACACTGCCTTCTTGTAGGTTTATTCTCTTTTTGCAATTTGTTATCCTTTAAATGCTTTAGATCATCAACTAAACTTTCACATATCACACTAAAACAAATTACGGGAATAAAAAAGTAGTTTCCAAATTATTATTTCATTCGTTAAGGTAAAGATTTATCGCTCTCTAAATGTAATAAGTGTTCAGGCCCTCCTTGTCAACCAGAACTGAGTATTTTATATCTCTGTGAAGGCGTTTGGTACCAGTTATTTCTCCATAATTGTGTTGTTTCAGCCACACTGCAGCAGGCTTAAAGTACGAGCAGTCTGTTTAAGGTTTTGCCTCTGCATCCCTATTAGATTTAAGTCTGAACTTTGACTAGGCCACTTTTTTTTCTGAGCCATTCAGAGGTAGACTAGCTGGTGTGCTTCAGACAGACTGAGCTTGAGCTTCAGGTTTTGTACTGAAGCACTCTTTATTTTCTTCAGGATTTCTGGATTTTTTAATAGAGAGCTGGATTCATGGTTCCATCTATTTTGGGTCCTGAAAGCAGCACACCACGGCACTACAATCACTACATTTGTCTATAAGCTTTATATATTTTTCTAAAATGCTGTTTTCTGGCAGATGGAATCCGACGCACACCTTCTTAAAAGTTCTGTTTGTCCACAGAATATTTTTTTACAAAAGTCTTAGAGATCATCAAGAGGGTTTTTTATGGCGCACACGCATGTTGCCTTTGATGCAATGATGTTCTAAAGTGGAGATCAAAAGTTAAATTCACAGTGTCCTGCTGTGTTATGGCCAGGTAAGTTACTTAGTAAATCACAATTTTTTTATTTTACTTTTTCATGTCATAATAAGAATCAACTCACTCTTTAGAATGAAGGTTCACTGTTGTCTAAGTGCTCTCAAATGGGTAAAACATTATTAGCCTAATAAATCAAAAAGCAAGCGAGGAAACAAAGTTTTACTTTTGCTTTCTCCATCCCATTTATGGCTTGTGACTGAAGCATCTGTATAGCACAGTGTTGGACTAAGAGACGTTTTTATTAGGAGAGCAGTGGCACTTATGTGGTGGTGTAATAAATTAAATCATTACACAGCATTCCCTTCACTGTATCGGCCTATGCTGTTGTAACGATTTTATGAGCAAATAATAATGAACAACGCCGATAAGATTCAAAATAAATTTTATTTTTACCACTCCAGAAACTCTGCACGCTGCTTTTCGATTAAACAAACAACTAATTGTCCTAATCCTAGACCTGAACCTTTTTTTTTTACTTTGACATAAGTGCTTTGCACACAACCGAGATATTGTCCTTTTTCATCCTCTGTTACACGAGCAATGACTGAAGAGCACCGTGCAAACAGTGTCTGAAAACACGGCCGACCTCACCTGGTGAGGTCAAACTGAACAGCGAGAAAGTCGGCGAGGCTGGATTAATGCACGGCAGGTGCTGCCCGCGTGCACGGGGAAAAGAAGAAGAGCTAACAGAGAGCCAGGGCCGTGTCACTGGCACCGAGCCTGACGCGTCTGATAAGGACGACAGGGACACTTCGGTTACCAAGAGGGCAGGTCAAGTGAAACTAAGATCTCAAGGCATCACGTCCATCAGGAGGAGTCAGGCGGCGATCGTGTCAAGCTGTCATGCAAGCCGAAGAGGGGGCAGCGGCCGGGACACAGGGGTAGGATGACTTATACATGGGAACAAAGTGAAGTTATTCATTCAAGTATACAGCAGAACCGGGTGTAGCTCCATATCATCTGATGACTAAACCCGTTCCAGGTGTAGCTGGCTCTGTCTTTGGAGAACTTGAGAAGGGCGGCTTTGCTCGTGTTCATGAAATTAATCTTGATAGAAGTCCTCGGGGAGACTCGCAGGCTGCCAGAGATGAGTCAGAAGACAAAGTTCTGCTATCCTTCCTTCGCGAGGAGCTTAAACTTTGCCACGTTCAGCACAATATCTTCCATTTGAAGGGTCCATTGGAAAAAACATAATGCAGTTTGATGGAGAGTAAATGACAAAGTAAAAATACAGAATCCTGAGGTGCACAGCTAATGTTTGGAGTAGATTTGTTCCTTCATGAGATGCATCAGGAGGACACCAACTTCTAACATGATTGTGGTTGGATATCCGACCGCTCCTCTTGGCAGAGCTGGTTGTGTTCCGTTAATCTTGTCGGTTTCCTGCCGTTGACCCAAATTTTAACTCAAGGCCAGGACTTTGGCAGGAGCGGATCCGCTGGTGTCTTCACAGCACAGCTGATTTAAATGTGTGCTCGGTCTCGTTGGTTCATTTCAATACGATGTAAAATAAATTTGGCGAACTCCAAGATCTCAAATTTTCAAACCAGAGCTCCTCTGTTTCATTCTGAACTAGGAGGTTCCAGACACAGCTAGTTCCTTCAGACAAGGCCCTTGTGTCTTTGCTGAATGCCTGAATGCACACTGACACCACAAACCACAACATCATATAACAGAGACTAGAATATAACATTTTTAAGATGCTTTGGAGTGGATACATAACAATCATGTCTTCCAAACTGCCCAGAATCAGTGGCGGTGTTCTACAAGGTTCTTGCCTAGGCCCAGTTTCGTTCTCACTTTACACTGACACTGGATAACAACATCACGAATCACAGCATCATTTTCTGCAGCTACAATGATGACAGCCAGCTTTTTTGATCACTGAAGCTAGTTTTTAATCAGATCTGTCTTTGAAACATGAATTTTTCACTGGCAACTAATTTTTTTTACTTTTTTTTCTGGGTCCTGAAAATCTCTGTGCCTTGTTAGCCAACCACTTACTTACTTTTGACAGTTTTACCATAGACTAAAGAGAGACTGTCAAGAATCTTTGGATCCTTGTTGCTTAAGACGATCTTTTACAACATACAGCCACCAGTCAATTTAATATGTACAGTGGTGGGCATGGTTGAGTGGGGTTGAGATTATTTAAGATGTTTTGTTTTACTTTCATGCACATAATGTAGAAACCACAACCTTGCTTATCTGGCAAAATTACGTTTTGCATGGCGTTCTGATTGGGTCAGGCATTGAAAGAGAAAAACAACACCAGTCCAACACCTGATCAAAGGGAAGATGTCAGCAATAATCTTCATCAGCAGTTTCCCTCAGAATGTCTCTTTGATTGGTGTGATTTCATGTTAAATGGTTTATCTTTAGTCTTCATTCACTTATTGATCACTTCTCAAATAATCAAACATTTTTGTCAGAAGTGTCAAAATTTGAGATTTAAGAATATTGGCACATTTAGATGTTTACCTGAAGTGAATTAATGTGTTAAACCTTGCATCAGACTGAAGAGTTATTGTATCTGTCTTAATCCGGTGTGTCGGAGCAGAAACACATCTAAAACTTTTGTTCTTCACAGTTCTGACAAGGATTGACTTTTGATGCCGCAAAGAAGCAACCTCTACTCCATCATGATCAGTAACAGTATTTATAGGGACAGAAAAAGTGTCAGAACTTGAAAAAAAATATGCCAGAAATGTACTTTTCACCCTGTTTTGATATTCAAAACCCCAAGAAGAATTTATTAAAACCTGCAGTCAAGATCCAAATCTTTTGCAGAAGAGTTTTCTGGCACATTTAAGTTTCATTTCTTATATTACATTGTTGTTGTTTTTTTTTTTTTACTAATTAACAGAAGGCTTTTGAAACTAAAACTAAACCGTCCATTTTTTTCCTTTATTAAGAAGTTCACGTAAACGTGTTTCACAGGTAACCAGACACCGCTCCTCGGACCCAGAGGTGTCGCAGCATTCGTGAGAGGACTGAAAACTATCTGAAGGTTTTAAGGTAATAAGACCGAACACACTGGATCCCGTCCCTTCGTGAGTTAAAGCACAAACTCCTGGCATCAAACATACATAAGGAGCACCTGCCTGCTCCCCTGCGAGTCAGACAGTCACCGTCCTCGGGTGAAACAGAACCGGCGAGGACGGTAAAGGAGATCCGTAAGAAAAGAAGGGAAGAAGAGAGGGATGGTGTCAAATGCTTCTTTTTTTTTTTCCTCTTCACATTAAGCAGCCTTGACATGAGTGTAATGATACGACTCTTACTCCTGCGTTTACTTTAATCTGTACTATTTGGAGTACAGGTAGGTAAACTGTTTGTGCTCTACATAATCCTACGGTTACAGCCTAAACCGACCCTAATCCAGGACTCCTCCTGACCTGGTTGGCCTTTGGAACGATAACTAACAACTAACTTCCGGATCAAACAAAAAACACAAAACGGCCCTCGTTCTGCCACGGTTGCTCGAGAATGACGAGATGCGAGAAAATTTCGATCCTGCTCCTTTAAAGTGGACTGCCTGCTGACAAACACAGACTCGCGTTTTCCATTTTCCCATTGCTCGTTTTATTGGGATCAGAGAGAAACTCCAACAGGAATCTCCAGCACTGAAATCCAGACACATATAAAGTGGTTTACATTTAAATTACATCAACACACATTGATTAAAAAACAAAAATAGCAGTAAAACCTTTTTAAGTGACATGTAAACGGTTAACTTTCAAAACCATTAAGACCTGCAAGACAAAACGTAGCATTCGGGCTGAACTATAGTCTCCGGCCGGCCACTAAACTACAACGAAAGGCTCTGCAGGTTTCAGCTGATAGGTAGCAACATTTGAAGACTTTCATAAGACATCAACCTTTCTGTGATTTCCACAGAAAATGCAGCAGGACCGTCTCGCCTCGAGGGACAACAGCCTCCATTTTAGGCAACTTAAAGAGAAAACTAACGCTGCCCGGGTCGGTGACATCACAAGAGGCCCGAGGATCGAGCCAATCAGCCGACATTAGCTAAATGAGCACATGTGCACGCCTTTGAAGGCAGAATTTAAATAAAAAACATGCATGAAGGAGTTAAGGAGGAGAAACAGAAAATTTAGCAAAGTTCAGATTTGCAAAATTCGCAGTTCAAATTTGCCAAATTTGAACTGCGATCAGTTGCCTTGTGCCTTGTGTGATGTCGCTAGGAGCATGGGTCACATGGATGCTTGTTTATGGAAGGGCAAATTCTGTCTTGATCAAATAATCTTTTACAACAAAATTTAAACAAACTTACCAAGACATGCTGTTGCATATGTGATAAACTGGATCTAACAAGGGCTTAACAGACTTTCCAGAAAAGTCTCATGTCTAGCTTTAAAAAGGCAGAGGCTTCTTCCAAGTAGCTTTTACCTTCAAGCTTTTAAGCTTTGATCCGTATTTTATTGACATTTATATTCCTAGGCAGTGGCCCCTAACCCTTTTCCCTGGGAGCCTCCTTTTTTAATGCTTAATGCTCCATCTGGCAAGCGGTGAATGGGATATTAATGTCAGAAAATAGATTTTGGTCAGTCAGCGTGGATCAATTTGTCTTTTAACAATCCAGAATTTAGTCAACATGAAAACAGATGAATTCAGCACAGCCAAGGTTTCTATGCGCTCTTTATTTAATCTTAAAGCCCAGTGGAAATCTGTGCATAAGGCTGTAAGTACAGATTTTCTTTATCCACTTTGTTGCTTCCTAAATTAGATTTTTCCATCTCTGCTCTCCAGTTTAACCCACATAAAAAAAAAAAAATCTGCACACCCCTCTGGTGATCAATTACTCACAGTCATACCAATCCCTTTAAAATAAGTTTTAACCAGAGAAATATTTTATATTTTATAAGTTAATCAGAGTTTCAGGGAATTAGCCCAGACCCAGAGGCCCATTTCTATTAATTATTCTGCAAAATGGAAAATACACCAGAACATGTCATTCCACTAGGGCAGATCTACGTCGTTCCTCAGAAGCAAGGAAACGGCTGCAAGAACGCAGTAGCTGACCTGCACTGCCCATTTCTACATTTAGATACTTTAAAAAAAATAAAAAAAAAATAAAACAATTACAAAAAAGGCAGAATCAGGAATCAAGTTTTTCTTGGCAATCAGACACAAGCTCAACATCAGCAAAGAGGGGTACCCTAAACATCACCAAGTCTCCAGATAAACCATCAGGTCTACATGTCAGCTGTCATTTTGGGAGGCATGCAGGGAAAAGTTTTCTTTCCTATTATCACAAATGTATTAGTTTGTAAAAAAAAAAAAAAAAAACAGCTTGGAGTTTGACCTAAACCTTGTGCTTTTGTCGGATGAAATAAAAAGTGAGTTTCTGGCAACAAATACTCCAGTAGGACAGACAAGCACATCTTGGCCACCTTTAACTACGGTGGAGGATGTATGGTGCTGTGGGTCTAATTCTTCTCCAAAGGCTTTGGAAACCTTGTTAGAGAGCAAGTCATCATTAACTAAGGGAACTAAAACTTTGCTCAGATGACATTAAGATTTAGCTTTTCTGCAATGAAAACCACAGGTGGATCATGTATTAGAAAAAAAAAGAATGATGGGACAAGCCCCTGCCTCATCCTCATTCTTTAACATGGTGGAGATTTCTGTGATGCTGTGGGCCTGATCTCTTTTGCTAGAGTACAAAGCATTAGGAAGTTTTTTTGAAATTCCAGGACATTTTATATACAAATCTGGCGGGCTCCGCTAGCAATTTGTCTCACAATTGGATCTTTCAGCAGCACGACGATCCAAAAACATTTCCCAAATCAACACAGAAATGGCTCGCTGGCTTGTCGTATGGCCAGCTCAGAACATAGATCTAGATCCTACAGAAACCTTTGAGGCAAGCTAAAGAGGAAAGAGCGTAAGTGAGAAGCCAGGACTCTGCACGGTCTATAAAGAATAAAAAGAGAAATGGCCAAGGATCTCTCTCTGCATGCTCCAAGCCTTTGACACGTATCCGCATCGCCGTCCCAAAAAGTAAACGCGCAACGTATTAACGGCTTACTGCGAAAGCCTCAAGCACCACCAACCCGGCTCTCAGCTCTCCACAAGTTGTGAATCACTGTAACGTCCGCTAAAATAAACAGACAGCATTAAAACTTGATATCCACAGCTCTTGTCAATAAAAAGTGTGGTCACTGCAGAGCTGGAACTCTGTCTGGCACATTGCTTTGGGGTGAATCACTCGCTCAGAGTGCACACAATGCAGTGGAAAATGCTGCCTCGTTCACAGTAAAATGGAAGGAAAATCCTCACGGGACAGCTGGTCCAAAAATGCAAAAGCAAAAATAGAATAAAAAGAAATTACGGTTTTATCAAAGTACTCCAAAAATAGCTGTTTTTCATATCTTTACATATGAAATGATGACCTTTTATGCACAGAGCAGTCTTTTTTTTTTATTGAGTAGATGGAGTGCACCCCCTTGTCCACCAGAGGGCACAGAGAGTGATAAACTCAAACCTTTCCAAAATCTGGAAATATAATTTAGCAATAATAAAGCAGCAGCAGCATTTGGCGACATAGCTAAAAACACATCTGTTAGTCCTTTCTGAACTCACAGGGTCACATTTAAATCTGAACAAAAAGGGCCTCGTCGGCATTTCTGCGCAGCTTGTTCACATGCAAAACAGCAGCCGTGATGTTTTGCATCCGCTGCACATCAAAGTAAAATAGAAGAAAAACGAGAGCTCTGAACACATTTAACAAAGAACTCGACCAAAACAGCACATTAGAAAGGGATCTGTAGACAAAAGAAACATATTTCTTTTAAAAAAAATAATTGCTGTAATTTCCAGTTCATATACCTATGAGGTTTTAAAGGTCAGAGTCAGTGGTGGCGAGGCACAGGGTGGAGCAGCGTCATGTGCTCTGCCCCGTTGAAAGGCAGCCGCCTGGTGCAGTAATGGTGCACCACCTCCGGGATGCTGGGGAACACGCAGCTGCTCTGGTCCAGGGTGTAGCCGTTCTCTTTGGTCTGGGCCACCATGATGTGAACACAGCCCTGACTCGTCCTGAAACACAGACCAATAAGACGAGAATCAACAACGACTCCCCATTTCATCCAAACCTCCAGCCTCGCTTTGGCATAGGATTTACACGGCAGACATTATGAACGTAAAGTTTAAAAAAATATTATGAAGAGAAAAATTAATTAATGCCAGAGGCGTTTATTTTGGTATTATATAACTTGCATAAACTCTTATTATCATTAGTAGTTATTATAATTAATGCTAAATGTGTTGGTTTTGCTAGGCTTCCCTTATGATTTATCATTTTTTTCTTTTATTTAAAGATCACTTCCTTGTATTACCATTTGTTTCCCTAGGTTTTATCTTAAATAAAGATGTTCTATTATATTATTGTTTTTGGATTATTATTATTATTATCTTTCTTTTTATTAGTAATATAATTATTTTATCTACAGCCAAAATAGAATCAGCACGAAACAGGAATCCAAGGCCGCTCTTTCTGGTCAAATACAACAAAGATAACAAAGATGTTGCATTCAATCAAAGAATACAACATATTTGGCCTGTTAGACCAGGCGGTCGATGAAGGTGGAGACATTGTAGTTTTTATAAAAGATACATTTTTTTACTGAACTGAACTCTTCATAAAAATGGAATATGTTAGGTAGAACACAAAGTCTTAATTTATTTTAAACGTCATAGTAAATAGGACAACAAATATCCGTCAAACGTTACTCAAAAACAGACCTGGGTGCACCCAAATCTGCATTTGACTGCGTAGTTGAATTTGAATTTTGCAAACATTTTCAAAGAAGAAAAAAAAACAGTTGTTGAAAATAATAACCACGTCACCTTGCTGAGAATTTTGGAAACTGTATCCCTTTCTTTTAATGTAATAAATCTAAAAATACCTTTTAATGTTTTAGAACTACAATGATTTACGCATTCTATACTCCCCACAAAATCTAATATTATTTGTTTCACACCAATATTGCAGCTGTAGTTTATTGTTGTGGTTTTATTTTATTTTTTTTAAACTTAAAACCATTGTGGCCCAGTAGCACTCGACTTGATGATGTCTGCCCATGTGGCAAACAGTCGGACACTGCCGGCCCACGGTTACTTTCTTTACACAGTTTGTTTCATTGTACTTGAAAAGGTTGTGGTGTCTTTGTGGCTCTAGAGAAATCACCTGATAGTTAAAAAAAAAAAAAGACAGAACCCATTAGTCTGAATGAATGTAGGGAGTGGAGGAACTACAGAAAAAGTGCAGGCAGGGTGGAGGGAGGATGGGGGGAATAAAACATATACATGATCTCAGTCAGACCTGCTTTGGTGTATCTGAGGTTTGGAGTCAGGGGCTGTAACCGTAAGACAGGAGGTGGAGATGAAGATAATACGTTTTTAATTTTAATTTCCTTTTATGATAGAACTGAGTGTAATGGTGGGGCTGTGCACTGCAAAAAGGGAACTAAAAGTAATTACAATTTTCTTGAAATTAGTGTATTTTTCCTTGATTTGAACAGCTAAATAAGACTATTTGCCAATGGGATTAGTATTTTTACCCCTAAAATAAGATAATTAGACATCCTGCACTTGAAATAAGATGATGGAGATGAATTGTTCTTATTTTAAGTGCAAAAATCTTATTCCATTGGCAAATAGTCTTATTTAGCTGCTCAAATCAAGGAAAAATACACAAATTTCAAGAAAATTTTACTCACTTTGAGTTCACTTTTTGCAGTGTGCAGGTTCAGCTCAGGAGAGGCTTAACCTCCAAACACTGTACTGTCTCATTTTATGTTATGCTGGGTGTAGCTTGGTTTTCTCTTCTGTTTTTATTTATTTATTTACCTATTTATTACGTTTTGTCGGGATATGTGTTTTTGGTTTCATTGTGTCTTTTTATCAATAGGCTGATTTTGAAAAGGCAGAGCTAAAGGCGAAAAATTCACAATGAAAAAAAAAAAATGCCAAACTGCCCCTGCGCTTTCTGAAAACACTCACTTGAGGGCGATGGAGTACTTGCTGCTGTCTGACTCGCTGTTCCTGACCAGGAAGCTGGCTTCCTTGCAGGACTGCAGCTGGAGCTCCGCCTCCTGCCGGCTCACACAACCATGGTACCAGCTGGAAGAGACACAAATGCAGAATCTGAACGTGTGCAAACCCAGTTTGGGGTTTTTATGCTGGAAAACGCTCAGGTGTGAGTACTAAACTTTAAATCATAAATGCAGTAAAAATCTCCCCCAGCTTAAATGGTGCGGCTCCGTTAGCTCCAGAATGTGTTTATATCTGAAGAAACTTCCAACATTTTGTCACATTAAAACAACAAACTAATCTAATTTATACACAAAAGTTAAAATATGTATTAATACAAATCTAAAGTGCATTTATTTCCAGCCCCAATAATTTGTAGAGCCACATTTCCTGAAGGTACAGCTCCAGGTGTTTCGGAACATGCGTCTACCACCTTTGCTCATCAACGGACTAAGATTTTTGTCCATTCTTCTTTGCAAAACAGCTCAGTCGGATTGGACTAAGAGTGACTCTTAACATCAGATTTCACAGCTGTAAAAGATTCTTGTTTAGATTTAGGTCTGGACTTTGACTGGGCCACTCTGACAGAGGAAGATGCACTGCAAAAATGGATCTAAAAATAAGTAAAATGTTCTTAAAGTTAGTGTATTTATCCTTGATTTGGGCAGGTAAATAAGACTATCTGCCCCTAAAATAAGATAATTAGACATCCAGCTCTTGAAATAAGATGATGGAGATGAATTGTTCCTATTTTAAGTGCAAAAATGTTATTCCGTTGGCAAATCATCTTATTTACCTGCTCAAATCAAGGACAAATACACCGATTTTAAGAACATTTTACTTATTTCTAGTTCCGTTTTTGCAGTGTGCTTTGCTTTAAACTGCTTTAGCTCTTGTTTGAATGTTTAGGGTCAATATTCTGCTGGAAGATTAACCTCTGCCTCAGTCTCAAGTCTTATCTTCCTCTTTTGTCCCGTGTTTAGTTCCATCCGTCATCTCGTCGGCTTTCTCGGCTTCCTCCACAGCAATATGCTGCCGCCATCAAGTTTAAAAGCTTGGCATAAGCGTTTGTGACCTAACACTGCTTTGAACTTCTCAGCACCTTTATCCCTGACTTGTCTGCTGTGTTCGTTGATCTTTGTGATGCTGTTTGTTCTCTACAAAAACTCTCTGAGACCTTCACAGAACGGTTGGATTTGCTTATACTGAGATGAAATTTCACATAGCTGGACTCTATTTATGTCTTAGCTGACTTCTTAGAGCAATTTGTTGCACTGGATTTCTTTTCAGGGTATCAAAGTGAGAATGCACCACACATTTTAGATTTTTTTTTTAGCAATGGACCACTTTGTGGGGGTCAACCCTGTTAAATCCAGGTACAACACACACGTGTCAAAAGGTGAAATCCTAAGGTGTGAATAGTTTTGGAAGATGCTGTATTTTTAGTGTTTTGGTACATAAGGGACAACAGGATGTTACCTTTGTTTTTCCAGGGGCAGTGAAGGGTCCACGCAGCGAGGCTCACCGTCAGGGCCGCCGCAGGGAACCGAAGATGGCAGCAGAGTCGGGTGAGAGGATCTCAGGCTCCTTTGGCTTCTGCTTTTCTGCCTCAGATGCGGATGCTGCTGCAGCTGGGCCTGCCTGGTGAACGTGTGATGACACGTCTCTTCTTTGACCGGGTTGTCAGATTGTGCTGGGGGAAAAAAAAAAAAAAAACACAAGAAAAAGCTCAATAAAATATTTAGAAAAAAATAAAAAACTTGCTTTTGGGTTTTGAGTTTTCTGTTGAAGTCTAGCACATGAAAAAGTGCAGCGGAGCACTTTGATGTTTTCGTGAAAGATGCTCAGAACGCCGTTGGTCTGTGGGGCTTATAAAAAATACATGTGAGGGTAAACCAGGCGGAGGCAGGATAAACAACACTGCCACCTAGTCTTGAAAAGCTTCAAACACAATCATACTCCAGACTCCAGCATGATAAAGCCTTCAGATAACGACAGGGTGGTTAAAGCTGCCGTACCGTACCCGATAAGGTCCTGACAATGTGCCGCTTCCTCCACTCCCAGGGCAGCTCGTACTCAGTGGCAGGACGCTGGTCCAGCTCCGGCTTGGCCGCCGCCGTCCTCTCAGCGTCAACACTTCCCTCATATGGGTCGTCATAGATGGCGGCCGGCTGAACTTTCTCTGCAGCTCCCTCGCTCCCATCCGCCGGCCCGCACACCCTCAGCAGGTCTTTAGATCCCCGGCGTCTGATCTCTGGCAGGTGGAAGAGAAGGTATTAAAAATTAAGACCACTGCTGAGCGACAGAAGCCTCCAACGGCTGGAGTGATGCTAAACCTGCAGCAGCTGTAGGGAGCAATGAGTGGGCATGACGAGAAAGCTGGACACATAAGAGCAAAGGGAGGGCTGCAGTCTGTGGAAACTGGACATGTCGCATAGCGGGGTCGGGTTGTAGCTGAGTGTGAATCAGACCGGGCATCTTGAGAACACCCTTCCTGTAAATTCTGGCTACATACATCTACTCTCAAAAGTCTACGCCGTCCCGTTGACATGGGAGCACAGCACTCATTTCCAAACGTTTTCCTCAAATAGTTTATCATGTGTCATCAGTAATTTCACTGAAAAACAAATAAATTTGTTAGAAGAAAATAGTAAAATGTACCCAGTTGTGTCTACAGCAGGGGTGTCCAAACTGTTAGTCACATGGGCGAAAAATTGTCGAGTCAAAAGTTCTCGAGGGCCAAAAAGCTAATATTTAAAAAGCTAAGAATTACAGTTTATTTGTGCTTCACAGAAAATTAATAAGCAACATTCTAATGAAACAAAGTAGTCAGCTTTTTTATATGAAAGGGTTGTGTAAATCACTTTAGATCTAAAACGGGTTTTGGATGTTTACCGTGTTAAAAGATGGTCATCTAGTTTGCAGATTCTTTTGGGCTTGATAGAAAAAATATTTTCTCAGCAATAAGATTAGGATGTTTGCTGTATTTAACCAATTTCAATAAATGGATTAAAAGATTAAATTTGGATGTACCAAAGCCTGCTTTCTTAGTAGAAGTTGCTAGACGTGGCCCTATTTGCTATGAGATTAAAGAGAATTTAAAAAGTGCACTTGTTAAAGGACAGATTCTTTCTGTTGTACATAAACTTTAATTGTAGGAATTTTGTAAAATTTCTCCTGATTAAAAAGAAAAAGTCTCCATCTGCATTAACCACCAGCGCTTAAATTCAGATTGGGGATCCATCCATCCGCAACATCCGTGGTCTACAGCCTGTTTTCTACGGCCCTCTTCAAGGTGACTTCTGCACTTTCAAAACTTTAATTTTCCTCTCATGAAATCATCGTTTAGGCCGTTTGGATTTTTGCTTGGCCATCACACTGGTGCTGCAAAATAAAATCCCTTTTCGTATTTAGCTTTCTAGTGGTGGTCACCTGGAGGTTTAGGGTCACAGCTCACTGGTATTTGTGCCTTTTCATATTTTCCTCAGACTCAAAAAAAGCTCCAGTTCCATCTAAAAAAAAAAAGAAGTAAAACCTAAACACGTTGCTGCCACTAACGTGTTTCATAGTGGAAATGTTCTTTCAGTGATTTATTTGCTGTTTTTCTATCAAAGTTAACGTCTGCAATGGTAGCCCATGTTGGTGTTTCTCAGACTGGAACACGTTCGGTCACAAGCTCTATAGGGAGCGGGATTTTTATGACTCCTTTCTTTAAACCCTACAACTCAGCCTCCTTGACCAGTTTCAGTCCTGTTTTTTTTTTTTTATCAGTTTTGGAAAACATCCCCGTTGACCTCTATTTTCTCAAAATGCATCCTACCCCGCGATGAGATCATTTTGATCCTTTGGAACATCTCTGTAAACAAATGGCTTCAGTTTAAAGGATGTAAATGTCAGGAAATCCCACAGCGACGGCTGAACTCAGTTTGATGTTCATGAGATGTACTAATAATAGATGTTATATTTGTCCCAAAGAACAAGAAATGCTGAAATTGCCTTAAAATGTGAACTGTACTTGTCAGATATCCCATTATATGTGGGGAATGATCCTTCATGATTGTGACTGGGTTTTTCATCTGGATTATGAATCTAAACCAACGACCAAAGAAACGCAGAAATGGTTGGCCAGAAAGAAAACCAATCTTTTTTCCATGGTTATCCCAGTTGTCAGACTTAAGTCCTCTAGAAAACTTCTGGGTTGGGCTAAGACAGGGCTTTGCAACGTTTACAGTCTAAAAAGCCATTTTGCCTACAGTCCACTTGAATTAAACTCGCTCAGAGTGGCAAATTATTAACCAAAGTTCAATTATTATTATTGAATGTTGCCTGGCCTTTTGAAAAAAAAAGAGTTATAATTTTTGATAAAGATCTACAGTAGGAAATCTGTTGTCATTGTTAAAAAAAAACAGCCTTTTATGTCTATTTTGAGGTTTTAAAAAAAGAGGATGGACACGATGTTGATATTTGTGGATAATGATGTAAAAATAAATCACAGTTAATCGTGAAAAAATATTGATTTAAAATTAAATATTACTGGCACTTTTAGCATTATTCTGTTGTGAAAATTAAAAGCAATTAGTCCAAGAAAACACTGCTAAAACTTGTATGTATTATCATTATTACATTTAAATACCATAATAAAAATATAATTTGTAGCCAGAGTTATTAAGAGCCACTGTGGAAGGTCCAAAGAGCCACTTGTGGCTCCAGAGCCACATGTTGCAGACCCCTGGGCTAAGAGAAGAGAGCATAAAACAGAACCCAGGATTCTGGACGACGAACAGGACTGGTCAAAGATCCCCGTCTGTATACTCAAACCTTATGAAATGTACCCAGAGAAGACTCATGGCTGCTCTATTGGTAAGACTGGAGCCCTATTAGCAGCATGGTACACAAGTGTTCATGTAAAAAAAAAAACTCTTTTATTGACTTATTGGATTGGTTAGTTTGCCATCTCGAGAGAACTTTTGCTCTGAATCACCGCTGTGTAAATAAACCAAACTCAATTGTATTTGTATCAATCTGCTACACTTTTTCCAACAGTTTGTTCATCTCCGAAGAAAATGTCAGTGAAATGAAGCTCAGCTCTCATTCCTGGCTGCAATAAAAAAACAGGGGAAGAAAGACTTGATAGTCCACAACAATCAGACCTGAAGAATTTTTTTTTCTATCTTTGTAGTCATTTTAGTTAGTTGTTGTTCTTTATATAGATTTGTCTATTCCTTGTTAGATTCCTCCAAGTGTTTGCCTACAGTTCTGTGCATTGTGCTCCTCTCCTCTCCTCTCCTCCTCTCCTCTCCTCAGCTTATCTGCTTCATCGGTCCCAGCTGTTCCTCTTCTCCTCCTGATTACTTCCACATTTCTCCACACCTCCCTCTGTATTTAAACTCCCTGATTTCATCACTCATTGCTGGTTTCTTCTGCTGACTTCATGTTTCCTGTAGCCCCGCTGGTTTCCTTTTATCGTTTCCCCCTCCTCATTGTTTGTTTCCCTTCCTTGTTCCTCTTGTTTTGTATCTTTTCTATATTTCATTAAACCTTTTGCTCTGCGCTTTGGTCCTCCTTTAAGCCCAATCATGACATAAAGTTGGGATTTAATTCCTGATCCCGGCTGTGATAAAGCCCGTTCACCTTCACACAGTGCGATTGTGTAACTCTTCTGGTAAAAAAAAAGACAATCAAGTAAAAGAGGTTACTGTGATTGGCTGATTGGACACCACATTTCCTCTGACACCGAGAGGCTTTGATTAATGGTCAGCCAGGTCCATACAGGGCTGTAACGCAGAGCTACGTCCGAGATTCTGGGAGCCAGTCAGGGCCAGCTTCCTTTTGAGAGAATAGCACCAGGAAACCAGAGACAGGAAAGAGGAAGTGAGGACAGGAAGCTGCACCCATTGTCCAAAATGCAATACAGTCATCATGACAAAGCCACGGGGTAGAGAGAGAAGAGAGACTTCAGGTTCTCACAAGGGTGATGGAAGTGACTGGAAAGGGGAATCCTCTGAGGTCAAACGTGTTTTACGAGCTGTCAGCCACCAGCAAGAAGAGAAGAGAAGAGTTCCTACCGGTTATCATCTGTTGTGCGTCGTACGGCTCCATGTAGCCGTCGTTCTCCCCGGCCCTCTCCGCCTCCCTTTGCTCTCTGGTCTTCTGCGCATCAAAGGGGTCCGCATAATCCTCGAGAATGATCAACTAGATTAGGAACATACAGGAAAAACAATAATTTAGGGGTAATTAGATGCTTTAAACTGTGAGTGCATCAAAGAAAGTCACTCTTGATCTTAATTTTATTATAATCAAATTAAACTGATTTGAAAATGAACAAAAAAAATGCTTGACTTTTGATCTGGACACTGTCTCTCTCCCCCTTTCAGGACTCACAAGCTTCTGCGTTACACTGACGCACAGTCTGCTGAGTGTATACAGCTTCTGTATATATATATATCCTTTTTACTTCTTATTTTACTGTATTCTTATTTTTTGTCTGCACCATCAACACCAAGTCAAATTCCTTGTAAGTGCAAACCTACTTGGCGATTAAACTTGATTCTGATGCTGATTCTGATCTGGGAAAAATTTTACTGTGCAGTTGTGTATTTTAGAATGATTAGTGTAATTTTTGAATAAAAAAAGGTTATTTACATATTATTACAAATATTAAACAAAACAAGAGTCAACGCACAAATAAATTGATTTTATGATAAACAAAGACAGTGCTCAAGTTCAATGGGATTAGTGTTTTGACAAAAACAACAAAAAAGTGAAAAATAGTTAAGACCAAAAAGTGCTTAGACTAGTTTTTTAAAATAAAGAATTACTACTTATATTTTTTAAGACCATAAAGTCAAATCTTGTTAAACAAAAAAGGAAAAAAAACTATGATAATAACAACTATAGTAAATTGTTACTACTGTGTTATTATACAAAGTATTTTCTTTTTCCCATTTCAAACTTTAGTAAATGTTCAGTAAGAACACTGGCCATATAAGCAGTAAAGTGGGTGGTGGTAACTCTGGAGGAGCTGTAGAGATTCAAAGCTTTAGATGGAAAATCTGTTAATATGGCAAACATCAGTTCACACTCCACTTAATCTGGCTTTTACTGAACAGTAGCAAGAAGACAGATATTTCTGAAACAAAGTTATAAAATGTCTTGTTTGTCACAAGCCATGTGAGGGACCGAAGAAATATTTGGAAAAAACTACAAAAGGTTCATCTTCCAGCATGAAAACAACCCTAAACATACAGCCAGAGGTACTGATCGTTAAGATAAAAGTGTATTCATGTAAGGAAGGGAAAATATTTCATTCTCGACATGTGCAAAAGCTGATAGAGCAACACTTATTTGTAAAAATGTTTAATATTAACCTTTATTTTCTGCTATTATTTATGTTTTTCCAACCTCTCGTGCTGAGATTTGTTCAACACGATAGCAATCACCAGAGGGGCCGAACATTATGAATGAGAGGAATGAAGCAGAGCAAAGGAGGGAGGGCCTCCGCGTAGGTCCAAACTGAGCCAGATTACATGCAGGAGAGGAAGGTGATGACCTTGTATGTCTGCCAGCAGCTTTGTAATCGAGGCAGAGGAAGGTGAAGCTATAAGATCAAACAGTGGGGAGAAGCAGAGAGAGACACAAACTGGGAGGAATGGACACAATGGGACGGAAAGACAAGGAGGGGGGAACAATAATATCTCTTTTCAGTGCTTGGATGGGATCCAGGCTTCTTCATTGTGAGCAAATGCGATGCCTTTCCTGTAGCTCAACAGTTTGTTGAACTCAGGCTGCAATCAGTCTGTCTGCTGACATCCCATCAATATTTAGAGAAGATGAGAGAATAAGTCACAATAGCATACAACACACACAAACTGTATAGATGTATTTGTACGCCTATTGTAAATGAATGAAGCTCCTTTGGAGGCACGTGTGTGTTTTTGAGTTATTTGTCTGACACAATTTGAGAAAAATACATTATTTTGTACCAAATTCAAGACTTCTCTGTATTTAATATTACATTTAACAGATGTAAAAGAAATAGCATAATCCTAATCAAGTTCTCCGTTGTTTGCTCTTTAAACTGAGGAATTGTTCGCAGGTGTCTGTCCATGTTGGCCAGGGCCGAGCCAAGGTATAAGTGGCCTTTGATGATGTTCGGGGACCTCAGAGGAACTCGAATTCAAACTCGACAAGGGGACAAATACACCAGCATTATACATACTAAAAGAAACCTTGACACTTTGAGAATAATGGCATAATTATTTTTTTAATTATGCCATTATTCTCAAATTACGCGAGAAACAGAAAATGAGCAAGTGTGACGAATTAAACAAATAATAATTAAACGTTTCAATAATATATCCAACGCATATCTGAATAGGTGCGTCTCAAAGAGCAGTGAGGGGGAGGGGTCTATAACTGGAATGGACATGGTGATTGGTCTGCAGTGAATTCGTAGTGAGAGCCTTAACCAATCACATCTAATCAGCAAGCCACATATATTTCATTATTGATTAGCGCACAAGATATGAAATAAATATAAGCAAAAATACTGCACTGTTTGTGTGATTTTTAACATCTCTTGAATTAAAAATGTACACATTTAATTAATTGTTTGGTAAATTATTAACAAACTTCTACAGTTACTCATATGGTTGAAATGCATTTATTATGGGTTTATTTCAACTATTGAATATATTGATATTTTTAGCAAATTATTCGTTATGTTGGAGCACATTTCGGCTAATTGGCCCGGTTCCCCATAAAACAAGTTATTTTAATGTTAAACTATAAGAAAACCATAAGGAAGATCTACGAAATGGGACCAAACAGGGGGTGAGCCCCAAACTTAAATTCTACTGAGGAACAACACAACCATTGGGCCGGCTCTGATGCTTCATGTGACAGGCAGAATAAATCGATTCCATTGTGTATTAGAAGTTGATTTCATGGGAAATAAGATGTTTTAAGACGCCAAAGATGCACCTTAGAATAAAACTCACAGTCTCCGTTTTGCACTGGGCTGCAGGTTTCTCCGCTTCAGGGGCCACCGGGCTGCTGATGGGGCTTCTGTCCTGTTTGTCCACTCTTATCATCCGGCTGATGTAGGCGCAGGCGGGCGGGGAGGTCTTCTGGGGTCGCTGCTGCTGCTCCTCCGGCGCCGCCTCTGCTTTGGAGTTTTTGCGGCTTTTCCCAGACAGCAAGGTGTCCCAGACTTTCCCGTCCTTCTGCCCCCCGACGCCGTTCCTGCTCGCCTCCACGCCGGCGATTTTCCGGCTCCTTCCGGACAGCAGGGCGCCGACGCCTGCGCCCCCCGCGGTTCTGGTCCCGATGCTGCTCACCAAGCCGGCTTTATTTGCCCTCTGCTGGGAACCTGGCTCGGAGACTGAGCGCATCTTGTCCGTGCCGTTCTTCAGAGCCATAGGGAGCTCCTTGAACCACTTTGCCATTTTTTCACCCCCAGTAAACTGCATGGAAACCAGTAAACTCCCCTTCCTGGTGCCAAACCTTTCAGCGCCATGCAAGGGGGCCCCCAGGAACGCACCTTTAGATATAATCACGGGCCCTCTAACAATAGACTTCCGCTGCTTTATTCTAGTAGAAAGAGTGTGAAGAACATTTTCACACCTCACTGTAGAAAGTCCTTGAAAATGTGCCTCAGTTGAAAACAAACTGGCACTCAGATTTTAATCCCATTTGAAAATGTCTTGCCCTTGTTCCTGGTTTGAAGAAAGTTTATTCCCTTTGGATAAAAAGATGCTTCCGGAGCGGTATCATCCGAAAAAAGGCAGAGTTTTTCTTCATGGTGATTTTTGGTCCCATTCCCCAGAGGTCTGTGACCAGCGTCCACTGTGGCCAGAAGTCAAAGGAGCCGGTGTGTGGGGGGTTATCAGCGGGTTAACAGGGGGAGGCTGTCCCTGGTGGGCGGAGATCAGTGGCGGTTCTATCTTGAATGGTACCGTGGGCCTGCTTCCAGCGATGCCACCCCACACATCAATCAATGAATCAGTAAATTTACCTCTATTCCTAAACACCACACCCAGAATGTTGCAATTTTTTTTTTTTTTTTTTTTTTTTTACGGCTACAAAGGATAAATCGTTGGTAAAAAAAAATATGCAAGCACATTTTTCTACTTTCATTGGCAAATCTTTTTCTGGAAATTACAAAATACTTGAAAACACTGTTCAATTTCAGAAATTTTGTTTAACTAACCCTAACTAATTATATAAAAGAAACATGCATTTCCTCAATGTAGATGGAAGGAAAAAATAATCTATAGAAGGAATGTTGTCTTTGTATTGTTTTTTGCAAAAATAAATAAATAAACCCATTTCCAGGTTGTTCAGAATTTCACAGTTACAGATTTTACTATGACAGTTATTTCTGTTATTTTACATCACAGATTTTTAGAATATATAAAAAAAATTTAACTGTATTTTTGTATTGTCTTATTTATAAAAAAAATTTTTGTCTAGAATACAAAACATTATTAGTTTATATTGTGGACACTGGAGATTTGATAAAAGCACAGAATGAAGGGTAAATATTAAAATAAAAGCAAACAAACAATAAAAAATATTCAAAATTAAAACACACAAATATATGATAAAAAAAATTGATCAATTAATCAATTATGAGAGAAAATCGTAATAAATACACAAAAGTCTACACTAACATGTTAAACACCTGTAACAGCTGAACTAATGACTGTCAGGGTCATTGTAGCTGCCAATCTTTTGATCCACATGTATGGAAACTTAAAAGAAAGGTCCAAATAGTTTGATAAATAGTTGATAAAGATTTGAATATATTCTGAGGTTAACAGATCCACTTAGTACTATTGCAAACTGCATCTGTGGAAAACGGAAGAGAGAATATCTGTAAAGGTTTGGAAGAAGGTGTGAAATGTGTGGTTTCTGTGTCTTACTGTTCTACAAACTTATCTATACTCTAGATGGAGAAATGGAGGTCAGGAGTTACAGGAAGTTCATGAGCATTGATGGCTAGATGGGTGCTTTTCAACAGCTGTGAAGGCAAGTGGGTTATCCATGTGAGTGAAAACTGCTGTGAGAGCTCTTGTTTGTCACAAAAGATTTTTTCTCTCAGAGAAGATAAAGAAAAAAAATCTCACAGACTGACCTATAGGAAGAATTTCAGACAAAGTGAGGTAAGCACTTGGGACACCACATAAGGCCTCATACAAATCCTCATATAGACCTGATGAGCTGGATGAGAAGCAAATGGAAGTCTGCCGATTCACAGAAGGGTAAACATTGTAAAACAATGAGAGACGGGTACAGTAAAGGCAAATTTACAATATGGGAAAAAAATACCGTGTGGTTATTAAAATTAGCATACACAGATTCTAAGAAAGGTCCAACTTAGTAGTATGTATAAAACGCACAAAAAATGGCCATTAAAATAAGAAATGAAAAATCCATCCCATGCTCAAATGACATTAATTTTTGTTTTTGTTTTCTGGGACCCACCAATGCCATGCCACTCTGAGCAGAAAGCCACCAAAGCCTTTCATCCTTTAATGGTGCGTTCCATTTACTTCAGAATGACATCTTAGACTTAGACTTGGACAACTTTATTTGTCATTTTGTATGCACAAAGTGCGAACAGGATGGAGGATGTGGAGGATGTGCTGCCCCTAGTGGAGGAGTTCAAGTATCTTGGGGTCTTGTTCACGAATGAGGGGAGGATGGAGCAGGAGATCGACAGGCGGATTGGTGCAGCGTCTGCTGTGAAGCGGGCGCTGTACCGATCCGTTGTGGTGAAGAGAGAGCTGAGCCAAAAGGCGAAGCTCTCGATTTACCGGTCGATCTACGTTCCTACCCTAATCTATGGTCACGAGCTTTGGGTCGTGACCGAAAGAACGAGATCCCGGATACAAGCGGCTGAAATGAGTTTTCTCCGTAGTGTGTCTGGGCTCTCCCTTAGAGATAGGGTGAGGAGCTCAGTCATCCGGGGAGGACTCAGAGTAGAGCCGCTGCTCCTCCACGTCGAGAGGAGCCAGTTGAGGTGGCTCGGGCATCTGGTCAGGATGCCTCCTGGACGCCTCCCTGGAGAGGTGTTCCGGGCACGTCCCACCGGGAGGAGGCCCAGGGGAAGACCCAGGACACACTGGAGGGACTATGTCTCCCGGCTGGCCTGGGAACGCCTTGGGATTCCTCCTGAGGAGCTGGCCCAAGTGGCTGGGGAGAGGGACGTCTGGGCCTCCCTACTGAAGCTGCTACCCCCGCGACCCGACCCCGGATAAGAGGAAGAAGACGGACGGACGGACGGACGAAAGTGCGAACAGAACGAAATTTCGTTTGCATACAGCTTGAAAAATCACAGTAAATTGCAGTAAATTTCAGGATAAAGATGCAGCAGCGATTTATGTTAACAATTGAACGTAAACAATGTAAACAGTGTAAACAATGCAGGGGGAATAGACAGTGTGCGATTCACGGTGTCAAGGTGAGTATTATTTAAAACCGTGCAATATGCAAATGTGGTACAAAGTCCACTGGGGTCTGAGTTCAATAAAAAGACTAAATCATAGACAATATAATATAATATAATATAATATAATATAATATAATATAATATAATATAATATAATATAATATAATATAATTTCTCAAGGAACAGAATTTGGTACATTGCAGGAACAGTACACGTTAATGAACGTTTCTGTAAATGTTTCGGTATCAGCTACAAAGCTAATTTTCAACTGTTGTCCCTTGACCAAGTGTTTAAGGTCAACAAATATTAAAAGTTCGAGCATTTAGTAAAAGATAAAAGCAAACAACAAATCTTCATACTTTTTGTATACCATAAAATGTCTTACATATATACATCAACTAAATGAGCATTAAATCTAGCATTAAAGTCCATAGTGCAAGATAGTAACATTTGAATCATAATTGTTAGCATACATATAAAGGACATTGGGGCAAGGGCAGGGCTTGTTGCTCTAAAGAAAAAATCTATAAAAGGGCAATAAGGAAAAGTTTATTATTTACAATTAGGACATTATTGGTTTAATTTAAGTCTATTTTTTTTAATTGGAAACTTAACAACAAGGCAACATAAGCAGCTTGCTGTTTCACAACTATTCATGCAGCTATTTTTTCAGGTTAAAAGTTAAACTATGTTCACTAACATGAACGTTTTAATGAGGCATATAAGTTTTTAATATCCTATCATGAGCAAAATAATAGACTTTTTGTTGAAATCCGGGTTGGGAAATGGGCCGTTTAGTCCGCCTCTACACATTTTAGACTAGTCAAAGGTGTGGGTGGCATTTCCTTATCAATTAAAATGAGTGAATTTTGTTTTTTTCTGCAATATGGTCTAACTATTTCCGTATATTGCTACTTCTAAAATAGAATACGTGCAAAATGGGGCTTTAATTTACCAAATATGACGATAAAATAAGTGGCGAACACCTAGCGACACCCCTACTTTTGTACTGAAATGTAACCGTCCGCGTTGCTAGCCGCCCCTGCGTTCTCCCCCTTTGTCCGGTAGCGGCAGAAAGGCCGTGATAATTATGACAGAAATTTGCGTTTTTGAATGAATTACAGTTGAATGGTGGACCAACAAGCACACACCGTGTGAGGACTGGTTTGCTGGCAATGACACACCAGCGGGTTTGAATTTAAAGGACAGCAGAGCAGAGCAAGCATCGGAGAAAGGGTACAGTTTGCTTCCACGATAGTCTGCCAGATGGCTAGCCGTCTGCAGCTAGCACGCTAATGTTAGCATAGCAAACAGCAAGTTCACACAACATAATCGCTTTCTTTGTGCTATACGCTATGTGGTATGTGTTAAGATTAACTGCACCTGCTCATACATGACTGTGGAGACACACATGGTAGAGTTTGGTTTATGATTTTTCTACGAGTTTCTAGTAAAAAAAAAAAAAAAAAAAATCTCAACGCTGCTGGGCTAGCCACATTTTTGGGTAACGTGGCTAGCTGGCTTTAGCAGACGTATTTACCAGCAAGTTGCTAACCAGACATCTGTAAGTGATTATTGGAGGACGTGGGGGGAAAGCTCTGTAACGTATTTCTACTGACTGTAACACCAGGTAGTACGAAAACTTTCGCACCCAGCAGAATGAAGCTGGTTTGCATCTATACGAATGGGTACGGAGCCCTGCAAGTGCCAGATGCAGCGATTTTAAAAATAGAAGTTGGGACCATCCGTCTGCTTAGTTTAGGAAACGTGTGCACAGATATGCAAAAAAGGACATGATCAAAAACGAGACTATAAACCTGCCGATCAGATCTGTCTCATTTGGATCTCGCAAATTGGAAATGTGTACATACACTGTACCAATTCTGGAGACTTTTGATGGAAAACTCGTATCAGTGTATGAACATCATGTGTTGCTTCTGATTCATCCTCAATACAGATATTTGAAGTGAGGTTTTGAAAAGTAACGATCAGTAAAAGTTAACTGTTACCTGCACTATATTGGTTAGTGAACAGTGTTTTTGAAAAGGCAATACGTCCTTTTAGTGAAAGTGTAGACAGGTAATAGCCGCTAACAAAAGCGTTTTATCCCATGGATCTGGCGAGTTTCCGTTTGCATGGATTTAAATCGGTATTATCGGCTAACACTGGTAATAGCTTCGCGACTTGTCCCAAAATATGTTAATAATTTCTCCCTTTAAGAAGTGTGAATAACATCAGACCCAGGCTGAGTCGTGTAGTTGCTGTAAGTCTGAAAACAAGGGCTGCATGAAGTTAGAAAGTCCCACAGTAGTTTTACTGGCATTAAACTTTCCAATAGATTCCCATTCCCCTCCTCCTCATCTGCCTTTGCAGTGCTTCTAACCATCTCTGCTTGGTATTTACACTTAGACAACTTTGTCATTTTGTATGCACAAAGTGCATACAGAACGAAATTTCATTTGCATACAGCTTGAAAAATCACAGTAAATTGCAGTAAATTTCAGGATATTTCAGGATATTTACTACAAACCAGTTGGCTTTCTAGATTATTGTGACGCTAACAAGGGCTGCACTATAACGGGAAAAGTTCCAATAACGACATAGCTGTTGCGATAAATACAGAACAAAATTAAAGGCTTTTTAATGTCTTTCTGCTTTAGCATCATAGCAGGTATAGAGCCCAGATAATGAGTAGTGCATTTCAGGAACTAAACAACAAAAACATTCATCTTTTCCACAAGGTTTTATTGAAAAGGATGCCTCTGTCCCACTTGTGATGTTTTGTCAATGAAACAACTTGAAGCTGTAGTTTCTTATCCTCTTTATCTTCGTTTACATTTTATGTTAAATTAAACAACAAATGTCACCAAACATTTTAGTTGTGCTGAGAGCAGGAACGAAGGGTGCTTAAATAATTAGCTAACACTGATTGCACTCCAGCCGGTTCTTTGCGATATGCAGATCGCGTTCCATGATGTCGCGATGACGGCAATTTTGCCATGTAGTGTGCAGCGCTAACGGGAACTGAGCAGGGTTGGTAGGAGAGTCTCACAATACGATAACCTTGACTAAAAATGTCACCAGTTACTGCTAGCAACCAAAAAAAAAAAAATCATATATAGAAATAACTTGATCTTATTTGCGCTCATTTAAAATCTTCAGCTTGAACATTTTCAGATATATAGTTTTAAAATCTTAAAAGAGAGATCCAAAGTTTCTATCTGGTTCAAGCAGCAAAAATAACCATCCTGAGGAAAGATACACAAGTTGTCCAATTGTCGTCATTACATTATCAACGTGTGCAACATCACATTGTTAAAGGGTTTGTTAGGTGCAAATAGGGCTGGACAATATATCAGGATTTTAAAAATATTGAGATTTTTAAAAAATATATACATAATATGAGACTAATTTGTATTGAGATGGTCTATTTTGTCTTGTAGCTATACTTTATGTATTCCAATAGGTTATTTTTTATCTCTCTCATATTTTTCTATAGCTGTTTGTTTGTTGGGATAAAGCTTTTATTCAGAGACGCCTTTTTATAATCACATTATGAAAAGAAAAACCTATCTAGATAAATGTCGCACATCGGCATTCAGCTTAAAACTATCGAGATATTATTTTTTTGTTCCATGTCGCCCAAGCCTAGGTGCAATAATTTGCTGGCTGTAATATTTCACGAGTCTGTGCGTCAAAACCCGGCTTTCCAGTAATGAGTTTGACCTTTTTGATGAACTTTTACGGCCATTCTGTCGTCTGGTGTCGACCTGCTTAGTTAGCGTGATCAGAAACATTGCGGTCATTGAAAAGAAAGAGAGCAGTGAGGAAAATGTGGATGAATCATAATCATTATTGTCGTTGCGGTATTCAGCAATAATGATACTGTGATGTCATGTTTTGATCATAACCGTCCTGCTATTTGGAGGTTATAAGCAACACAAACAAGATTTAGTGGCTCTAAAAACAGGACATTTTCTTATCAGGCTATATTTCTTGTACTTATACGTTGCAATCAACGTGAAGTCGGTAAATCCTACGTTACACCCTTGTTTGGCATGCGGTGCTGTGTCGCCGCTCCCCTTGATCTACCTCCTTAACATCGACACCAATGTTAGCGCATTTCTGTGCATACTGTTGACCTACCCGAATCATACGATTTTTTTTTTTTTTCCTTTTTAACTTCAACCCCCGTGGCACTTTATGGGCTCCGTAAATTTGTGCTACACAGCATTAGTGTTGTCACTTTTGTCTGACCTTGATTTGGTGACCAAATCCCGGCGTGACAGACACCGTGGCTAAAATATTTGCAGCTGAGGAGGAGTTTGCAGACCTGGGCCGGCGCTACTGTACCGAGCTAATCCAGTTCACTTTTAAATGTTAGCAAATGCTATGGTTAAAAGTACTGACAGGGACGTTGAACTTGAGATGCAAACCACAACCGGACTCGACAGAACAGCACGATTACTGAGCATTGGATAAAGACAGAGTAAAGCAAATAAAAAAATAAAAAAAAACTGTTGTGCTTTGCACCTCAGGGCCACCGTAGCCTCGACACAAAGGCAGGCTCCACCTGTCGGCATGTAGCCTTCAAGACGTCGTCATTTTTGTAACTTTTTTTTTCCCTTGCATATGAACGGTGATTTGCCACTTCACCGACAGTCATATTAGCTAATGGCTTCCGAATCGGGGAGACTACTGGCGGGACAAGGAAAACGAAAAGGTAGGAATTGCCTTCACCCATCTCCCGATCAGATCGGAATCATCCATTACTGCGCTGCAATGGGCTGCACGGGTGCTGTTAGCAAATCACTTTTTCGCCTCCCCCCATATGTAAACTTCACGACTGTCTTCGGTGGTGGCTGTTTCTCACAGAGTGAGTCTGTGAACCGGGTATTACGTCTATTTTTTTTGCTATAAATGTACCTTCAATACTGTTTCCTCGTTCTCATGTCTGAAGTCTTCTCCTGTCTCCCTCATTGACCTTACCTCTTCTGCCTCTTGTTTGCGGCCTCTCTCCCCTCTCGCCTGGGTCATTTGCGATTCAAAGGCTTCATACCGTTGGTGATGGTGACGCCTGGATGTTCAGCATTTTTGTCCTCATGCCAGTCTATGTCCCACCATTGAATCCATCTCAACTGTTGGACTTGAAAAAGAGGCCCTAGGTCTAAAGCTGCTCCGCTCTGTCACTAAGGGGTATTGGCCAATCCAAATGTGATGCCGCACCGGATCGGTGGCGGGATCGATTGTGCGAGACGTGAAGGTGACGCGTTTTTGCAGCAGCTCGTGTAATTTTTTCCCCCCCTTCCTCTGTGTTTTGCTCTTTCAGCTTCACAGATGAAGAGCCCGGAGAAGAAGAAGGCTCGGAAGTCCTCCACTCAGGTGAGGGGGACGCGGCGTTGATGTTTTTCTGAAATGTCGTGGACGGGTTGTGAAATGAGTACCAAAAACAGGGTTTAGCTTCACGTCAGTGACTTAGTGCTTTTTATTTCAAATCCCCATACTTTGTTGGGTAAGTAAAAGAAGGGTTGAGTGAATTATCCATTTTGATTACTCGGCAACTAATATCCTGAGTATCTAAGATGGGTATAAATCCATAAAGACGGCGTGTCCCGTACTGCCTAACCTTTGCTTTTATTAATGGACTGCTAACGTGCGATCCGAATCTACCTAGGAGGTGCTTCCAGAAATCCAAATGGAAGGGTAAGGAGGTCCTCCCAGATTTTATTATTATTATTATTATTATTATTATTATTATTATTATTATTATCATCATCACTTTGCAGCTAAAATCTGTGTAGCTGAGATGGATAAAAATCCTAAAAGCAGGGTGGACATGTAGTCCCTGTTCTCTATCTTAGTTAATGGAAATTCAATTCAATTCAATTTTATTCATATAGCGCCAATTCATGAAACATGTCATCTCGAGGCACTTTACAAAGTCAAACTCAGTCAGATTATACAGATTGGTCAAAAATTTCCTATATAAGAGAACCAGTTGATTGCTTCAAAGTCCCGACAAGCAGCATACACTCCTGGAAAAGCGTAGAGCTACAGGGAGAGTCGTCTGCATTGTACATGGCTTTGCTGCAATCCCTCATACTGAGCAAGCATGAAGCGACAGTGGAAAGAAAAACCACCCATTAGCGGGAACGAAAAACCTCCAGCAGAACCGGGCTCAGTATGAACGGTCATCTGCCTCGACCGACTGGGGTTACAGAAGACAGAGCAGAGACACAACAAGAGAGACAAAAAAGCACAGAAGCACACATTGATCTAGTAATCTGTTCTACATTAGATGGTAGTAGCGGGTGAGCCGTCTTCTCTGGATGATGTCACAGTTTAACAGAACGTCAGACCAGGTGTACCTACTATGAAGAAAGAGAGAGAGAGCAAAAAGTTAAAAGCAGAAATGACGACAATCATTTCAATGTAATGCAATGCAATGCAAAACTAGAGAACAGTAGAACTCAGTAGAGTGAGAAAATTAGATCCTGATGTCCTCCAGCAGCCTAAGCCTATCACAGCACAACTATAGAGGTAGCTCAGGGTAACATGAGCCACTCTAACTATAAGCTTTGTCAAAAAGGAAAGTTTTAAGATTAGTCTTAAAAGTAGACAGGGTGTCTGCCTCACGGACCAAAACTGGGAGTTGGTTCCACAGGAGAGGAGCCTGATAGCTAAAGGATCTGCCTCCCATTCTACTTTTAGAGACTCTAGGAACCACCAGCAGACCTGCAGTCTGAGAGCGAAGTGCTCTGTTAGGAACATACGGGGTAATCAGAGCTCTGATGTATGATGGAGCTTGATAGAATCTAACCTCCATGTATCTAAGAGGCACTCCCAGAAATCCAAATGGAAGATTAAACTGGCAATGTCAAACCTTAAAACTACTGATTACCACAAAATCTAGAGAAAATCTAAATCCCAGCTGGTGATGGACCAGGATTCAAATCAGAATGAAATCTTCTTTGCCTTTTTATTTGGTTATTCTCTCCCTGTCTGTTGATAATCTTTAGTTTTAATCACTGCAGATTCTCACTTTATGGTCGATTACAGGTTGTGTGTTTTCGGATATTTTTTTTACGTGCCCTTGCCAGCAACCGTCAATCAAAAGTCTGACAGAATCTGATCAGAAAGGAACATCTCCTTATTTTGTACATATATTAGTACATATCTGCTTTAACTAGGGCTGAACAATTAATCGCATTTTCAATATCGCGATTTAAAAAAATGCAATTTCCAAATCGCAGAGTCTGCAATTTTTGGCTATGTAAAAATCAGGGAATTAGACGCGTCCATTAGGTGTTGGTAAAATGTTTAAAGTGGGTTTGCCTCAAAATGGAAGGGAAGACATTTGCAGCAGTGAGATAATCTAATTTTATTACTTGTATTAGAGTTTGTATAATCATACATAGCATTAAGTACAGGTCAATCAGTTTAATACATAGACTTGTTTGTTGGTTGCACTTTATGTTCAACAAGGATTGATGTCCAAATCAATTAAAAACCGTTCTCTTGAATAATATTCTGATTAATAGAAACATTAAAAGTTCTTGTTTTAAATAGTCCTTGTTTACAAACGTCTTTATTTAGACGCCATTTTTGTTGCTTGTGGTTAACGCAGAGAAAAGTCAAAATTGCAATTTTGGTTGAAATATATTGTAGGCAGAACGCGATCATTTCTGCTCTGAGTTTAGATGCTGTGGGTCTTTTAGCAACTAATCAGCACAGCGAGGAAACAAAATGATTTGTTGTTTGTATATGTTTAAAAAGACATGATAAATTAAACTGGAAAAAATCGCATTAAATCGCAATATTAAGAAAAAAAATCGCAATTAGATTATTTTCCAAAATCGTTCAGCCCTAGCTTTAACTATAATTTACTGGTCATGTGTCTATTTTAATGGCTACTCATCTATCATCACCATAGTTTGTTTTGGTATTTACAGTATGTTGTTGTTGTATGTAATATTTGCCCTTTTATCCATAAATGTGAAAGTGGATCAACTATAAGGTTTGGGGTTTATGTTTCTTAATAAGTCATTTTGCACACATTTGCTTTGCATTCTTTAAAATAAATATATAAAGTTAAAAAAAAACACTATAAAACTCTCTGCAATCTCTTCTGTTTCAGGCGGCGGGGTTCTCCCACCTCACTGAGTTTGCGCCTCCACCCACGCCCATGGTGGACCATCTGGTCGCTTCCAACCCGTTTGACGATGACTTTGGACCTCCGTCCAGACCTAGTGGGGCAGGTGGACCAGGTGGGGCTCCGTTTCTCCCCAGTCCGGGTGCCGGGGGAGGAGGTGGGTATGGAGGTGGAGGCAGAATGGGTCCAGGCATGAACTTCATGGGAGGCCCGAGTGGACCGGGAGGTGCTCAGCCCGGACGCAGACCGCCCTTTGGCCCTCCGACCAACGCTGGACCACACCACCAGTTAGGCTTTGGGGGAATGCCGGGCTTTGGAGGTGGAGGAGGGACTGGCGGAGGTGGGGGAGGTGGAGGAGGAGGTGGATTTCCACCTGGTGGCCCCTCTCAGTTCAATATGCAACCAAACTTTAGTCCACCCATGCATCCTGGGCCAGGATTTAACCCCATGTTGTCTCCAGGGGGGATGGGGGGTCCCGGAGGAGGCGGGCCACCCCATCCTCGTTTTGGCATGCCCCCACAGCAGCAACACGGACAGGCCGGGCACCCGTTCAACAGCCCACCGTTGCCTGGAGGCGGAGGTCCGCGCGGGCCCTTGCCTCCCATGGGAGGCGGCATGGGTCCTGGAATGAACATGATGGGCGGCATGGGTGGCGGTCCTGGGGGCAACATGGTGGGAGGAGGGTTGCCAGGTATGCCCCCTCAAGGACAGTTCCCTCCCTCACAGGACGGCCCATATCCTGGCCCCAGTCCGCCAGGGCCAGGCAGCGAGGATGGGAAGAACTTCGGCGGAGGAGGGGGTCCGCCTGGGCCTCCGCAGCAGCAGCAACAGCAGCAACAGCAGCAGCTTAACATGAATCCCAACGGCCCCCCGAATGCCAACACTACACCCGGCCCCCCTTCTAACTCTGGGCCCTCACAACCAGGGGGAGGCTTTCCTGGCCACTCTGACGTCCCACAGCCCAGTGCCAACACACCGGGTCAACCTTCGTCAGCCCCGCCACAGCCCAACCCCAACTCCTCTCCCACCGGTCCCCTGAACGGATCGGGTCAACCCCAGCACCCGCAGTCCGGTCCGCTGCAGCCCCCCAACAATACCAACGCCCCAAACTCCAACAACTCCAATCTGCAGCAGCAACAATCAACCCCGCCAAACTCCGCGGGGTCCTCCTACAACCAGCAGAACAGCACTCCTGGTTCCGGCGGCCCCCTCTCCAACGCTGCCTCCAACTCAAACCAGAACAACATAACCAACAACGGAGGCAACACTCCTGGCAGCAACCCCAACAACCCCCCGTCAAACTCCACCTCGACTCCCAACACCCAGTCCCCCCTGCCCCCCGGACCCGCCGCCCCCACGACGGGGCCTAGTTCGGGTCCGGGGAAACTCGGCGGGCCCGGCATGGTCTTCCCCTGCGGCCTGTGCATGGCCGAAGTGCACGACGACCAGGACGCCATCCTGTGCGAGGCGTCCTGCCAGCGCTGGTTCCACCGTGACTGCACAGGCCTTACGGAACCAGCGTACGGGCTGTTGACCACAGAGAGCGCTGCCGTTTGGGCTTGTGACTTCTGCATCAAGAGCAAGGACATACAGGCCGTGTTTGTTCGCCAGGGTCTGGGCCAGCTGGTGGCGGCGAACGAAAGCTGAGCAGCACGGGTCGGACGAGCAGACTCCGACCTAACCGAACGAGCCGTGTGCCACGTCAGCTTCGTCTTGGCCCGCCCGTTACCCGCTCACTACACAACAGCGACACACTCATCGACCTTCATCCTGGTACCTAGCACTTTGAGTGACTCTAGGCAAATCAGTTTTTCTTAACCCCCCCCCCCCCCCCCCCAATCAAGATTGGAGTTTAAAATCAAGATGAATGTTACACACGCGGTCCTTGAGAAATCCACCTGCCAATCAGCGAAGCACTGACACCAACACACTACCTCAACCAGCTCGTTACTGACTGGCGCAGACACTCCCGCACTGACTGGCTGAACCTCACACACTCAGAAATTAAAATCGGGCGGGGGTGGTGGTGGTGGGGGGGGGGGGTGGACGCAGCGTTTAATTAGTCACTTTGTACTGACCTGAGTTCAGAAGATTGGTGGTTTTGATCGGGAGAAAACCTGAAAACGGCTAACCAGAAGAAATCAGGGTTCCTACGCATTCTGGGAACGGCTGAAATTTTGGTTCCGATTCCACGTCTGGTTAAGTGTGGGGGGGGGGAAAGAAAACGAGTATGGAGAAACATTTTTTTCTTTTTCTTTGTTCCTTGTCCCTTTCTTCCCTAATTCTGTTTTCCTTGCGTCTTTCCCTCCCAGTTTTTTTCCCCTCTGTCCTTCCTTGTATCCTTTCTTCTCTGCTCCCCTCCCTTGAAACCTTTAAACCCCTCATTCTACATAATGTGAACTTTCATCCTATTCTTCCTGTGACTCATTCTTTCTTTACCTCCTTAATCGCTTCCTTCTTCTCTCCTGTTCATCGTATCCTTCCTTTTGTCTGTGCTTCTTTACTTCTGTCCTTGTATCCTTCCTTCTTTGATGTCCTTTCTTGTATCCTCTTCTTTCTTCCTTGTGCCTTGTCTTTATTTAATCTTGTATCCTTCCTTCTTTCCATCCTTCCTGTTGGTCTGTGGCATACGCAGGTTCCTAATGTAAAGCCTGGTCAAAAATCTGCCATAAATCTAAAGGTGAATTTGAGTATTTTTTATCTTAAAATGGTCTAAGAGGACAGGAAACTTTGGGGGAAATGTTTTTTTTTTTTTTTTTTTCTTTGTACCTGACGTATGTGTAGGAACCCTGTGTGACGGTCTCATGATTTCACAGCTTAATTTTCTACTGAAATGCTTCAGTTCACCACTGCCCTTTCACATTGTTGGCCTTTTACCACAAGCAAGGGGGAAAAACTGAAAACAATATATCAGTGTATGGCAGTATAAACATCTCAGTATTAAGTGTATTGTGGAAGCGAAATCATACTTGCACACGCTTTAACCCTTCTTATCGCGTCATTCTGTACCCAGTGCTGGTTAATCCAAAGGAGTACGAGGTCGGGATCTCATCCACGTTTCACGAAGGATCTCAGCGCCACAGAAAACAAACAAACAAACAAACAAAAAAAAATCCTAACATAAAATACAAACTTGTAAATATGTGGACAAAACATTTGTCTAGAGTTCCCATCACTTGTGAACAAGTCGCAGAGTCCAACCAGTGAACAAAAAAAGATGAGTTGAATTTACGTGTCTTGGTTGTATACATGGTGTTTTGGTTTTTATACGGTCTCTTTTTTTTTCGTTTTTTTTTTTTTTTTATCTGCAGTACTCATGAATTTGTGAATCCAGTGCTTTTGGGTGGTGTCGGCATAGCAAGTAGTAACATCATGTCTCATATCACCATGTGCATAGTCCTTAACGAAACCTAGTTGAGGGAGGTGCATGCGATCCAATGCAGTAACAATGATTTTTCAGGATTCTGCTCTGCAGGAAAACCTTGAAGTTGACCAAATAACTAAAGAGGAAAGAAAAATACAGATATTTGCATTTTTCTCACGGTAGAGGGTGTTTATATATTCTTTCATGTCATTTTTCTTTACTACATGTCCAAGTTGCCTTTGTTTTCATGCTCTCAGTCGTTCTCTTTTTGTTTTGTACTGCTATCTGTGCTGTGCTCTTGCTCTGCTCTGGTGCCCCCTGGTGGAACCAGCGAGTACTACATGCGGTGGGGAAAGGTGAGGTACTAAACTCTGAAGTAAAGACAGTTTTTTTGGTTATTTTGTCCATGTCTGGTCAATCTTTTTTATTTTAATTATTGGGTTATATTTTCTATATTCCAAACAAAATTAAAACTCATAAGTTGTTGGATCGCCATAGATGCTGGTGATAGTACTGAACCATTTATTTTTTTCTGCTACCATTGTTCTAAGATAACTTTAAAAGGTTTTAGCAGGAAATAGAATGATTAGGCTTTGACTAGCTGAAACCTTTTTCAGATGTATCTGTTTTTAAGGATTTACCAACCAATTTGGTATTTTGGCCAAGGACTATAATGTTCAATGTCACTTCTGTAAGCTTTGTTTTAATTCAAACATTAGCCATAGAAACCCATTGTCCTGGATGGGGACTCAAAATAAAGTCATTAAAATTAATACCATTTATGCATCAAAGGATAAAGTGGGAAATTTTAGTTTTGTTTCATTACATTATATTAAAAAATGACCTGCTTTCCTCCAGTCTGAGCCACTGAGGGGAAAGATTGGTGCATCACTAGTTTTACTCTATTCTATTTAAGCCTTTTAAATTACAGTTCAGTTGACTAAAAGTATAACATTTGGAAACATCTCAGGATAACTTTTTTTTTTTAACCCTTTTTTTTTTTACTGCTTGTCTATAGGTGACATCAGGACACAGTGATACCCATTTGGTCCAAATAAGCTTGTACTGATATCGACTATTATTGACCTTTGTGCTGAGTGATTCTCAATTTATTTTATCAAGTCCTACCTCTGTGAATACATTTCTTAAGAACCATCGGCTAGAGACATTTTTAAACTGTAATACGACGGCATGTTTTGACATAAATAGATAACAGGTAAAAACAGTTCTCTGTTTTTACCTGTTATCAGTAACCAGGCATCACCGGTTACTAAAAACTGAAAGGTTAAATGCATTGAAGTCAACATCCAACATGGCTGCCTTGTGATAAAAACATTGCGATAGCTGCAGGGAGAAATTGCATTTATTTATTTTGTCCTCCTGATGATTTTGTTTAACATTAACTCTGCCACACAGCACCGTTTAAAGAATGTGCAATTAATTATAAATGAGGAGAACCAGCTGCTGCCTCGTTTTACTTCTAGTAGTTGGCTTGGTCGCCGGGGACGACCAAGTAGCATCCTACTAGATTTCCAGCTTTGAACTGGAACTGATCTTAGTTTTATGTCTAAAAGCATTTTGACCAGGACTTCTGCGTTCTTCTGGAGGCAACCCTGGTACTGCAATTGGTCTCTACCACAGTTTGAGGATATGAAGTACCATGAAATAAGATCAATAACTAGGATTCATTTTGTTTGACCACAGGGGCAAAAACTCAAAATTAGCAATTTCAGTCTAAAAGATGACTGTCAAAAGCCTCAAAACTAAGAGGTCCAGTGACTTGCAAAGGTATTTGTTGTATCTATATTCCTCTGAATCGCTCTCAATTTGCATTTTTATCATGTTAGAACCTAAAACTGTTTTATTGGGATTTTATGTGATGGCATATCAAAGTAATGTATAACAGTAAGGAAAACCCTGGCGATAAATTGTTTTTAATCCCCCCTGAGTCGCTACGGTTTAGCACCACATGTCTCTGCAGTTACAGCCACAAGTCTTTTGAGGATATTTACCAACTTTGCATGCATTGACACTGATCCTTTTGCCCCTTTTGCAAAAAAAAAAAATAGGGTCAGTCAGATTGGACATAAACCATCTGAACATTAATTTTCCAAGTCTTTCCACAGCTTCTCGAACGGAATGGGGTCTGAACTTATAAGATGAGCAAACATTGATCAGAACCGTTCCACTCCACAGCCCTGCAGGATGGCATCATGCTTGAGGGTGTAGCATCCAACCGGCTCGCTTCTGTATTTCGTTTCACTCAGCTTCCCATCCTCTCTGAGCACCGTGCCAGCCCCTGCAGAAGAAAAGCGAGCCCACAGCATGATGCTGCCACCACCATGTTTGTCCATGAGGATCAGGGTTATGCAGCATTAGGTTTTTTTTTTGCCGGTGTTTAGCATGCATTGCACTCTTGTGACTCCATTAAATAATCAGGTGACATCTTACTGCAAATTGCAGCTGATTGCATTGTGTTTTACTTCAGGGTGTCAGAACAAAGGGGGTTGAACACGAATGCATGCTCACCAGTATTCAGACATTTGGATCGTTTTGAACACCGTGCATTTCCGATTTATAGTTATTTGGATAATTTATAATTATCTTTATGTTGCTCTATCATTTGAATATCCCAAAAGTACCTTGAACTTTGTGGTTGAGACGTGTCTAATGGTGAAGAAGTTCGCGGAGCTTGAATACTTGTGCGTGACACTGCCCCTAAAGTCCATTCTAATCTTAAATAGCAGCAAACTACGGTTCTTTTTCTCCCCATTGGTTCTGCTTATATAGATAATGCCGCCATGCAAAGCGTTTCTCATTGATTACACAGCTGAAGTGGGTCACACAGTGGCTGCATTGTGCTTTAAAGTGTAGCTGGCGAGATGAAAGCCGGTGCGCAGGGATAAGCCCCGCCCCCTCCGGTAGCCTCCGACCAATCAGGCCGCGGCAGAGGCGGGAGGACGGTCTGCCGGACGTTCTGGCAACAGGTTCCTCTGGTAGTGGGGGGGTGATTTTCCCCAATGTCCTCTGGCCGTGGAAAAAACATCTTCCTGAATCAGCGCTGCGTGGAGTTGCCGCGGATTCCTAATAGATGCCCCCAAAAAAAAAACTGACGGAGGAAGAGCTCGGAAACTGAACCATCACTGCAGGTGCGGTTGTGCTTACCTCAGCGGCTCCTCGTTTACTTTGAGTTGGGAATAAAGTGTGAGTAATGCGCTGCGTGGAGCGAAGCGGGCATTTCGCGGCGTTTTTGGTGTCCACCTGTGGGTTTCCTGCTAATTTAAATCGACCCTTTTTTGTGTTCGCCTTCATTGGGGGGGTTTGTTTCATCCGCTCTCTATCCACTCTTGTTTTAATCGGATCTGTCTGCGCTGCGTAAAGAGGATATGCGGGGCTGTTAGAGCAGGTGAACGCAAATAGGATGCGGCGGCGGCGGCGGCTCATTGGTAAGAGCAGACAGCTGTTTATTTGGGCTGACAATGTGTGTTGTTGTTGTTGTTGGTGGTGGTGGTCGGTGTGTGTGTGGCAGGTGTAAACAGCCGGGAGGTTTCGACGCGCCACCGATACCGACTGACCGGATAGGTGGGTGTGACGCAATTAGCACAGGAGCACACAGGTGCTAGTCAGCAGCGTGCCTCTTTGACTTATAATGCACGTTGTGTCTTTGTTGCGTAAATTATGTCCAGCTTTTGTTTTTATTACAGTTAAAAAAAAAAAAGAAGAAATGTCAGTGTTGCAAGAATTGGCCCCAGATCTAAAATTTAGCTTTATGCCTGAAGCTATACACTTTTAAGCTCTTTTAAAGGTGTTTAGGTAAACACCATAAAGGATTTTATTGTCTGGAAAACTTCCTCTTCATGCCCAGACAAAACCAATGTTGGGGGGGAAAAAGTCAGGTTTACAAAAATAAATTTCTCTTTAGGGGATGCACATCAGCTTTAATGATATAAAACAACAACTTAATGCTGGGTAAATAGATTTATCCAAATTTAATCGCTCAGGGACAAGACTTCTACACACCAGCTTTTATTAAATTATTTTGTTTTACAAGTACAAGTGCATCTCTATAAACAGGAAGACAACTTAGAACTTTGTGTATTTATTTTACTAATTTGTTGAAATAAGGTAAACTGATACATATTATTGATTGCACACAGAATTATACTATATTTCAAGTGTTTATTGACGTATCTTATTTTTGATGATCATGTCATATAGTTAATGAAAGTCCAAATTGTAGTTTCTCTGGTGAATAAAATACAAAAAAATATTTTTAAATACAGAAATGTGGGCTTGTCATGACCTGCACACTCATAGGCAAGGGCACAAACTTCATAGTCTAGGAGACAGTTACTGCCTCCCCCCATTATGATGGTAAGCCATGCAATTTTACTGCTAAAGAGGCTGGCACCTAAGAATGATGTATCCAAGCATATTAATGGAAAGTTGAGTGGAAGGAAAAAGTGTGGCAGAACTATATTAAGTGGACAATAGAGCGGGGCGATTTAAATCAATTTTATCGATTAATTCAAATTTGCAATGTTTTTTTTTCCCACTCTCCTGAGCTTCCATGAAACTTTGCACTATATCAGTAGTGAAAGGGCAAATTGTTTTGGTAATAGCAATGTTGAGTATATGTTTAGGAACATACATTGTCAAAATACTCCAAAGAAGAAACTTTTTTACCCTAAGATGAGGCACTTTAATTTATTCATTTACTTATTTTTTAAGTTGCCGAGAAGTTACACAAGTGAAGCCTGTTCTTAGATGTGTAATACAACTAGCAAACATTTTGTGTAACTTCATTTTTTACTATGGCGGGGCCTGCAATCTTGTTTTGTCAGCATGTTTTAAATGTATATAGCCACATTATATGCCAATACCAAAAATACCAAATTCCAGTTAATCATGATAAAATAAGGCTATATAGTCCAAGCTTCTCTCCAGACAGTGTTTTGATAGTCTAAAAATAACCACCTTATGGGGTGTGATGAGCAGATAGAGACAGACGTGGCGCCATCTACTGGCGGTACTGCAGAACTATCAGAAAGCCACATGGCAATTAATAAATCAGTCCTAAATAATACTGGACCAAGCCTGAGCTCTCTGAAATGCCTCGCAGTAAAGCGGTAGCGCAGCGTGATCGACGACCCACTGTTATTAATTAAATAAACTGATTTACAGCGGCGTTAAGAGCCTCATATCAGAACATCAAGAAGAAAATTCCCGTTCATAAAACGGAAACAGGGACACAGCATCAAAGTAAGAACCAATCAGTCGAACTGATGTTGTTTGTAATTAAGACTGTATAAAGAGCATTGCTATTACTATCACAGTATTAATAAGGATGTTTATGCATAGTTTGCTAGGAGATGCTAATTGCCGTTAGCTGCTTCCCTGTTTATCCCATTCTTCACATGCACATAGTCAAACTTTCGTTATTATTTACTAACAAACTGAGCAAATACACAGTGCAAAAAGCCAAAATAATAATTAATACGGCAGCAGGACTTAATCTTTTTGATTAAAAACATTTCTATGAATAAACCAGAGTGAGCTACCGACGTATAAATAAAAAAAAAAGTCAAACAACGTGGTTATGCACCTTTTTAAAGCTTGTAATAAGTTGAGAGATGAGATTATTGAAATGAAAGTAAATTTTTGAAACAAAAGAAAGAACTGATTAATTGGATTTGGTGAAAAAGAAAGTGGACTGGCAACAGATTTTTGTATACAGTTCAGTATGTACACTCGATAATTGATCAGGGTTAATTTTACAGCGTAACATGGAGTATATCACCCTGTGGCTCTAGTGAAGTGGTAAAGGAAGCCCAGGTTAGTCTGATCGCAGCGCTGCGTTGTTGGGTCTGGCCTCTCATCCTCCCCACTGACAACATCCCCAAGATTTTGGGGGGGGTTTGTGTCTGGTGTGTTTACTGACTAATCAGGCACAATCCTTGGGGATTAAAGCAAGCATTGGTACCTAATGGCATTGTGGGCAGAAGCCATCTCCTTGAGACAAAGTGGACCAAAACCAGCAGATAGGAAGACTCCTCAAATATTCACAGACTTTGTACACAAACCTTCTGCGTATATAAAGACAATTCTGGTGTCTCTGGCTCAGGAGGGGCTTAACATAAAGAGTTGTCGCTCACATCCACGATGCTTCTGTGTGGTGACTCTGGAAGCAACGATAGGCTGCAGTTCTTGAAAGGTCTTTGCTTCACAATCCTCTCTAGGCTCTGGCAACGTTGCTTGTGCACCCTTTACTACTATACATTTTCCTTGCACTAAGATTTTCCCTTCACATGCTTGGATAGAGAAGTCTGTAAACGGCCAGCTTCTTTAGCAATAATCTTTTAATGACAGCCTGCTGGACAATCAGCAGTCTTCCCTTGGATCGTGTAGATCACAGGTGTCAAACTCAAGGCCCGCGAGCCGAATCCGGCCCGTCAAGGTAAATAATCCGGCCCTCAAGAGCCAAAAAAAAAGGCATCATGTCATAAAGTAGAGGCATATATCCTTTTAAAGTGTATAAAGTGGCTAAATCTGTGCCTCCTGTAAGTGTAACTCACCCCAATATCAACTTTTTTTGCAGATAAACTGTATAAACTGAGCCTAAGGTTGCTACTTTTATGTTAATGTGCATTTTTTGTACTTCTATGTGAACTGGAATGAAATTATGAAATGAAAAGTATCGTCTATACACGTGCAACCGGCCCTTTTAATGACTTCATGACACCAAAGTGGCCCTATATAGAAATGAGTTTGACACCCCTGGTGTAGATTATTATATGGCCCTATTTAAAAAAAAAAAAAAAAAAACATGTTATTTGTTCAAAAACCTGAATTGTGAGTTTTTATTTGCTGAAAACTAAAATTTATTAAGTTTAGACTGAAATGTTATGAGTTTCAACTAGTTATTTTTAAGTTAAACTTTTCAACATAATAGATCAGGTATGCTTATGTATATACGTTAAATGTTAGACATATAATGCAGGACGTATATGTATGTATGCATGTATGTGTTGAGCTGTGGTGGTAATTCAAAGGGCCCCAGATCAAGTTCTGTTTCAGGCTCCCATGTAGCCGCGGACCAGCTGTGCTACTTTAGGATTTAAATACACAACTGAATAAACGTTTTTAAACAGATTTCAACCTAATATATAATTTTTTGCTATTAACTGTACAAATGTCAAAGGAGCAATCAACTTATCACAGTAAACCACATATTTGAATGCAGAATATCCAAATTTTAAAAGTCTATCAGTAACTTTCTGTATGTAAAACTCATATAAAAACTGTAACTCTCTTTACTGTCTTTATACACAAGCCAATCAAATTCCAGACATTCCTCTCAAGGTGCTCAGTCATGCATGTATGAACCTAAAGCTAAGCTAAAACACGAGATAGACATTGAGAATATATATAAGTAAATTTAATAAATGCAGATCGAAGCTTAAAATGTTGCAGTGAAAGTTTAGCAGTCAGGTGTAAGCGTACATGAGGCGAAAGCAGGAAGAATTAAAAATGAGACGATCCTGTTGGTCAGTGAGGACGAGTAGCGGCTGATCGTCCAGCTTGGCGACATTCCTGTCTCTGTTGACTCAGCTCGTCCTTGTGACAAGTGAGAGAAACGGCGTGAAAGGCGAAGCCGTCGTCACCCAGAAGTGCACAGCTACTGGTGACAGAATAACAACCGGGCCTTTTGTTGCGACGGTGTATTTATTTAAGGAAAATATTCCCTTCTTTGGAGTTTCAGCGGGACCAGCGGCGGAGCATCGATCCCGTTCTTCCACAAACATTTAAAGGTCATATTTGAATGCTTAACCTTTTACTTATGTGTGGGGGTTTTCTCTCACGCGTTCGCCGCCTTCATGGACAATTCTCCACATGTGTGGACCTTTTATAATTGATGCTGCTCTGTTTCCTCTTAATCTGTCCCTATTATACAAATGCAAACCACGCGCAGCGCTGAAAGGGAACGTCTGGAATCCCAAGAATGTTTTTGGTGAAGACGAAGTCTGACCTGGATCTCCTGATCTAACCTGACTGCCGACGGGAGTTTCTGTGCGTTATACTATAACCAGAGTTACAGTTTAATTCCTGAAAGGGTTGCATTTCTGACGGGTCACGGACAAAAGGAAAGGACGCTTACAGGAACGCTGGACTTTAAGCAGAAACCAACTGCGTGCCCTTTTTAGAAGATAAAGTGGCATCACTGACTGTAGCTTGATTATAGGGGGCCTTACTTAATTAGTTATTCTATTTTAAGTTTTTAAGTCTTTGTCCCAACCACAAACTTTAGATTAGTTGGATTTTATGTGATAGACTGACACTGAGTAAGATAAAATGATGCATGGTTTTCAAAAAATGTTTCACAGATAAAATCTCCATTTGTGTTCAGCTCTGCTGAGTCAACCCTTTGCAGAGCCACCAGTCACAGCAGCAAGTCTTGCTGTGTGTCTGTACCAGCTCTGCACATCTAGAGGCTGAGTTTCTCCCTCATGCTTCTCGGTCAGTTTGGACGAAGAAGCGTCTGTAAACGGCAATTATCCGGACTCGCCACAGGTTCTTAATTAGATTTAGGTCTGGACTTTGCCAAGGCCTTTTTATCAGGCTTTGAACCGCTATCCTAGTCTCAAGTATTTTCCTGCCAATAACAAGTTTTCTTCCAGTATTGCCCTGCATTTATTTCCCATCAAGCCCGACTAGCTTCCCTGTCCCTGCTGAAGAAAAGTATCCCCACAGCATGTTCCTGTCAACGCCGTGTTTTACCGCAGGGGAGCCATGCGGTGTTTAGCGTATTGGCCAGAAAGTTTAGTTTCTGACCAGAGAAAGTCCTTCCACATGTTTCCTATCTCCTGCGTGGCTTGGAGCCCACTGGTAGTTTTCTTATTCCCATTTTTCTAAAAAGGCCCAGATTTGTGTAGTGTGTAGCAAACCGTCCCATGGAAAGAGTCTCCTCAGAGATAACACGGTCCTCTCGTTTGTCTCTACGATTGTCTCTAAATCTGCCTTGAAGCTGAATTTTCGCAGTATTTGTGCTTTCACACGCACGAGAATCCATCTTGTACCGCTCCCGCTTCAACCGATTGTGACCGAACCAAAAAACGGTTCGGGCCAATCACGTTGCAGTATTGGGGTTTAGGGCGGGACGTACTGCTGTGACGAAAGCAATAGCTGACGAGCCCACAGCCCAACCAAAATAAACATGGCAGCTCAGGAGGATCTGTTTTGCAAGAATCCACAATTTAATCTTTGAAAGAAGAACAGCAAGAAATGCCTTGACTCGCTTACGTTGTTGTCGTTTCTCATGACGCCTGCTGCTTACATTTTCATTTGATAACATGATTGGCTAAATTCAAACTTTGGGCAGTAGGTGTTACTTCACCCAATCAGCTTGGAAAGTTTCGCTAGTTGTGCTGGGTTTTATTCAAGGAGGGGCTGAACACAAAAGTTTTGATAACATGTCTTTCCACTTCCCAACTATGCACTGCTTTGTGTTGTTCCATGGCGTAGCATTTGTATTAAAAGGGACAAAGTGTGAAAATGTTGAGGAGGGATGAATACTTTTGCAAGGAGCTGAGAGGAGCACCAAGCTGCTGGAAAAGGGCGACGCTTATTTCATTCCTTTCAACTAGATGAATAAAAACGCGCTGCATGTGTGTACGTGCACAACTGTGCCGTGTGTGTGCCTGAGTTGGTGTGTGTGTGTGTGTGTGTGTGTGTGTGTGTGTGTGTGTCCGGCTCAGAGTAAACAGTGTACGGCTGACTGGCTCTGCTCTGAAGTTTGGTGGCTGGGAAGCGAGGGAAGGGGGAGGCCCATTCCTGACAGAGCCCCTTACTGTTTAATGCTCCACAGAGCCGGGACAATGGCACGAGGACTCGCCTACTAATTTTTACCTCTCAGCAAATTAGGTGGTCATGCTCAGGTTATGTTGCAAATATATTAGCTGACGGAGCTGGTTAGGAGCCTGTCTGGAAACCAGGAAAAAAAAAAATGTATGTGTGTGTATATATATATATATATATATATATATATATATATATATATATATATATATATATATATATATATATATATATATATATATATATATATATATATATATATATATATATATATATATATACATACACAGGTAAAAGACAGTAAATTAGAATTTGCATTATACTGTATATATATATATATATCCGACATAACAGTGGTTAGAGCTGCTAACCTACATCAACCAGATCCTGCGGTCTGGGCACACATTGGTTTTCAGCAGGTGCTCCAGTTTCCTCCTACTGTCCAGAAACATGCATGTCGGGTTAACTGGCCTCATGGGTATCTCACCATTTCTCTGTGCCGTCCTGGAATGGAATGGCGACTGAGATGGGCACCAGCCTCCCCACGGTGTCCTTGAACCGAATTAGGCTTGTTCAGAAATCAGATTAACAGAAGATCTTACTTTAGTGTGTTGCGTAAACAAACACGTCTACCTGCTGTAAACTTTGCGTGGTCGTTTTACCCTCCTGGTCAAACTAATCGTTTTATTTTATATATCCAAGGAAAATAAAAGCGGGAAATTGTGTCAGTTTCAAACGGAAATCTGAACGAAAATAACTCTTTGCGGTTATATTAAAAAAGGAAAAAGCATTTGGTTTCAGTAGCTCCAGTCTACTGAAACACATTTGTGCAGTTGTTCACATCAGAGAAACCGTCTTGTTTTTTGCTGCTTATGCATTTTACCATAAAGAATAATGCTACTCCTTGCTGTAAATGCACTTCAAACTGCATGTCTCTGTTTTGTAGTCCAGCATCTCTTGTATAAATTTTTAATATTCAAGCCCAGGCTGATTTAACACTATTTTCTTTTTTTCTCAGATTTTATAAAAGCCTCTCTCTCCAGAGACATCACACATTTCCTATCACAAGCTGAAGCACACTTCACGACCTCTTAAACTGACTGGGAATATGTTCCTTTCCCCGCAGTCTTAAAAGTGGATAATTAACGCAGCAAACACCCGACGTAGAGAGTTGAGGGTTTATTTCTCTGCTGCAGCCAGTAAACCTCGGATGCCACCAGCTCATTTGTTTCCCTAAGGCCAACAAAAAAAAGCATTTTTACAATCTTCCTTTACTGTCTTTAGGCTGTTTGAATTCAAAAAGCCCAGATGATGGTCCCTTTTGTGGCCTAAAATGTGACACAAATATTTTAGTTCTCAAATGAATCCATTCCTGTCTTGGTTTTCCTTCTGTCTGTCCACACCCTTCAGCTTCAGGAGAGTTCAGACTCAGACTGAACAAAGAGCTTCGTATAACCTATTCGTCGTCACGGGAATACAAGACATTCTGGTTGAGAAGGAATCCTACCTGTGGAGCAGCGAAACGATGACAAGTTTATCAGGATATACCTTCAGTATATTTTAGCCAAGTCAGAGTGACGCTGCTTGGGAACAGGAAACAGAAAAAATAGAATAAAGCTGCACATTCTCCAGCTTTAGCAGCCCTGTTAGCCACTTTGTTTCACTTGGAACTCATTCATTGTATATTTTCCATAAATATAGACTGTTTGGGATAGTATAGGATCAGAATCAACAGGCAGGGTAAACCCTGAACAGGTCGTCAGTCTATCACAGGGCAACATAAACAATTATGCACACACACTCATACCTAAGGGCAATTAAGAGTAGCATAACAGTCCTGTTTATGGACCGTGAGAGAAAACTGCAGTACCTGGAGAGAATCCACACATGCACAGGGAGAAAATGCAAACTCCATGCAGAAAGACCCCAGGTTGAACACAGAACATTCTGCCTGCAAGGCAACAGTGCTACCAACTGCGCCACTTCTTGGTCTTTTTAAAGGAGCATAGTGTAAATTCCAGGATTTTTGCAGACGTCTGCCCCCTCTGGCGACAACTTGGAATGACAGCAGTGTTGTACACGTGCATGGGAGAAGAGGAAAAGCATCTTCCACTCCAACTGCACAGGTCTTTTGTTCAGAGGCTTTATGTCTTCTGAGGTCAGAAAGTTATAAATATCTATCACTTTCTCATGAACTGACTAATTCAGCCTATAGAAGCGACTGCTGTAAATGGAGGGCGACTCATTTTATACGATCGGCAACTGTAAGGGCACGCTGCAAAAAACGGATCTAAAAATAAGTCAAATGTTCTTAAAGTTTGTGGGGGTTTTTTGTCCTAGATTTGAGCAGGTAAATAATATTATGTGCCAATGGAATGAGTATTTTGACCCCTAAAATAAGATAAGTAGACATCCTGCACTTAAAATAAGATGATGGAGATGAGTTGTTCCTATTTTCAGAGCAAAAGTCTTATTCCACTGGCAGATCATCTTATTAACCTGCGCAACTCAAGGACAGATACACTCATTGTAAGAAAATATTACTCATTTTTAGTTCCATTTGTGCAGTGCATATATGAGAAAGGGAGGGGGAAAAAATTAACAAACCATGAACTACGCACCTCTTTAAGCATGGTATACTTAAAAGGAAAATTGTAAATATGTTTATTTATATGTTTCTACAAACAGCCTCTGTCGGAGTGGTGCAAATAAGCATGGCATTAATCTGGTTACCCTGACGTTACGTGAAACCGGTTGACAGCCCGGGGGGAAGAATTTCTGTTGCGTCGACCTGAATAAACAGTTTGTGTGCAGGATGTGTGGGGTCTGCTGAGATGTACAAGTCCTGGATGGAGGGCAGGTCAACCCTGATGGTCATCTTTGCAGACCTGATTGTTTGTTGCAGTTTGGACCTGTCCTGTTTAGTGAATGAGCCAAACCACACAGTGATGGGTGAACACAGGACAGACTGTATAATGGCCATGTAAAAGATGACAAGCAGCTCTTGTGGAAGGTCGTAGATCTTGAGTTGCCGCAGGAAGCACAGTCCCTGCTGGGTCCTCTTCAGAACAGTCACTATCTATGAAGACCAGCTCAGTGGGATCAGTTCCAGGTGGTTCTGGCTGCTGCAGCGTACCAGCCGGGCCACTTCCTGTCCATATGCGCACTTGCCCTCATCCTGGGTCGGAATAATTGTTACATAACAATTATTCCAATTAAATATTTCACAAAATTCCTGTCACTTTGATCCTACATAGATCTGTTTTCTGTTAAATGTATTTATTTAAAAACAGAATCTCATTTTCCTTTATCCATAGCAGTTTATGGAATAAACATAACATTTAAACTGTTGTAAAAACAAAGCTGTACAGTATGTTGACATTATTTCCCACCAAAAATTAAGTGATTGGTTTTACCATAAAGAAAATGCTTTAATTTTGTAGTAATGCAATGGCTATGAGGTTTTTGCTGAGTGAAAAGTCAATTTGGGATGTGCAGAACGTCTCTGAGGTGATATGTTTGAGATATCAGGATTTATTCAGCAACAAACTAATAAAATAAAAATAATACATTAATCAAGTGATTAAATTTTTAGAACTAAAGAAATTTCCATATTTCTTCTCCAATTTGTCATTAGTTATATCTTCACTGGCGTTACCTTATGGGAGTGTGGAAAATAAAAATAAAAAGTAAAATTTATTTAAAGTTTTAATTATGTAACCTAATTGCACCTGCTTATAAAACAGGATTTCATTATAACGGCGCCACACTGCTATGCTTCTTTTATTGAGTAACAGAAAAAATAAGATATGTTGATAAATCGTTTAAAATAAACAGGAAGCTTAAAAGTTTGGCATAATTTCAAATAAAAGGACAGATTGTGTTGCAAAAAAAAGCAAGAAGAAATTTTTATGAAAAGTTTAAAAAAAAAAAAGTTGTTGATGATGCCAAGTTTTTTTTAACTGGCAGTTTGACATGTAAATTATAAATATTTAGTAAAATTAAAAGTTCAGAAACAGTTAACCAATTAATTGTTATTGCAAGTTTCTTAATAGTGTTACCCAAGGTTTTTTTTTTAGTTTTAATTTTAAGGAATGTAACGTTTTTAATGTTCTTGCTGTATTCATATATGTAGGAAAGCTAGTTATATGTATTTCTGTGGTGTTTTCTAAAGCAAAAGCTATATTTGCAATTAATGCATGCAGTGATGTATAATCATAAAAAATTATATTAAAAATGTAAATAGCAGAATATATTTTGTATTTCTGTAATGAGAAAATAAATGTTCTTTAGGTGACTGTTGACACCGAAGACCAATAAAATAAATGATTAGATCTTTGTCATTTAGACATAAATGAAAGCGAATCTTTTGTAGATTTATGCAGTTTACATGTCAGATAATGTAATAACAAAAAAATGTGTATATCTGTGTCTCAGAGTTAAACTTTCCTGCAAAATGAACCTTATCTTGTAGTTGCATGGCAGCTATACTTCCTTGTTTGTATACCGGAGGCCTTTTTGTCCCGTTGGATCGCCTAAATTTGCATTTTTGTTTTCCTCCATGTGTTGCTCAGAAACAGAAAGCGACAATGGGAACTCCTTCCGCGGACAGGAAGGCGCAGTTGGATTACGGTGTCCAGATCCGCTTCATCAAAGACCTCCACGACACGGGCGGACTTCAGCCTGAAAAGTCGAGGGGAAACAACGCGACGCCTCCGTCCAACAAGTACGGAGTGGCCGTGCGGGTTCAGGGCATCTCTGGCCAGCCGTATGTGGTTTTAAAGGATGGAGAGAAAGGCGACTCGTACGGCGTTCAGCTGTCCAATCCCAATCCCACTTCAGGGCCCACGTCTCCGTACAACACCATCCCGAAGCGTAAAAAAGAGCCGGCAGATTTCCCAAACTCCTTCAGCCCCGTCGTGAATCCTTCCCGCTCCCCTGTCTCTCCAGCAGAGGAGGAAGACGGGGAGATTTTTGGGAGCCCCCTTAGAAGACCTCCAGGGGATGGTCAAGCAGGAACTCAAGGGGAGGAAGAAGGCAGGGCTGGTAGGGAACGTCGGGCGGAGAGGCCGAAGGATGAACCCCAACCCAAAGCTACAGTCGGCAAAACCGATAGGAACATGAATGGAACTGAGGATGAGGAGTATAACGAAGCAGGACTGAAGCCCGTGAAGGCAAAATCTGCGGGACCTAAAGGGTTTAACCGTACCGCTTCTGGATTTACCGGTTCTTTGGGGAGGAAACCTGGCAAAGACTCGTCCCCAAAGCATTTCCCGGACCCTCCACCAGTGACCGGCGGCGAGCCCGCCCAGGCGATCGACACCAACTCCCTGGCGCCCATCAACAAGCTCATCAGCAAGTTCAACAACAGCGCTCCAGGCGGCGCCCCGCAGACCAGAGGCCGCACCGGCGCCAGGCAGCGGCTCCAGTTCGATGAACGCAGGAGGTCGAGGAGCCTCGACGCCCGGAAAGATGCAGAGCCGCCTGCGTTCCCCGCCTCTCCTTCGTCGCCCGCTCTGAACCCTTACGCTGCTCCCGCATCCGCCGCCTCCAGCTCGACGCCGTCTGCTCCAGCTACCGCTGTCAAGGTGACGGCATCCAACGCCCCCAAGGCAAGCTTCAAGTCACCAGAGAAGTCTGCCGCTAAAGACGGCCATCCAACTATTGCGAAAAAGCCTGTAAGTACAAGAAAGCGTTAACAAAATGATCACGTTGTAGAAAAAAGAAACTTTTTTGTTTTACTTTGCTTTTTCTCCCTTTTTGAAGGAGACCCTTCCAAGAAGCCTGAGTCAAAACGCAGAGGTTTTTAAAAGAGAAGAGGCTCCGGTCAAAGACTCTGTTTACAACGTCCTCAGAAATGGGTTGGTTAAACTACTAGCATGATTCATGAAATATTTTTTGTGTGATAGTTTTGAGGAGAAACCGTTCTTCTGTTTCCTCAACAGCCCCAGTGAGACCGAGGGATCCTTCAAAAGAAAAGCCAGCTTCGCCTATGAGACTCCCAACAGATTACAGGTGAGGCCAACGTTGTTGTTACACGTGTTTTTATGCAGCTACGCACATCCTGTTAGTGATCAGAACGAAAATAGCAATATGCAAACCATGTCATTTGCATGTTTCTAAAACGGAAATGTCACTGTCTTCATCACGATTAAATCAAATTAAAAAGTGAGCCAATTACAGGCTTTTTAACCAGTTAAAAGGGATATCCTTTATCACTAATTAATGATAAAGAGAGAGAGAGATAATAAATGATGATAAAATTCTATCACTAATTAATCATTTTCTCACTTTTTCCATTTCTGAATATTATACATGTTTTTTTTTTCACTTTCAATATTATGTTAGATGATCTTAGTTTGGCAGTCTCAGATTTACATCTTTAGACCTCTTGGCTCCCCTCTTTAAGGTGTTTTATTAGTAGTGCTGGTACTTTAATGCATTTCTGTTCATTTGTTACAGAATAAAATAAAAAGTTAAATAAATGAATGCATTTAAGCTATGTAACGTGCTATCTGAACTAGTGTTTAAATCAGTTGTGTCCAAACTTTTTGCCACGTGGGCCAAAATAGTGAAGTAACAATTAAGTTGTCGGCCAAAATAAATAATAAAAAAAAATAAAAAATACAAAACATATAATGTGATCTTATTTATTTATATACTTGCTCAGCAATAAGCTAAGCAAGCAATGTTTTAAACAAAGTAGCCTTTTTGTGGGGGAGGCAGGAGTAAATCAGTGTAGATCCCAAACTTAAAAAAGGTTTTGCATGCTTACCTTACTGGATTTGGAGATGATTCCAGTTTGCATACTCTTTTTCGCTCAATAAAAAATAATAATAATAATAATAATAATTTAGTATGGTGTTTGGTTCACTCTTTCTTTTAAAACACCTCCTGTATTTAACGAAGTTTAATAAATAAATTAAAAGCAGATTGTGCTTTGATGCCCAAAGTGGGGCGTCCCTTTAGGCATCGCTGGTTTAAATTAATCAATATCAAATGTCCAAATGAATGAATTACAGAATTATCTCCTAGTGAGAGCTGAGTGCAGCACCCTAAACCTTTTATTAACCAGGTTATGTGACTTAACTCTGAATAACAGGAGTAAAAGTATGTTGGACAAAAAAAAAACAGATTATGTGAGACAGCTGAACTTGCATTGGTGTTGTCATGACAGCATGTTTTCAATCTAGGAAGTATTTTTTCTTTCTATTTTCACTTTGTTGCCGTCTGGATCAGATTGCAGGCTGAGGTGTCAAGACAATCACTCTAGATGTGGAGGAATGGAAAACCCCATTTCCACTAAAACACAGTGGCTGTTCAGAGACAAAGACACAGAGGGAGGCGGATCACATGACACCAACAATGTTCTATACCATTAAATTATTTATGATGAGGATTTAGAAGAATATAAAGTGTAAAGCTGCTGGTTTTCTTGCTGTAAGACATCTTAAATCTGCATCTGTAAGGTTGGATGAACCATGGCATGACAGCAGAGCCACAGCATAACAATTTAAACTAAATCAAGGTAGAAAATAATTTTGGATTATGATGGATCCATTCATTGGTTCAGTCAATAATCTAATTTTATTGAAATTGAAAACCTTTAGGCTGTATAAACTAACTTTATACTTTAAAAAAAATATTTGATTAAAAAAAGATGTGCTAAATCATTTACAAAGCCTCTAAATAATTAAGTATTTTGGTATTAAACAACAGCTAAGGTGATTCAGGTGCAGTTTTATTAAATTGGTAGCTAGTGATTTTACTCGGTCTGTGCATGACTGGTTCTTATTTCAAGTGGAATATAAATCATAGTGTTGAAACACAGTCATATTAAATAAATTAGAATATGCAAAATGCTTTACAGCCTAAAAACAGTAAAGGAAGTTTGTAAAAATTAGAATATGCGTTCTGATGAGGCTCATTTGTCATACCAAAAGTACATTTTTACATGAACAACCTTTAAGCAGGTACTCAACATACTTTTTTATTAAGTGCACATTTCTGTATTCAAATAGGGTTTTTATTAATCTTGTGTAATATTCTAATTTTAAATGTTGTGTTTTCATTAGCCGTAAGATATAAATCAAATTAACTTTTCAGTAATATTCATTGACTGGATCTGAAGAAAAAACTCCTGGGTTTTTTGTATGTATAATAATAATAATAATAATAATAATAATAATAATAATAATAATAATAATAATAATAATAATAATAATAATAATAATAATAACAACAACAATTGGAAAGAAAAATAATTAATTAATGTATTAAATAAATTAAATAATTAACTTATTTTATTTACTTAATTAAAAAAAAACTGAAACCGCACTGTTTCTTACCTGCCACCACTTGAATGTATATGTCACCTTAAATCTCTTCTTCTGTATGTTATTTTTTTCCCCATCCTCTGTATATATCTGGATGCACTGTATATACTTCATGTACCTTTTCCTCCTTTGGGCACCTTCTGTTGGTTATAAGAGCCGATGTCACAAGTAAATCTCTCCACTGTGAGATCAATAAAGTTCTATCTTAATCTCAGATTGGTAGATAAGATAAAATTAGTTAAATGAGTGGTTGATTTATAGCTTTTTCAGTGATATATCTTAATATTTTTTTATAATACCCTACATTAGGCAGTGTTGGACTACATTGTTGGCTAACGTTTTATTAGCTGGTTGTTAGTTTCTACTTGATCGTAGTGGTCTTAGTTGTGTTAAGGATAGATTGTTGCCTTCTCAATAGAGCAGATCCAGCAGTGAAGCCAACAGATGGTTGGCAGCTAGTCCTGTTTTTAGAGCTTATGAAGTTCCTCTTTCATTCACTTTGTTTCCAAGGCTTCTTCTTTAGCAGGCCAAAAAATGAGAAATTTAAAGAGCATGCGGACCGCTTCTCTGTTGGGCTTCTTTGCTCTCCCAAGACGCCTCATTGAGATAGATTGTACCTCAGTTAAGAGAACGCTTGCCCTTCTTCCTTTTAAATCAACATGTATTTACATAAATCTACATGCAGAAATCACTCCTTTGTGTCCTTACTTACTAAAATTGCATGCTCTTGATTATGCACGGTACCTGGCTCCATGTTTGTGACTGTAGGGCCATGTGAATTATTTTTCCCCGTACCGTCTCTTGGCAACGTTGCACCTGCAGGGGGAAAGCTCAGTGTGATGAGGGCTCGGTCGTGGAGAGCCATCAATAATTGAGTTGGAGTGGAACCCTGCACCAGCTGGGGGGTTGACATGCAGGATGGGACAGATGCTTTTTCCGAGGGGTCCTGTAGTACAAAACCTTCCTCGTCACGACAAGAACCTCACGGTCGACTTTAAAACAACCCGTAGCATCTCGGGGTTTTCTCTGCCAACGTTATATGAAATCAAAGACAGGATTGTCTGTGCTGCTCACCCCCCCTATACACCAGCAATTCTTTTGTTTGTACTAAAACACAACATGAAACCAGAGCCAAGAGCACATGAGTGCAGTACAAAGCTCACCTGATGTTTTCCAGAGTGGATTTTTGTGATCTGTTTTAAGATCAATATGAAACCAGCGTCATTTCTTAATTTTTCTTTGTTTAAACTGAAGATTGCAGAATGAAACGAGGCCTGAATTCCTCAAACACGACTGATGGCCGCCGTTTGATTCTCCCCATGACTGCGCTGGTGTTTTTTTGACTGATAAACTGCAGCGTTGCAGACTAATGCATGTCAAGCTGCTCTCTCACCCTGTTTGTGTCCCAGTTTCACCCTGAATCGGATACTGGCGTGTTGATTTACCCGAGTCTAAGTTTGTTGGTCTGTTTGTGTGGAGCGCAAACAAAGGAACTTACCTGATAATCCAAGACTAACAAGTAACGTCATTTCAATTAGCTTGCAGAGTTTAAGAGGGCATTTTTTTAGGCATCTCAAAGTTCTGGACACAAAGATTCAGCTGAGTAGTGTTTGATCAATGAGATTTAAAAAAAAAAGACTTCAAAACTAAATAATCATACTCACCACAAATATATTCAGCTTTTTTAGTTGTGTTTAAGGAATCAAAACATTTGCAAAACATTATATAATTTCTTGCAAATGTCGGGTTGGGGCATTCGTGCCAGCAGCCTACCTTGTGGTGACATCTAATCAAGAGGAGTAAGAATGGGGACAGTCTGGAGACGAGTAGAGCTGTTTTTCTCCTGCCATTACTACCGGAGTTTACACCAAAAATACTTATTTTGCATTAATCAGAGCGAAGGTTTTGTTTCTCCTGATCGCACCTCTGCAACGCTGCTAAGCTCATCTAGCCACTTCACCATAAAGGTCTGATGGATTGCAGTAGCAATGGTTGATAATGGGTCTGTTTGGTCTGGTTGCCAGATCTTGGGAGGTCGTTCCAATAGAAACCAAAGTTGTTGTTTTTTTTTTGGGATGTTTAGTGCTGCCAATTTGGGTTTTTTTTTATGAATTTACAATTATCATACCTTTTTTTAAAAAAATAGAAGAGTTTGTTCCACATTACATCATGTCTGATCAGCTGAATGTACCCGAGGTTGACTCCGGTTAGGCTGTAGAAACATATGAGGGATGATCAGTGGAAACAGAATGGACAAAGGTTAATTTTAGGTTTAATAGTAAAGACTGTGAATACCTTTTTTTTTTTTTTTTTTTTTTTTACATTTTAACTCAGCTTTTTTAATTCTGTCATTATGAGGTATTGTGTGTAGAATTTTGAGTAGAGGACATCAAGTTATTTTTTTTATTTTTATTTTTTGGAATGGGCCCGTAGTGTAGCAAAATGTGAGGGAAAAAAATCAATCGCTGTGAATAACTTTTGTCGATCCTGTACATTAGTTTGTATTAGTGCAGAATGGTGTATTTTCATACATTTACAAATTTTCCAAAATAGTTGATTGTAAATTCTGGTGCAACTCTGGGTTCCAAATTTGGCTTTGCACATTTTAGTTTCTGTATTAATGATTTTCCTGAAGATTTTCAACCTTATGTTTCCTGTCACATGTATGCAGATGACACTGTTGTGTATTTACTTGCATAACACTGTTGCAGACAACTTTATTAACATGTTTTTAATTAGTTAGGGACATATTGGATTCACTTTATAAAACATGTTATAATTGTAAATATAATTAAATTTAATTTCTAGACACAATCTAATACAGATGTAATGCAGATTTACATATATTGCGTGATTTGGTCACAGATGAACCCCTGTCTTACCAGCTGGACACAAATGGATACGACAACACTACAGTCTGAAGGTAGATGTGAACAAGCTATAAAAAATACTGGAAATTGAAACTTGTGCCTGCAGGACTCAAGCCTGTCACTGTTTTAACTAGGGAACAATATTTTCGCTTGTAAAACTAGACCCCCCCCCTCCTCCTCCTCCTCCTCTACAATATAATCCTTGTCAACCATAGTTGTAACCAGAGCAGAGGAGACAGTAAGATCTCACACAGAAACACTTCTCTGGGTACCTGGCTTTCTGTTTAGGCAACTCATGCTTAAAACTTTTGACCCACAGATCTAAGGAACATTACAAACATCTGCAAATACTCCTCTAAACCTAATGAACATTTACATATACATAGTCAGATCTGTGATCATATGCATATTTATGTTGCCTTTTGATGACAATTTTGTAATTTTGCCTTGTATATATTCATTCGTTTGTTTTATAACTAAATAATTCATGAAATTTAAAGTTTGAGCTCTTTTTATACAATCTACCTGCCAGGGAAGGCAGATAATAAGTAACCGATGACTAGAATTGGCACTTTTGCACAAGTGATGGAGGAGCTCGTGGTATTCAATGTAACGTGAATAACTTCAAAATATTAAAATCATTTAAAATGATACTTTTCAGAAATGCAAAATGTGGTTTTAAATGGTTAAAATTGTAATTGGGCTTCAGGCTGCCTGTTTAAATGGTTTGTTAGCCACATTTGTGGACTTCAGGAGGCTGACGTTGGGACTGCAACTCGCTGTCTGTGTTCATTTGAGGGCTAGACGCTGAAAAACTTGAAAACACTCCTGAATTTGGTCCTTTTTAAAGTATTTCCTGACCTATCCGATTAATAATAGCTACGCTATGGATAATAGATTAAAAGGGGGGGGGGATCACAATGTATTTTTATGCAGTATTTGGCATTCATTCTTCTAGTCTTATGATTTCCCAGTGGGTTGGAGAAGGCCAACGCATCCTTGGTAGATGCAGAAAATTAAATATACCATATATATTTTTTTTTTCACAAGTCTTCCTCATCTTCCTTCCTCAGAGAAACCTATTGTTTTCATCTGTTACTTGAAGAGTCTATTCACTTTAATGCATTTCAAATGGACTCCACACTACATCAGAAAAAAAAACTCCATCCTTAGTATGACAGGAAAGTTTTTCTGTTTTTATCTCTTATTTCTCACACGTACACAGCTGCTCTCGGGCTAGCAAGAAACCAACGTTTAAGAGATGCAAAATCAGCTTTAATCTTTATTTCTATTCAACTAGGGCTCCGTTTAGCCTAACAGGAATCTCTATTTCTATTATTTGTGTGATCCACGTGAGAACACGGCTGATGCAATTTATGCAAACCGCTCAAACGAGCTCTTGTTCCCTCTTGTGTTATCTTCTGTTAATTATCTCTCTTCTCGGAGAGAAACGGAACTGTCCCAGAACAGGATTATCTATAAACTGTCCTTTAGGGGACGAGAAGAAAGTGAAATAAATCTGCGTAAAATGCATCTTTGTAATCCGCCGCTGATAAGGGGTGTGGGGGAAAAAATAAAATAAAATCAGAGGAGTAGAAACATCTGCGAGCCTCGCTTCGTCTCTCTTGTCTTCTGCTGTGTGCGCTTGGTTGTAATGACTGTGTAGGAGGATAAAGACAGAGGTTTTACGGGCAGGCTGAGCTTATGGCTGCTTTTTCTCTCGGAGCGAACGGACTGAGGTGGGCGGTGAACGAGCTCCGTCTCTGGCTCTGCTGTCAGACTTAGTCGTACATTTTTCTTTTTCATGGTTCCGAGCACACTGGCAGGGCTTTCTCTCCCAAAGATCTTTTTGACTGTCAAAACTAGGGCAAAGAATTCAAGCAAGGGTTTCTTTTTTTATTATTTTTAAAAGTCAACAAATAATTACAAAGCCTATAGTATACTAGGTCTACAGTAGCCCTCTGTTAAAATATATTCACTTCGCCTCACTGTCCTTGTGCTCCTTTCTCTCTCGCTCTCTCTCTGTCTGAACTTCCACCTTTATTTTCTGTGCATATTTTCTGCAGCAAGGAGGATCCGATGAAGCCGTCAAAAAGGAGAAACTTGAGGAGCTTCAGAGGCAACTCGAACGTTACAAGAAGGAACTGGAGCAGGCGCAGGATGAGTAAGGGCGCCTTTTTTTTTTTTTTTTTTTTTTTATTAAGGTTCCAGCCCAAAGCTGAGAACCGCAGTATTGAATTTTTGATAATGTTTTTGGGGCAGAATGAACGCAAACATTTGACTACAAACCAAGATGTTGGTGCTTATGTTCAATTTATTTGCATCATTTGAAACAATTGTGTGGAAAAGTTTTTCTATTAGAATAGTTATGAGGAAAAAGCCAAAAAAAAACCAGCTGCAGCAAGTTTAAGTTTGAATGTCTTCAAAAGACTGTGGTTGAAATATGAGAGACAATTGGAAGTAAAGACTAGTGGTTTGCACAAGCGAGAAAACTGAGTAATGAGAGAGAGGTGGTGGCATCATGAGGCTCAGTAGGTTTATCGATGGTAAACGGAGCTACTTCGATCATTTCAGGCCATAAGCAAACCATTCTCTTCTCTTTCCAGTGTGTCTTTTCTGCCTGGACTATTTTGTTCTTCTTCTTCTTCTGAGAAAATGCAGCTACACCCTAAAATAATTAGCTGTTTGAAAATTTCCCTTAATTATTTTTTTTTATTTTGAGAGCCACAATTCAGTATAGAAATAGATTAAAATAAATGGATAAGGATTATTTTAAATAAAGTTAGTTTAGAAATTTGTTCATAGATAATTTATTGCTATACTGTCCAGCAAAAGTTTTCCCACCCCCTTTGACTAAATCCAAATTTCTCATGCTATAGTCCCAAATTTCCATGTACTTTATTTGGATTTACTCTGATGGCCTTACACACAGTAGTGTATAGTTGTGACGCAGAAGTGAAATGCTAACTGGACTGAATTGATATAGGATTTAATTAGTTTTACCGGTCACTCAAAGAGCTTTAAACTAGGGCTACATTCACCCAATTGCAATCACAAACACACGCACAATACGCACAAGTTGTAAGATTTCTAGACAACAACTCTAACTCCAACACCACACTGCAAAAAGGGAACTAAAAGTAAGTAAAAATGTCTTGAAATTAGTGTAGTTTTCCTTGTAAATTAGACTATTTGCCAATGGAATAAGATTTTTTGCACTTAAAATAAGAACAATTCATCCCCATCATCTTATTTCAAGTGCAGGATGTCTAATTATCTTATTTTAGGGGTAAAAATACTCATTCTACAGGCAAATAGTTTTATTTAGCTGTTCAAATTAAGGAAAAATATACTAATTTCAAGAGAAGTTTACTTACTTTAGTTCCCTTTTTTGCAGTGCACAGCCTACTAGGGGAAAAAAGTTTAGTTTTTTTATGTGCTTTCATATCCATTTAGCTCCTTTTACTGTCTCACCCCTAAATAAAACCCAGTGCAGGACAGGGCCTCCAGACGTCACCTTATTTGTACATAGAGCGCACCTATTGGTGTGCAAAGCTGGGAGAGCCACCACTGAGAAAATCTCAGGTCTGGTTCCTTGAACTATTCACCTCATCAGGCTAAATTTAAATGCAGACCGCACTTTTCAGATTTTCACTTCACAATTGTGGATTTTTTTGTTTTTTTTTTGACTTGGTCTATTGCATGAAATCTTAAGAAGATGCAGATAAGTATGTGCTTGCAATGTGAAAAAATCTGGAAAATGTGAACAGTATAGAAGGTCCAAAAAAAATTAATTTAAAGGAATTCACTGCAAAAACGAAACTAAAAATAAATTCAATTTTCTTGGAATTAGTGTATTTGTCCTTGATTTGAGCACGTAAATAAGATGATTTGCCAATGGAATGAGATTTTTGCACTTAAAATAGGAACAAGTCATTTCCATCATCTTATTTAGAGTGGAGAATATCTAATTATCTTATTTTAGAGGTCAAAATACTCATTCCATTGGCAGATCATCCTATTTACGTGCTCAAATTAAGGACAAACACACTCATTTCAAGAAGATTGTACTTATTTTGAGTTCTGTTTTTGCAGTGAACACCTCCCTGTCCATAACGGGTGTCTAAAAATCCAAATAAAGTACATTGAACTGAACAGGAACTGTGCAAATCACATAAAAATGCTTAGCGTTGGCTTCTGTGTGAGATTTTTCTTGGATAATTTTTCCAGTTGAGTCAATTATTTTCTGAGAGTGGAGCTGAAAAACCGATGAGCTCTTTTGTGTGCAGACTCGCTGCAGAGCAAATGGCCAAGGAGGTGGCAGAGTCCCGTCTCCGCCTTCAGGAGGATCAACTGGGCTCAGCTTCAGGAAGAGCTGAGGAGGATTCGGAGAACCTACCCCAGTCTGACTCCTTCCAGTCGGTACGCAAACGGGGCAACAACTCCAGCTAAAGCACATCAACGCTTCTCTCTGAGGCGTACTTATCTGTAAGCCTTTCTCTCTGCAGGATGTGATGAACCTGCAGGCCCAGCTGGCTGAAGCCACCATGTTATACCAGCGGCAAGAGGAGGTGCTCCACCAGCGAGAGCGTGAGCTCACTGCCCTGAAGGGGGCGCTGAAGGAGGAGGTGGAGTGCCATGACCGAGAAATGGAGGCTTTGAGGGAACAGTTCAGCCAGGACATGAAGAACCTTAGGAGGAACATGGAGGAGTTCACACAGGTGATCTTCAGACACACATTGCTTTGTTTTAGCTCATAAGATGGACTTTTTATTGAAAATCCCAATTGGGGTTGAGCAACAGGCACTGTTTCTTTAGACTTGGACAACTTTATTGTCATTTTGTATGTACAGAGTGCATACAGAACGAAATTTTGTTGCATAGGCAAGGCAAATTTATTTATATAGCACAATTCAGTACAGAGACAATGCAAAGTGCTTTACATGATTAAAATATAGCAAATTAAAACAGAATAAAAGCAAGTAGGAATAAAATGTAGATAGAAAATAGAACAAAAAAGTGGTGATTCGGTTAACTAGAACAGTTGAAGGCAATCCTAAACAAATGTGTTTTTAATCTTGATTTAAAGGAACATACAGCTTACGACAGAGTCATTTTTCACATGTTTGAGCGCACACACAAACTCCCTGAGCGTTCACTTGACTTCTGTGAGCAACATCGCACGTGCACTGAGGCTACATCCCGTCTGTCCAAAACCTGAGATTACAACAAGGTACATGGCTTACTAAAAGAATCAAGTTACACCAATAATTTCCTTTAGATTACTTAGTTTAGATACAACTGGTTTAGCCCGATTACATGAAAAAGAGAGCTGTATAGTATGTTTTATTTCAGAGTAGGGGTCCAGCTGAGGAAGAACTGAGAGACATGTACATCTTTCAGAGTTCAAATTTTTATTGCAATTAAATTATTTATATTTAGCACAAGCCTGTGGTGCTAAATCTCTTTTGTCAGTCTGCAGCTGTGGCCACAATGTAGCTCACCACCGTCAGGGTGTGAATGTGTGCGTGAATAACTGAGCAGTGTAAAGCGCTTTGGGGTCGTCGGACTTGATAAAACGCTGTACAAGTACAAGACATGTGTAGTCCTCAGGTAGCGCTCATATAGAAACGTATAAACAGTGTTGCTTTTCAAAAACAGAGGAAGAACAAGAAGGCTGACCAGAAAGCAGCAGAAGCTGATAACAGCAGCGGAGCAACAGTGCTCCAGACGGCAGGTGTAGCGCTCAAAAACCAAACAAATTTATGGAGCACTGCGAGGGCTCAGTGGCAGCAGGTACATCACAAAGTGTATGAATAACGCTAGCTATCTCAGCAATATCAGCCATCTTCGTCCACCAGTCGCAGAGCCTAAATTTACGTCCTCAAAGATCTGGATCTTCATCAGCATTTGTATTCTTTATCTTCTATTTGCGCAAGTATTAAACCAGAACGTTCAGCTTGATATTAAACTTCAATTCATACAAAGGATATATATTTGCTGATGACTGGTCTGTGTTTAAGAGCTCGAGCTGCACTCGTTATTTTAAGCGATCATACTTGATAAAATTAAAGATGAAAGAACAAAGATGTGTGTGCAACAGGGACAACAGAGGGGACTGCTTTTAATTAGCCTCATCAGTAGGGACTCCTCAAGAAAAACAAAAACATCGAGGGGCGAAGAATAACCACAACGCCAAAAAATATTTGGGTCAATAGATTTGAGTCCTGATATGAATATTTCTGTCTAAATACTGTTTTGTTTTTGTCATTTCTGGCTGCATTAAATGAAAACAAAATGGGGATATATATTTGGCTCGGTTAAACCAGAATGTTTTGGCTATTATATGAGTGATGCTTTGGGCGGTTAATCAATCAGACAGGGGGGAGAAAAAGACACTACCTCTTATCTGGCAGCACAAGTTTGCATTTCCAAAAAACATTTATTATGCAGGTCCAATCTCACAAACATGAAGAGCATTTCATTAAACTTAAAGTCCTGTCTCATCTTTAAAGCATGTGTGTCACTTGTGCTGTTCCTCCGCTTATTACAGTGCATGTTTATTGGGATGAAGGGTGTAGAATTTGATGTCCTGCTGAATCAGGAGGAGGCCAGTTAATTTTGTCTTTATTTAACCAAACCAATGATTTTGTTTGTAGCCTGTTCACCTTGGACACAGAAAGTAAAACATTTTTTGAGTTTTAGCATTAGAACATGTTTCAGCATTGCGCAGCTAGAATTATAGAGGCTAAAAAAACAGAGTTTGAAGACGAGGTATGCAACGGTGAAAGATGTGTAGAAAGGCGCTGCTGGATTGTTCTGTCGTTGAAATCATGTATCGTTATATAATGTTGAAACTTAAAGCAAATGTGCATCAGAATTACAGGATTATAAGGATTAATTGAATAGAGTAACTGAGCTACAATCATCCCTGAATGATATCTGAACGGTATTTTTGACAGATTGATGGATGGATATGAAGACAGTGCACCATCAATAAGATGTTGTCACGTTATGAAATGAAATTTAAATGACGGCAAAACTACAGCCAGGAGTAATTTTAATTCCACGAAACAAATTAACCAAAACCCAAGCAGAAAACTGAAACATAAAAACAATAGAACAAAAAAAAATTGCAACATTATTTGTCTGCCGTATATTTAAAACATAAATAGTTATTGCACTTGTGTGTTGCACGGTAGAACAAACACAAATGAGGGCATAGGTATATGTGGGGGGGGGGGGGGGGGGGGTGTCAGAGGTTTTCTGTTGCAGTTCAACGGTCTAATGGCCTGCAGAGGGAAATAGGTGCAGAACCCGGTGGTTCTGTACCAGATGGTGTGGAACCTCCTGCCAGAGGCCAGCAGACTGGATTCACAGTAATCCTCTGAGTCAAACCCAGCG